>NC_141475.1:20493072-21140572 GCF_009769465.1 Tauraco erythrolophus
TTGAAAACAGGAGGAGAAATTTGATTCCTGAGTTAAATACTGCAGAAAGGCCTGATGAAATGCAAGAGAAGCACTTCTTTATTTTTATAATCTTCATAATCTCAAAGTCATAATATTGTCCATTGTCCACACTTTGTTATAAAGGTTTTATAGGTACAGTTTTGTTTTTACAAAGCAGACCCCTTCATCTCTTACTGTGAACAGTACCCTTGCGTAAATGCATAGTAGCATCATGGAGCTCCAGCTGTAGAACAAGAGACTTAGCTCCAGTCCTCTGCAAGTAATGTTTTCTGCCAAGAAAAGGTACACCCATTGGACCTCCTGAAAATCGATTTACCACTAAAAAACCTTGATTGCATTAGAGTGAGATTTCATATCCCATAGCACTGGATAACAATCAACATTGTACAGCTCCTACCCCAAAATGCTAAAGGTGTTCAGCAAATGAGCTGGAGAGGTGAAGAAAGGGAGGAAACTTATGGCCTTGGACAAGTCATTTTATATTTCAAATAACCAATACCACCAAGCACCACCTGCATATGGTGCTAGTGGAAAGGCTGCATGTCCTGCATCTCCCGCTAGCGCCCTGCTCTCCAGCTCCAGGGAACAGATAGGGGAAAACAGCACAGTAAACTCAAATACATTCAAGAAGCAAATATTGCACCCTTACTTCTGAGCAAGGGAAGTGAAGTTAAGCAATTTATTAGTAAAGCACTTCTAGGAGAGACTGATATAGTTGTGGTCTGAGTAGCATTGGGATTGTCGTAACAGCAAGAAGAGGCAGAGACGGTGGTGAGAGATTGCTTGCTGCACAGTGTTATTATGTTGAAGTGTGTTCAGCAAATGTTTATTCCACTGGCAGGAACTACTAGTGCCTGTAGTGGTCACTTAGGCCTGAAACCTAAGATTTCAGCGACTTCATCTGAATGCATTTGCTGAGCACTGGGTGACACTCACCAACACAGGCAGCTTCTTAGGTTTCAGCAGGAACTAATCTACCATCCTCCTGAATTTATCACTTCCAATGACCCAGACTAAAGAGCATCATGGACACCCCGCCTGCTCTGACACTGGGTGGGGTATCACCTCACAATTAGGACTCTTCATCCCAATGTATTTTATTGGCAAGAGGAGATGGTGACCAGGACTCTGTACACGTTGTCAAACAAAGAGTGCCCGGATCACAGCAAGCACGGCCACAGAAACTCCCTCGCCCCTCCGGCAGCCTCCTTCCATCTTGAAACAAAGACAGGTCAAGGGGAGAAGTGATAGAGACGGGAAGGAGGGAACTCTCAGCAATGCTTAAGCAAACACATTTGGAATGAGGCTTAAGTTACTACACATGTCAAGGTTTTTTTTTCTTTCCCTCCTCCCCCTCATCATCATGTTGGCAAACTGTTGACTATCACAGGCATGGAGGCCTCTCAACAGGGGACCAGCAGAGACTAGAAGCAAAAGGACAGGGGGTTCCTTGTGCAAAGGAGAGCATCTAAAAAGGCACATCCTCTGGGTGCTTTTGTTTGAGGGCTATGCTTGACTAGCAAATCCTGTTGCGCTAAGATTGTAGGCTGCAGATATCTTAACAAAAACAAAACCCGAGTACTGCCCATACATCCAAATGATTTCAGGGAAGAGCTGTTAACAGCAGGATGACAAACACCATGATCCTTGAGCAAATCTGAAACAACTCCTTGCGTTAGGATATCACACAGAAAAATCCCACAAATCAAACACAGTAATAACAAGTGCTTGTATAGCATGTTTTACCTGCAGCTCTTCGAGCGATTACAAAGAGAAATGAAGAAGAAAGGCTCATTACCACCATTTCAGAGATAAGGAAACTGTGGCACAGAAAGGAAGTGATTTGTCCTGCAGCCCAGTGGAAGAACAGGGCAGTCAAGTCAAGCCTCTTAAGTCCCAGTCCGATGCCCTCTCCCCTGAACTATTGTAGCTGACTCTGACCCTGCAGGAACTTCACATTTGTCATTATGCTTTACACCTTGATCATGAGGCTGGGTGTCTTCAAAGCACTGCCCTCAGCTCCTTGGCCAGGAGAGGAAAAAGCTCCCATGTACCTAATCAAATATAATTGCCATTCCTGGAGAAAAGAGATTCCTTCTCAACTCCTCTGGATGATAATTCACCCTGTGTTCAGGTGTAAATGTAATGCTATATGTAAGCCAAGATAAAAGTAACTCCTCTGACCACTTTTAACTCAACAGCCCTTATGCAGTAAATTTCATACATAGCTATTGAAATAGTACCAAGAATTGGCTGTAATTTTGTTGTCTATTAATACAATTTCATATAGCAGTTTTAGAGCATTTTTACTAAAATGTAGGCACCAGGGAAAGCTTGTTTAACAATAAAAGCCCTTCACCTTTAAACATACAGATAGCAAAGGATTAGTTTAACTATTGAACTGCAACTGGGGGACCAGTTTCCAAGAAGGCACTGGCCCAGCACAGATCCTGCACCCTTGGAGGCTCAGGCACAACATTTTTCTGCTACAGCTACAGTTATATCACAGGGGAACCAAGAAATAGCCAGGACAGGAATATAGGTCAAAATCAACACTTAAAAGTTAACCTGGAAAACAGTAAATCACCAGTAGAGATTCCCAAGTGTGAGCACAAAGCGCTTGAAAAGAGGGACGCCGCTTAACAAGCCATCTGCAGAGTGTCGCTCTCACAATAAGAGGTGTGGATTTAGGATATGCACAGGAATACAATCTCATGAGGCAGCTGAGAGCATCCTGGTGGGCAGACAGCAGGTTTCTTCCCTGTGTTGCTACCAAAAGGTTGTTACTGTGACCAAGTCAGACAGTTAAATCATCGGACGTGAACAGTCAACAAACTGGGACGGGGAGGAACGGAGGTTTTCCCTTAGGTGCCTTGTGTAAACTTGCAGCCTGCTACGCACGCTAAAGGTGGCCATAGGTGACTTGTAATCCAGGCCAAAAGGAGAAAATCACAGGATTAAGAGTGGGTGGTCAGATCATTCATTTGACTTGTAGGGAAAAAAAAACCACATGATATCTGCTCGTAGACGACAAGCAGTTTTGCAGGGAACAAAGAAATCTCTCTCACAGACAAAATTGGTCTGCCAGGAACTGAGCCCATCTAGCTCCCCACCTCCCCACCACCCTCCCCATATCTTCCCCTCTAAAAGGATCTTTTCTGGGATTCAGGGAATGCGTGTTTATAAAATAGTTCCATTCAATTAGGGCACAGAGTACAGCAGCTTTATATCAGAGGCAACCCAGAGCGAGAGCTCTGTGGAAGTGCAGGTACACGGTAATGATGACAACCCTGCACTGGTTGTAGTGTCATCACCTCTTATTCTTAATCAAAAGGCTTCCAATCCCTTCTCGACGTGTGCACTCGGAAATGAAGGGACTGCTGGAGAATCATTTGAATGTGGCAGCCCTAGATAATGATGAAACGAATAAAAGGCTCACTTTTTTGTTTAGGTTTGAGGAAGAATTCAGGATTCCTCTCGTGAAAAGGCAGCGATTTAATAGCAGCGAGGCAGAAGGGCTTCTTGTTATCCGCAGAGGCTGCTGTCGGCACAGCACTAATGGCCACAGCACGGGCTTCCCCGGAATGCTCCCCGTGCCGCGACGCCCCGAGGAGGCCACGTGCCGGCGGGGCAGAAGGCGGCCACTTCAAGAGACTGGGTGCGGGACTGGGGAACGGTGCTGGGCTTAAGAGCACAGGCTTTCCTTTGCAGAAAGGGCAGAGGACACTTTCTTGGCTACGCTGGGCAACGCAAGCCACGCGAACCCATGGCTGGCTGGGATGCCTCTGCCCCCAGCTCCTCCAGACCTGCTGGGGTGGCCACTGCATACGCAAACGCGATGCTGCACACTGTGGAAAGGCCGTGTAAATGAACTACAGGACAGGAATAATTTCCATGGAATAAGGGCCTTGGACAAGCACATAATATCACTGAGCCTGGAAACAGCCCGTCGATAAGCTCTATCTTCCCATACACTGCCCTGCAAGGCTGATTTTAATATTAGATTTGAGTGAAAAGAATGGAGAGCAGCTGAGCTCTCTGCTTCTTCCTGTAGCTCATACATACCTCTCAACACAATCTTATTAATATCTTTTGCCATATGTTTTTGCAGTGTCTTTTGTGTACTCCAGGAACCAGCCACTGTAACTCACAGGACCTTTTGTCTGAGGAAGGTCAAGAGCTGTGCGGTGCTGAATCACCTATCAGTGAACCTGCTGGTTCTGTTCAAGGAATACCAATGCCATGGGAGGTGAGAGAGATAGTAAAAGCTTTTTGTTTGGTTGGTTGATTTAAAAGGATATTATTTCAGAAAAGGAAGTTGAGTAAGAGACTTTTTCAGTGACTTAACGAAGCTATGGAAATAATTTTTGCTTTAATTTCATTATTGGCCTCTGTCCGAAAGCAAAGTTTTTACCAAAAACATTCCTGACATTGGCAAAATCACAACTACCTTTAGCACTTTGCCCAGCCCTTCTCAGGTGTTGACATTCATCTGTACCAGAGCAAACCACACAAAACAAAATTAAAAACAACTTCTGTTTAACACTAGTTAAAGTTACTGTATTCGCTGCAGTAACATTTGCCCCAAATGCAGAGCTAGAAAGGTCAATAGTTCCACTTTTTGTGCTTCAGCTACGTTAATGTAACAGTTTGCCATTCCTCTCTATTACTATATACGTTCAAAGCTTTATAAGCTGTCACGAGCAGCCTGATCTCTGACACGCAAGACATGTTAACAACAGCTTTTTCCATTCAGAAAGCCAGCAAGAAAGAGAAGTCAGACCTTTCAATGTATGTTAAGTAACAAATATAAGATCTCCATGATGTCCTGCATGATGAAACACCTTACAGCAGGTTAGAAAAGGAAGTATGTGGAATCAATACATTTCTTCTCACAGTTACATAGCTGCATACATCACCACTTTTAACTTCACCGTCTTCAATCCAGCCTACTGTGTCCACAAGTAATACCATAGGGACAAGGCTATAGAAAAGCCAAGGACATTATAAACGAACAATGTGGTTATTCAGCACATACATCTAGGGTTAGGGCAGAGTGACCAGTGATATAAAAAGCCCAGAACACTGTGATGAGATTTCACTGCATAGCAAAACCTGTTAGTATGAACACCTAGTAAGAAAAAACAGCTGATAAAATGAGCTTACAGAGTGCGCACAATAAACATAGTCAAGCAGAAACACAGAACATTTATGTACATGGTTTCAGGGTTTTTTTTTCATCCCATTCATAAAACCAAAGCATATCAATTAAGGCAGTTGTATTGGGCTTACATGGCGAGGCCTTGGTAGTGAGGGGGGTGGGGGGGGGGAAGAGAGGGGGTTGGGCTGCAGGTGTGACCCTGGGCGAAGAGGCCAGGAGCTGCCTCCATATCAGACAGAGCCAGTTCCAGCCAGCTCCAATATGGACCCACCACTGGCTAAACCTGAGCTCATCAGCAATTCTGGTGGCACCTCTATGAAAACACATTTAAGAAGGGGTAACAAACAGTGCACAACAGCTATGATAGAGAGGAGCAAGGAAAAAGTGCAAGAGATACAGTGCTGCAGATATCAAGGTCAGTGAAGAAGGAGGAGGAAGTGCTCCAGGCACTGGAGCAGAGATTGCCCTGCAGCCCATGGAGAAGCCCATGAAGAACCACATTGGAACAGAAATCCACACTGCAGCCCATGGAGGACCCCAAACTGCAGCAGCTGGATGTGCCATGAAGGAAGCTGCAGCCCATGGAGAGCCCACACAGGAGCAGGTTTATCTGGCAGGAACTGTAGCCCATGGGGGGATTCATGCTGAAGCAGTCCATTCCTGAAGTACTGGCTGCACTCCAAGGAAAGGACTCATGCTGGAGCAATTCTTGAAGAACCGCAGCCTATAAGAAAGGACCCAGTTTCTGAAGGACTGTACCCTGGTGGAGGAACCCCATGCTGGAGCAGCTGAAAAGTTCAAGGAAGGCGTGGCACAAACAAGGTGTTACGAACTGACCACAAACCCCCAACCCCCTGTGCCACTCAAAGTGGGGAGGAGGTAGAAAAGTCAGGAATGAAGGAGTGAGGTTGAGCCTGGAGAGGACAAGTGGGGCGGGGAAGGTGTTTTTGTTTCTCGCTATCCTACTCTATTTTTAAGTGGCAATAAATTAAATTAGTTTTCCAATAAAATTAAATCTTGCTTTGCTAGTGATGCTAATTGGCAAGCAATTTCTCTATCTTGACCCATGAGCTTTTACATCTCATTTTCTCCCCTTGCCCTGTTGATGAGGGGGAGCAAGAGAGCAGCTTGGTGGGCACCTGACAGCCATCCATGGTTATCCTACCAGAACAGCATTGTCTCCTACCTAATAAAGAACACAACAAAGCTCTCTAGAAATCAGAGTTCATTCTAGAAACATGCCTCAGACCAGAAGAAGTAAAACCATTGTCAAAAAAAGGAAGAACAGATTAGAATTCAAATAGCAACTACTTTTTTTTACTACAAACTAAGTGAACTAAATCATCCCATACAATAACTCTTACCTAAATTCTCTTTTTGTCTAAAATGACTCCTATGCACCCACTTCTGACGAAAACACCTTCTCTCTCTTTTCCTCCTTTTATAGCCTTTTGCATTCTGCTAGGCAGAAAGTTACCTCACCTGTGGGTTAATGAGCCCAACACCCTCTTTTTTCTATTGGTCTGTTTCTTCCTCAGTCATTTTCAATGGAACAATTAAAAGGCTCAAACAGCTCAAGGTGTTCTCTACCTGATTTGCCGGTAGCATAGTGAAATACACAGCAAGGAGTAAGCAGATGAACGTATACATGAACTGCAATCAGTACACTAATCCCTGAGAAAACATTCTTATCTTGGATTATAATGACTGTTTTGGGTTAAGATGAGGCTATTTCCTAACCATTTTAAGCTTTATCAGTCACAGAAGTGTTCATATAGACTTCTGCATGAGTTTTATGAAACCAACCTCTGATCTTGTAACAAATCTCTTACAAACTAGTTGAGGATCAGCCCTGATTATGGACATAGGAAATATTTAGCAAGCACAAGATATGAGAAAACAGACTAAATTTTTACTGTGCTTTAGTTATTAGATGGTCAGTTGAAGAAAAGCTGAGTTGACAAAGGCCATTTTAACTCTACTTGAACAAAGGAAAAGTATCTTTTCCTATTGCAAATACATTAAAGCCAATAAGGTCAGATAACACAGGAAAAGACCTGGCTAGATCTCTAAAGTATGATGAAATCCTTTTCTCACAAAGTTGCTGTGTGGATGTATACTCTTACCAGGGTAAAAGAGCACCATAGTTAACTATAAATTGACTGTAGATGTTTAAGCACCCTGCTTAGCTGTAATCCCCTATTTGTATTAATATATTGCTCCAATTAAATGTGTTGGTTTAGGTGCTAATGAGTAAATTGCAGTGTATTTTACTTAGACTGAATAAACATCTTGTAATTAGTACTAACCCACCTCATTGCAACACTGTGGTCTCCTATCGATGCCAGTGGCTATTGCTGGTTGATAATGGCAGGGGCATGTTTTGGCCACAAAACAGCAGCTTCATAGCCTTATATTCACTTTTGAGAAAGTCTGTTGTCATCAACAGCCTTTCACGCAAAGGATGCTCCATGGAGGCTCTGTTGGAGCCCGTTCGGACTCCTGGGGAATGGAGCAATAGAAAAATATAACTCTTTCTGAGGAAGCCTAAAATTGACTGACAAACGTTGTTTCTGAGGTATTAAAACTACAAACTTGGGTGGAATTCAGTGAGTTATGCGAGCTTAAAAATATCACTGTGTCAAACCATCAAATTTATGTAATGCCGTGTTCTGCTTCAGAGAATTCCTGTGTGTCTTCTCTAGAGACAAAACATTTCAAGGCAAAATACTTTTTCCAAATCAGGAAACCACGAACCAAGGCAATCTTCAGGAACACAGAATGGCAGTGCCCACTCCCATGGTCCCCATGTGGGCAGCACTCCCAGGGCAGCCGCAGAGCCGAGCAGTGCCAGCTCCTCACAGGTGCTTCCCACAAAGTGTTAATCCTCAAGCTCAGGGATAGCATTTAAATATCACTGCTCACCACTGTAGCAAAGCAGCAGGCAGTCTGGTTATAAAATAGATGCATTTTAAGTGCACTGTCCAGGGAAGAGATTAGGGGTGGACCTGTAGCCAGACATTGCTCATGTCTCGTGGTATCCTTTCTCTAGGAATCATTCTTGGTTTTCCATTATTTCTTTATGAGTGTAGTAAAAATGCTCTGGACAGGATCTTGTCTTTTGCAACCTGAAGAGGCACAGCTGATACAAAAAAGTGAGTTTCAGACTAGTTCAGAGCAGTGATAAAAACATATTGCACTTCTGTTTGGTTTGGTTTAGATGATGTCTGCTGTGTTCATAGATACAGGAAAAAAAACAGAGGGGAACGGGACGGAAATAAAAATCTATTCCAAGTATTATGTACCTGGGATCAGTTTACTTACAGCAGGTCTAAATTTGCTCCAGAGAATCAAACCGCAATGTGTAAACATAAATTAAACAGGCCGTCTTCAGTGGTAGAGCATCTGTAACCACATCACAATAAAATTATTGATGATGGACTGAAAACAAGATAATTTTGTCACCTTCATCTTCTACCTGTTCAAGTGGGGAACAGGAATGCTGCAGTGCTGGGAGATGGCACCTGCAGGGCTGTGGCAAAGTGGCTGAGGAAACCCTGGCTGCCCTGTATGGGCCAGAAAATCTAAGGCTTGAAGTGTCTTCCAAAGAGGCTGAAGGAATGACCAAACATGCCACCTTCTTGTCAGCAAAAGGTGCTCAGTTGTGCTCTGAGGCCCAAAGTGGAATGGAGTGAGCAAAGGTATACAGCCTGATTTTTTTTTCTTTTTTTGAAATAATACATTAACAGTATAATTAAATACAGGCAGGGTTGCCACTGATTTTTTTCCTTATGGTGAATTCCTTACCCCTCAGTTTCAGACACTTATCATAGAATCATAGACTGGTTTGAGTTGGAAGGGGCCTTAAAGATCATCTCGTTCCAACCCCGCTGCCACGGGCAGGGACACCTTCCTCTAGATCAGGTTGCTCAAAGCCTCATCCAGCCTGGCCTTGAACAATTCCAGGGACGGGGCATCCACAACAACTCTGGGCAACCTGTTCCAGTGCCTCACCACCCTCATGGTGAAGAATTTCTTCCTTAGATCTAACCAAAATCTATCCTCTTTCAGTTTAAAGCCATTGCCCTTTGTCCTATACAGTTATTAGCCCAGGAAGGCATATTCCTCTGGAAACTTCCCAGGGAATGCTGCTGTCAGCTGTCGCAGTCTCTGTATGGCTCACTCCGTGGGACACATCGAGGCTCCCGCACAGGGCTGCAGGAGCGGGATGCCCTTGTGCAGAAGGAGCCGCACACCAGCACCGAGCTCCTCGCCTGGACCCGCCCGCTGCTGCCTGCTGTCTCATGCCACTGAAAGGTTTTGAGCATCGTTAGCAAAGACAAATGAGCAGTTTTAGGTGTGAATGGGTTTGTTGAATTATAATGGGAAGAAGAACAGCTCTGCATTCCTGGGATGTGTCAGCGAAGGCCTTTTTAACAGCAAGGAAGCGGTGCTGGGAGAGGGGAGCTGGGAAGAAGCAGATCCTTCTGGTGAGGACTCTGGGTGTCAGAAAAAGTGGGCCTAGCCTCTACTTCCCCTAAAGAGGTCCTCAATGACCTTAAGAAAAGCACTTACTCTGAGTTTCCTAGCTGTAGGAATTGCAGATCAAATTGTATCTTTTTCTTCCAACCTTCTGCCTCATCTGTTTAGGTTGTAAAAAGGGGGCAACTGCACGGGGGCCACTGTCTCAGCAAGGGGACCTCTCTGCTGCTGGAACGCGAATCACCTCGGAAAGATTATTCTGTGACTGTCTGAATTGCTTTTCCTGCCGTTTTGGTTGTGAAGTGCTAGTGGTGTGCATGAGAAGATTTTCAGGCTATTGTGCTTTTATTTTGGACTCAGACCTAGATCTTATCACGTGAAAATGCCGCAGCTAATGCATAGTAGGGTGTGATATCCTGCATTTTGCACCTCTGTATCATTAGCTGGAGGAAAGACGGAAAAGGGGAAAGAAAAAAAATAATCCACCTTTGTGTAACTAAAAACCTCTCAGTGGGATTTGTTTAGTGTGAAAGAATGATTAGTAATTTTTAGTGATTAGCAATTTTCTCCCTCAGGTGGCTTTTCTGCATTCCCGTAGAGCTCACGTACACAACAGACCTGGCAAATGGGAAGAAAAAGCTGAGACAGAAAACACCACGCAGCAATGAAAACTCTGGCAGGTATTTAAAACAGATATATTTTACTATTTTTAAACAACAGGTCCAATCAACAGAAGGAATATAATCCTTTCTTCTAAATCACTCTCTGTTTGTGCAAAATTCCTCCTAAATACCTCTAGATCTCACACTGGCGACATAATCAACCTAGGAAGCACAAATATATCTGTCTATATAGATGTATAGTTATCTATATCTTTAGGTCTAGATATAGATTATAGATACATATAGCTGTACATGTAAATATAGATAGATACAGATGTAGATAAAGACGTAGATACGGATACAGATACAGATACAGGCAAGAGGGGAAAGCATGTCTAGATATCTACATAGATCTATAGATAGCTAGAGATATATAGATATGCTTTTCTGTATTGTTTAGAACTGAGCAGAGATGAAAGAGACCTCTTGGTTATGCCAGTTCTTTTCCCCCTTTTGACACGCTGAAGAAATTGTACCCTGGTGCCTAGTAGGGCTGGTTTTCTCTGCCTCATTGTGCAACAAAAAAGTGATTATTTTTAACGTGGGTTAGTGTGGTGGGTTGACCCTGGCTGGATGCCAGGTGCCCACCAGAGCTGCTCTATCACTCCCCTCCTCAGCTGGACAGAGGAGAGAAAATATAATTAAAAGCTCGTGGGTCGAGATAAGGACGGGAAGAGATCACTCACCAATTACTCTCATGGGCAAAACAGACATGGGCAAAACAACTCAACCAATCAAATCAGAGTAAGGTAATGAGAAATAAAACCTAAATCTTAAAACACCTTCCTTTCACCCCTCCCTTCTTCTTAGGCTTAACTTTACTCCTGATTTTCTCTACCTCCTCTCCTCCAGCAGCACAGGGGTACGAGGAATGGGGGTTTCAATCAGTTCATCACACATTGTCTCTGCCGCTCCTTCCTCCTCAGGGTGAGGACCCCTCACACTCTTCCCCTGCTCCAGAGTGGGTTCCCTCCCATGGAAGACAGTATTCCACGGTCTTCTCCAACTTGAATCCTTCCCCCAGGCTACAGTTCTTCACAAACTGCTCCAGTGTGGGTCCCTCCTGGGGAGTGCAGTCCTTCAGGAACAGACTGCTCCAGTGTGGGTCCCCATGAGGTCACAAGTCCTGCCAGCACACCTGCTCCAGCGTGGGCTCCTCTCTCCACGGGTTCACAGATCCTGCCAGGAGCCTGCTCCAGCATAGGATTCCCATGGACTCACAGCCTCCTCTGGGCATCCATCTGCTCTGGCGTGGGGTCCTCCATGGGCTGCAGGTGGATCTCTGCTCCACTGTGGACCTTCCTGGGCTGCAGGGGCACAGCCTGCCATCTCACCATGGGCTTCACCACAGGCTGCAGGGGAATCTCTGCTCTGGCACACCTCCTCCCCCTCCTTCTTCACTGATCTTGGTGTCTGCAGAGCTGTTTCTCTCACATATTCTCACTCCTCTCTCCAGCTGCAATTGCTCTTGCGCAGTAACTTTTTCTCTTTCTTAAATACATTATCACAGAGGCGCTGCCACCATTGCTGGTGGGCTCGGCCTTGGCCAGTCGGTCCATCTTGGAGCCAGCTGGCCTTGGCACTGTTGGACACAGGGGAAGCTTCCAGCAGCTTCTGACAGAAGACAGCCCTGTAGCCTCCCCTGCTACTGAAACCTTGCACGCAAACCCAATACAGTTAGAAAGAAGCATTTTTTTTTCTTTCTCCCTTTTCCAATTGCTTCTGCTGCAGGAGAGATCTTGCTTTATGAGTGAGGAACATGGGGCCACATTCACATGGGGTAACTCTTACTGAAGACGGTGAAGTTGCATCAGGGATGGATTTGACCCATGATCTGTTATTTCCCCTTAACTGCAGCTTGCCTGCAAAACCTCAGTCATTACACCTGGTTAGACTCGAGACTTGACAACCTGTGTGGCCTCAGCGTTTCCTTTTATGAATCATCCTGTGTCATATAAGGAAATCCAAGACAAGCTAAACACGGCTGCTTAGTTTGATGGCAATCACACACTTTGCCCACCTCAGGGCTGTGTGTCTAACCCTTTCCAGGAGCTGGGAAAATATTCTCAGCTTAAAACATCTCATTTAATGCTGCCTTTAGAACATGAACAAGAATCTTCACTGCATTTACTGTGGGGAAAGGTGCTGGAATGAAACCATTGGAGACTGAAGTCCTATGGGTACAGAACTGGTGCCACCTCCTCCTGGTTGCCTCATTAATGTCCTAGCCTGGTAGCCTACCCCGAGGAACAAGAGGGCAAATTAATGTCTACATCCAGCCAGCCTTAAACCAGTAACGCCAGCAGCAGTGGTGGGTTTTCGCATGGCTGTTTCACGTGAAAATGACCTGAAATCTGCTAACATTTTGGAGATGCCACCAAACGGCCCCTGGCTCAGAGCCAGCTCCCAAAGCTCCCAGGTGTTTTCTCATAGAAAAGCACAACCTCCTCCAGGACTGGTATGTGAACTGGTGATGTAGAGATAAAAAGTTGATTTCATAGCACTCCTGGAAAATCTGAATGGGTACTTGGGAGGGAAGCTGAGGAAACGTGGAGTCTTTTGTAGTTCCTCCAGGCTCTCCCTTCAAAGTTGTTGAAGTCTTCAAGCCTCACACTACCTGATGCCCTAAGCTGAATCACCCTGAGAAACAGCTTGTCATATAAAATAATCCTATAAAAAAAGCACAGCATGAAGCAGATTTAAACAGGGAGCTTCAGAAGCACACAGAGTGTTTTTTGTTTTCTTTTTGCTTTGCTGTTTTGCTTTTGAGTCAGAGGAAACAATTAGCTCCTCAAATTTCCCCAGTATCCAGGAACATTACTTAACGGATGAGGCCACCTTGAAGGATGGGACGCAGCCAGCTTGTAAGCCTTGTGTCCTTGTGTTTTGCTTTTCTTGCGTGCCGATCGTTTAAATGGATAAAAACCAGCCTCCTTTACTACAGCACTAGGTGCTACATTTTTAATGTTCAGGCAAGAGATACACCCTTAAAACATTTCCCTCCACCCCTTCTTCCTAAAGCTGATGAATTGTTGTGTTGTGGCTTTGCCTTCCCACTGTATCATGGACCGTGTTACTGGAGCTGGGGTCAACAGATGTCCTCCATGGACCACATTGATAGAGCTGGTTAGAAAAGGCTTATTTTCCCTCAGAATATCAGATGAGAACTACTGCAGACAGCCAATGGATACTGAAAACAGCAAATCAACAAAGTCAGAGTTAAACCTTTTAAAGCAAGGATGTGCTTAAAAGTAAGCAAAGTGAAGATTTTGTAACTTTTTCTTTGTAACTCAGAAACAGAGTATGTTGTCTGGAAGTATTGCTTTATAAATAAAAAAGGCCATTCCTGACAATTCGTTTGTTAACTCTGAAGACTGATTTCACATTAAAAGAGAACAGGAATGGAAAGTTTCCAAACCAGCTGTTATGTCTGTGCATGCACGTGCACACACACACGCGCACACGCACAGAGTGTTCTGTGATGAGCCCATTTCCTCGGCTTGCTGCTTGCCCGGGATCTTCATTTGCCCAGACAGCCTGAGGGATGGATGTTAACGTGATTACATTTTTATATCCTTTCCTGGCTGCCAGAGGTTCCCCATCTACCTGAGTGATGCGATTTGCCTTTTTGGCAACGGCGTTTGCCCACACATCTTCTCCCGCCATTTGGCGTTCGTGTGTACAAACAGCTCCAAACGGGGCTTAGGAGCACTCGTGTGTGCTGCTGTCGCAGAGGGAAGGGAATTTTGTACGCAGGCAACAGGACTCAGCTTTAGGCAGGCTGCCTGGCAAAACCCCTCCTTATGCAGTACCTGTGTCCCCAGGGGACCTGGCAGCTCACCCTGGGCTTGGCATAATGCCATCAGAGCACATGGATACGGGAGCACACGAAGCCAGGAGGCCAAGAAAGAGCATCCAAGAGGTTTGCTGACAGCAGAGATGGATCCAGGCTGGGAATGTTTAGATGTCTGGGCTGTCATTACACACCGTTCCAGAGATAAGCCAGCCGTCCTCAGGCTTCAGACTACATGTTCTTGGCTGCAGAAATTATGATATCCTGGTGGAAGAAGAGTTACATTTTTAAATTATTGTGAAAAATAAAGCCCAGGCTTTACTACGAGTGTCTCTGTAAAGAAGCAAAAGAGGATTCCACAGAATAGGTATATTTCTACTTGTTTAATACTGGAGTTAGCAGATATTTACAGGGGAGGAGGTGTCTGTTGATTAGAGCAGCATTTTCCAGGTGCTACTTTTATTTCTTCCTTCCGTTATTCCTAGGAGTGGGGTCCTCAATCCATTCAGGCTTTTTTGCTCACTCTTTTTTTGCACTTGTAACTCACATGGGAAGATTCTGACCTCACACGCTGCTTTTCCACCTCATAGTATCACTGAACTCAACAGGATTCCTCTCCAGGTACACTTTAATGAGCAAAGGAATTAGTATCCTCTTCTCTTTGAGAAGAGAAAAAAGAAAAGTGTCTGATTTAGTAATGATTTGACTATCTGAGAGAGGATAGGTAAAGAAAGAGCTCTGAGTCCCAAGAATAAAAGTACTGTTGAAAGCCAGCATAGAACTTACATTAATGGAGGAGTAAACTGAGGCACAGTGTAATAATCAAAGTGATGTGACTAAGTCTGTGCCAGCTGATGCCCACAGAGAGGGCCAGTAGAAGATGGTGCCTTCCACAGACTAGATCAGTGGGAACTGGCCGAAGAAGACTAGTACAAAAAGGAAAAATGAAATAGTTTGAAGGAAGACTGCACCAAGTAGAGTAAAGGCAGTTATGCTAGTGTTTGTTTTGGAAATAGAGCGTAAACTTGGGTGAGAAAGCGTCCGGACTTGCAGCATAGTTTGGCTTGCCTGTATATGGAGCTTCTTTGGCTTTTCACAATAATCACTTTCGTCCTTTTGGAGAAGAATGACAGACCAACCCTTTGATACGTGACAAAAGTGAAGAGAACAGAGGCCAAACACAAACTTAGCAGAACAACCTGCCATAAAAATCAATCAGTATTTTCCTTTTACTTGGAAGGTAATCAAGTGCGAGAGTTCAGGTTTCCTGAACTACAAAAATCAGATATTTATCATTTTGACTACAATTCTAACGTTCCTTCACACATTCTTCAAAATGCTCTGGCTTATTGATTTGACCAAATCCCTGTCAACCTAAGACCTGGGTCTAAATGTTCAGTCTGAGTGCCACAGCCAGTGTGCTGGAGGCCAACAACACAGGGCCTGCAGGGTCATGTCCCTTTTCATCTTTCTCTTCCTCACCACCTCACACAATCCTCTTCTTCATGACTGGTCTCTACGTTAAGAAGCAGCTGATAATATCCTACAGGCCAACTATTGAGCTTTCAGACAGGCACTTTCACATTTTCCTGCCTGCTGCCACTTCGACAGGGAACAGTGACCTCTGGAACCAGGCTTTTGCTCTCCTTCAATTTCTTTTTCAATGCGCCTGTAAGACCCTGATGGCTTGTGCTCCTGCCCCTTTCTGTGTCCTGTATTATCTGCTGTGAAACCCCTAAACAGGATGCATACCAGGGCTTGGTTTTGCAGATCACAGCAGGACCATGACTGAAGCCTCCACACTCTACCACCACAAAAATGCATTTTTGAATTAGATCCAGCACGCTGGGAAGAATTTTCCATGGGGAACACGCAGCCTTCCATTCTGATCTCAGCGACTTTTAGAAAGTCATGATCGAACCACTGAAATCATGGTTCTGCCTGTGTCAGGGCCATGTAACTGATGATAGAGCTCTCGGCCGTGCTCGCTTTAGCTGTAGGCAGAGTAGTTGACTGAGACAGCAAACCCACAGATTTCAGCAAGAGAAGCCAGCCCAGGGGTACACAGTAGACACGCACATGGTGGACGCAAATGTATATGTGTTTGCTCAACAGATATAACTGGAAGAAGAGTGGTTCTGACTAGACGTAAGGTTACCGAGAGAGGTTGTGCCATCTCTTTCCATCCTGAGGTTTGCACCGAACAGCCAGCCCTGGTCTCAGATGACCCTGCCTTGAGCAGGAGGTTGGACTAGAAACCTTCTCAAATCTTTTCCCACCTGAATTATCTTATGATCCCATCCTCCAGCAGCAGCCAAGGGACCACATTTGCCTGCACTGGGTACTTAGAGCAGAGAACCATCCTGCCCAAATGTATGAGGCAGGATGAGCTTCCTGCTTCCACTGACAGGGTCCTCACTGCCCTCCCTGCCCTGTCAAGAGGAGCCGTAGAGGAAGCAGTGACATTAAAGTGTGAGGAAAGGAGTAGGGATATTAGAGGGATTTTCAGAAAAACAAATGCAATTGTAACTATAGAGTTGAGATTTGCAACTCTGCTCCCAGGATCTGCTCACAAACGACAGTGATGGCCTTACAGGAGGAGGAAGAAGTGGGGGTAGTGAGAGGGGATCAGAAAAACCTCCGTTTTCCCACCCACCCTGCACAAAGTCAGCTGAATGCTTGTATTTGTTTTGTTTAGAAACTGAGTTACCCGA
The DNA here is from genome assembly GCF_009769465.1 of Tauraco erythrolophus. NCBI lineage: Eukaryota > Metazoa > Chordata > Aves > Musophagiformes > Musophagidae > Tauraco > Tauraco erythrolophus. The sequence continues at coordinate 20,509,906 of NC_141475.1, forward strand.
GTTCTCACCTTTGTTTCTTCAGTTCTACTTTTTTTTTTTTCTCCTCCAGAGAGTTTCTAGGAGCCTGCAGAACTGTTCTTCACATAATTCTTGGCTCAATTATATTTTTTATTAATTTCTTCCTCCAGTGCTTTGGTTCAAATTCAGCTTGACTCCAAGGGATCCTGACCACAAGGTAGTTAGAAGGCATAAACCTAAGTTCTCCAGTGGTCTTCAGGATATTCAGACTCCTTCAGTTTTAGAAGCATATCCTTCCGTCTAGAGCATTCTACCCTCGACTGAGGCTTTCATGCCCCGTATTCCCAATGTGTTACTTCCAACTCAGAAGGTTCTTCAAGCCTTCTCACACCTCCTGCTCTCTCTAGACAGCATTTCTCATAGATACCTACTACCACATCCCCAAAGTCAGCATCTCACCCTCTCAGGAGGAGAGATGTTTCCTTGGAGCTTATACTCTTTCTCCAGCGTTCAGTTGCTCTCTGCCAAATCTCTCACCTCAAGTGCTTTGCAATTTTTTACTTTTACTGCTCAGGAGCCTCAGCTGATCACACAGCAAAGGCACCTACGGGCTTCCTCTTGTTTTCTGTGCCTGGAGAGGGCAGCTGAGGGTGCGGGAGATGATGTGGAGCCCAGTACACCATTACACATCCAGGAAATCAGTATTTCACGTCGTGCTGCTTTAACCTTTTGCTATTCAGGCACTGAGCTGGAGAATCGGTTCTCCCCTTTTGTATCCGCTGATGTGACTGGATCTGTGCCCGTGCACATGACACGTATATTCCAGCTCAGTGCTGGCCACCACATTATGCATCTTTAGTTCTGCAGTGATTTGGAAATAATCCCATTTCTCAGTACAGGGCTCTTTCCAATTTGAAATAATATTTCTCTAGGACAAAATGGATAAAGCATACGAACAAACTTCTTCCACAGTTGGGGACAATTGATACCATATACCCACTAGGTGACACTGTTTACCTACAGATCTTGTTCCATTTGCGCGAAACCCCACAAATCTTTCAAAAGTAGCATACAACATGTTTTGCTCCTAAAGAGAAAGGAGGCTGGTTGCAGAGGAGAAGGAAAACGGGCTGTCTGTGAGGTACAATTAAGGGCAAACCTACGGTTAAGAGACTTTATGCTCTGGATTCAAACTATTTACTAAAATAAATTTTAAAAGCTGCTTTTTATCAGCCCCATTTCAATGCCTTAGGAAATTGTTTTATTTAAAGACAGAAAAAAAGAAAGGCAGGCACTTACCATTAGCACAAATCTCAGCCTGGCTCAGATTTTGTCTTGGAGAACAGTGCGAACAGAATTGCATGGTAACAGAGCCAAGGAGGAAGGAGAAAACAGAAGAATTTCTGCGATCTCATCTGAGGAGAACTTGGTGGAAAACTGTTTTCCAGTGTTGCAAAGATTTCAGAATTTCACATTTTCTTCCCAATCTTAAGTAGGACCAGAAATGGCAACCTCAATTTCTGAAAACTGGTAGCCTGAAAGAAAAAAAACTGGCTAGATGCTGCTTGGATCTTACTGAAACATTTTGGCATTATTTCATGCTTAAATATTATTTTTTCCTTAATATATTTTTCCTATAGAATCAGATGTTTCTATCTGAAAACAAATATCCTTCATTATAAAATGTTGACCAAGTCAAAATGTTTCAAACTGAAAATGAGATATGCCCAAACCAAGAGCTTCCCACAAGATGTATCAGTTTTCAATGAATATTTTTGAATTAGAAAAATGCTTAATTGGAAAATTCCTATACAAATCTGCTTCTGCACACTGCTTAGCAAGGGCTCAATGCAGAAATGACGCATTTGGTGATGGTTTAGAGCAGTGTGTGCTGAACTTAGCTGTGATCTGGAACTCACACTTCACACTTGCAAGAAAACTGGATGAATCTATTCTAATTGGGCAGGCATTTTGAAAAAACTTCGGAGAAGTGCATCTTCTTTCTCTTGATTTCTGCTACTGATATGGTAAAAGAAACACCTCTCATCTGAAGCCAAGTCGATCTTTCAGAAATACTAATGACTTGCAAGTGTCAAGGGAAGTATATGGGAGCACTGAGTGTCCAGGATCTCTAGGAACAGGGTGGGCACCTTCAGAAAGTGGGGAGGATTGAATGGGAATGTTCCAATCCCATCCTCCCCCACTGTGAGTCGGCCTTTATTTTTTGGTAACCACAGCCCATAAGAAGCTTACGGCCCAGTGCGTGTTTAAACATGGCTATGGTTTTAAGAGATCACCTTTAATTCCAAGTAGAAACCAACTGTCTGGCCACATTCAAATATGGGATTTGGCTATGGCTCCAAGCACTTTCACAAAATACAATTTTCAGGAAGATTTCCGTATGATACTGTTCACGCTTGTATGGGAAGATCTTTTCCCTATCATTTGGGCTATTGGGCATTTCCCTTCTTGGTTTTGAAATAAATGACTAGCTAAATTAAAGTTGAGAGTTTATTTTCTGAAGCCCTCTTCCTCATTTACTCTCATCAGATCCTCCACCCCCCAAACCATAAGGTGCCCAGCCTTGGCTAACGATAATGAAGCAGAGCTTCAAGTCTCTGAGACACAAACCCACCTTCCTACATTACTTCCATCGTGCTCTGGTCTTTGTTACAGCCAGAAGACTGTCCACATACCCCACAACCAAAGCAAGGTCCTTCTCATGCTTCCTGCTGAGCATTGGGCTCTTTCTTCATTTCTAATTGCTCATACTGTAGCTCAGGGGTTTTCAAGGCATTTGCAGATATCTGGAGATACATTAGGTTGAGTCCCACTCATCATTTATGAGCATATTTGGTTCACCAGCAGTAATGATGGAGCAAGAAGCAAGCCTTGCTTCAAAGCTCTTGTGACCAGAGCGCAGAAGACAGGAGGGCAACAGAGGTACTGGGATGCTCTGGGGAGCTCTACCCCTGAGCTGGGAGTCTGCGGCAAAGCCGAGGAGCGTGTGGACCTCCTGCCAACCAGGCACAGTCACGCTACCGCCGCTGTCTGTGCAATCTGCCACGTGGCCGTTGTTTCAGACACTGCCTTTTTTGAAATCCACACAGCATAATTGATAATTGTGGGTAAAGCCTTGGGGGTTGGACAAGATAATAGCAGTTTTACAAGAGCCTAGAAGACACTGGAAACTTTTATGGTGTTTTTGATGTAAAATTATTATTTTTCCATGCTCTTCAATGCACACAGTAGCTGCTGGCACGGTTTCAGTGGTTAGGTAGATGACATGTTATTTTTACATTTTTGAAGTGGTTATTGGGCCCGGCTCTCACACACATTACAAGGAGAGAAAAAGAGGAACAGCGGCTGTGTTAGGAACCAGCGAAGCCCCCGAGTTGTCTTGCAGTGTGGACAGAGCCAGATTTTGTTTAGACGGTAGCCCCAAATTAAACTACAGCTCTACTCTCTGCAAGCTTTTGACTGTGTCACTCTTCCAGAATTGTTTCTAGAGTATGGGGAAATGTCCAGGGGAAGGTTGAGGGCCTTGGTTTAAGAAGATGCAAACCAGCATCTTCTTAAAGATGCAGGAGAGATGCATAAAGAGAAACAGGAGCTTCTCCAGCCAACGTTGCTCAGTCTCAAATCAGAATACATCATGTATTTCAGCCCCAGTTGGGGCTCTTCTTACTCGTGAGTGCTACAGACAGATAATATTTTGAAGGATGGGAAAGCTTTGTGAGGCCAAGTAGAGGAAAAAAAAGAAAAAGGAACTAGTTTTCCAGAGAGCTGAGTCTAACAAACTCATTGCATTTGTGACTCCATCCAGATTTGAGACTGCACTTCCAAAGGCAAAGGGCAGAAGCTAGTTTGTTTAATTTTGAATATCTGCATATCTCTTTCTCTCGCTGCATTGATACCAGATCTGCAACAATCTATTAAAGCTTTCATTTGAATAGCCATTATATGCTTGAGAATGGAGACTGGGCTCCTTGGGGGCGCTTAGGAATAAACAAATCATTTGTGGCACATGTGTTGTTCAAGCTTCAAGCAAGGTAAATGGAAAATACAGATTATGGTGCCTCAAGTCCTCTCCTTTTTCCCCTCTTGTCAAACATTCCCAGATTCTTCAAAAGGAGAATCTAGCCATATTATTAGCAATAAAATGGCTTATAGCTGAAATTTTGAAAAGATTTAACAATGTTGTTTGCAGGAATTGTGTTTCTCATTACATAAATCTCCAGGCTCTCTGGCAAACCACCACCAGTGAGCCATTATGTCCTGCTGTGGCGGTGTCTCCACTTCAAAAAGGTAAAGATTCAGGGCTTTTTGACTTTCTTGTTTTCCATTCATATTCCTTTTAAAGAAAAAAAAACCGACCACAAACCCATAACAAACCAAACAATATATTCACCACAGAAAAGTCCTCGCAGATTAATCTGCACCGCGGCAGATTCAGTCCCCATTTACACTAGTGATCCTTGAATGGCCAGGGACAGACTGGAGATAGGACATGGATGGACAGATGGGAGGATGTGGAGGTCCTGGACTACCATTGGGATGGGTGCAGGCTCCCTCCTAACCCTGATGGTGCTGGGAGGGAGACGAGATCAGATGCAGGCTCCAAAAAAAAAATCACCCAAAATCAACACACTGTCCAGCAGCAAAGCCAAGAGCAACCTCCTTGTCCTCTGCGCCTGCTCTTCAGAGCAACAGAAAAGCTGAAATTGTCACTTAGATTAAGCCAGAGTGTTTCTGTTGATGCTTGTGGCCTTTCCCAGCCTGCCACCTGAGGAGGATGCGTTCCACAGGCTTTATCCCTGCTACTGATGCCTGCTGCATTTTGACCTGGCGCTAAACTTCTACACGTGGACTGCTGAACCTGAGATGTGCCTGGTCCAAGGGAAGGTAGGGACCCTTTGTCATCTGCTAATGTGGCTTGGAAAGCAAATATCAGGAATAAAATAAAATAAGATAAAGTGAAATAACCAGCAATCAGATGCTGGAGCTGATGCAACTAAATTTTTAAATCTTCTGTTGAAAAATATGCTGTCAATTGCCAGGCAAATTTCTCAGGTTGATATGGCAACTAGAAACACTGGAAATCAAAAAGCTGAGCAAATGTTCTTAAAGGAGAAAAATAGTCTCACTCCTGATCAGCAGGGATTTCCATGCTCCGTTCCTCAGCCTGTCTTCTTTTAAATTCACAACCTACAGGAACAGCAGTGTCATGAGATGATGCTGATTTTCTTTCCATCATTAGAGGCTGTTTCTTGGAGGTTGCAGTAACACCTTTGGGCTTTTGTGTGATGGATCTATAGTCACAGCATAGCTCTTACCCTCTTTTCAGCAGAGCCATCCACCTGCTAGCATGGCCCAATGTCCCCACTGAAGTAGTAATATTACTTTTTCATTTAACACTGCCAATATGCGGAGGGTAAGGTAGGAAGAGACAGAGCTCCTGGTTATCTGTATCACGACTGTATCGCTTATATCACTTCCAGTCTCAGCAGAAAGCTAGTAACATCCCGAGAGTCTCAATCCCTCCCGAACACATCCTGTAGTGTGCCTCAGTGGGAATGGGTCAGTGGCCCACACGAAGGGAATGGCTCAAACCGGGCAGGAGAGCTGCCAGCTGGCAGGTTGGCTGGAAACAAAGGAATCAATGACCCGTAGGTGTCCAAAGAGCAGCTACAGGAAGAACATAAACAATATTTGCTTAGTTTACACACTGCCTCTGCCCCATGCCCAGCCAATTTAGTATGAAACAGGAGAGGGAAATGGTCATTAAGCACCCAAGGCTGCCACTTGGGAAGAAGAACTAAACAGGACATTCACATTTGTATGCCAGCTTCTTATTCCAAAAAGATTTAGAGGAGAGAATTAGGATGAAATGAAAGAAGGAACAGGCTGAAGGCAGTATCTCCACAGAACTTGAATGCTGAACTTGCAGCTCTAACAGCTGGAACAAAAATAAGAGACCCCAAGATTAAAACAGATGAGACAACTAGGAAGTTATCCATCTTTTAAGATAGACCAGAACTATACTTGTCTAATACTTGACTAAAAAATTTTTAAATTTCTAACCTCTTGCTTTCAACCTCGTTTGCTTAATAAATAATCTTCAAATTACCAATAATGGTAAAAGTGATCTGTTCTGGATATACTAAGAAAAGTGACGGGCACAGCTGCCAGAAACGTGAGGCAAAACAAGACAGCGCTTGCCATAAAACGCTACAGTCTGTGACAGGGAATTCTTCTGCCTTGTGCTAAGCTTTGGGGCAGGCAGATAGAGGCACCTGCATTGGAAGGTGCAGATGGTTGTGTCCTCTACAGCTCTGGACAAAGCCACAAGACTCCTATGTGTACTCTGATCACCACGGAGTTTTACTGGAGCACACAGTTCCACACAGCCTCGGACACAGGGACGGGAGGAGACTGGAGGTGTTTGGGCCAGTTTTAAGCTTGGAGCCTCTCTGCTAGACCTTGGAGAGCCCTTTGCTGCTTCCTGTCACAGTCTCCTTGCTGATTAATTAGTGTCCTAGGATGGGGGGGCTGCAAACCATGACCATGCCAGTGAGGACAGTGGTGGTGCCAAACACCAGCCAGGAGCCTGCTATCTGGGAGGACACCTACTCAATCAGACAAACCCTCCTTCCCCTTTTGCTCTCTCTCTTCGCAAATGCTGAAAGCGTTTGATAATCATGACAAAGCCTCTCGGATCCAACTGACCATATCTTCTCAAGCCAGAGTCTTGCAAATCAAACAGTCAACTGATATTTATTTTCTGAAGGGGACAGAGAACATTAAAAAACCCACCTCAGAAAACCAGAGGGGGCAATCAGCCCTTATATTTATTTTATCTTTTCTTTAAACAAAGGGTTGCTATTCTTTTCTCTCCCCACAACGAAGTTAATAGATTTATTCATCAAGTTTTCCAAATTTAGACATCAAACTGATGTTTTTCTCCCACTGCTAATTTTATTCTTAGCAGCACTTACATAAAGGCAAGTATTGCAATATGACAAAAATACAAACCTCCTCTGACCTGGAATGTACCAGCAGGTAAAGTACAGGGGAAAGTACAAGCAACTGCTCAACCAGACTCTCCAAAACATCAAGTCTTAAAATAGAACTTAGGGTGGTTTTAAATGCTGTTTTCTCTCAAGATCTGACCTATCTACCTTTGTAGTCTGGCCCTGGACTATTAAGTTGTGCTCTCGCATTAACGCAGTGGCTCTGGATGATGCTGTGTTTTGCAGTGGTGGCCAGTAACGTCTGGGAGGGAGAGCACAGAGCAGAGACAGTGGCCGGCAATGGAGGGTGAGCACACAGCGGAGAAGCCATGCCTTCGAGGGCTCTTCTTGCAGAGTGGGCAACCTGCAAGCAGCACTCACTGCAGGGACTCTGCTTCTCCCCACTTGCCCATTTCCCAAACTGATGCTGTTTAATGCTGGTGAAAAGGATGCTGCCTCCTAAAGAGCCAAAAATACACCCATACATATGCCCCAGAGAAAGAACCGTAGGGCCAGCTTCAGGATCCAATGTAGAAAGACACAGAGCAAGACCTGAGACCAAACAGAGTTTTAAATCCTGCTGAGCACACAAGACACTCTCACATGTAATTACCACTAGAAGACAGCAATTCGGGGTGCTGCCAGTGATGGTGAACCCTCTCCGCACTTCTCATTTCTATGACAGCACCTGTTACCATGCACCTCATCCTATGGCATCCTGCATTTTTGCCTGGCAAAACAAAACCCAGTCCCCAATAAAAGCCGCCGGTTTCCACCAGCTTTTGCGACGCCTGAGTCCCAAACATTCCCATTGGCCCCAGTCGTGCCTCATTAGTTTGGCTTAATCAAGTGACGAGCATCACTCAAGGCCAGGGGAACTCCCGTAGTCAATGGGGTCTATTCTCCGCTGGATAGACACATGTCACACCCATTAGCGTCAATCAGAGTTACAAATGCAGAGAGGAGAAAGGCCCCAATGTGTCTAATGCACATTAGGAAGGAACAGAGGGGCCAGTTCAGCCCTGGGGTAGGAGCCTGCAGCTCCATCATGTCTTGCAGCAGAGATGAAATTCAACTCAGCTTCAACCCAGCCCAATGGGATAATCTCCAACACCAAAAAAAAAAAAAAAAAAAAAGCAAACAAAACCCCAGTATCACCTGGTAGTGGCTATGTAAAAACCCCACACGAGCAGGCTGAGGGTGGTGGCATGGACTGCAGACAGGTGTCCACACACCAGCACGCTCCGGGCTTCAGGGCACAGCCTTTGGACAGGGCAGCGTCAGGAAAATTTCCACTTCTGTGACAGATAAAAAGCCTCCGGTCTTCAGGGTTGTCAAAGTGATATTTCTCAACAGAATTAAAAAAAAAATAAAAATCAAGGGGGACAGGATGGAGACCCTGAGGACAGCTTAGGGGACAGCCAAAACCAGCAGACTGTGTGTCAACACAAAGTGCAAGAGAGGGGCCAGCGTGTCCTCTGTGTGTGTGTTCAGGCCCCATCCTTAGCTGACAAAAGAGAGATTCTTCATTGAAATCAGCTTGCCCCTGCCAAAGATCTGGCCTCGTATGAGTTAGGTCTGAGCCAAAATAGTTGACTAGATCTTCAAGTTTCCCAGTTTTGGGGAGGCTTTTTACTTTCCTTTTTCTTCTTTCTTTTTCCATTCAAGTTGCTACTCATTCTCCTTCAGATTTAAAATGAAATTTAAAGAGATATTTTGAAGAGGCATTTCTTTAAATATCCCAACTTAGGAGTTCTCATCTATGTTCACGCTGTGAGAAGAGTGAGCCTGGAGGGTGTTATGCACATCACTGAAATATGTGCCATATCAGAAATGTCAAGTGGTTACACCAAACAGTTTTTAAACATTTGCTTTTCAATTTGTGCTTAAATTAATGCAACCCCATAAATATTATCATTGAACACTGGGGTTGTACTTTATCCCTCATGACACTGTTTCACATGTTGGTGTATTACCTAGACACAGCGCACGGTCCTCCCTGCATCTGCACCTTTCCCATGGAAATTTCCCCTAGAACTTTGGTGATGTTGAGCTTGACTTACCTTTTGTGAAACAGAAATCTAGCCCAAAATTTGTAGCTCTGTATCAGACTACAGGTACTGCACTGGTACTCCTAGAGTTAATAGCCATAATATATATCCCAACAAACTGTCTTTAGCTTTCTCCATGTGTTAATTCCCTCTAATCCTGTTATCAGTACAGGTAGTTGGACAAACAGTATGATAATAAAGTGGTATTTATAATACATGTCCTTCAGTCCTAGATTAACCATGAGATTTCCCAAGCACCTAGGGATTTGATTTACCTACTGTGTGCAAATCGCCGGTAAAAAGAAAGTATCCAGGAAAAGATATTTGCTCCCACACTGTATTGTTTACCATCCGTTTTCCTCTTGGTTTGTATGTGTGTCTGATCTACGTAATTTATTTATTCTAGCCCTTGATGATAGTTTACTGCAGGGTCTAAAGATCTGGGACGTTGTCAACACACTGAAGGAGTTTTCTATGAGCATCAGACATGCTCATTCGTGTCTCCCAAGTGCTGCCCCTTTCACCACAATCGAGAATTTAAAAAGCCAAAAGAAGAAAAAATGAAGAAGTCCTTTTCCATGTGACTGCTACAGGTGCTTACTTAGTTCTGGATAAATACAGCCCCCTTCCCCCCCAGCCCACCACCATTTTTTTTTTTTAATTCCTCTCAACGTGTCGTAGCTTTATATGAGGCTAATGGAGCAAGGCAATGCTCAAACGTCAAATTAAACTGCACAGCTCTGTAATCACTCAGACTGACATGGCATAAAAGGATAATTAGTAGTTCATTACATGGAACATTGTTTGTTCAGCTAAATTGATTTCTCTCAGCTGCCCATGTTTTCTGTTTACTTAGTGAGTGCTCCACTGCACATTCTTATTTGTGAACTAGGAAATCCCTTCCCCTGAACTTTTTTTTTCCTCTAATCAGCACTGAGTTTTTAAATATAGTTTCCTGGAGGTAGATGAACCTCCAAAATTACAGACAGGTGCATGGCAACAATGGCCTGCATGGAGTGATACACAGTGTAAAACAAGCTGTGGTTGAGGAGACCTGCCCAAGTATCCCAAAAAGGGCCATATGCACCCATCTGCTTTGTACATAGAAATGCCTGTCCTGGTTGTTTGCTTTTCAACTTACAGTGAACTTGCCTTTCTCTCCTAGTGGAAAGGAAAAAAAAAAAAAAAAAGAAAAAGTGGGGCTCTAACCCTTCAGTGCTGGGAGTGGAAATTCTGCAACAAAGTCTTCTTTAAAGCCTCCCTTTTGCTCACTGGGACCTAGAGAAAAGACGAGATTGTTGTTTTAAACATGCTTTTCTTTCTGCTGGCAATTAGGGCTGAGGCACAACTACCCAACTTCAAATGTTTCTAAACTAGCTGCCTCATGAAACCTTCGACTCAACTGAATTTCAAAATCCTGACAGTAGTTACAAGTAAATGTGTTGGAGTTATCAACTCCCACACTTCTAGTGTCAGTCTCAATACATTTCTATTTTGCTTAAAGCCCTAACTTCTGGAGTCATTTTGATTAAAAGGGTTCTTGTTTAGGTAGAAAATGTGATCCCTAATGAGTCAGAACATGGGAGAAAAACAGACAAATTACTGAATGTTTGAAGCCTATTTGAAAACTTTTGCTTCAGTGCTGCCTACAGCATCCAGCTGCCACCAAAAGACACCCACTGCACCCCTTTCCCATGGGCCTACTACATTGTCAGTGCTGGCGTGTTTGAGTTGGAAGCCGCGATGGTTTTAAACTGATTTTGGAAAGAAGTTTACACTGTTTCTCACGGCGACCCTGCAAGAAAAGCGGTGCTCACCTTCTCTAAATTTCAGCGACATTTACAGGCAAGCTCCTACCTTTGATAGCAATATCAAACTAAAATATTCCCACGCCCTGCTGCTCGTTCCAGCCCCCACTCCCCCGTTGGATGTGTTGCCACAACACTGTGAAGTGGATCGCAGAGTTGATGCAGTGGAAAAAAAAATTTCCATTTATGCCAGGTTATTTTGTGGGAAGATCAGATGCCTCAGCCAGCTCACGGCATGGCCCCACGGACAGCTGTTTTGCCAGTTGGGAAGGGGATGGGAGGGAGCAGCCAGAAGGAGCCAGTGGGTGGGAACTGTTTGGGCTCACGACATCATGAGAAAAGAAACTTGTAGCTGTGGGTAGATCAACCCCTCACAACACTTCCACCTTGGATTTACTCATCACCTCTGTGGAGCTGAAGGCAGCACCATGACCCACAGCACATCCTAACCAGCCACATGAAAAAGCAAAGCAATTTTAGTGCCATATAAATCTCTCCAGATTTTTTCCCCCCCTTTCCCACCTCCTCTCAGTCACATGGCAGGGACCCCTTCCACTATGTCCACAGCAAAAAAACATTTTATTTTTCCTTTAATCACTATCTTTTTCTACACGTTGATAGTTGCCCTCATCCTCTGATTTATCCCCATCACCTAAACACAGATCACCTTTAAACTTACATTTTTCCCACTGTGACCAAACCATTTCCAACCACACATTACGAAGATATCAGGGTCTGCCCTTTGGGAATCCCGTAGTGGCTCTGGAGGCCATTTCAGTGACAGCACACCCACTCCTTCAGCAGCACAACTAACACATCTAACAACTCAGGGCAATAGGAAACTCCCCCATCTCCTTTGGACACATAAATTCCTCTGAGCAGCTATTTCTTTGCTCGCTCGGTTAGGGCAGGTTTGCAATTAGTCTCCTGACGAACCGGTCTGCACAGGGCCACACCACTGGCGCGCACACGCTCAGGCCTGCCTGGTCCCATGGCAGGAGAGCACCACGCTCGCTCCAGCCCTCCCGGCGAGTTCCCTCTCTGTGAACACAAGTCTGGAGAGCCATGGGATGGAGACATGTTTTCTCCTGGCTAGGGCTGGACAAGCATTAACCATATTAGCTGCTGAACCAAAACCTGCTTAGAAAAGGGCAGAACAAAACCAGCATATTCCTTCTCTCCTGACAAAACGGAAAATAAAAAGAAATAAAAAAGGGAAAGGCACTTGTGCTTTATGTAAAGGGATATGATGAGGCTTTGACAACCTGATCCAGGGGAAGGTGTCTCTGCCCATGGCAGGGGAGTTGGAACTAGATGATCTTTAAGGTCCCTTCCAACCCAAACCATTCTATGATTCTATGATCGATTTGGCTTCTTCTGCCCTGAAATGAAATAAAAACAAAATTCTGTTTCAGTAGTTGTAAGAAAAACAAAGGATGAAGGATAAGCCTTGAAATATCTTGTCAATGGACTCTTCCTTCAATTTCCAGCTCAGTGACCGAGCCTGCACCAAAGACCTCAGCAATTTCACTCCAATTCCTTCTTCTGCTGAAACTATTTGAAAAAATGACTTGAAAAATTTGATTTCCACCTGTGATTACCTTCAGTAGGATGAAAACCTCATTTTTTTGAATGAGGAAACTATTTACTAAAAGAAAATCGGTCCAGAGTGCATTGTGACCGCAAAAACGAGTATCAGCGACAACACTGCCTGTGAGTGACACTGATCAGGGACCACTTCCAGTGGCACCTCCTCAGCAGCGGTCTAATTCCTGCAAAGGAAATGGAGGCTTTTTCTGCCATCAGGCATAACCTTTTCAAGACATTGTACAATACTTGTGCTATTGCCTTCTCCGGTAGCGCTGAGAGGCGTTTTAATATAGGGCTGATTTCTCTGATGTTATTTTTGGCTTGGGTCCTGCTCTGCCCCTGCTCCGGGCTGCCCAGACTGGAGCTAGCAGCTGCTTACCCATGCTATCATGGCTTCAACTAATTCACCTTGCTCCCCACCATGGGTCTCTACTTTCTGCCATGCTAATGAAGTGTCTCACCTGGATCTGGCTGGCACAGAGCATGGGTGAATCACTGCCGTGGCCAAGCTGCAGGCTTCCCGAGATGGTTTTACCACTCCCCAGCTATGGGTACAGCTCTGCAGCTGATCCTTTTAATGGAAACCTTGGCAAGTCACCATCTCCTCTGCCTGTATTGGTGGTTCCTTGATTCTCTAGTTCACTTGTGCCACTGTAGGACTCCTCTCTGCTACTAGCTCCTTGTCAGAAATGTGGATTTGGAAAATGGACAGGTCCTCATTCTGCTGCAGACCAACATGAGCTCACCCCAGCAAAGTGCTCTATGCTTAAACAGGTTTCAGATTTTTTTTTTTTTTCTGGGAAAACTCCTGCAGCATGTAGCCATTATTACACTATCTCTCCCTGGACAATTTGTTCACAACAAACTAATTGCCTGCAAATAATTTGTTTGATCCAAGACACATTTTAAAGGGAGTTTCCACAGACTGTTCCTGGCATTTAATACAAAGTTACCAGTCATAATGAAATCTAACCCAATTATTAGCTCATCTGCTATCTCAGCTATCCAGACTCTTTTTTTTTTCTGCTCCAAGCTCCAAATTTCCAAGTATTTGGACAATTGCACCTTCCTCTGCAACTGTCTCCGTTTGAGGGCGAGTAGGTCATTTAGGTTTGGACGTCTCATTGTATATACTTCTGAATATATCTGGTCTAGTAACAGCTCTGCCAGAGCCAGCATCCACCATCCCCACGCATTTCCCAGATCCTACTGCCCTTTCAGTAACCAAACTTCTCCTGTGGTTGTTTAACCACCCAAAACTGAACAAGCAGTTCTGCAAGCTAACGAAGCTAATGAAGCCTGGTTTCCTACACATTTACCTCTCATCATTGCCTTTGGTGTCTGAGGATGAAGTTCCAGTAGAAGTATTTGACATAATTGGGCATTTATATGTGAATTTTTCCTCTCCTATATTGATTTTCTACGGTTTGGGCCCCTGCCTCAAGACTAATTGGAAACCTCTTGAAACCTGTAGGAACTTACTGATCTTTGAGATCTTTATGTTCTTGTCAAGTTCAGATGAAATTGACAAATGAGTTCAAAAGTCATTAGCAGGAGACACAAGGACAGATGTGGACAGCAGACCTTTGTAAGCCTTCAGTCCCACAGGAAAACAGGCGAGCAGAGACCGCAGTGCTGAGCACTGCAACTCCCACTGGGGCACCTCACTCTGGCAGAAACTCTCCACCAGACTGGGAGAGGGGTGCTCATAGACGCTGGTGACAGCCCTTCCTGAAGCACTTCTGACAGTCCTTTATATGGTGTCTTTCACAGTGCTGGGGTGCGAGCGAGCTGCTCCCACGAGGTATTGCACTATTACAAATTGCTTTCATTTTATGAAACTAACTTCTGGTTTTTGCCACTGTTTTCAAATACCTGAAAACAGACTAGAATCTCCTTTCCCCTCTCACATATTTGACACAGATTCACATGCTGGGTTATTGGTAGTCATCTTCCACAGTGGCTTCTTCCTCTAAACTCTTGTACAGCAGATTGAATCATAGAATGATTTGGGTTGGAAGGAACCTTAAAGATCATCTAGTTCCAACCCCCCTGCCACGGGCAGAGAAATCCTCCACTACACCAGGTTGCTCAAAGCCTCATCTAACCTGGCCTTGAACACTTCCAGGGATGGGGCATCCACAACTTCTCTGGGCAACCTGTTCCAGTGCCTCACCACTCTCAGTGTAAAAAATTTCTTCCTTATATCTAATTGAAATCTGCCCTCTTTCAGTTTAAATCCATTACCCCTTGTCCTATCACTACACACCCTTGTAAAAAGTCCCTCTCCAGCTTTCGTGTAGGCCCCCTTTAGGTACCAGAAAGCTGCTATAAGATCACCCTGGAGCCATCTCTTCTCCAGGCTGAACAGCCCCAACTCTCTCAGCCTGTCTTCATAGCAGAGGTGCTCCAGCCCTCGGATCATCTTCGTGGCCCTCCTCTGGACGTGCTCCAGTAGCTCCATGTCCTTCTTGTGTTCGGGACTCCAGAGCTGAACACAGTATTCTAGGTGGAGTGTCATGAGAGCAGAGTAGAGGGGCAGAATCACCTCCCTCGACCTGCTGGCCACACCTCTTTTGATACAGCCCAGGATACGATTTGCTTTCTGGGCTGCCAGTGCACATTGACGGCTCATGTTGAGCTTCTCATCCACCAGCACTCCCAAGTCCTTTTGCTCAGGGCTGCTCTCAATCCATTCTCCGCCCAGCCTGTACTTATGCTTGGGATTGCCCCGACCCACGCGCAGAACCTTGCACTTGGCCTTGTTGAACTTCATGAGGTTCTCACAGGCCCACCTCTCCAGCCTGTCAAGGTCCCTCTGGATGGCATCCCTTCCCTCCAGCGTGTCCACAACACCACACAACTTGGTGTCATCTGCAAACTTGCTGAGGGGTGCACTCGATCCCACTGTCCATGTCTTCAACAAAGATGTTAAATAGCACTGGTCCCAGTACTGACCCCTGAGGAACACCACTCGTCACAGGCCTCCACTTGGACATTGAACCGTTGACTACAACTCTGAGTGCGACCACCCAGCCAATTCCTTATCCACCGAGTGGTCCATCCATCATGATGTTGAATAGGAAGCTGTTTGTTGGTGTTGTCTTACTTTAAAGCTACTGGATTATTTTTGCATCCCAAAGGTTAACATCACCCTTCTCCAATGATTCCAGACTGTTAAACAGACATATAGTTAAAAGAAACATGTTCAAAACACACTAGTATATACTGAGTAGATTGGAGCAAGCTTATAAGGATAATTCAGTGCTATCACATAAACGTTGGCTGATCCACATCATTTAGGTTGCAGACAGGTGATGAGAGGAAAGCAAAAGTTCAAACGCTGGTGAGAAGCTGTCTTTGACATCAGCAGAGCCAAGGACCAGAAGACTTATAAGGTGGAGTAAACTCACTCTAAGCTGTTCTGACAATAAACAGTTAATTTTGAACTGGTACCTTTGAAGAACTTTAGCCTTAGCTGAAGAGATCTATAAACCACACCTAAAGCTCACTAATGAGTAGGTGTTAAACACCATCAAGCACAAAAAGGCCCCTCTCTACATGGTATCCAGCTCCCTCCCTTCTCTTGGAGTATTCTGCACATAACGGCAATGCTGCAGTGAATAATTTTTCTCATAATGATGAATACATAATTAGATAATAAACGCATCTCTGAATCTTTGAGAGCAGAGTGGCCATCCACTCTGTATAATGAAGGCTGAAGAGGAGCTAATGCACCTGTCACTGACTACATTCTTGCTTACTTAAGTTTGTTTAAAAAAAAAAAAAAAAAAAACCCGCCAGAAATCGGCAATCTCTTAGAACGACGTCTGTGCCACTTGCTCCTGTGAAAGAACTGCCCAGCCCAAGATCCTCAAGCAAGCTCCTCTTTCCAGCCTCTCATCTAACTTAACTTCTTACTGACATGAGAGAATATAACTTTTGCCATCACACCGTAACTAATGAAGCGTTAAAGTGGCTGCCAGCACTTGTGCGTCTGCTGTGGAGGCTGCACAGGGAGAGAAAGCAAGTCCTACAGCAGAGCCAAGCCCACATCCACCAAAAGCTTTCTAGGACCGGGTGGTGGAAACTTGAGTCAGACACTGAGGCTTGTTGGTTCTCCTGGTTTTAGACCCTGATCATACAAAAACCTCTCACGTGCATAATGTCATGAATACAAATGGTGTCTCTGAAGCAGAGGGAGCTTTTCACGTGAATAGCTTTTAAAAGAAAATGCAAGGATTTACAGGATTAGGGCCTGAAATTCTTGGCTTTATGTCTTTCAGTGGAGTTGTACAGTGCCAGCTACATTCAAGAAATGCTATCACTTTAAGAGACCGAATGTTATCAAATGCCAAGAACTTCACTGGAGATGAGATTTGGGGTCTTCTTACTTGGCCAACAAAACAGGATTAAGCTCCAAATGAGTCAGATTGCAAATTGAGGCTATAAAGGTCAGTGATCCTTATTTTCTGGCTGGTGAAAAGAGGTGTTTGCTCCTCTGAGTTTTGCTTCTGACCAGGGTAATTTTTTAACAATATTGATATTTTGGTCCAGACCCAATATACAAAAAACATTTGTTCCTATTCAGTTTATAGTACAGGACTTTCATCCCTGATTTTAGAAATAACCTCTAGGAGAGCAGCAGGGCTAACAGTTTCTGACTGTACTGTGTTTAGTCATATACTAACTCAAGGTTACATCTCTGGAAACTTGGACAATAAGATATCAAAAAGCCCCAACAGATACAAAAATCAACAATGGGTTGAGTAAACACACTTTATTTCCCCCACCAACAGGCCTAGTTTGGAAATAGCCCAAGAAATAACTCTTTGATCTCCCAGCCTGATTTCATAGCGTCACCTCTAGATCTTTTCCTCATCAATTACCAACATGCCACCAGTCAAGGGATTTTGCATACAGCCCAGGTACATGATTCAGTAAACTGCACTGGGGTCATCCCCAAAGCTTTCTTGTTTCTTGCTGCATGAAAAATTGATTGCAACCATTTCATCAATAATAAATCTGTTCATTAAGGTTTGAATTAATGAAATAAAAAACCAGTAAAATTTAAGTAGAAAGGAAAGACCAGTATAAATCAAGGTGCACTGGCAGAATTGCTTATGTTGGTAAGGGATAGAAAGATTAATGTTGTCTCCCTTTCTTACACAGTAACAGAAGTGGTTTTTCGGGCTTCCAATTTCTGGCACACAGATCCGAGGCGGCGGGGAGAGAGGTGCATGTGAGAGTGTAGAAGGCACACAGGGCACAGACTCCAGGAGTTAGGAAATGGGAGTTACGGAGCAAGATGGCCTATTTTTTATACTCTTTAATGTGAGGCCTGTTTTTTTAAACCTCTCAGCAGGAATAGCAAAGTTTTCCAAGTCATCACCTAGCAACAAAACCCAGAAAAACATTTGCAAAGCAGTTTTGCATCACTGCCATCCCTGGAAGAACTAACTTGTTGAAGGCTGAATTTGCTATGGAGAGGGATTGAATGCTCTGTTCTTATTCAGAGTGCTGAGACGTGCAGTCCTCTTTCACTGAGAACAGAAATTCATTAATGCACATACACACACATTAAGTGTTGCTTTGGAGGTGTTCTCAGTCAGAGGTTTTGGACCACAGGAGCGTGGTTTCAACTGAAAACCATGTGAAAACAAATTAAAACAATTTATTCTTTTACAGTATATTATTTGGTGTCACAGATTGTGCTTACATGCACTTTCTGCATAGTGGATAACAGGATCAATATTTAATCTCAAAATCTATTTTTAAGAAAATTTAGTTTCAAATTAAAATAACTGTGATGAAAAAAACCCTCTTCAGCAGAGCAGATCACATTTGCTAGATGTGTTTGAAGTCACAGTGAATGTACTGGCTTAAAACACCATATATTTTAATGAAACTAAATAATTTTCATTGGCGCATTTACAAAAAAAAAAAATATATATTTACTGAGAGATCATCATTTTCTTGTAAGATTCCTCCTCTTCCCTTCCCACTGAACACAAGGAGTTTTCATGACCACTGAGGTCTTTAACTGTTATGACCAGATGGTGCAAGACCCTACAGAATCTGCTACAAAGGGTCGGCCCACACAGCGCACACCCGTGCTTCCTTAGACATCCTCCGGTTTGCTCAGGGCACCATCAACACCCTCTTGGCATGCAGAGACACCAGTTCACAGCCCAGAAACAACATGACCGTGTCAGTGCAGCATTACATTGTGTGAATGAACCCAGGCTCCTGGTAAGGAGAATCAGTCCAGTTGCATCACTGTGCTGACTTGTGCTTCTGGTTTTCATTAGCATCGCCTCTAATGTTTCTCTACCATGTTACACTGCACAATATAAACAAATAATGAATTTATTTTTTCATATTTAGTGGGCAGAAAGGCTATAGAAATTATTGGGCCAGGAAAAAAATCCATCTAATGCTGAAGTTACCTAGAGATAACATTACATATATTTACACATTCATCTTCCCTTACTGTTACAATGGTTGGAATATTGCTAACGGGCCAGCTCCTTGGCTAATACGTACAGGGGGTGCAGAGCTGAGCAGAACAGCCATGTTAAATTCAGTATAGCATTTAACGTCACAATCTCCCCAGTCCAAGTTGTCAATGCACTTTTGAGAGGCATTAGTTGTTGTCCATAATCACTATAGAGCGGGGTTGGTAGGAAGAAGAATTTACTGGAGGATATAGATTTAATCCCACATTAGTTATATGTAATCACATGCAGCTTTGCATATAGTTTTCTTGCAGGATTGGTTACATCTCTTATGGCTATGGGAGTTTTGCATAGCTTCCAAATATTTCCTGGGATCTTTTGGCTCACCAGAGAGTGAAAAACATTTGGAACTCCGTGGGGCTTGCAGTGAACAAAAACTCACTCATTAACATTCCCATTTTATTGGGAAATGTTTGCAAAGATAGAACCTTTTCTTTCTTTTCTTTGCAGCTAAATAAATGGTTAAATGCAGAGCTCTTAAAATCTTCCCAAAGCGTGTGTAGGCCTTGGGGAGTATTATTGCAATCACAGGTTTGTGACCCACCCAGTAGGGGTTAAGTACTCCTACACAGTTCGTTCAGAGGACTTGCTGCTCCTTTGCTCCCAGCTTTATGCACTGAAGTCACTGGGGGTATCATGCACGCAAAGCTGGTGTAAGAGAGTGAAGAATCAGGCCCTTCATCCCTATGTCGTTCAGTAGATCCTGCTTTGTCAACTGTGGTTCCTTGCACAGCCAACACCTGAACTTGCAAGGATAAGAGGGAGGACTGACCCTTAGAGTCCTCATTTCTCTCATTTGATCTCAGCAAACCTTTCATCCTGCCACTGCTTCCTCTCGTGTTGCGTCTCATCTTTTTAACATCTCTGTGTAACCTTGGCTTAGTCACCATTCACAAGGCTAGCGAGGGCAAATGCAATCTATGGAGGGGTTGCTTTCCCCTCCCGAATCATCTTCAGCATTACCCCTCTCTGTTCCTCTTGCTCTGGTTTCTTACATTCATTTTTCTTCCAAACTCACCAGGTGGACAGTGGTTGTTAGGCTGAGATGGGAAGATGGGTCTCTCAAAAATCAACTTTTCTGTGGAACGTATACTGCTGTCATTCATGGCCTGACAATTTGTGGCTGAATGTGTTACGCTATCGATAGTCTCTCACCACTATCGGATTGTAAAGAAGACCACAAACATACTACAAACAGAGCACATACACCTGCAATTTCTGTGCTTTCTAGCAGATATCAACTTAAGATCACAGGTCAGCATTTTAATAATACAGTACACATTGTAAGTACTGAATATGAGGCCTTCGGACAGAGACATATCTGCAGCGGGATGCTACAGTCAGAAGAGCACATTTTGGAGAGGCCGAAATTGTCTAGCAATTACAATAAGGACCTGGAAGTCAAGATGCTTGGCTACTGTTACTCTTCTTTAATGTCTTCCCTCAAAACAGGAGCAATATTTTTCTGTGATATTCTTTAGAGTACTATGCAGTTTTAGTGACTTTTGTAAAAGGCACTGAGATCTTCAGGAAGATCATAACAAAGCAGAATTTGACAAATAGGCTACCATAGTGAAGACAATTGTACGTTCCAGACAAAATTAATCTCCTCAATCTCCATCCAAACCACAATGGAAAACTATTACACTTGGTTCATCAAGCATACATGAGCTGCTACTCTGTGCAAGCTACTGCCCAGGTCAGCTGCAGCTCTAGGCCTGTTTGCCTGGTTTAATCTCTATGTATTATTGCTTCGTACTCGTAACTTCTCATTTTCTTGTGTACTAATATATTCAGAAAGACAGTTGACATAGCTTCCGGCTGCTTCATACTGAAGCAGAACTACAAGCAGCAGCATTTTAGGGCCACGTTAACAGTTTATTATAATAAAGATGCTATCTTGGAGCCCTCATTAATGTCAATATTGCAGCTGTATGCACTGCAAGTTTTAATCAGTGATATAAAGCTTGTATACAACAGATGGAAACAAGATAAAGTAAAAGCTGTAAGGTAAAACATATAGTTGACTACTCAATGAAGCCAACAGAATTCCTGAAATATCTGTTGTCCAAAGGGCTGAATGTAAGCCTTTTAAGAAAGGCTTATTAGGAATACACAAACTGTAGGTCACGCATATGATCATTACATGTACAAGACAGAGAAGTGATAAATAGACATGTAGAAAAAGGCAGGAACTGTCTGCAGCTATGTCTGTTCTGTGTGTGGAGTGCAGGAAGATTAAAAAGACAACACCTTCTTAATAGGCATTCTTAACTGGCATTGGACTAGAAGTAAGGATGGGAACACGGTACCTATCAAAACCAGATATTTTTGCAAGAAGAGTCATACGCATCACACTGAAGTGTGCTACAGGAACTAGCTGAGAAGTAGTATGTTAAACTTTGTCTAAAATTAGAGAACAGCGAGGATAAAGAGACAAGCAACCTGCTGAGAGATTCTTCCGTCAATGCCATGACAGTGAACTTACGGAGACAGCTTTCCCAAGGTTTTCTTTTAGATGAAGTCTCTGGGATGCATTAGGCTTGGCTGAGCAAGGGGCATTACATCGAGCCTCTTTCCACTCTTTTTGTTGGAACTTGTTTACAAAACTCTCTAATAATTAGCATCTCTGGAACATTAGTCTCACCAGGAAATTTAGTTCAAATTGGCTAATACCTTCAGTTGTTACTAGAGAGGAATGAGTGATGTCCAGATCTGACTAAATAAAATTTCCTTAGGAAACCAGACTTTAAATTATACGTGGCATTCTAAAGAGGCTAGCTCAAGAGCAATCCCAGAAAAATAATAGAACAGTTTGTTCAGTATTTTAATAACTGATAATTAGTGCCAAGGACATAATTCATACCAGTGTATGTATTAGTGTATTTTTGATGCAGGTTAGGAATTAGCAAACCTGCCTGGAAGATATTCTTGGGGGTGGAAAGAGAGAACAGAAGGATTACAGGGCAGGCTCACGAAGACAGTTTGTTAACATAGGGTTCTTGAACTTTTCTATCGTAAGTGAAATGTTGAGTTAAAACTTCTATTAAAAAGAAATCACATAGTATTTACTTTATATATCTTGAAACTGTCCTTCTGATGGGTGCGATTGTTAAGGGAGAAACACCAATTAGCAGAATACCTTTAGAGAGATGGATGGAAAAAAATGAGAAAGTATTACCTTATGGTCTGGCAGTACTTAAAGATTTTCACCAACAACCTGGGTGATGATATACAATTCTTGCTGATAAAGTTCCAGCAGACATCACCAAGATGGGTTACTATTACAGAGTGAGCTGAACCTCCTGGTCAAATGATTGCGATTCAGTTTGGTTGCATTTAATACAGCCAAATGCAAGGTGATACATCTGGGAACTCAGAGGGCAGATTACAGCTATAAGATGGAAGATTTTGTCTCGGAAAAAAGCGACCCTGAGTGAGACTGAAAAAGTCAGTGGAGATAACAGCTTCAACATGAGCTCTCAATGCAAAGCTGCAGCTAAAAGGGCAAGTGGGTCTTCTTAGTGTATGAAAAGGGAGGTATCAAGTTAGATGTGGGGAAGCAATCCTGCCTGTGTAGGGAGCTACACTGAGACCATGACAGCAAAACTGTGTCTAGTTTAGAGGTCCACTTGTGTATCTGGAAACAGTGGAAAGAATTCAGAAAGGAATCACGCAAACAACACAGGAGCTGGAGAACTAGACTTACAGGGAAAGTTCTAAGGAACTCAGTATATCCAGGTCTTTGAGCAGCAGTTTGGGAGGAGACTTGGTCATTACAAATGTGGAATGAAGAGGCTTTCAGAGGGCACAGGCAATTTCTGCTCCCAGACTTCATTTTGGCAGTATCTATTGCAGCACTAGCACAGCAGAGCCTTCTGGGTTTCCAGAGAATACAGTGCTACCAGCACCTCCTGGGAAGGCATTACGCTTTATAAAAATAAACACTGACATGTGCTATCAATCAGTTTTACTTGGGCTCCACGTAATAGCAGAATTATTTTATCTCACTGCAGATAAGGGTTGTCAAGAGAGACTCACACTTTTATACTCAAACTTTTATCATCTAGCCTTGTATTGACTGCTAAGGAGGCCAGGTCTGCAAAATACTGAGTGCTCTCAGCTGTAGAGGAACGAAGGCTTTTTAGTATTATTACTAATTTTATATTAATTTTATATTCATTTTAGTATTTTCAATTTATCCCAACTGATCCAGTCTGTCTTTAGTTATATTTGTATATGTGACTATATGTAAATACAGTAACATATATCAGCTAAAGGGAATTTTGTCTGAGAAATCATTTTAATGGTCCAAATCTCTTCGTAATAGTCCTAGACCTGCACATATGAAGGGCATGAGGGGATATTCCATTGATGTTCCAACATGAAAATAGGCTTACTGAACTAACTCTATTTCCTAAGACTCTATGTGAGGATCTGCTTTCATTTCTAGAGAAGTCAGAGTGGTTCAGGGGAAGTTTGGGGCAGTTCGCATGACTATCTTAAAAAAAGCCACAGAAGCATGTACTGCACATAGCAGTAACTATTTTGAGTTACTGCTAAGTGATGCTCCCAATTTTGCTGAATGATTTGCAGCTAATCCCCAAATACTTGCACTGGTGTGGATAACCCCACCCACTAATTACCTGGAGGAAAAAAAACACACAGGTCAGGTGTTCCTCCTGCAGTAATACCTGGCAGCAAACATAAACCAGACATTGTTTCCTGACAAGATGAACATGACACATCATGTTGCAATGTGAGAGAAGAGACATTTTTCCATGTTTACCACCCACTGTTAAGCTTGCATACAGAAATGTCGTCTCTGGAGTTTGCTCAGTAGAGAGAAGCTGTTCAGAGCTTTCAATACTTAGACTGTCCAAACATTTTAGGAAAGCTGGTGACTGCTCCACTAAAAAAACAGGTCATAGGCCTTTAAAATAAACCTCCCACCTAAAAATGTTTTCCCTCAAGTTCTAGGAGTTAAAGGGATACCTTCCTGCCCACCCATTAAGGATTATTTTCAAAGCCTGCATGAGGTGCAGCACTGATGGCTTGGAGCAAACTCCCTAATAGCAAGTCCTCCCAGGCTCCCCAGCATACAGGTTTTGCTAGTCTAGACTTGAGGTCCAAACCCACTCTCACCCTCATGATTGCCTGACAGAATTCAGCAGATCACTCTCTACACTTCCATTTCCAAGACTGTGGCATTGTGGATACCTGGAAATTATGTCAATTGAATGCACCAAGCTGCACGCCATGCCGGTGCCTCGGAAAATTGCTGCAATTTTACAGGCTGGCTCATTCAGCAAGGGTTACCCAGCTTTTCGTGAAAACACTGCCAGGATGTCACAGAATACGTTCATAAATTGCTGTTGAACTCACTTCTTCAGATTAAGGAAAGTGAATGTTTCACATGTTAGGGTTTGAAAACTGAAGTGCTTTTCTATGTTTTAACTCTCAGTGGCAAAGCCAGAATGAAGACAGCTTAAAAGCCTAAATTTTGATGGGCATATCCTTCATTTTTGTTCAGCTGAAATCAAGAACAAAGGCAGAATAATGTTTGACTGCTCAGAGGAGAATTGGTGATTGCACATTTCAAGCACATCTTTGAACAGTCTCATTCTGTTATGATAGGCATTAAGAGAAGACTCAGGGGATACCTACAGTTACATATACTTGCTTTCCTGGGAAGACAAATTCAAGGGAAGAAAAGGCCCAACAAGAGATAATATATGAGGAAAAGAATATTATGAAGGAAGTGTCTCTTTTTTTTTCCTCCCCGTCTGTTGCCAAGGAACCTTGGACCTAGCCTACACAGGAACCTTCCTTGGTTCCTTATTACAAGAAGAACCTTCCTTCTTGTAATAATCCTAATTGCCGTTCAGTTGGTGTTTGCAAAAAATCCTTCTCCCCATTTAGCAAAATGAAAGGTTCCATCACAGCGAGCACATCTGCATGTGCTAAAAATGGAAACTCAAGAGCAATGCAAAAATCTATTAAACAAATATTTGTTCTTAGGGGGAGGGGCAGGAATCTAGAAGCACCAGGGCTGAACCACATAAAAACGAAGTAGATGAAAGCCCACATCAGAAGTTCTCTGTGCCAAAGGGGTGCACACAATACTTGAAAGTACATATTATAATGCATTGTTGTATTGTAGATCTGACATTATAAAAAGTCTCCTTTAACTGTTTGGTCCAAAAGAAGATACACGTGGTTCAGGTTAGTGCTAATATGGAAACGTCAAAATATCCACACACATAGTCCAAAGCTGATGAGAGGACGGAGAGAAGAAAAAGACAGAAAACTGAAAGCCACATTTCACTCAATTAATTTCCTACCAGTCATTCTAGGAGCTGTCAATCACTCTCAGCTGCCCTCTCCCTGGAAGGCCCAATCAGTTCCTCCAGCTATATACGACCAAAGTGTGCAATGGATACGGCTTTCAGAGTGCTCATTTCAGAAGCTCTCAAGACCATTCAGACTTCCAAGTGTTAAGCAAGTTTAGCAAGAGAAAAGCCTGTGTGCAAGTGAGGTGGCTTGAGCTGCACCTAGACACCAAGAACCATCCCTCCCCAAGGCCACAGGCTGCTATTTCATGTTCATTTGCTGCCAGATACAGGGGCAATCCTCTTGCTAAGACAACAATGCCAGTTTCATTAGTGGCATTGATATCCTCAGAGTAAATAAATAAAAAGGATCCATGATTTCTGCAGTTCTGAACTGATCTGCATTGGAAAAATCATTTATCTTCAAAACACACTGAAAGTCCTGTTTCTGCAAAGAAACTCTTAGAAAGCAGAGAAAAGGAGACTGAAAAGTTCAGAATTCCAGTACCTTGTTTCCTGATGAGTTTAAACATTCAGAAAACAGAGAAACAAACACTCTCATTCCCTTAATCACACTTACAGCAATGCTCAGGATTTCTCCTGTTACTTCTCTTCACCCAGAAACTGCCTGAACCAGCTGTGCTCTTGAGGACCAGCTCGTTATCCTCAAGGCTCTGCTTTGTCTTGCACAGTCCTCACCTGCCTGGCCTACCAAGCACCATGCCCCATAACAGCAAGAATCAGACTCGCTGATGTAAAACAGGTTCTGTAAGAGCTCAAGATACTATTTAGCCTTAAATGTTTTAAGGTCTGAACTGCTACATGCATGCCTTTAGTATATCAGAGGCACATCTTGTAGGTTGAACTGTCATATTTTGGATACCTTCATTTACTCTGCAGTTCATTCAAAAACTGGTTGCCTTAGAAACCACAAAAGTGCAGAATAATTCTAATATAAACCCAACTGATAGAATCACTCAGCAGTGGCTAAGACATACTCAGCATTTCTATAAATTCAAAAAGATATATTGCATTAAAGCAGTGGTAAGAAGATAATTTCCTCATTTAAAAATGGGGGTAAAGAGGTGGCCGATTACCCTACTGAAGATGACAGATCACTGTATCGTGTTACGTGTTCAGGTAGCCTTAGCCTGGGAAATGTCCCTGTTTGGCAGGTTCAGCCTGTGGGAAAGAAGGAGGTTGCAGATGATGGGGAGAGCTCAGAGTCAGAGCAGGCAGTGGTCTTCTGGGCCAGAATCTCCCTGCAGCTCTGGAAGGATGAAGAAAAGCAATATGTATGTCTGTATTTCCAGATGTTCCTTACAGAACAGGCTCCCTCTGCCTGCTTCTGCTGGAGGCATTTCCCCAACCATGTGAAGTGCTTCATTTAGGAAGTATAAATCTGCTCCCTTCTCCTGCCCCCCTTTTTTTCAATACTGAAATGCTGAAACTTGTCTGCACCAAGGTGATGATTTCCTATCTGAAGAACATAAAGAGAGCTCCCGAATGGAATGTGATCTCCTCCAGCTAGTAAAAGTTTTATAACCAAGGACAAAAAAACCCAATAAAAATAAAATAAAATCAGGCACCTCAGCTGGTGTAAATCAGCACTACCTAACTCCAGTGGAGCTTGCCTCAGGCAGAGGTGGAAATTTTGAGGTATTTCCAGTACATGGATGGCAAGTTTATTGGAAGTCATTAAAACACAAGTTTTTTTCTTTTTTTTTTTTAAAGAAAATATTCCAGACTTCTCACAGGACCATCCTCTGTTAAGATCTCTTCAGTGAACCATTATGCTTAGATAGGGACTACTAGCACTGAGTGTTGGTTTATTTGGGTACATTAACAAAATAATTTACGCCCGCCATGGCTAATCCCTGGTTTAGCATGTATAAATGTGAACTTTCATTACTGATCCTCTTTCTGTATTGTGTCTTCTCATTTGTCCTACATGCTTGCTTTTGTCTGCCAGAACACACTGCTTGCAGGTATGATTGGTATCTCATACTTGGGGCAAGAAATTAAAAAGTTTCCCTTGGAGGGGGGTGAGGGCCATCAACTTTTCTTAACTTTAGAGCTTGGGAAATGCATGGTTTTGGTCTGGTGCTCCAAATGCAGCCACGCTGCCTGAACAGTCAGAAGAGAGGGACTGTTGCATTCTGAGTCACCTCCATGGCATCTCCAGTAGTTTCAGCAGGAAGAAAAACTGTTGCTAACTTACTGACACACTCAGCTGACCCGGAAAAAAAATTTGTTCAGAGCAATGTCAGCCCCAGTTCCTGAATTGCAGCGGATTGCTGGATCTGATGTTGAAAGGGAGCAGAAGAGCACGGCCTGAAGCAGGAGGTTTGAAAAAAGGCACAGTAGCCACAAGATACTTAAAATTTCTTTAACATTTTCCCCAGCTTGGGTCCTGCTTAAACAGACAGAGAAGAAACCCGATACCATCTACAGTAGCAAAATGGCAGCTTATCCATGGCTTGAAGTCTGCGCATTGAGAAGAGATGCCTGTCCTCAGGGATGTGGTAGCTGAGGTAGGTTTGTTGAGTGCAGCAGTCCCAGAATCCAGTTTGTGCTGGAAGCCAGAGCAGAGATCCCAATAAACCCTCCCGAATTAAGTAGCAACATCTACCTCTGTAGATGTCCAGCTCTGTTTGACTAATAGTGGCAATAACTTGCTCAACCATTATGAACATTAAGCCTTGGATAAGCACAGAAAAGTCAAAGCAATATATACATAAGCAAAGGAACCACTTGTAAAAAAGGTTGAGGTAATTCAAATAGTGCTTTATTTGAAACAAACAAAGGAGCTGGTCCTTCTCTTTGATCTCATCCATCCTTCCATCCTGCAGAACACAGGGAAACAGAACACAGAGACCCAACCATGCCAAGTAGGGGAGAAAAAAAAAAAAACAAACCAAAACAGATCACCAAGGTAAATGATTGACTATGAGCTATTCACTTCACAGGACAACACCACTTTTTTTTGTGTAGATCCTCCCCATTCGTAGACAGCCTCTTCACCAAACACCCCAAAGCACTTCCCAAAGACTCCTGTGCTCATTTCACATCCTCTGACCTGCTGCCAACGCTGAGGCAAGAGCCATGCAGCTTCAGATTCAGTGTGAAGAAAATAACCTTCCTGAAGTATGACCAGAAACAGAAAGGCTGAAATAACAGTCATCAGGAAAGGTCTGGAGAGCAAAAAATACTCCCCAGAAGGGAGATGACTTAAAGGATAAAGGATGTCATGGATCCACTTATATATGATGTCCTTCTGCCAATCAGATAGTGTCTAGAGGTGCGGTTTACCCCTCTGGGGGAATCTGATTTCAGACACGAGATCACTGGATTTCCTTTTTCCTCAGTGCAGACTGTATCTGGAGATCAAAGCCCCGCAGGGAGCTGGTAAATAGTATATTCTCACTTTGATGGATCTATGACTCCTGTGAATGCAAACACGGCAAGAAGAGAATACATCCTTTATGCGACACCTCCCATGTTTTTCTGACCACTCATATTGCTGGCCAGAAGAAACAGATTTAAAGGGCAGATTTAGTCAAATTCTGCTCTTTGTGCTTTTCCTCTGCTATTACGGTGCTTTATTAAAGGTGATGAGGGATCTATTCCTTTGCTCTCCCCCTCCTTCTACTCCACTCAGTCATCCTCCAGACCAGGTAATATATAACTCCATTCATTGTGATGCTAACGAGTTCTATTTAGCTGTATTTAACTGGATATCATGACTCCACACGATGACCTTTCACTCCTGGGAAGTAGTTTTAAATTTGATCCACAGCAAAGGAAAATCCCTCCAATTCATTGGCTGTGAAAGGTCACAAGTGAAATGTGTTCTGATGGTATCAGCTCATGGTTTAGTTCTCAGTATACCTGAGCATCAAGCTGGTCTGAATCAGCTTTTGTCCTGACAGTCTGAGTACCAAGCACCCTAAGAAAGCACTGTGGAAAAGGCAGCCAAGCATTGGGCAGTGCCAACTGGTGTAGGCAACACTTGGAGAGGAGATGCCCCATTGAACCCAAAGCATGTGCTACCCAGCATGAAACACAGAGGTCCTACCCAGCTTGGTTTGATATTTTGACATTCCAATTGTAGGAAAGTTTTTTCAGAAGATATTAAAAATGCAATTACAATTCAGCGTTAGGCAGAAACACACAAAGATCTCATGTATACATCAGACAGGGATGGCACCGAATACACTTCTAATATGACTTCCAGGACAGAAATGGAGAGGGAAAAAAAGGACTAAAACTGTGTTAACACTGTGACATTAAAACTTCACTGGCACATCTTTTCCATTTTGCTAGTGAGTTACTGCAAACCATTCAGCTTGAGATTTCAAAATAAAACACTGCCAAAAAATTAGTTTTGTCCTTCCCTCCTTAGTGGCCATTCCCCACGCAGAAGCATAGGGGCTTGTTTATCTCTTCTCACCAAAAATACTCGCCACTGTGATATGGTGTGCCCTGTACAGAGAGGGAAAAATTGTTGACTCACTCATTTCTCATTACTTACTGTTGGCATTATAGCAAAAACTAGAGCTATCAGTCAAAAAAACCCAACCAAACAAGCAAGCCACCCCACCAAAGCACTCTTCTAAAAGCTTTCAATTAAACGGGAAGGGGGGAAGTACTGTCAGTTCGCTTTTATGGCAAGAATAAGGAGGACACAGGTGGCTCAAGAGATTGGGGGCCCCGACATAAGAAGGATGCAAATCTATTAGAGCAGGTCCAGAGAAGGGCCACAAAGATATCCAAGGGCTGGAGCACCTCTCCCATGAAGACAGGCAGAGAGTCGGGGTTGTTCAGCCTAGAGAAGAGAAGGCTCTGGGAAGACCTTCTAGCAGCCTTCTGGTACCTAAAGGGGGCCTACAAGAAACCTGAAGGGGGACTTTTTACAAGGGTATGAAGTGATAGAACAAGGGGTAATGGCTTTAAACTGAAAGAGGGTAGATTTAGATTAGATCTAAGGAGGAAATTGTTCACTCTGAGGGTGGGGAGGCACTGGAACAGGTTGCCCAGAGAAGTTGTGGATGCCCCATCGCTGGGAGAGTTCAAGGCCAGGTTGGATGAAGATTTGAGTAACCTGGTCTAGTGGAAGGTGTCCCTGCCCATGGCAGGGGAGTGGGAACTAGATGATCTTTAAGGTTCCTTCCAACCCAAATCATTCTCTGATTTTACGACTTCTTCTATCACATCAGCTTGTGGCAAAGCTCAGATCCCAACCTCAGTGTCCCCCACCCCAAGCCTGAGTCATCCTTCCAAATCATAACAGGTGTATCAAACACAGCAGCAACCAGAACTTAACAATAAAAAAAACACAAAATCATCCTTACAATGGGAAAGCTGAGTCATAAGGTTGTGTCAGAAAAGCAACTGGTTTTGCGGTTGCTCTGCTCACATTTGTACAGCTGTGAGCCTACTGCTAAGGTATTAAATGAAGTCTCTGCATATTTAAAACACCAAGGTGTGCCCTGATGGCAGTCTGAAAAGAATTTTCCTTCCCTAAAGCTTTAGTACACTTGCAAAACCCTGCTTAGACTAGGATATTTGAAGTCACATTAGCCAACATGAGGAAAAAGAACAGCCTTTTACACCTGCTTAGACATGCCCTGCCTATACAGCTCAATTAAATCATGCTCAAAATGTCAATATTGTCAGTAACTGACAAACCTCTGATGACTTCTGCCTGAAAGTACAGAAAAAACATGCAAGTGAATGTCAAGCCTGCCGGAGACAGTGAGCAGCCTCAGAGTTCAGAAGAAGAGGTGTTGCTGCCTTGAGGGTGTTGTGGTTCAGATGAGCTTGTGGTCTCAGGATGGCGAGCAGCCAACCTCTGCTCCTAACAGCACCTGGGTGTCTCCTTACTAAGGGAGCAAATGACAGCTACAGGAAGAGGACATGGAACAGCAGGGTAAAGAGTTTTTGAAGCACAGTAGCTTATGGGCAGTAACAATGACTAAAAAACCCCTTATTTTTCTTACCTAGTGCCAAATCCATTCATTCACAGCATGCTCTAGGCTTCCCCAAAATACACTTGATTCCCAGTGAGCTCTCTGGGCTCAACCAATGGAAGAGCACAGCTAGGAGTTATCACAGAAGAGAGTCCTACAACAAGATCCACCAAAGACTCCTATATTCAGCCACTCATAAAAAGCTACACTCAGAGCACGGTGCAGAGAGTGAATTCTTACCTTGCTGCTATTATTGACTGATGGCCAGAGGGTGAATTTCATCCAGCACAGAAGAACAGGGGTAGGCAAAAATCAGGATTCCATGTGAAGTCCTGCTCTAAGGTAGATCAAATTCAGGTTGACTTTAACCTACAGCTTTGGTATAGCACTGAAGCAAAGTAGTACAGCCTATATTCCTACCTTGACACATGTGCTGAAGAAGAAGCAGCAGTGCACAGCAAAACTCCAGCTGAGAGCTCTTGAGAATCTCAAGTTCAGCCAAGTAAAAAAAACCCAACAAACCCAAACAAAACAACAGCACCACAAGACTCAGTCCAAATGTGACCCTGCTTTTGTGCTGCATCAGAATAAAATAACATGAGCAGATCAGAGAGACCCAGCCCTTGAAGTTTCTGACCTAAAATTCAGAAAAAATACATGGGGAGATGAGTTAATAAAACACACCTGCAATAACTTCTTTTGGAAACATGCCTCAGCTGAGGTACCTGGCTTCACTCCCAACACTTATAAACAATCCCCAAATGTCAGGGACTGCTGTTTAACAGACACCACCATTTCCAGGGGTCCTAAGAAAACCTAAACTGACAGATTTCTTTTTTGAAACACTATAATAACTTATAAAGCTGTCAAAGTGGGGTTTTATTATTATTATTTAAAACATGCTCTGATGCAAGTCCTTGTATGACAAATTTTAGCTAGCAGCTAATTTTTAAAGTCAAGTGATAAACTCCAGAAAGCTGAGAATACATAGAACCTTCAACACAACTTTAATTAGAGGGTTGTAACCAGGTACAGGTAAATTACTAAAATGTGTTGATTAGAGGCTCTTCATTGTTAAAACATCACTAACACCTCTGCCATGTTGTTGATAAAATGCTTTTTATGTGCTGAAAAGATACATCTTCCTAATACAGAGTTCAAAAGTAAAAACAATCTAATAAATTCTTATATGGCTTTTGTGCCTCCACTCACCTTTGCTTTTAAATAGAAATTTAAGTTAATGAAGTTTGGTTAAACTGTAGTTCATCCTTCCAAGGAGAAAGTCAAAACACAAAATGCAGTTGTGACTCTCCTCACAAAACTACTTCTTCACCAGTTTATACATAAATGGCCAAAGCCATAAAGGGTCTGTGGATTCAACTAAACTGCAAGCTGCCTTTGCCCTGGGCCTTACTTTTGAGTTTTCCCCTGTAAGTAAATAAAATTACGTACTCTGCAATTAAAAGCTGCTGCTCAGATTCCTGTTTCAATGTTCGTATCAGTGCTGCTTTTGCACAGCATTTTCATAACCTCACTGCCCCATCTCAACTGTTTCTAGGGACCTGCTCAAACCTTTCTGAGTGATCTCACCTTTCCTCTGGAATACCTTTTCATTTAATTCTTTCACAGTAAATCCCAAATCTTGCCTTGCTTCTGACCTATAGCCATCATAAAGGAAAGCCTAGTCTGGTTTGGCTTATAGATTAAGAAATAATCAGGTGTAAGTAAAGCTAACGAAAAAAATGTGATTTCCTTGTTGTTTACCTTTATGGAAGCTTTCATAATCCCTAAAAATGTCTTTCATTTTCAATTCTGTCAAGTACTTTAGTTTTCCCATTTTGTTTAAAACTCAAAAGTCTAGCATTAAATAGTCTAGCCTGGGTACCACAAATGATGTTGTCAGCGGAGTCACTGGTACCTGAGCTATCTCTATGATCACATATGCATCTTCTCTGAATTTTCATCTCTGTGCTTCACACCTTCCTCTTGGCCAACAGCAGACACTGAGATCTGCAGGTCCAAACCAGGACTATAGCCATCCTAAGCTATGGCCTCGTCCTTGCAAGGTACTGAGTACCACAACACTGAACAACTTCAAGAGGAACTGAAGAGCCTCAGTACTCTGTTGAGTTGAGCTCAGGCTGAGCGATGTTGTGGGTGGGTGCTTCCTGAAGCACTGGTAAATTCACTGAGGCTTAGGTTTTCTGCCAAATAAACACCAGCGGAGGAAGTTATGGCTGCCCAGGGGCGTTCTTCAGCGTACATGTTCTACTTAAAAAAAATTCTACTATAAGTTTTGCATTCATAAACTGATGTTCCCCTTTGCTTTCCTCTTTTGCCCTCTCTGACTTGTGTCCTGCCTCCTCAGCGGCCAAGAAAGTGCCTCTTTGTGTGCGGAAATGCCCTACGGTTCACAGAAGTTAACTAGAAAAGACACATTCAGCCACTTTCTGTCAAAATGCCTTGACGCTCTCCTTTCAGTCCAAAAGACCCTTTTGCTTTGGAAAGACCCCCGCTGAACACCTCCTCCCTTTCACCTCCCTCTTGAACTCACCCCGCAACAACATTGCAAAATAAATAAGTAAAAAAGGCGCATCCCCCTCCCCTGCCCCGAGCTTTTGCTGCAGTATGTTTTGTTGTTGCAACCTTCACTATCGATTTTACGCAAGACACTCGCAAAGTCTGGACAAGTGCAGATGCTGCCACTTGACATTATATTTGCAGAACTTCTATTCCTCTTTCATGACTTTTCACTTTTGCCTTGACATTGTTTTTTCCGTGACTTGGTTTCTTTGGCTGTGGGAAGGGATCCTAGTGCAGACAAGACCCTCTGGGTCCGTGTATGTGTTAGAGGGAGAGGACCAGGTCACACACAGGTATGAGGGCAGAGTAACGTACGCTGCTCTCCAGCCATCTCTCGCCCAGCACACTGTGAGCTCCAGGGGCACAGTCAGCGTAGTCTAGAACAGAAATGCAAGGTCGCTCTTTCGCTTTGAAAACAAATAAATAGCACACAGATTATCTCAAAAATCAAACCAGACAGCATTGAAAGTACAGACTGCATCATTTTGACCAAGATTGCAAAGTCCTTTGGATGCCCATCTCTACTCACAAAGATACTGAGCATCTGGTGTGACTCCCATTAAGCTGTGTTTGTTAAAACAAGCACTAACTGTTTAACTATTGTTTAACTAAACTTTAGCCTTTTAGAGGTATAAAACTTCCTGAGTCAGGCTGGGGAACAGCTCCTTCGATGGGTAAAACAAACAGATGTTAACTCAAATCCAGTGTTAATGGGCAAATTTATTTCTGGATTCCCTTTCGCTCTGCCCCATGTGTATCATCTGGCTAGAAATTACTGGAGGTTTTACACAAGGATGGGCTCTTTGGAATTTGTAGCTATGTATTTTTAATACTGTCAATAAACTACTTCCTTGAGACAGAGAAGGGCAATAATGGGAGCTGTTAACAAAGTGTGAAAAGAAACGGGCAAGCAAAGGTTAATCACATGGCTGTCCACTAATGACCTCTCCAGCCCCGAGTTTAAACCTTCTGCTACTTGTAAAGACCAATCACGTGAATAATTTCCTGTCTGAGGTAGTCTTTATGGTTAAGAATAAAAGCTGAGCTTATTGTGAAAAGAAAGTGCTCAGCAGGGGAGAAGGTTATTATTTTTAAGCTGATCTAAACACCTGGGTTTCTCAGTAGACCCTATTAAACTTCCTCCATTATGTCTAAATATTTCAATCATTCCTACCACAGTAGTAAATTAGTGTATTACTGCTTAAAGCAGATAAGCCGTAGTGATGGGGACATCCTAAGCTGATGCTGCTCACCCACCCTGAAGAGGGATCCATGCAGCCTGTTTCTTCTCCATAAACAAGGCAACGAGGCCTGATGCCATCCCACAATATCATCTCCTTTTAGTGTGCTGAGGTGCGAGAAGAATGTTTACTCCTGCTGCTAACGGGACCATGGCACAGACAAGCCTGGGGCATGGGAAGGTGCATGGAAGCAGGATGCTCTTGGAGCAAGGTTGGACATGAAGCTGTAGAGCACAGGAAAGCAGATGGAAAAGCTTGCTGCCATCTCTTCTAGATACCTCCAGTGACAGTCAGGCAGAAAGCAGAGAATACAGAGATAGGAGATATTCCTGGTTAAAGGTTCAGCTTTCGTGGGAAAAGGAGTTCTGTGTGAGTGAGAAAAATAATGCTGTTCTGGCCAGCAGCTCTCTGCCCTCACTCCCTCTTCCTTCTCCTCTCACTCCCACATTATTAATGAGATTTTTTAATCTTCCAGGAGTTATGATCCTGGAAAATGCCTGAAGATCACACTGTGCACAGCCTCCCTTCCTCCCACCACAGCTCTCTGCTGCTGGGACCCCCACAGCTCACCAGCACATCACTACCCAACGCAGCCCAGCCCAGAGCACTTTCCCTGTCCACCCAGCCCTCCCAGAGCTCTTTAGTGAGGGTAGCAGAGCCCAGCCCCCGGCAAAGCAGCCCTCCCGAGGCTTCACACAACATGTACGCTGTCCTGATTGTGGCTTGTTTATGCATTCGTGTATAAAGAGTGCCAGATCCTCAGCCAAGTCCAGTTTATCTCAGCGTAAACTGCACTTATGCCATTTATTTCAGTCCTGATTTACACACATCAAACAAAATACCTGCAGATCTTTTCCCTTCTCAACTTCCCCAAAAGGATCTTGTCTGGCACACTTAAACCAAGACAGCCTGCAAGAATAAGTAAAATGAGTGTGAAATTTTAACTCAGGTCAACATAAAGTGCCCACCTTAGAGTCTCCCGAGGGAATGATAATATACCTCATGAACCTGTTTAAAACACTGTCTAGAAACTGTTTGATATTGACTGGGTGTTGGCATTGCTTTTTCTACTTAATAAATGGAGTCCTTGAGTTTTCCAAGCGAGCGAGAGAAACTCTTCTGTTCTGTAAACAACTGTGTGTCCAGTTTCCATGCATGGATACCCAATTTGTGCATGCAACTGTAGTTATTGTGCATTCAAATGGGGCACACCACTAGTCACGGGCCTGGGCTTCTTGCCAGTTTAAAAGTCAGCCCTTCTGTATGTAGAGAGAGAAGGCAGTATCCAATAGAAATAGTACTCTGCATGCACTCACAGCTCTTATTCAAGGCTCTCAGAACAATGTCTAACTGTTAATCTTCCCAACACTGCCGTGAGGCAGGGAATATTTTATCTACATTTTACAGTCAGAGGAAACTGAGGTTAAGTGACTTGCTCAAGGTCAAAAGACGGATTTAATGATAGGCTCAGGATCTAGCCATGAGAATATGCTGCCCTGACTCTGGGCTGCTACACCTCAGGGTGGATGAGAAGTAAACATGTCCTTCCCATAACATCCGAGCAGTGCCGTTTGCTAAAGGTCTAATCCAAGGAAGCTCAAAGAAAAATCTTCAGTGGTGCCAAGATTTGGGAAATATCTCCTCTGTGGTTGGGCTCTTTTTGTGTTGTAAATGCAGAGGCTGAAATTTCCAGAGATGTGGATGCCCAATTTCCACTAACATTAATAAGTTGATGTGTCCAAATCCTGTAGGCAGCTTTGAAAGCCTGTTTGTGCTTTCCCTCTTCCTACTATTCAAGCATAGAGTAAGGTCAGGGCTTTCCCATACCCTCTCCCTTCTCTGCCAGTGGAAAAATTCTGGCCATACCTTCACTTTCTCTGCAGTGAATGGATAATGTCACTGGGGATTGATTGATCTAATACCCACAAAAGGCCAGAGGAGAGATTCCCTTGGTTGCCACAGATACTGGATCAGGACCTTATCTTTTTACGGCATCCATATCACTCCACTATTTTAATATCTGAACATCTTGTGCTTTATAATATATTCCACTTCCTAACCCACCCATGAGATATAGAGGTAGCATTAATCACTTAATCCCATTTTACAGATGATGAACTGAGGCACATTAGACTCCGTACCCATTTCAGTCTGAGCTATCTGAGACACTCTTGGCATAGGCAAGAGGACGAGATAAGCACCTGCAGCCAGAGATTTAGACACTGTCTTGGGAGGGGATGCTATGGCGAGAATGAACAGCCCTTTGGAAAGTGCCCATTTATGGTGGCTGCAAAGGGAGCCCAGATGACAAGGTAGTTAAAAATCTCTCCCTTTGAGACAGCTACTGCTAGGTGAGACAAATCCCCTCCTAAATGACTTGCCCAATGCCATGGAGAAAGGCTGTGGCAAAGGAAGAAATTGAATCCCTGATACAATCACTAGGCTATTTTCTTCTTGGACTGGGCTTTAATCTGAGGTAAAGGATTTTTTTTTTTTTTTTTTTTTGTTAAGGCAGGAAAAATAGTAATAAGTTTAAAACTATCAGCTTTGCTTGGATTAGTCACTGGGAATCTCAGCAGCTCTTGAGCTCTGGCCTCTTTGACTTTAGTATGTTTAAATGTTCAGGCCCTAATGAGTTGATCTCGTTGATCTTTAGGTACCCATTCATATGCAAATCCTGGCATTCTACTTTTGCTAAATAGTCTTTGTATTAACACATGAAATAAATTTTTAAAAAAGGAAGTCAGTCTGTGGTAAATCCTCATACTTAGGTTTGTTTGCATTTGGATAAATGATCATAGTCCCTCTTTATATGATCTCCTTGGCGTACCCCTGTTAGAAAAAGGAGGGAGGGAAAAAGAAATAGAACTTTTAATCTCTTCCACATCATTGTAAATGTTTTGTCAGGGCAAAAATTGTCCAAGAACCAAGAGACAAAGATTCAAATATACGTTAATGCCACAGCTTCCTCTTTGTTCATGTTTTAAAAATTAACACACAAGTGTCCTGATTCTAGTGTCACTAGGCGGTTAGTTTACTAAAAAGACCAGATTTGCTCTCCAAGGCTCCAAAATCATGACCTGCCACAGAGAGGATGCCTTTTCATGGGGAGATTTTGCAGGTTCATAGTGCATGTGTGTGTGTGAGACATGTACATCGCTGTGCCATGCCAGAACATAGGAGATTTTGAGCGTGAATCCTGACCCTGGTAGTCAATGAAAAGCACTCAATGACTTCAAAGGATCTGGGATTTCACCCATTGTTTTTCAGACTCTGAAGCTTGCAATCATTAGTGGTTTGCTCTAACTAAAAGTGGTGGTTGCAGTCCAGTAAAATCGTACAGGAATTTCATTCAACTTTGTAACAAACTTCTTCCATCTCTGTTTAAACCCTTTGTGTGGTGCAGTTATGTATGTAATGTCTACAGTACAGTTACATATATAACTAGGTTAGCTACAGAGATTAATCTGAACCATAGAAACACAGGAAAACTGTTTCAGGGCCTTAAAGTGTACCCTGGACACTACACATATGTGCATATATATTTATGGATGTGTGTATGTACTTAAAGCTTTCAAAAAAATCTCGGCCTCAGTTTGAACAGCTCGCTTGGAATTGTAGCTGAGTTTCATTTGCTAAAGAAAAGCTGTTTAGGAGCAAATGCAGGTTGCAACAAAATGTTAGGAACAAACTGTCCAGGATCTTCTTTCGCAACAATCCACGTGCTTACAAATCTCCCTTTAAGAATAAAGTGGTAGTGCAAACACCTAATTAAAAAACCGGCTTGTATTCGGAGTTACTAATTAAAAATCCTCATGTTCCCCCGACTTTTTCCCCCCTCTGTGGAAATCTGCAAGTTATTTAATTGAAGTCCCATTTTGTCAGTGCAGATGCACGAAGTGTCTGAATCATCAAACAGATTTAGGGTGTTTTGATTGTTGTGTGTGCCTCATTGCTATTCCCAGAATGTCGAGCTGAGCTTATGCTGATCGGCAGGACTTAGAAGCATGAAACAGTAAAAGAGTCCTTTCTTCTCATCCCAGCCCCATCCCCCTTGCCCCCCTGGATTTACATTGAAACTTTGCCAATCTCAGATCGCACTCTGTCTGCTGCCTCTGCATTAAAATGGAGCCGGCTCGCCTGTTTCTTTGGCCCCAAACTCCATCTTCACATTCCCCTTTGCTGCCATAAGACGCCTCTCATGTTGCTCCAGTGAAACTTCTTTAAGATGATTTCATTTTCTCTCCTTTTTTTTTTTTTAAATAAAAATCCTTCTCTGTTTTTACATTTGTGCACTGTGTGAAAAGAAACGAGACAGAGGAAGAGAGAGAGAGAAGCCTGTTTTCGTCTAGAGGTGAAAACAGCCTGGTGAGCAGCAGGTGCAAAGCCCCAAAGCAGCTGCTTACTGCTCTCAAGTTGAAGCGCCTTGGTCCCCCACCCTCCACGCCAAGAGCACTTCATATAATCCTCTCATGCAATTCACACTGTAATTGCAGATATCCAGACTGCTAGGGCTCATTTTATTATTATTTTTACTGATAACAAGATCTGCAAACAGGGGACCAGTCACAGTAATTAGTTGCGTGTCGCTAGGCAGCTTCTGCAGAAGAGAGTTGGATTCTTTTCCTTTCTTTTTCCTTCTTTTTTGGGCTGGGGGGGAACGACTGCTTTGTCCCCTCCTGCCTCTCCTCCTTTTACCCCCTTGAAGGCCACTCAAAGTAGCACATGGGGAACTTTCCTGCTGGCTCTGTAGGTCCTTTTATTATCTTGCCTGCCTCATTCACTCCTTGAGATGAAGCCTGTTGGATGGGTGCTAGCAATGAAGATTATTGTCTTGAGGACCAGCTTGTTTTCTCAAGGCTCTGCTTGTTACATTGCTAATTATGGGTCTATGGGATCCTTTTCTGATATTTGACTAAGTGGCATGGATTACTGTGTAATCGTTTCCCACTGGGGAGGGGGATCTTTTTTATTATTATTATTATATACCTCTGGACAACTTTTCAGTGGCTTTTATTTAGGTAATTGCTCCTCCTTGTATTCCAGGAATTCTTATTTTTTTAATCACATTATGGATTTCACCAAATACTAGTTAAAATGTTAATTACTGGTAAATACACACTTCTTTCTCCTTTCTGTTCAGAGTGAATACAGACCCTATGAACGTGTTGTTTGTCATCTGTACCCCTTATGTGTTATCTCTGTCTAATAGGACACTGTTGTTTACAAAATGAAAAGACTGAACATGGACATTTGGCTCCAAACTTTTGTTTTAGATTAAGGCTTAATGAGTTTATGCTTTTTTCTCAGTTTGATTTTTCAAGCCAGAATAGAAAGGAATAAAAGTCAGTTTGATGACATTACTATTTTTAATAACCTGAACAGATTTTGCAGTGCTGAAAGACACTATGCAAAAGCCTGGAAAATGAGATCCTTTATTTAGTTGCAGAAAGCCTGATCCAGTTGTTATGAAGTCAAGGCAAATTTCTCACTGAGTCAGAGAAATTCCGGTCAGTGTGGAAGACCAG
This sequence comes from Tauraco erythrolophus, assembly GCF_009769465.1. Taxonomy (NCBI): domain Eukaryota; kingdom Metazoa; phylum Chordata; class Aves; order Musophagiformes; family Musophagidae; genus Tauraco; species Tauraco erythrolophus. The sequence goes on from NC_141475.1 coordinate 20,550,500, forward strand.
ACAAGTTTCTTCCAGAGTGTCCTGTTAACACACCTCAGGTCCAAAGAGACAAGTGTGCCTCTAGGCAGAGGGAAGGGGAGTGGAGAGGAGATTCTGGTACTGATTCAAGTACTAGAAATGTTTTCAATTTGCCTTTAAAATTGATTATTTTCCTGGTTTATGACAACTATGTGATTTTTGAAAAAATGTAAGTTACTGGAATTTTTCTTTTATGCTGCAGTCCTAGGTTTTGATTAATAAAACTATTGCTATACTGATCATGCAAATAAAATGGCTTGAAAGACTCAACAGCTTCAATAACTTTAGTGTAAGAGTGCTGTTAGAAAAATGATGTTTATCTTTAATAGCTTTAAAGGTCCTCAAGCCAGATTGACACAGAACTAGACAGGTCAAAGAACACCTTATTTTGGGGACTGGATAAGTGAGTTACGACCAAGGTGTAAATGAGAACAGTTTCAGGCTGATTTAATCTGTGCACTGCTATCTAGGATGTCAAAGGCTCATTCTGGCAATGAGGAGCACCTCATTGCATTGGTGCACTCTGGGGACACCTGCTTCTCCTGGGCCACAGCCCATATGTCAGGACGTTGAGTTTCACGCCTTTTTATGGCTTTTTCAATCACTTCAAAATTGGTATGGCATAAACTTTCAGCTGAAATTTGCAGGCCAACTGCAGTGTTACAGTTTCATCAGAACCCAAAGGCACTATGGACAATAATCCATCCAAAACAAACTGTGTTGGTCCAAACTCTCGTTATTATTACATTGTCCCATAAATGGATACTTGCCTGAACGAACATAGCAGCTCTGAGCACTGCAGCCTCTGGTATGCTGCCTTGGAAGTCACATGGCTTACGTCCCATTTATTTTTAAAAATGTCTTGGTAGCCTCTTCTCAAGTTTCAGCCCAAAGAGCTGCTGGACTTGGAGCAAAGTAAACACACTCCAATACCAATTCTCAGCAGTTAGTCCAAAAGCGCTTTTCGCTGATGAGGCCAACAGGGATGTCCACAAGCTTTCAAAATAAACATAATTCAAGGTGACACTGGCACACCAGGACTTGCATTAAGGATATGTCAGAAGAAGTAAATTGCAGGCTGGCAGACTGGGAGAGAACAGGTCAAATGATATGGTGAAAAAACCTATGTTGGTGCCTATAAAACTTTCAAGTAGTTCAATTGGTTCAGTGTAAGTGCTGTTAGCTGTATTATTACCGTGAATTTAATCTACATATAATGTCAAAAGAGTTTGTATTCTTTGCCATTAGAAATGTGAACATCTTAGGGACACTCCTGAAGATGAGATTTATTGGGCTAAAAAGTGACAACGCCTGAATATTTCCTTGAGAAATGTGTTATTTCATCTCAACTAAAATTAAAATAGGTCAAGTAAACAGCTCTGAAAGCTGGAAAACTCAATTTCTTGCCTATCTAATTATGCCTAGCTAGACCAGCCTGTACAATTTTCCATTATGGCTGTTATGAACTGTGGGTGGTCTTCCTGACTGTACCATACGAGCTGGAGCACTGGAGCACAGTAAGGCATGCTAGGGGCTGTCAGCACGTTTTAGGATCTTCTAATTCTTGTTCACTGCAATCATACCGCTGCATACAATATAGCATTTGAGATGATCCTCTGAGCAAAAATCCTGTTTTCCAACATCCCCAGACTTTGGAAAAGTTCCGTTTGAGAGATAAATAGTGTTATTTAACTTTTTTCATTAGATGCAATCAAAACTTTGTGTTCCAATATAAGTGCTTTTTGATTGGACCCAGACTGTGGCCTTAGTTGTGTTTTCAGGCTCATCTTGTTCATTCGCGTTTATTTATGTATGGATTCTGTATTTTTTTTTATCCTGGCTGCTTTGCGCCATGATCACCTATCCTGCATTCTGGTTACTTTGCTGTAATTCATTCATTTACTGTTTCAGTGCTGCTTGGGTAGAACATCATAAAACCCTCTTAAGTACCAAAAAGCCTCCAGCTCTTATAGAGGAATCTCTTTTTTATTTAAATCAAAGCAATAAAACCCAAACAGCTTTTCTTTCTCTTCCTCCTCCCAATGCACACATACTTTCCCGTAGTTATAGAACTATATAACCATCTTACAGAAAAGAATTCATATTTTCATCTGAGCACTTACCAGCTTTTTTAACAGTGCAGATGGGCTGAGAGAGCAATCCTTGCACAGCAAATCAGGAAGTTATGGCATCAACTAGGGAAACCAGTGAAACGAAGCAGCAGCACAAGTAGGATTTTCAGAAGGTGAGAAATCCCTCATCATCTGCAGAGGTGTGGAAAAAATTCAGAAAGGCCAGGAATGAAGAAGGAGTAAATGTCTAGTTTGGCACAGTCCCAGCTTGCTAACAAGGGTCTGCGAGAGGCAGTGTGCTCCAGCTGGGAGCAGGGTGGGATGCGCTAACTACTGGGAGATAACTGCAGTGGTGGGGAGGGTGTAGAGGTCCTTGGGCATGGGAGCATGCCTTGTCTCATTTTCGGACACCACTGCATAGAAGGACAGTGCTTCATGGGAAGAGGTTGGTTTCAGCCAAGGTGGCACAAGTCCTGGATGGAAGGGATGGCATCCATAATCACATTAATTATAGTCACTGCAATATCATTTGGTGACACGAAAGACTGTATATTCCAACGTGTACACCTCTGTGTTGCTGTCAGCCCTCTCCCTGCAGGTTAGCAGCAATATGGGTTCTGTGCCTATATGGACCGTATGAAGAAGTTCCTTCCTTCTCCTCTCCTCTAACTCCTACCCAGGGTTCAGGGCCAGTTACCCAAGGGGGTTTTCTCATGTGCCAGTTGTGCTTTAAGTGCCTTCTCCATAGCTGGTCCCTTCTCCCCATATCATTCTCTCATTAAGTATCAAAGGGCCAACCCAGCTCCAAGTCAAGTCTGATCCTTGTGGTCTAGTCATGATGATTTCAAATAAAAACACCTTTGGGCTATGTCCTTCACTTGGGAGGATACTATCTGCAAAAACTCTCCTACCAAACAACCCAAAAGAGTGGGCAATAACAAGGTGACCCGTGTGCTGACACCAGCCTCAACCTCCTGCTCACAGGACCACAGGTAGAAGAACTCAGGTGTTCCCACATCTTCCTGCATCTCTGCTGTCTCCTGCTATACCTGTAGCATCAGGAAAACTGGTGCTTGCACAAGTCCTGCTCTGAGCCTAGAGCTCTTAGATGCTATAATGATGCTACAAGATGTAACATAAACTTAAAAAAATGCAGTATGTGGGCAGGCAAAGACCACCCATTGATTTCCATGTGCAAATACAGGTACCACATTTTAAAATCTGCTTGTGAAACTAAGGCTGTAAGTATTGCTGAGGTTTGAAAGCAGTAAAAAACTCACCGTCAAAGCAGTTCATTAACGCACAACTACATAGAACAATAACACACCCAACTGCTCTGGGCACAATATAGCACAGCCATTCCCAAACTGTTCTGAAAGATTTCAGATTTTGTGCAATTGTGTTATACCATTTTTATCTCTCCTTGTACTAGAGCTGCACCAGAAAACCCCAGGTAAACCTGAGGCCCTATCCTGTTAGACAACATAACAGCCATAGGAAGAGGTACTTATCTTCATTTCAACAAAGATAAATAGATACATTGAGGCAAGAAGTGAGAGAGGGAACAAAAACAGGTGAAGGGACTTGCCAGAGGTTATAAACGAGGTCAATACCAAGGGCTTTAGACCGCCAGTCCAGTGACTCATCCTCTGCACAGCCCTGCCTCACACTGACCCAAACTTTGAGACTTTGGTTTCCTGCCCTGTCTACACACACTCTTACGACACCTACTAATTTTCTGTTCTCACCAGCAACGAGGACAAAGGGCAGATGACTGGATTTTGTTCCTCTGCAGCTGCCAGCTTTTCACAGCCCTTCTGCAAGCTTCAATAACACATGTTGCATCTGGAGTGCTGAGGGCCATACTTTAAAGCACTTAGCACCCAGCAGCACCTATAGGAACACTGACTGGAAGCAACTTCCAGCCAGATGTTCAAAACAGCATAGTACCAACTTGCTGAGATCTTCGGCCATTCGTGCTGGGCTCTGAGTGAGAACAGAACAATTTTGCAAGTCTGCAGAATGAAGCCTGGTGGGTATTTTTAATATAAATGTATTTCAAGATTTAATACTTGTAAGGCCAATATTTTAAGAAGGATTCATAGCTGAGCTTTGGGGCATCTGGTTATAGAGCTTAGCTTTCTACTGGGGGAAGAGTAACTGTTTTGCTTTACAAATAGAAGTGCACCAAGTCTGTGCCATGAGAAAAATGCTTTTGAAAAAATGGTAAATAGTGACAATTTTTAGAGCCAAGTAAAAGACCTATTATTAAGGACCATTCCCCCATATTTTTACAATGGGATCCTGTTTTCTTTGCACCCGTCTCCCCAGTGTATCAAACAGAAGGGTGGCCCCTGATGTTAGCAGCACCCACGCTCACTTCTCCCCAGCCCGAAGCCGAACTCTGGCTTGTAAGTGCTTTTAGTCGTTTTTATAAGCTGAGGGACTTGTTCATCAGAGTTCATCACGGCTCTATTTTCCCCCACCTCCATTTAATTTTAAGACTGGGCCAGCCCTGATATTTGAAACTCCTCCTGCTCCGTTTCTTTTCATTCTCTCTTTCTTCCTTCCTTCCTTCCTTCCCCCTCACCCCCTCCGTCTCCTACTCTGTCCCCTTCAGAAGCCCCCAGGATGACACTGCTCATTGATGCTTCTCCTTCATTAGCATTTCAGCAACTTGGCTCAGTAGTTTCAGAGACAATCCGTCATGAGAAAACTGAAGAATGTGCCCCATTTGCATGATTCTGTGCCAGAATGCAACTTTTTCTCAGCTGTTCATTGTGTAATTTCCCCTTGAGCCTTCAACTTTCCCATGAAGTCCCAGAAATCATATTATAGAATTCCAGACCAGCTGAAATACTCCAAAGATTAGTTTTATGGACATTTTTAACCAACCTCACAGCTCTACAAAGAGAATCACATACATAAGAAACACGGGTTTACTTTCTGTTGTTACGAAAGGCAATGTGCCTTAGATGAATAAAGTCCTTTGAAACTACAAGAAGGAATTTATGCCCATAACGAGAATGATCCAATAACTGTTGTGAATCCTTAGGCATATTTTTAACTTCCACTTGTCCTTCTTTAATTATTTTATTCCTCTTACAATTAAATGTTTGTAATCCATTTTGAGAGTCTTTCCGAACTGAATGGATATGCAAACAACTTGATTGAAATGCTCAGTGCATATGACTAAAAGTTACTGGCTCTCACACATCAGCAGAACAAATCAAGCTTTTGGTTAGTTGGTTTTAGAAATCAAAAAGTGGTTTATAAAAAAGACAGGCAGATAAAACCTGCTTCTAATTACTTTCTTGAGGGCATCTGAGTTTGTAGAAATAAAGAGTTTATTATATTAAAAGTAAGCAAGGAACTGAAAATCAGTATAAAGCAATCAAACTACTTAGTCAATTAAAATGTATCCCATTAGTAAAATTAGGCACCTGTTCCACAAAAGTTAGACAATAGAGCATGGGAGGAGAACACTGCATTTTAACAATCTGGTTGCTAATTAAATTCTTTACTTTTTCCTATGTACACCAATAACTATCATTTTTCCCATGTCATTTTTAACCTACCAAAACAGAACTTCTTTTTAATTATTCTGCCTCTGAAAAACATCGGATTTCTGCTGTGCATTCACAGCCATAGCATAGAAAACAGAAATATATAGATATACATTTTATATACAACTCAGAAAAAAATATCTTTATAAATACAATGTAGATACTTTTAAATACCGATTTGTGTTCCCCCCTTTCCAGGAGTTGGCTGTGTAAAAATAATTCTTGCTGACTCAGGTAAATATATCAAACAAATGCAGAGAGACACACACACTATGTGAGCATATACACTCGCATTTTTATATATGTATATGTGTTACTAAAATCCCATGGAATTAAAACTTGCCAAGATTAGAACTACATAAACAGATGAACTAGGGTCCTTCCGTTGCGAAAGATAAGTTTTTTGGTGAGAAGCTCACACGGTGATTAGAGCGAGGTTGTGGAAGGTTTCATTAATTATAGGTGACCGGTTTTCCTCTCAGAGGACAGCTCAGGTCCCCCAGCACCCCCTCGGCAGCTCATCTTAAATTGTTGTCTAACCTTTCCCTTAATTCAGCTCATCTTGAGCTGATGGGAACTGCTTTCATTCCACCTCTTGTGGAGGTAATGAAACAATCTTCTTATTCACTTGGTTCCTCTGAGCCGGTGACACACAACAAAAAACCCAGGGCCCTGATTAATGGCCGCTAATTAGCAATGTTAATGACCAGGTGTCCAAGAGCATGGCCAGCTCCTCTCAGCATGGAGTGATCCCTCAATGAGGGCTCTGCAAATCCAGCCCCGGTGACCCTTCCCCTCAGCTGCCCGTAATGAAGCTGAGCTCTCTCATTACACCCGGGAGAGGCTCAGGGGGAGGCCCGGGCCCTGAGAGCCAAACCTTTTCCTTCGGGTCTAGTGGGCCTTCCATTAATTAAGGTCAGCATTTTTGCTCCCCTCCCCCCGCCCTTTTCCTCCTTTAAAAAAACCAAAACCACCAAAAAACAAAACAAAACAGCCCTCCAAGGTAAAAGATTTGGGCGAAGGGAGGCTTAGCTCTTTTGGCATTCTCTGCTTTCCCAGTGATAAAGATGCTTTTTCCCAGTGCGTTCGGGCTGCTTTGTAGCCCCTTGCTCCCCCTCGGGTTTCCAGTCCTCCCAAGCCAGCTATGCGTGAGGGAAAACTTCCACCAGCCGCAGCGGCGGCTCCTAAAAAGTCCAACCCTACCTACCACCTCCCGTGGTGAAGAGAAATGGAAGAGCGCCGAGGTGGAGTGATGCTTGTGCTGGCAAAGCAAGAAAAAAGTCACATATATTGATTAAAAGCCAAATGCACATCTCCACAGGCCAGACTGGCCACGCGGAAATGTATTGATATATTTTTTCCTCATCAATACTGTAGTAATATTTATTATTCTTTATTTTATATGTGTAAAAAGTGACCTTCAGCATAAACACCAGCCATAATACACCACTTTGGGCAGTGTATTTGGCTGCAGTTTGTAACTCCTTTCATCCAGCAGCACAAAGCGGAGGTGATCTCTGCTTTCTGCCTCTCGATTTGGGAAAGCAGAAAGGGGAGTTGGCCCCGTCCAGCTGTGGCCCCAGCACAGGCAGAGCTGCCCGGGCTGCCAGCTGCTGCCTCAGCCTCTGATCACCATGACACGGGCCCCTGTCTGTCAGTATGGGCTGTGGGTGATGACAATAGCATGTAAGTTTTAGAAATCGATTTTGTTTTTTGGTGGGAGAGGGCTTTTTAAGGACAGGGAGATGTTGTATCATTGTGCGTGCAGCACCCGGGTAGAAAAAAAAGCCAAACCTTTAAGGTTAGTTGTATTTTTGCTTGGTTAACTTAGCAAATTAGTCACTAGTTTAGACACTGACCGCTATATGAAAGAGAAAAAACTCTGCAGTGCACCTGCCTGCAACCTGTGCGATAAGGCTGTGTGGTCCTTAGTGTCTGAAGTTTCTGGAAGTTAACTGTAAGTCAGCTTTCTTAGCTTTAACTTTGAGAATACAAACGTTTTCTTATAGTTGGAAGAACATTACTGCAAGTCCATCATTTTTTGCAGTTGTGCGCTGCGAAAAGAAGGCACAAAATCAACACGCATCTCAAGGGGGAGCAGTTCAGGGAGCTGATGGGGAGGCAGGAAGCCTTTTACTTTAGGTCACATCTGGAGCTGGAAGTGACAGAAAGTTAATACTGCAAGAATGCCATTTGGTGGCTGTTCTAAGATAAGGGGGAGCCTGCCCAAACCTTAACGTGCTAGTGCCTTCACAAAAGCATTACCAGTAATTGGGGAGGTAGCTGGACATCATACTGCACCAACTGTTTTCCTATAAATCCTTAAAGGGGTGATTTCTGTCTAACCATGTAATATTGTCTCCTCCCAAATGACAACTATTCCCTGCTTTCTTGACCATTTGGGCATTACAGCACTGGCTAACATGGCAAATTAATATCAGGATGATAACACATTTTGATCAGCAAAATCTAATGATTTATAGAAAAGGTGCTGCCTTTTGAGATGACTGTGAGCCCAGTCACAGGAAATGACACTCTGTTACCAAGCCTGCACTCCAGCTACTGGACTTCAGTGCATAAATAAACTACTAAACTTTTCACTTTTGACTCTTTAGTCTATTTTACTAGCACCTAACTTGCCTAGAAACAAAATCTTGCAAGATGTACTGGTTCATTCCCAGTAGATTAGTCGTTCTCCATGGGATCACTGGACTTTCTAAGGGTACGCAGCCTTGAAATTGTGCTGCTTTCACCTTGCACACAGCAGGTTATTCAGTAAGGACCTGCTCTGGCTCTGGCTTGCTTCACCTGAAACTGTAATCCTGCAGTAGATCAGCTGTCTTTTAAAAGGTGTTTTTGAACCTGACATGGATTTTGGATGAAGGTTTATATCTATTCCCTATCTAAAGGCGTGCATTGACTGTCATTACAGATAAGAAAGGTTCAGTTCCCAGCTCTCTGAGTGACCTCCTCAGAAATTTTGGGCAAGTTACTTAGGGCCAATGAGGGTTGCTGACAGAAAGATGATATAGTGATTGTGAAAGCATCGAAAATAGAAATTAATAAAAAAAGCTTATTGAAAATTTGGCCAGGTATTAAAGCAAAATCCAAACAACCCAAAACAAAACCAGAATCAAAATAAGCCTGCCCCTCTGTGCCTCAGCTCCCTATGTATAAAACAGGCATAAGACCATTGCCTTTATTTTCCCACATCGAGGCAGACTGAAGCAAGGACTGCACCTTCATGTGCATTTCTGTGGCATCAAAATCCTATGGGAAGCCAGTGGCAATTGAGGGCTTTAGCTACAGACATAAAGAGCAACTCCATTTTCAAAATATCATTCACTCCTTGTAACACCATTTCTAGCACTGTGCTGTTCATAAAGCACAAGCAACTCCTGCAAACTGTAAGAGCTTTTGTAACTCCATCTGACACATCTAATTGATCAGCTGTGCCAAAAAGAACAAAAGTCTTTCTATAGCTATAGTTATTCTATTACAGGTTATGCAGATAAGGTTACAGCTCGAGCCAGATATGTTTTTTTCCTGATAAACCTTTTTCACTGAGAAATACACATTATGATCACCAACTTTTCATGAATGGGTATTGAGTTGATTTTTTTTTTTTAAGTAAAAGTCTGAAAATGTTTTAATTCTAAATTTACATGCATTTAATTAGAAATGTCTAGGAAGCTTGAAACTGTTCTTCAGTGAAATATGAATTATTTTTTCAGTGTTTCAGTTCATCAAAATTTTGCGCAAAATTTCACTTCAGGCCTTCAACTCTGTTATTGCATGCACACCTCTGTTATTGAACAACCAGTTACCTCAACAGCTTTACCAGTCACTCTTCTGGCTGCTATAAACTGCTCCTTTCAGTGTGGCTGTAATGCCTTTTAAATGTATCTTCAAAAATATTTTCTCCCTTTCTCTACAGCATTCCTGAAGTAATTGTTTAAATAAAACAACCGGTACTCTGGCTACTCATTACGTATTGGTAGTTCATTTATGAAGAGAATAGGGATCAAAAGCAAATTTTTGTCTGATTCCAGACTTTCTAAGGCATTTGGACCCAGCTTCTGTTCAGTGTCTCACAGGGAAGGAAGAAATGAGAAACATGTGAGAGCAGGGACCACCATGTGGGCCAAATCCCAGTCACTGATGCCAAGGAAGTTCTGACACTGACTTCTGTAAGAACAAGAGCTAGAAGCTTCAGAAGATAAGAGACCTTCATGGAGTTATGAAATCAGTTGACAATAGAGATGCTCATTCTTCTTAATCCTGTAAGGTACATGTTACATGCAGTATGCTGTTTAGTAAACTCTTCAACAGCAACGAAAATCAGTCTCCAAAACTTCTGAAATCCTCTTGACACTGGCAATACTTTGCTTTTATACCGCCTAGGTTTATGCCTATTATAAACTTCCAAAAAAGGTAACGCTGAGGAGTGCACAGCAAGTGTAGAGTTTGGGTTGAATGTTTTGATTGCTGGGTTAAGTTCTTGGCTTATCCAACAATTTGCTTTGCAACTACAGTTTATCAGGATTTTATGGTTGGTTTTCCAGTTGCTTTTTCTAATCACTTTCCCTTACAATCCTCTGCCTCAGTTTTTCCCATTGAAAAATGAACACGTCACTACCTTTTCTAGAAGATAAGGTGAAACTTCATTTGTTAATGTTTGCAAAGCAATTTGCAATGATTGGTTTGTAGCTGTGCTAAGTACAATGTATTATTAATAAAGTAATTATATAAAAATAAATAAGGAAGGAATTATGTGAATTCTGATAAAAGGCAGCTGGTAACACGGCAAGAATTTTGCCCCTTATTGGAGCACATAGCTCCATTGGCAAATTAAAACAAGGGCTCTGTCCTCAGAGTTTTGGGCAATCCAGGCTACATAATTGATTCGAGAAGAGCTACTCCAGGCTACTGCGTAATTACAGAAGTATTCACTCTTCTGGCTCCCACTCTCCTTGTCATGTTCTACCTCATTGCCCTTTATGCTAAAGCCTTTGTCATGAGGGGACGGAAGCAGTAAGGATAAATAAAGCAATTAGCAGGTAGGGGGAATGCTACCACTGTTAAGGATAACACACAGCTTTTTTTTGGGACATTTACTAAGTAGAAGTCTAGAGCTTGCAGATCAGAAGGAAAATATGGGTAATCCAGAAAATAATAATAAAAAAAATATTAAAAAAGATCCTTTTTCATATGTATATGGCATTCAGGAAGTCTTAGCAGAAGAAACCATTTTCAAATAGTCTACATCAAAACCATGATGATTTTACTTTATTTTTAGTGAGATTAGCTTCCAACTTTCTGATTTATTTTTTAAAAAACAGAGTCTCCTCACTAGTGTGCTCTTCTCTCTTGTTTCAAGTGTGCATTGGCAGTAAGCAAACACTAATTTTTGAAGTGCTGAAATCTCATTTGAAGTTGCTGCAAAGCCAGCCAGGAGAGGGAGCCCAGACCTTGAGCAAACCTTTCTTCCTGGCTCTCTGACACCTTGGGAAGGAAGCTGAGCCATTTTGGCCAGGGCTCCACTGTGATCTCAGAGCTTATGCGAATGCATTGCATGAGGAAGGGACAAAAGTGACTAAGAGACAAAAAAGCACATGGTGTCCCCAAGCATCAAATGTTGGATGACTCATGGTGTAAGGGAGAAAAGAAGGCAGAAAGATAAACAAGGATTACTGAAAATGAGCGCACTGTATTTTCTAACTTCTGATGCTTCCATCACTCATCAGGAGACTAGTTTAGTAGATTGCTATATTCTGTGGACTCTGGTTCTCTTCATAACTCACTATCAGTTGAATTTGAGACAGGTATGAAGAAAATCAGAGATTTTCTGCAGAGTGTGGCAGACTGAGACTATGACAGGTCTGAACTTGGATCAGGACTGCAATGCCAGGCACTGAAATGCACGGAAGTGCTGCTGCTCCTCCAAAGACGCTCCAGTGCTTGGGTGGAGTTTGAGTTCTGATCTCCAGAAAAAAAGTCCAAGCTACTCCTTATCTCCATAACATGCTGATCCAAGGTGCCTCACTGGGCATGCCTGAACGTTTTAGCTGGCGTGAGCCTGGGTGTGGATGTGACCTGAGAAATGCTGAAGGATTTGTATAAGTAAATGTTCTTTGCGTCCATATACTCAGTCCAAAACCGTTGCAGGAATGCTAAGGCTTACCTCATTCCTCCTTGTGAAAAATAAAGTAAACCTCCTGATGTAAAAGTCAACTTTATTTTTTACTGCTAAAACTGAGCATTGTGGTTAGTCGATATCAAGGATACTTATGTCCATATGGACTGTGACTGTGTATGTTAAATAGCTGAATCACAGTCACCCTTAATTAGAAATTCATATTTTACCAGAGCTTGGCTGAAGAGTAAAAGGAAATTACTAAGATAGTTGGAAAGTAAAAAAAAAAAAAAACCCAACAAAAACTGAGAACACGAGAAGAAAACAATCACATTTTAAATTTTGAAGTGGAGAAACATTAGAAATTAAGAGGACAATTTCATTCAGGCCCATTTGTCATATAATCTAACTGAAAATCTAGAAGAGAGGAGAAGACTGATTCCGATTTTACATTCTTTATTTTTTCAATTTCTAAGCTTTCAATGTTTATAAAAATAATCTCTCTTCCTTTACCTCTAGTGGGAAGAAGACAAATAAAAGATATTGAGACCAGTCTATAATGGAGAGAGCAATCATGAGGAAAATTTTAAAAGTATTTTTTGCCGACTAAACTGAAAGTTATGTTTAAAACTAAACTTAAACAAAAATGGCTTAAGTTTTACTCTTTTATCTTGAAATTTCACTCTGAAATGATAAAAAAGTCAGATGTGGAAGTGTATAGTTTTGTTTTTTCTAAAAAGCTATAGGATGTTTTTTTCTTCAAACATTTTAACAAATTTTAATTATTGTGATCAGTTACAATCATTTATTTGCAGACTCAGATAACAAATCAGTTCCTTACTACCAACTTCAGTTTTTTTTTATATTGTTTTGAATTATTTTTCCCCATTGTGCGGGTAGAAACTTCTCAGAAGTGCATCCAAAATAAACTAATGATGAATAGTGAGGAACTGAATTGAAAACAAAAAGAACTTTTTCCCTATTCTTGTCTTAAAGATCAAAGTATTTAGATCGCAGACAAACACGCTATACTTTATTTGCTGAACTCTTTTCTCTTTATAGAAGCTTAGCAGTGTTTCATCAGGTGCTTTACCCAAGCTATGAGATAGTGAGTCTCTCCAGACTCCTCTAAGAGGGAGTGAGGAATCAGCTTGGAGGTGTTTCAGAGCAGCAGCCCCAAGACTAGATATCAGCAGAGAAACTTCTCACAACTTCTTTTCAGGCAGCTCAGGGGAAGCAACGTAATATATGTGCCTAAAGTTATGTGCCAGGAGTGTTTTTTACTCCTTGTGGTCTCTGCAGAGCAAGATCTTCCTCAAGCAATACTGATATCAATTTACAGAAAAGAAAACTAAGGCACAGGGGGAAGCAACCATGCATGGGAACAGCTGGCTGAAGATCTGAACCAAATCTCTAAAATCCCATTCTGCTGCTCTCTCATTGAACCACACCGTGCTGCGGTGTAGGGAAACCTGTCTTGCCACCCTTGCTTTGTACGTAAACACCAAAGTTAATTTCCCAGACTTTACAACCTGGCCATGTGCTTCAGAACTCTATCAATTATTGTGTTTCCAACAAGTGGGAATAAAAGGCAGAGCTTGCCAGATGAATGACCACAGAGCATACCTTGTCAGTGGCTGCGTGGCAGTGTCAGAAGCATTAGCATGAATCCCCACAGCTATCCTGTAAATCTTGATTAAAGTCAGGGGGAGTTTCAGGTCTGTTATTAAATGTTAAATTACACTCTGCAAGCAACAACAGAAGCAAATTGATAAAAATATGGTAGGAGACAATAGGTTTCAAGCAAAGGAGGCCACTAAAATATGTCTGTGAAGAAAGCCTGGAATGATTTGAATAATGAACAAATTTGTAAAAAAACAAAGTCTGTTTGCAGGTGAATAACAAACAGAGGAAAGGGCAGAATTGGTTGAATGAATTATGTATTATGAATCATTTAACAAGCACTGATATCTATAAAGATAATGATTGTGATGTAAATAACAAGCCTTTAATATTTATGCAGCCTTAATACTCTGGAGAGTCTGAAATGATAGGTAAAAATGAAAACACCTTCTCAGTGTTTTTCAGTGGAAAATAGATTTATCACAATGTCACAAACCCAAAGCAGCATCACTTCATGCTTTACTCCACTGGGACCCTGCCTGTCCTAATGCTGAGGTCTGGACAGAACGAACACTTCTAACTCACAGTGATGCCATGAAAGTAAAATCAGTGCTTGCTGAACTCCCTAGATATTACAGAGCTCTCAAAGAGTGACAAAACTGGAGATTTCACTTTCGTCTCTGCTTTGAGATAAGGATCTCTGTGACTTAGTGCAATCACAGCAGCAAGCAGAGAAAGGAAATGAAAAGCCCCTTCCCCTCCCCTACGTGCACATAGTATGTGTGGGAAAAAGAGAGAGGCTGCAGAAAGCCTGTGCAATCACAGCTGGGCTGTTAATTGCTTTGCCCTGTGCACAGAGTCACACCTTGTTGCTCCTCTGCAATAAGAAATGGCCACCCAGCCCAGCAGTCTCAAAGCAAGGGCAAAAAGGTTTCCGTGTTCACCTGTGTTAGTTTTGTATCACCAAAATGCCCATGTGCTATCACCGGCACAACACCGTCTAGGCTCCCAAGGATGACAGCGGTACTGAAAGTCAGGCAGTGATTGTGTGACTCAGAAAGGATTAGGTTTCTCAAACCCCTTTTTGTTAAATCGAGGTTATAGAAAGGGAAAAAACGTTGGTTCACAGGAGCAAATTGAACCAAATGTACTGCCACACACCCAGCTGTGGATCATGGCAGCAGAAGGCCCAGCCATTAGGAAAAACCACACTTTCCCAACAAATCTGTCTCTTTTGTAGCTAGTGCTCTGATTCCTAGAGTTTTCACATTTACCTTTGGGAGACAAGGTTGCTGTGTCCATTTTCTTTCTGTGTGGCCATGGATTTCTACAAAACCTACTTACTTGGAGGTCTGATCTGGTACAATTCCCTGGCTCTTAATTCAGACACAAAACTGGCATGTACTAAGCGTGACACTATATTGAATTGCATAGAGCCTGCAAAATATGTTGGGTTTTTTTTAAAAATAAAATAATTAGCTTGCCCTGCAGGATATTAATATAGTGGCAACTACCCCGGCAGGATATAAAACTGGCACCAACTGTAAGAGCTTCCATTAGTGTAGTACGTTTCTAGTCCCAGTAATGGTCATTTCATCTGAACATGTGGAAATAAAAACAAACCATAATAGGACTTAAAAGGCATTCAATGCATATTTATCCATAAACACATCATATAAAGAAAAGCTCTTTTAAAAAAAAATGTGTCAAATGAATCAATGTGTATTCTATTATGGAATAATAATATCCCATACCACATGTGTTGCTGAAGCAAATAACTTTAGCTGGTATAATAGTATTTTCCATTTTGTGGTACAGCTTATATTTTGATCTGTTGATTAAGGACCTGCCCCTGAGGAAGTCAATGACAAGTGTTCCCCAGGCTTAAAAGGAGAAGGAAAAATGTGTAAACGATTTGGCCGCAAATAAGGAAACAAACGTATTTTTTCCCTTTCTACTAGTGTGAGTGAACGCTGAATACAAAGACAGTTAAAGACAGTGGAAAGATTTACTCTTTGCTTCAGCAGCTTTGGATCTGGCCCTAAGTATGTATGTGAGATAAATTTTGGCACTACTGGAAACCCCACCTCATACCTCCCACTGCGAATATGTCGTCTTCCTATGTGCTCTTACATGCCAAAGCTTTCTCTTTTGAAATATTGCCCAGAATCAAGCTATGTTTACTTAAGTAATAGGGAGATTCACTTATATGCAATAACTTCTTCAATAGAGAAGCTGTCTGTCCGCAGTTGCACTTTGGACTTTGTTCCTAGTTTAGCTTCTATTTTTCTAACTTGATGGTTTTGTCCAGGTTTGACAACAGGGTTGGATTTTTGTTGGAATCTTTTTTTTTTGAAGTTACACACCTGGAATTAGCTTTTTCTGCCAAGAATTACAGTGCACCTGGAAGTACTAAATCATTTTTATCTGTTTTTCAGTGGCTTTGCACAAATGGAATTGCATCTCTTTAAATCTCTCTTATCTTTTCCAAAACTAAATTGCAGCTTTAGACAGAGCATTTTGTGAGTATGTAGATACTGATATCATGAGATAGTTGTGCCCTACCAGTGTCTGCCTCTACCAATCCTAGAAGTAGTTAGCTGAGAACTACCTCTCAGGGTTTCTTTCCTCTTCAGTGGCTCTGCTTACCTACATAACATATGGAAATGTGAGCATACCCTTACAGCAGATTGTTTGCTATGTTTACACCAGTTCTAACACTAATCCCCATTAATGTTTGATATTGCTCCCAAAGAGTTTAAATAGATGTCAGGCCCCAGATCCATTGCATACGTGTTAGGCATCGTATAAACTTCAAATAGAAAGATACTGAAACACTGTGGGGTCCTTTTTTTAACATGACATTTACTGATCGCATTACCACATCAAGTGCATGCAAAGCCTTGCTACTTTCATGATTTCTGTCATTACTTTTAAGAGTCATATTTTCAAGGAAAACATAAACCAGTTTCACATTACCTTAGTCCAGCTTCTTGCTTCTGCTCTTGGTTCTTCCATTTATCCAACATGTCTGCAAGTGCAAAGTGAAAGAACAGTTAGATGCATGCAAACAAACATAAAACTTTCTTCTTCTCTGTTAAAGGATATCAAACACAGGCCATACTGGCTCCATTTTGCTGTAGAACAATAACCACCAGGGTCATGGTGAAGTTTGCTCCAGTCTCTGTAGCCCATCCAGCATCAGCCTGGGTGCCCCGACTTGTTAGAAAACATTTAGCTGCTGTGCAGAGACACAGTCCCTTCTGCAAGGGCAAATGGGAACTGCCTGAGGACAGACCTGTGCCCAGCTCCAGCTGCTCCCAAGATACAGCTTTCCTCAGTACAAGCTATATGTAGTTCCTGGGATTTTATGTAACAGTAGAGAGAAGTGTTGAGACCTTCATTCTTTGTCCACCACGTGGAGAGGAAGCTGCTCAGGCTTCCTCCATGCCAGTTGTTCCCTTTCCCTCTCACCTTCTTTCCCCAATTACTTTAATTATGTTACATGAGGCTGTTTCTCAGGCTGGTTATTTTTAAAATTACTCTGAGGCTGCAAAGCTTTCCTTTCCACCAAACCACCTCTGTCTGAGGCACTTGAGATGCAATCACTTGGCATTTAGAGGACTGTTTCTCATTATATTTATATATAGTGCCCAGTTCAACAGGACCTAGATTTTAGCTGGAGCCTTTCTGAAACCCTTGTATTGTCACACAAGCAATAGCAACAACATTCAGCTACAAAAATCACTGGCACAAACGAGCAACACCGTGTGAGAGCGCTTGGGGACAGCAGACAGTGAAGAGCAGAAAGCGGTTATGGAGACACGCTTGTAATTGAACAGAGCTGATCTGCTCCTTTAGGCTACAAACAACTAATTCTCGCTTCAGCCAAGCACAGAAAAAGTAAAGAAAAGCTGTAGACACAGTCATATCTATTAAAACATAGTGTTGTTTAGTAACAAAAATAATTGGACTTCACAAGTTAATATATTTTGCGGCAGGGGATTTTATGTTAAATGACTAAGCTGTGTCTCAACCTTTGCTAGGCTTATTATATCCTTTCAGTAGTTCAAGTTTCCAGATAACCAGCAGCAGAACCAGGTAAGTGGACAAAATTAGTATGGCTGGGAAAATTTGTATCTGTCACACAGGTCTGGTTCCCACACACTCTGGTTACATCATTACTTAGTCTGTTAACTAGGAAACCAATTAGGCCAGAGAGCTACCGTCAGGTGACCAAAACACGAAAATGCACAAGAAACCCTACCCGAAAGATGGGATTTCAGTAGAGGCCCTCAGATAGCTGACTCCTCTTCTGCTGCACTGCAATTTTCGTATTTTGTTTCACCTTTGCTTTCAGGCTGAGCTCCGAGGTCCCACAGATTGATGGTTGAAGCAGCCTTGTTTCTCCCCCCAACAGGTGCACTGAGAAAATTGTTTCCTGCATCAAAAATTACACAAAATTATGCAATAATTTTTCTCATTTATTTTGGAAAATTTCCTTCTCCTTCACACCTTTTAATTTACAGTACAAGAACAAGGCAGTAGCTATAGAACTGAATGCTGCACCCTGGGCAACAGTATGTTCATCTTAAAGGAAAAAGGTGTGTAAGACTAGGGCACAGCTAAAGTTTCAGGGCACAAACAGCTTCAATTATTATTTGTTTTCTGCAAATGTTAAAAGCATTTCTCCATGCATGGAGGAAGCACAAAGGTAGCGGGGCTCAGCCTCAGGAGAAAAGCGTGCATGAGCAGAGGAGGCCAGTGTGGCACCATGGGGACAGATGAAAGCCAGCTTCCTGTAAAGCACGTGTAAGAAGGGAGTGTGCATGTATATATAAATAAATACACTTAATCTCTATACTACATCATTGACCTAGCTGTAGTATTATTATACACATGAAAAATACAGCTTACATGGCTTCAATATCTTTTTATAGGTACATATACATTATATATAAATATATATGTATTGCATTCTACAAATGATGCAGAGATTTTCTAGCTATCTTTCCTGATTCTGGCATCACCTGAAGAGCTCAGTGACATGCTAAGTCCTTGCTCATATCCACAGAAAACCTGCAAACACCTCCAGTACCTTAGTTCCAGGCCAAGAGCATTAACAAGCCGCATGGTCTTACTCTATAGTCTTGTTCAGATTTGTTTTCTGTCAGGACAACAAGAAAGGGCGAAAGAGCTGATTAAAACCTCACCTTGAAAGCCACAAGAAGACACTTCATGTACAAGGTGAGGGCAGGCTGAGGACATGGGGAGTTCTCAGCTGTTTGAGGACCACACTCAGATATTAGCACTACTACCATTTGATCAGTAGTACGATGCATTGGTTTCAAGATTTTTTTTCCCCAGTGTGGCCCTTTTCATTCCTGATGGCTTGTCTTCGTTGTTTTTGAAAAAGGATCATCAGAGGAAATAAATTAATCAGAAATACTTTCCCTCTCGATGATTTTGTTGAGCAGATTATTTGATCACTGTGTAGAGAAGAGCAAACTAGTCTCTGCCGGACGTCTGCCAGCTTGGGGAACCAGGCTCTCGCATGTTTTCCAGCACAAGCACCTCATTATTAATTCATGCTCCAGGTCCTCTGTACATGCTGTTACTAATATTAGGTTTCGACACAGTAATGAGCAACAGCAATAGACTGACTATCTTAATATATTTTAAATAATGTTTGAAATATTAAATTTGAGTTTGGATTTTTAATTAGGGCCTGAGCAGGGTATTGACAATCTTCCTACTGTTTTGCAGCCAGCAAGCAAATAAGATAGGGATTGTTCTGATCTGAACACTGAAAGCCAGTCTGATTTAGGGGATGGATCTGAAATAGAACACCAAACTTTAAAGCACGAGGGAAGTTTGGCTCTGGGTTCTGCAGCCAGACTTTGACCCATCCCTATACTAAAAGGGGACTTTTGATACGGTACTGCAGAAAAAGTAAATAGCTGTGAGACCAGCTTTTGTGGATACGTTTTGCAACATACTGTCAGTGAGCTGTCCAGGGGCAGCTTGACTCTCAAGGATGCACTGCTGTCAAATAAAGGCGATATGGAGCACTGAGCATAGAGAAGAGGGGTTGTTGTGCTATAAATCTATACCATAAAGATATATACAGTAGGAAAAAAAAAAAAAAAAGGCAGGCAAGCTGTGGGTTTGAATACCCTACAGGGCTTCAAAGTCCTTCCCATTGCTGTGCTTCAGACAGGAGCATAGGTCAGCATCTCTTCCTTGGTTGGATATACATATATTAAAGGACTCATTTAAAATTTGAGCTGGGCAAAGGACTAGAGCCATTTTTCTGTGAGCGTGCTGTGCACATTTGTGAATGCACTCTCTGAGAATGATTTCGCAATGAAGATTTCCCTGTTCTGGAACTCACTCCTCCCACTTGGTCTGTTGGAGCCTGAATACATTGACCTATGGGGCACATTGCAAAGCCTAACTATTTTCCCAGGATTTTTCTGAATGAATGACTTGAGTAGGTAGAGAGAAGAACGTTTCATTTGTACAGTACGTGGAGGCTTTTAATTAATAATGTTCCCATTTGTATGTCTATTGTATTTTTAAACGTGCTTCGTACATACGCCTAGAGCATCGGATAACTGCATTTTTTTTTTTCCAATTAAAAAACAAAAAATCCCACAATCGTGTGGCATTGCTGCAATGTGGCACCAATCTTCATTTCATGATACCTTTATACAGTGTATAGCACACTGGACCCCTATCTGGACCATGACTTCTAGATGCCAACACCTAGCTAGTACCGTCCAAACAACGGCAGGGCTCAAGGACATGGAGCTTTGCATGAGCTGGAGAGTTTGACATTGCTGATCATCACTATAGAGTTGAGCATGTTCTGTGTACAGTCAGTAACATTAGAGAAGTGCCTAGGCACCTCATGGAGGTTTTATGTTCTTCCTTTCTGGATGTGGAGCTCTATTTGAGAGATTGGGTCTTTTCTTGGATATGTTGGGCATTTCCTACTTTTTAGAACAAAAGAATCAGCCTGGTGGATCTTCTCATGGCAGAAGGGTTTGGTTTGTTGAAAAAAAAGGTCTTAGTAGGAAGTGAAGTTGGTACTGGTTACTACAGTTTGGCTAAGCATTTTTCAATGTTTGTATTTTTTTTTTCTAAAATAAATACATACCCGTTCTTGCTAAAAAGATGCTAAGTTGTGATACCACAAAGTTGTAATTTAATGCCTGCTCTAGTCCCTCCTTAAACACCCTGGAATAACCTGAAAACAAAGATGTTGATTTTGTCAAAATGTCTTCAAATTTCAAAATTTCCTACAGAGATATTTATTTAGATGTTTGGTCCAGCTGCTGATCTATAGGTCGAATTTGACTCAGGGAAATGCTTCTGTATGGCCCAGTTCTTTTTTCCTGTGGGAGGTGTAGGCAGCTTTACTATAGCGCATGCTTCCAAAACCCACGTGTACATCCTTTTGTGCCTAGTCACCACACCTGCCCTGGATATTTCCATGCAGAAGAGGTCACCTTCTCCTGTGGGTTTGTGTATGTGGAGCAGACATAGAGCAGATACCATGACCCTGTCAGCATAACCATATGGGAGACATTTTTCTGATTTCAGTTTGCTGATGATTTCTTTTTTTAAATAAAAATTTACACCTGGACCAGTGACAAATATTTTGAGATGACAGATGAGGGCGCTACCAGCAAACTGGAGAACTATTGCACAACTCATTGTATTTAAGCTGTTTTCTTGATGAAGAGTGGTGTTGTGCACAGACAGTATCCAACAGGCTTTCTGACATGCTGTATTTGTCCTTGTTGTTTTAGTTCTCTTTTTGTTTTGCTACTCTTTCTTTGAATTACAGGAGAAAAACCACCACCCTTCCTGAAAGCCTTAAAAAAACCCTCCTGCCACCTCTGCTTTTTCATTCCTTTTCCCTGAGTAGGCTGCCAAAATTGATTTTTGATTAGTTACTGCAACATGCGGTCCCTTTCTTGATTGCCGTGTGGCCTTCCCTCCCGAGATCAGGCAAGAGAGGGGCAAAGGACCAGGTGAACTCAAACCTGTCTCCAGAATCTTAATGCTCAGCTCCTTTGAGAAACACCGTGGACAACCACACTGTTTTTCTTCCTCTCTGATAACCCCGTAAGAATCTCACACTTAAATCAGGTATTGTACGAGCTTCCTTATGTAGCTCTGTCAATGCACCACAACCCTGACCTGCAGTACCCTCGTATATCTCCCTCGGGAAAAACAGCACGGTTTGTACTCAACTGTGAGGAGAGCTCAAATCTGTACAACTTCTGCCCTTACATGAGGATGCACAAAGGTCAGTCACAAGGAGCAGGCTAGATTTAGCTTTAAGCCAAGCTACAATGCCACTTTCCAGAAGAAAAGGGCTAACGAGGTGCATTATTCCATTCAGTAACTAATCTATTGCAGGCACAATGACTAGTATCTTACTCTATTTCTGCATTTTTATTTACATGATGCCCGTTCTTTAGAATTAAACGTCCTTCATTTTCCATTGCTTTTGCAGTCCGTGGAATCGCAAGAATATTTTGACTGGAAAAATCTCATACTTTGCAGTATGAATGATGGCAAGTGCATACATATATATGAGAAGAATAAATATTTTTAGAGGTAAAAGCCCTTTCTATGTAAAAATTAAAAGGTGTTTAAAAAACCTCATTCACAACAAACTGCTCTCAGGCGATTAATTAATTAATTAATTCAAAAAGAATGAGGTACAATCGCATATTTAAAGTATCCAACACTCTGTATAGTTGTCCAGTTATGCTTCCTGGTTCTTGCAATGAGATGTCACCAAGCAAAAGAACAGTTTATTGCAATTGTCTTTCCCTTGAGGATCCCTCTTTCAAACCACTTATCTGAACACATGCTGTGGCAGAGTGTTATGACTGAATTATTGACTCTATTTTGCAATTAGAAATTCATACACAAAGTCTGAGACGTGATGGGCAACTCCTGCTCTTCTCTGATTATGTTGAGTGTGAAGAGCTCTGGGAGACAGCCTTACAACAACTCTAGGAAAGAACAGAAGGAATTGCTGACTCTAGTCTACAGCACACAGACAACTCCATGTAGAGTCCCCTCTGCAAAGTAAGCCACGTAGCTAGTGAGAACCTAATACAGACAGACACCTAACTCCCAATGCTAGAAAAATACAAGCGATAATGGTGGGAAATGTTTACAATGGCTTACCACGGGTGTTTATCACAATCAAATGCAGATCATTATTCTCCAGCTAAGTTGGACTGTAGTTTTAGTGTTCCCAGTTCCACAGTACCTATGGATATTCAGATAGCAAGCGTGGCTTGATGTGTCCATTTCCATCTCATCTGGCCATGAGGTGGCTAGATCTGTATCATATTGCTATGAGCTGCACAAATGCTGCTTCCAGATTCAGCTGCTGCAAAACATTTTACATGAGTCTGAACAAAGAGATTCCAGCTGGTCCAGGCTGAAGCAACATGTTTGCTTCCTTCTCCCTTTCATCTCTAAGCTCATTCATGCTGAGAGCGGATATAATTGCTCTCTATAAATACATTCAGGTTAGGCACTAAAGCGAGAGAAAAGATACTTAAGCAAATGGACAATGATGACACAAGGACAAATGATTACTAATGAGCAATGAATAAATTCAACTCAAAAATTAAAGTTTCTGATTACCAGAAGACTGAAGTTCTGAAACACTTTTCCACCAAAACCAGGAAGAAAAAAATAGAATTTTCATGTGAAGATTAATAAATATATAGACTATGAGATACAGTTACTTACAACAGCAGAGGAATGGATCTGGTAATCTAGGAGATCCCTTCCACTCCTATGCAAATGGTGAACACAAAATCTAAATCACTGCCTGGAGTTTATATTAGACTTCTGTTCTATTTTTATTCCAGGCCCTTTGGAATCTGATTTTTGTACTTCCAACCAAAGTTGATCTTGCAAAATCTCTTATATGTTCTTGTTGGTCAAGATTTAGAACCAACACCTAATCGTTTTCCTTTCTGATTTGCCAGATAGCTACTACTTGAGCATGATCAACCTGATGGTTTATCCTCCTCAATTTCTGCGACTGTCTATGAAAGATTTTCTTCATCTGCCTTTGCCCCTCTAGTAGTCACAGAATCACAGAGTCCCACAAAGTTCTGTTATGATTCTTTTCTTGTGTCTCTTTACCCCTTCACAGACATATCACAGTCATCATTCTGTTCAATCTATCTTCAGTCTTTGCAACGGACAACTAGTTACTGCCTAGCATAGTAAATACTAGGCATGGTAAATAAGAGCACTAAAGCCTAATTTGGAAACTGGTTATGGTATTAACAACCAGGTTTTCTGAACTAGGCTGAACCACCCTGACACAATCTTCTTCCTACTTGTCACCACGCTTATGAGTTGGACATAATTTCTTATCCAGGCCTCTCATTAAGTCCTCATTCTTCAGTTCTGTTCAAACTTTACCGGTTCTCTCCTGTTCCAGGAGCTAAAGCTCCTGTACTCATTATACTCTGTGCTAAATGCTGAAATGTTCTTTTTTTTAGTTTTGATGAGTGCAGTTTTAACCTATTGCCATCCATTAACCTATTGCCATCCATCCATCCATCATGCTGCTGCAAGAAACATCTTCTTAGCCAATTGCCTGATCGCATCACCCTTCTTAGGTGTCCCTCAACTGCACTTCCCTTTTTTATTGGCCAATACAAGAATTTGCCTTTACTTTCAAAGATACTCATAAACTGTTTTTACCCACCTACTGCATCTTGTTCAGCCTCTAGACATGAGCTCCTCCTTGCCATCCACACAGCAGTGAGGCCCTACGTCCACATCCTTGCTTGATTTTCAGTTCCATTTATGTTCTGTTCTAGCCATCGTCTCCTGGGAGCAGCTCTCTGGCAACATCAAGTAATCTCATTATCCACCTTCAAAATGCTGATGTAAACTCTTCTGTCACCATACCTACAAAAAAATTGGACCATAATTGCTAAGTTGTAGCTCTATGATTATTGTTTATTATGATGATCTATAGGGTTTGACTATTTCTTTGTACCTGTTCCTATCTTGTCACATACATACTTTGTAATTGGTCTAGGGAAATGACTGGCCTCTTGATCTGTATTTATGCAGGAGTTAGTTCAGTGGTATTCTGGCTCTTGACAAAGGCCTATGCTGATGCTCAACAGTAACAACAGAAAAATAACACTTATTTCAGAAACACCATTCTTTTGTTCCGCATACTGTCATTCTCTCTCCAACACTGAATCCAGTTCAGGGGCTTCTGGTCTTTATTTTTTGTACTGTTAGTGAAACTGGCCCTCTAGGACTACCTCTGCTTTGCTGACAGTCCTCATAATGTTTTTTTTTTATCTGGAAGAACAGAACTATCAATATATTGGATGAAGAACTAGGATATTTTTAGTGAGAAGACCATGAAGGTCAGTCCAGGACATCCATAGAGCAAACTGAAGGTATCCTACAGTGTTTGTAGTGAATGTAAAATAGAAAGGGAGTCAGTGGAGCTGTGGTCTATTCCCAGGTCTCTTGTCCTTTTCTTGTGGCTATCTTGCTGGTGAGGGCAAACCTCTTCACTCCTTTGAGAGTTCATTTCCATTTGTGTTTACATTGCCTTTCAGATTCCAACTAAAAGCTTCCCAGTGAAGAGACAGTCTCTAACACCATGTTATCAAGTCCCAGCACAAACACTTTTAAGTGCTACTGTGACCTCCTGCCCCACCATCTTTGATATAACCCAACTAACATAATTAGACCCTGAAAAGTGATGAGTCAAAAAAACCCCTCTTTGCTAAGGGGGAAACTGTGCCTTAGTTAGGGAAAGGTAAGCATACAACAGAGCTGGGAGGCAGCAGCTCCCACAGACATGGTGGGAAAAGGCAGACAGCAGTCAGCAGGGCCTTAGAGGGGACAGAAAGAAGAATTTTCTGGGGCCTGAACAGAATTAACTGCAACTCAACATTCCCAAGTTAAGTGTAAGTGGGGATGGAAGCAAGGACCTGCCTGCAAGGGTTTTGAAGGCAGGGAGAGAGCTGTATATGACTCATGTTTATTTCAGTTCTAACCTAGCAATTTTGTGTTTCCTTTCTTCAAAAGGTTACGCTTCTTGTTTGTGCTGTGCATAACCTGGCTTTCTGACTTTAAAGCTTCCTGGTCTTCTCTGGGGAGCTCACTATAAGAGAAGGTCTAGGAGGCAGCTCCACCTCAAAGCTCTGGCCAAACCAGTCATGTCACACCTCCACAGTACAAAATCCTTAATCTAACATTTTTCTTGCTTTCCATATGGCATAGCAAGAAGGGAGGAGCAGAAAACATATTAAATATAACAGGGTATTGGTCTTGGTAATGCTGTACCCCATAACCAAAAGCATTTTAGTGCCATAATGACTACATTCACAGAGATTAAGTTCAATGAGAAAATGCAGGCATGTGCCAATCAATACACCAGAAGTTTGCCAGTCTGCCAACAGGGTTCAGAGACTCTTGAGCTCTTTTCCTTCCCCATGATAGCCTTCAGGTAAATGTTTGTAGGAAATCCAAATACTTGTGAGCTGGCAGAGTTGCTGCTTCACAAGCTCTAACAAACATAAACACTTCTGTTTCAGCACATCTGCCATTGCAATACCTACAGCTTTTCCAGAACCAAAGGATTAACTTTATTGTGCATTTGCTCAGCAGATCTGGTAACACAATATTGTACTTCTAAGCAGACAGATTACTCATAAGTTTCTGGATGCTACATCTTTAGAAACTCACTCTACTTAAAGATAAGTGTTGAATCTTGTAATCCCAGAAACATCCAACTGATGTAAAAAACAGTTATACCAAGGGCCAGATGGATGCTATTTTTCCTCAGGTTATTTGGATATTCCAAAAGTAATGGGTTTATTATTATTTTTTGCACTTTAATATTAAACAGATGCAGCTTGTTTGTAAAGACTGCTGTGAGCCATTTTTTCTTTAGATTTATAACATAAACCGATAAAGGATGTAAGGAGTTAGAAGTTTGTTTTGTGTAAATCATAAAAGGGAAAGAGAGACATTATATCAATATAGATAATTGCATGGTTTTTATGTGATATATGTATTAAAGCATTTTATGAACCTGTATGGAGAACCTCATTCAACACTTCTAGAAACCAGGAATAATGCCATAGACATCAATTAAGTTATTTTAATTTTGGTAAGGGTAGACTCAAGTCTAGAAAAAGCATATTTATGTATGTGTGTCTGTGTGTGCAGCTGAACACATCAGACACACTTTATTAAATACCAAGACACAGAAGCATTTTCCTGGAAAGGCCAGTGCCATCTTATTTTCTGGCTTCTTTTTCAGGATGGCCATCATCCTATCCCAGTCTAGAGACTAATCATGAGAAGTGACGAGTTCTCACAATTTCCACCTGACCCCATGGCAGCTGAGAGCTCTGCACTGCTGTACATTGGCCCTGCTGCCTAGTAGTAGCAAGGCCTAAAGAGACTAAAAATAAACATACATTTATATCAAAGGAAGGAAAAGGTGATTGACAACTCTCAGAGCAATTTGCCTGCTAATCAGTTAGGAAGCTTCTCCCATAACCCTGGTCTCCACATTCAGTTGACCTCTTCTGTGGAGTGTTTCGCCCTTTGACCTAAGGAGAACCTGAGCCTCCAAGTGACTTTATTTAACCAAAATGTGTACCATATATGACTGATTTCTTTGCATTTTATAGAGAGGAGACAGGCTAATTGCAAAAGCTTGGAGATAAACTGTCTCCCTGAAGTAAGAGTACACTGAGGATGTCCACTCGGCTGAATGCGTTCTTTTCCTCACAACCAAGGGAAATAGGCCAAACTGATGAGCTATTTAAGTGTTTCAGGAATAGGCATCCTTGAAATGTGAAATGTTTAATTACAAGGAGTATTGTTATTTCACTCTGCCTCCAGTTACTTTATTTTATTAGAATGTGAGGATCTCTTCTCAATCAGATTATAAAACTTCTTGCATTATAAAACCTTAGGTTCAGATGTTGATAATTTTTTGAAATATTCTTTTTCTCTGGGCTGATAATTGCTAGGCTGAGTTCTCATTCGAAAGCAATACTATTATTATTGTCGTGAAAATTCAAACATGAAGATTTCAGACACTATTGAGTGAATGACAACAATACAGTTTCCAAACTATAAAAACACATTTTGACCTTAGTTCTTACAAGAACTCTGCAGCCAACATAGAATGGATCTGTTCCATCTTAGTGTGGAAATAATCTTAACTGAGGAAGTAGCACTTAGTCTTGCTGTGGAGGAAACTGGTTTTATTTGACTGAGTTCTCAGAGTTTAAAAATCCAACCTCTAAGCCTGTTATGTACACAATTTAAATGCACTTTAGAGTACATGTTACCAACTGTTGAGTATCTTCCTTTCCCAGGGGCTTTAACAGGATTGAGGCTGCTGAGTACTTCTCGGAAGTTCTCACTGCCTCGCAGAATTGTGCCCGCAGGAGCAGTAGACTATGTGTGTGGGTAGAGCTGACTTTACCATGCTTTCACTGACTAGTTGTAACAGTGGTTGACCTGAACTTCCATGTCTTAAAATAAAAAGTAGTTCTGAATTCAGTTGTTGCCATATGATTTTTGGAACAGTACCATAACACAGCCCCTCTTTGTTTTTACAGAACAGAGTGTCTCTGCCTCCATGTTCCCTAGATAATTTGAAATTCCTTTGCCAGTTCTCTCTTCTACCTTTACAAAATGTTTCTCTATGCTGACAACCTAATTTATCATTGAAGGAAAAATCCACAGTTACAGGTGCAGAGACTTCATTGACTCAGTAGGGATTAATAGTTAGACATCCTTCTAAACGAATTGAAGATACAGTCAAGCTGAGCGGTCCAGATCTGAGCTTTTCTAGACCAACCTCAATATTAACACCTCTACAATGAGTATGTAGACAGTTCAAAATCTACATCTATGTGATCATATGTGATTTATTTTAACAGGAGTTTGCTTCAGGCAGTATGACGAAACTCCAGCAACATATATACAAAATAGAAATCAGTTAAGATGACTGAGTTTTACGATTGCCCGATGACATGGTTTTGGGCAGGGCACCAAGGCAGACTTGGAAGTATCATCAATGTCAACCTGGAAGTACCAACACTACTGCCAGAGAGCTGCTGAAGATATCAGCCTCATTCACTGTGAGGAAGAACATGGCAAAGACCAGCCAGTTGTGTACAATACGGCAGACTTGGGTTGGGGTACGATCCCTGCTCTTTCAAAGACATCAGCTGTGAACTTAAATGAGAGACTCACCCCACCTATGTTCTGCATGCAACATGGGAATAATAGCCCTTCTTACCTTTCAGATGTTGGGGAAGATGACCTCACACACTGGGGTGGCGTTTGGGGTTGTATTCATCGTGTGAGTGTTGACACCTGAAGTCAAGAGCATGAGTGAGTGTGCTGTCTGCTGGACCCTTGCTCCCCATGCAGTCAGAGGAGAGGATTTATACTTGCTGCATCAAATGAACTGACCAGTCAACATAGGATAAGTGCATTCTCAACATCAGTGTCTCAATGGGTATTTAAAGTTAATTGTGATCAAGCCAGGCCATCTGCCAGGCATCATGATGAAACCTCTCCACCAACTGTGCAGGGAGCCAAGGTCCCGTACATCTCTATAGCAAATACTCCAAGACATCTCTTTAAGTTAGGTGGATAATGCTAAAGATGACCCTTGCAGACTCTGTTGAGGTAGGCACTATGAATACTGCCAAGAGAGAAATTCTCAACTGCTCTAAAAGCTACTGAGCGCTTTATTTTAATGTTCCACCATTTTGCATTTTTCTTATGGCTGTATTTGGCAAGAGATTTCTACTGGTTCTCTGGACTAGTTGTCCTTTCCCTCTGACAAAATTGTTAATCAAGACTACAGACCCAGTTCTGCATCAATATTTCAGCTCTGCATGTAATGATCATACTAATAAATATCTTCTTTTCCAGTAGCATTTATCCACAATCAAGATGGAAACCTAATGTGTCCAGCTGTGAGCACAGTGACTTACCATTAGTTCTATAAAAGCACCTGATAGAGATCTGAATCTATTTTCCACAGTTGAGTTTTTCCTTTTGGGGGGAAAAAAAAAATAAATCAATCTCCACGCCAAAAAATGTGGACAATGAAAACAGCTGTAAGCATTTACTTTTCTGGCCATGCAGTTGGGAAAAGTGCTCGAAGAAACAGAGCTCTTCAAGGAAAAAATAAGATTATAATAAACTCCTGTTGAAAATAACTGTTCGTCTGGTTCATATTTATTTTGGATGATTATTAAGCTTCTTTTTTTTTTATCCCCACTATCTTGAACTTCAAACAGATTCAGGCTAAGGTACTAGGGTTTTCCATGACACAACAAAATACGCAAAATCTGTAGTGACAACTGACACCAAAGACAGTCTCCACAGAGTGCTCACAGAAGCAGAATAAAAAATCTAAACTGCTACTGAGAAATACAAATGCTGTAACAGCCAAAGCTTTATGCTGGCTTGAAGGCTCTACCTGGTGAAAAGTATCTGCTTTAGATACTTCTATGGCCTCTTAACCATAATGTCTCAAAACCTCACATCTTCTAAATGACTGCTTTTTCAGAGAGGCACTATTTATTCTCAATTTTATGCAAGGTGAGTAGAAGCAAACACAAAGATTAAAGACTTTATCAGTAAGATATTTAGGTGCTTAGATCCTCATTGCTTTCTATGGGAAGTTAGGTGCCTGAATACCTTCAGATTTTCTAGATCTGTGTGACTCTCTGGAGGCCACAGGGCAATTATGTGGCAGATCAAGGAAGAATTTCAGCAGGAAGTTTTATCCAAATTTAGTTTTAACTCTGGTCTTCCAACTACTGGTTAATACTCAATCAACTAGATCTTCTTTCTTGTGTTTCATATCATCCTTATTTCCCAACCCTGTCCCACCTCTCTACCCAGGTATGAATACACAATGGTGCTATAGCAAAAATGCTCTTCATATCTCTTGGCAAGCTATGGGCACCTGTCACATTAATGCTGTTGCATGCGTTGTTGCTCTATAAAAGAATTCAACGGAAACTGCTAACTTTTCATACTAAGGGAATGGCTTGTTAGCTGCAACAACTGGTGAGGACACAGAGCACAGTGAATTGTATTCGAGAAAGTAGCTGCCACCCTCTAACGTTTTAAAGGTTTAAAATAGATACAAGAATTTGCACTAACTTCTGTCTCATGATGTCACTTGGGAAGAATATCCATAGTGTACTTGCAATCATCTCCAACTCAGTGTTGAATCTATTTGTATTCCACAGTGTTTTCTGCTTTTGTTCTGTGTAACACATGCAATAAAGAGATTTATACATTTAACGTTTAAATTATTATAATAACTGTTGTAACAGTAAAATTAGTATGTGTAATAATGACAAGTTGAATGAAGGTACAGTTTGCATACAGTGCTTTAATTCCATAATCTCACATGCTTAAGCTTTTGGATGGACAAGAAGGCGGATTACTTATGTTAACAGTTTTACCCTTTTTTGATATGCCGCTCTTGTAAGTTTACCAGCAGAACACTGAATTTAAAAGGCTTACTTTTCTTCCTTACCTCTGTTGGTCCTCTTAGGAGGAAACCATGGACTTCCAGGTGTCTGTAGTTTTCCAGATTGGAAACCATTAATATACATGCTTAAAATTAACTTTGGAGGTTCATTGAATCAGCAACACAGGCATACATTCGTTATTTGATGACATTAATAATATTTTTTTAATAACTTCTTTGATAAGTGTAAATGTATCACTTGGCTCTATTTCAGTTCAGTACTCTTTCCCTGGGTAATGTGTGCTTTGGCGTTTTTTTTTCATTTTACCACACTGGTAATGTGCACTGATCATGTTTTAACTTGTTGCAAGTAAAGAGCTAGGGTATTGCACAGAACTGTTTGATCAGTATAGCATGATTTAAGAGAATGGTTATGCCTCTATTTGTCTCATAATCCTGCTTAATATCTGTATGAATCATTATAGTAAAGTGCATATTAATAATCGCTTCCACATATACATTTATATATAAAAAAGCTAAAATACTTGATAACTTTTATTTCAGTAGATTTAAAGTGTCACTGTATTTTCCCATCAAAGCAAAACATTTTGAAAATACTTCACTTATCATATGTGTTTTCTCCCTCCATTCACTGGTATCTTGCTTTATGAGTAATATCGACCCATATCTCATGATTTGAGAATAATGAACCTTCTGGTCTTTAAACTCTCATGTGATAAAAATGCCACATTTTTAAGCTTCCTTCTGACATTATCAGCAAGAAATGCTCTTGAGTACAGGAAGACACCTTGAAAACAGCTAATCACCAGGCCCATTACAAATCTCATGAGGCAACAGACCAAGCGGTCTCTTTGCACACATAACGTATGTATGGGCTATCTACCAGCAGATTTCCTGCACCCTGGCTGTGTCCCCTTCAAAACTGCAGAGGCCCTGGGCGAGGGAGGTGCCCGTGTCTTAGGACAATGTTGCACAAATCCATCCAAGTGAGCCTCCGTAATCTTTTCTTTCCTTTACCATTTCACTATCTTTGTTCTTCCATAGATTCCCCAGGCAAAATTGACCCCCATGTCAACATAACTGCTCCTTCCTTATGGCTTGGTGAAATGCAAACATTTTATTCTGCAACGGGCCAGTCAGAATTTGGTTTGCCAGGCTTTGCATGGAAATAGGTGCTAAGAAACCATGATTTCTTCCTTCCTTCCCCTCTTATCATGAGCTAAAAACTGTAAAGCTCTATCAAGACGGTAATACTGTGTCTTCACTTAATGCCAGTATTTATGGCCCCTTTGCTGGCTTTTTCCATAACAGATTGCACAGATTGGCACTTCTCAGTAGACCACATAGAAATTATACACTATTACACAACCCTTCCACAACCCTCCTGCTCCAAATTGTAAACTTCTCTCCACCATTTCAGTCACCACCCCACTTTCTTTTTATCTGTCTTGAGTCTGAAAGCTTTCAAGAATTAATTTCATATTGTTGCAACCTTGTATATGAAGGTGCAAATGGGAGAGGAGTGTCATGTCTAAAAAAGAAGTGTATAATGTGTGTGTACCATGAACATGATGTGAACACACCTGTACCTTGTATTGGAACTGCCTGCTACGCCTGCTACGCCTGCTTGCCTACAAAACTCTCACCTCATCACCACACAGAGACTAATAGACATCTCATACATCATTTCTAGTCAAGATCTGCAAGATAGGGCAGCAGAAAAATGCAATTTTAAGTTCTGGAGTGCCTTGTTTGGACAATACATGCTGTCCATTACAATACTCTCCACCACACTGATTTGGATCGGTCCTCTGGAAAACCAGCATTTCACAGCTGACACTCATTCAGCAATGCGTCTGATGCTCCTCCTACAATGACTTTGATACAGACCTACTTGAAACAGAGGCCATGTTTTGAAAGATCTCAGTTCTTAGTTAAGTCCGTAAAGATATGTTTCAGGCCAAAATCCTGATCGTAGAAGTTAAAGAAATTTTGACTTATGAGGAACAGGATTTTATCTTAGATAATTTAGTGCAGAGAAACTTTCAAAATCTGGGGCATTTCACCTGTCCACTGGAGTTCACGTTGCAAATCTTGCCCAATACTGACAGCAAAGAGACTGAAATTTTTGCTAGCCACAGTAGAAACCACATATTTTATATGAATTGTATTAGAATGTCTTAATGAATAACTGATAGAAACATTAGATAACAACAGTTGGTGCTTGCATTGTACAAAGCTTTTCATCCACCCAAAGATTCTTCAAGAAAGATGCAGACCATAATCAAAGAATTTGGCCAAAAGAAATATGTCCATCCAAAAGAGTTTAAAAAATTATACTCCCTTATAAAATTAATTTATTTTAATTCCCATACCTACTTACCAAGTTTGAAATAATTCACAATAGGTCAGGGAAAGTAATTAACAAATCCAACCTCTTGTGTATTTCCATTTCTGAAAAAAAACAACTAACCAAAACAAAAATAGTTTAAAAGAATACTAACCTTTCCATGAACCAGGATTTGGTTCAAATTTCAAGATGTAAGTTCAGACTTTCAGTAATTACTCCTTCTGTATATAACGTGTTTATAATACAGTCTTTAAAGACGAAGCTCAGTGCTGTGCAGTGAGCACATATAAGAAGCACGTGCACTGGGATAAACCTGAATCTAAATCATTAAATGGTCATTATTACTGTTTAAGAGTATTTATTATTAAAAATTCTCTGTGTAGTTTACCATTCAAATACCCTAGTCTTGTCAGCCTAAAGTTGATCTCAGCTGTATGACTCTCACTCACTTTAGTGGGAGCAGGGTTAAAAAAAAATTCTATTTTAATGACTTATCAAAAGCCAGCCCCTCTTAATTTCCAGACATTTGAAAAAAAAATAATCAAGCCATACATCAGATAACAAACAGTTTATCTTTCACAGCTGAAGGCCAAAATTTTCAAGCTCTTGAAAACATCTTAGATGAATAAGTCTAGCCCCTATGTGACATACAAGCCATTTTTTCACCATAAATATTAGTGTAAAAATTGTATCAGACACTAAAGACAGTTTGACTAGAGATTGGAATTTATCTGCATGAAGCCATCTAAAAAGGTCAATTTATATCTATGAAAGTAGGTGATATCCACACCCTGTAATGCAGTGAGGTCATTCCTGAACAGCATTCCTTATCTGCTTTTCTAGAGAAACTCCCAAGATACTGGTCAGATTTCTCATATTTTAAAGTACACCTTCCTTGGTGCCATTATTATTTACAACTCAGTCAACTGAACATAACTGTTTTTCTCCTATTTGATGACACACTGAGTGGAAAGCACTATAAACCATCTTTTTCCATCACATTAGAAATATTACTATTTTCTGAGTTTTATTAATTTTAACAGAACCTTTAAAATAAGCTTTTTTTAAAAAAAAAATAATTTCTGTTTAATCAAGGCACTATTGACAATGAAGTGAACCAAATAAGAACTAAATTATTTTCTCAGGTGTTCATACAGTACCACAGTGATATCAAATCATCTGTGAAAAACTTCCACTAGCTCGATTCAGATGTTCAGCATCCATACAACAGATGATTCTGTGGGAGCTGGTGAATGAAATTCTGACTCCATTGATCTCAACAGCAAAGAATTTTACTCGATACTACTAAACAAGTAGGCTGAATACTAAAAATTGATTTTCTGATAGGTATTTAAAACTTTCAAAAATAAATGGATAAATCACACTTCTTCTCTGCTTATATGTCCCCATCAATGTTGACTGCAACCATTAAATAAGTATCATGCATTGATGGACATTATTAAAGTCATGTCTGCCTGCAAAGCAATTGAATTGCTCACATACCTCAGCCAAATTAGGTTAGTTTGTCTTAACATCACTTCTTAAATATTTTTTAGTATTTTTAAATAATTATTTTTATACCTTGAAACAGACATCCAAATAAGCAGAAAAGCAATGTGGAGTTTTTCTAACTCATCGATAACTAGGTGATTGTTTACTAGCACATCCTATTTCTCCCCTAGTCTGCCAGTTCAGAATTGTTAGATGCATTATTTTTTTCTATGCAGATGATGCTGTTTTTCAACAAACTAAATGAAAACTCCTTTATCTGCATTGACATAGCAAGCAATTGCTAAGAGAATAGCTTTCTTGTTCTGCCTCATACTGCCCCAGGACTGAGGAGATGACACTTGTGATCTTTCTCATTTACTGATTATAAAACCTGATAAGAAAAGAGAAAAACCTTTTAATGAGGTGAAACCACAATCCCTTCTTGAGCTCCTGGGTAATTTAACTCACATTGCTAATGCAGATAGATATATATGTTTTTTTTCCTTTAGGATGAGAATTCAAAATAAACACCAACTAGACTAAATAGACAGAATTGCAAGGTGATTACATGATTCGAAAAGAGTTTCTAAGTAGTATTTACAGGATATCCTTGCTGTGTAACAAACATTTATTCAGAAGAAAGAGTGGTGCAGGGAACAGACAGACATGCAGATTAGAGATAATCATTAAGTTAGTAAAAGATATCACTTAGGAAAAGCGTATCAAATGAGGAGATCAGTATGAAAAACAATGGTAAAAAACAAACAAACAAAAAAACCCCTCAAGATAGAAGAGACAGAGTTTTGTCCAGGAAGATGTTTTTTGAGAATAAGGCAGATCAGCAAAGGAGTGAACAAAGGGGATCCAAGATGACACTGGAAGAATGACAGCA
The DNA here is from genome assembly GCF_009769465.1 of Tauraco erythrolophus. NCBI lineage: Eukaryota > Metazoa > Chordata > Aves > Musophagiformes > Musophagidae > Tauraco > Tauraco erythrolophus. Next base: position 20,586,241 of record NC_141475.1, read on the forward strand.
GAGGACACAGCTAAGGACTGTTTAGGGAAGAAAGAGATGTTGCAGTGCTGGAGATAGTAAAATCAAGGGACAGCTCTCCGAGGATAGCTGAGACCAAAGATGTCTGCATTTTTAGGAGCAAGAGCCAGAAAAGAAGGCTAATTAAAATGGTGGTAAGATGAGAACAGGGGCAAGAAAACAGAGACATGAAAAAAGAGTAAACACTTCAAGTATTTGTGAGTTAGCTACCAAATGGAAGAAGTCGAAAAGCCACAATGATGGTCAAAAAGAAGGAAAGATATCAAGAAGGAATAGGGAAAGATGGACATGAGCAGATATTGTTTTCTTTGAAGAGGATAGCAAAATCCTCCTTGGAGATCAAAGGAAGTGAAAAGATTTATTGACTGTCATCCTTAGCTCACATACACACTTGTCTAACTAGAAAATAAGTGGGATTCTTGGTCTTACATAATATCTCAGATAAGTACAAGCAGAATATCAGCTCAGAGAAGAGCCTGTAGATGGCAAGAATAACAATACATTTCTTTAAACTCCTATAAAACCACAAAAGAAACATCCTTAGGATGCCAAAGAAAGTCATTTTGCATGTACTTTGGGAAATAATTACATAGGGACTTTTATGCTGGAGCAAAGTCAAAAAGGAAAAAGATAAACTGTTTATATGGGTAAGTTTGAGCCCTTCTGTGCTAACTTTACCAATATTTGAGATCAAATAATGGGTTTCACTTTTGTAACGGTCTTCTCGGGAATTGCAATGAAGACACAATCGCGTGTCTTGCTGCTAATTCATTTTCAATTTATTGCGACATCATAAATACATGACTTCAAGAAAAAGACAATCTGTACCTGAAAAAAGTCAGCTTTACATCTAAAAGGTCTCTAATAGGTGTAGATAATTCTTTAACTGAGAAGCAATTATTTTGATAACCTATATTGCAACAATAACATGAATATGCTTTCTCCATTAAAACTTTTCTGCATGGAAATACAACGTAAAGATCATAGGGAAGGTGTTGCTATATCAGATATATATATACAAGTGTGCTTTCTGTGAGAATTATGTCTGTAACAGTATTATCTGTGCTACACTTCCACCGAATCCCTGGTAAGACCGAGGATCTATTATGCTAAGTGTCATAGACATAAAATGCAAAGGTAGGCTTCTGTCCCAGAAAGCGCAGTCACACTGGGTAACACGACAAAGAAGAGATACAGAAAATACAGATGAAATGAAATTTTCAAGGTCCTGCAGTGAATCAGATTCACCAGGAAGACAGTGGGGATGTGACAACTTTGGTGCCATTTTCTAATAGGGTGCCAGCATCTAGGCTGACAAAATTAGAGGAGGAGGATCCCCCAGTGTTTGAAACACCAGTATTCTTTCCTCACAGTGCTTTCCTTTAGCGAAGTCTTTCATCTGTTTCCCTCTTTCTCTTGCTCAAGTCTCTCCTTTCTCCTTATTCTCTCATTTTCATTGTTGCTTTACTCCCACTTTTGTACGCTTCACCACTCACTCCTGGGGCAGGGAAGCAGGAGAGAGAGAGAGAGAGATTCTCTTCTAGCTAAGACTTTACCCCCAGTGAGACAATGTCTCCAGGGCAAAGTACCAAACTCCTGTTCACAAAAACATATAACTGCATTTGCAAACACAGACAATTACACATCTAATTTGGCATTTGCACAGGCAATTTCTTCCCTCATAATCAGAGATTATTTGGATGAAGTAGGTGCTTTTTTACGGGAATGAAAGTCAGAACCGCAGTGATTTGTTTATTTGGTCTCCTTAAAAAAAATCGTGTCGGCTTTCATATACATTCATGACACTTCTCTTACATTGCCAACCATCAGTAAAGTTAGTGATTGTCATTAGCAGAAGAATCAAACATTGACTGACAGTAAAAGCCAGTAAAATATTCACTTGTCAGTAAAAATGGCAAGATAATTTAGAACTTTTCATTGCTTTGGCATAAGTTCCTGGACTATTTGAGTACTTTTAATATCAAAGGGCTTTATTTATCATAGTTGAAATGATGGGTTCTATAAAAAAATGACACATATGACCATAAACAGAAGTAGTAAGAATCCCAAATTGCCTTGAAAAAGGCACTCCAAATTGCACAAGTTAAATCAAAATTAAAAATCTGGATATGTGTGGAAAGACAAAATGCAATTGGATGACGTGGTAGCATAAGCTGTTTGAAAAATGTCTTTGTTTAAATTAAGTCAATATTTTGAGGAGCGTATTTTTCCCCTCCCCACTGAGGTTCATTTTCAAAATCAAATAATTTAGGAATCTCTATCCTAAACCCTTTGAGAATGTACTCGGTAACATTAAAGCAAGGGTTGCACAGGCTTAAACACAGTGGTGATTGCTTCTAGGCATCAGTACCTGTATTCCCTGTGACCACCACATGAATTAAGAAGGCAAAGTTCATTTTCAGCACCACTGCTTGACTCATTACCACAGCCCTCCTAGCAAGTGAGGTGCTTCGCAGGGGACCTGTAAAACAGCTGCCCTCTGGGTGTCTTGTTTTGGCCGCCTTTCCCATCTGTTTTACCTGTCTCCTCTTCTGAATAATTTATTTCACCATCTCCCTAAGTAGAGCACCTGGCCTAGGGCTAACTCTTTCACCTAAATTATTCAGAGCTGAAAACTCTTTGGTTTATACTCAGATAATGTAATGACTCAACAGGACAAAACCCTTAACTTTGGAGCAACTGTGAACGTTTCTAGGCTCTGTACTCTGTTAGCAGTTTAAAAGGTTGGCTGCATAAACTATGTACAAAAGCACCACGGAAATCCTTCATCCTCAAACATCTCCTCCAAAGCCTCTTTCGACAGTTAAAACTTTCCAAAGCAGGGTTGTTTTACCTTGCTGCCTCTCTGCCACATCTCAGTCCCGCGGGAAGCCACAGGATGCCTTCGTGTGTGTGCACTGCAGCTGGCTTGTCCCTAGTCTTTATGCAAGAAAGGCTCCTGTTAAAGCCACTGAAAATTGGCTGGAGGACTGGACTTTGTGCCCGTTTGTTCTCTTCACAAGCAGGTTTTTGTTCAGAAACACCAAAAGCCACCCCTGTGCAGAGCTCCCATCCATTCTCCATACTCCACTATCTTTATCTCATGAAGTCGACAGTTAAAATAATTCCTCCCTGCCCTGGCTCATAATAGCATGGAGAGCTGCCATACTCCAGCAGAAAGGGGCTGTACAAGGTCTCTGCTTTGGATGCCACAAAGCAAGTAACCTGCTCGCAGGCTGAAAACCCAGTGGCAATTTTGGATTCAACTGTGACTACCCCCTCTCTGTATTGACTGTGACTGAGCCAAAGTTTCAGCTTTTTTTTTTTTAAGAACTTGTTCCATTTGTTTTCCCACAATGGTATCACTGTTTTACCCTTTTAATGAAGCTTAAAAAGCCTATGATGGGCAGTTTGCTCATTTCTTTTGAAAATCTTCTAAAGCTGTGTAGAAGACAGTCAATACAAGAGGATAATCTGTCTTACAAGATATTGGCTTCAGCAAGCATCTTCATCACTGAAAGAAGTATTACTTAAAAAAAGTCATGGTATCAAGGGCATAATGTGAGATTCCAGATCAAGGGATATCTTGAGGCCTTCGCCATTTCAGGTTCTTTGAGTGAGAATGATAAATTGTCCTTGGTGAGAAAAAGAACGAACAGAATCTTTATAAATGAAGGAACAGTTTTTAAGGAGGCTGTTTCCAAATGGCCTTGCAGTAAAAAATGAAAAGGTTAATTAGTGCAATCTCTATCTGGGTTACCCTGGATTTACCTCAATATCACAAAGACAGACATGGGAAAAAAGAATGAATTAGTAAAGTGAAATCAGTTTTGAAAAATCAGTGTCTTGTCACTTCTTCTGCAGTCAAGAAAGCGCAAATATTTTGCACATTCATTTACATCAACCAGCACAGATACTGTTGACAGAATAAAAAGAAAATACAGTAATCTTTATCAGATCATACCCAGACAAAGCTGCAATTAATTTTAGTTGGATTTTTGTCTGCATAAGTACCAAAGAATTTGGCACATTTTGAAGTAACTATCATTGTTTGTTTACTGCAGGGATATCCATAATGCCCATCACTGTAGTTCTTACAGGCACTATATGAACTGCTTCATTTTCCTCTGAGAAGTTTATCAAGTATCAGGTATTTGCATTTTGCTCCAGCTTCGGGAAATCAGGGTCATGGATTTCAAATGAAGTGCTGTGTACTCTCCAAGGCCAGTGAGAAAACACAATAGTACAGACAAAATCTAATCAAAGTATTTTGGCTTTCTGCCTCCTTTTTATTTTACAATGAGAAAAAAAAATTCAAGGTGCGACTTGAATCCCTTCAGGAGTTCCCTTCCTGCGTACGCTGTCTCTCGCCAGAAACACGAGACTGACAGAATGATAAAATGCAATGCCAGGTCCTTTTGCCCATTCAAAGACCCTCCCTCAGGTATCAGGTGCCTTGCCTGAGCTTTGAGGTCAACCAGACACCTCCCCTGAGGCTTACCTGGGCTGAAGGATACATCTACCCGAAAATCCGCTCAGGTAGAGCAGCTGTTATCTGAGCTAGGATCAAAGTGCCCCTCTGCACTCCAGAAAAACATCTTCCAAGCTGGTCTTCTTTCTCCATGATTCAAATGACCGTTGAATGAGTCTCTGGGGACAACAGTTGTTGTGCTGAGGAGCTAGCTGTCAGAAATACTTTATCATGAAAGTTCAGTTCCTTTCAAGGTCTTTTATTATTAATAGTCATCGCTGCAGGGGAGCATTAAACACAGACCCTATTTACTGTACAAATTGACATATTATAAACCACAAAAGCCATCCTAGTGCTTTCCTACTTTACCTTGCTTTTCAGCATGCTAAGTCTAAGGAATCCTTTAACCTTTGTGTTGCTACAATACAGAGAGTGAATCTGGGTTGAGCCTGGCCAGGCTGGACTGTTCAGAGCAGCTAATTTTTTAAGGGTCATTGTCTTGGGGAGTGGGTGGAGAATTGTGCTACCTGTACTATATAAAATGGGAGACGTTATGCTCCAGGGTGACACTAGATTCATCTGTACAAAAAACCAAAGGCATTTATCCCGCTGTGAACAGACCACAGGATGTGTCCTACAGTAGCTCATGGTTTTGCACCACATTTCCAGTAGCTTCCACAACTTTTAGCTGCCTGCTGATGGCATTGCATCTCAAGCAAAAGATAGGCATGTTTTCTGAAGGTGGGTAACAGACTGATTTCTTCAGCAATAGCATGTGAGAGAGGTGAGGAAGGAGCTGCTATGTGGCATAAGAAAACATGGCAAGATGAGTCCCAGCTGCAGGAAGAACCCAGCCCTGCTCCAGCCCACCATGGCAGTGGTACTGGAGACAGATTAGACTTTACAAGGTCAGTTTTCATTGCAATATTTTTTTTTCCTGGTGGAAAACTCTCAGAAACAAAGTATACAAGGACCAGTAGAAACAAAACAGCAAGATAGCAGCAGGCCAGAGTCAGGGCAAGTGATAAACAAAAATACCAGGTGAAAAAAAAGTCTATTGCACTTGGCAGCAGACAGGCCCTTGGCTTTGTACTTTCTGCCCTGTGCAATTTGGCATCAATCTGAAAACACCTCCCAGGCTTCTTGAAAGTCTTGATTCTGCAAGTGGCACCTGAACATGCCGCAACTTAGCGAGTCACGAAGCATCGATTCGGCGAGTCATGGTGTCACCACGCAGCAAACCACCAGGCAAGCAGAGGTGACACAGCAGGTCCAGATGTGACGAGTCAGTAAGTCACAAAGCACCACCTCAGCAAGGCATGACATCAGCAAGTCACAAGGGTGACTTGGCAAGTTCAAAGGAGGTAAAAGCAGTTCTAGATACCAGTTTGAATGCAATGCTACAGTGCTGAAGAGGCGGCACCACATGGCAGACATTGAGTGGCCTCTGTAACATGCATCAAAAGTGTTCACAGGCCAGCTCCCAACAGAGAGAAAGCATCTCTAACGTCACCCTCACAATTGTTACACATTGAGAGCATCAGAAGAGATGTGGGGAATTGGAGGGACATGATGGTTCCATTGCTCCCGCACTCCCTAAGGTGGTGTCCTCAGAACAGGTTTGAAGCACAAGCACAAGGAGGGCGGATGGGCAAGCCACTGAGCAGCTGCTCTGTGCAGAGAAGGTGTTGTTCTCTGAGGCTGTTGATCTGGTCTCTCTCATGAATATTGTATTCAGTGTAAAAAGCCAGACAGCAAGGGGGTGGAATTGGCTGCTTTTAAAAGTACAGAACATGTACTCAGAAAGAGTGTATATAAGTGGTTCTTCCAACCCACAGTATGCTAAAGATTGGTGCTTGGTACATTTAAAGGATGAGAAAAAAATTACATCACTCAAGTATAGAACATAGCTGTGACTTTTTTCAATTAAAGAGTTTCTGACATCCAAAAATGTTAAGTGCTCTTCTGACTAAAGTCCTTAATAGCACCTGAAACTGTTGCAAACTTGAGCCTTTTCTTAGATAGAGAGCATACTGCGTCTCTTCTTGTTACAGTAAGAAAAATATACTGTGATTTTGTTACCAGACTTGGACAAGCTTCTGAGAAGGACCACACAGCAGATTAGATTATTTAGATTTGTTGTGAGAATAGTCGACATGTGTTCCTTTCCCATTCTCTATCCAATCTTTGTTGTAAAAGTGGACTCATGTTGTGCCAGTTCAGATTAATATTATAACATGAAAGGCCTAGGTTTGTATCATTTTCCATGCTCGTTACATTCACTGATGTGGGAATAGAGTTATAGTCTACCTGAGCCACTTTTTGTTTTGTGGCCAGGATTAACAGCACACAAATACTTCACAGTCTTAGGTGGATATAACAGCTGCCCCTTGGCATTAAGTAGAATGAGTGCCAAAGTATCTAAAACTTTCTTTCAGGCTGTGAAAAAACCTTCAGGTTACTCTAGAAGATCTTGGCACGTTCTTTAAACTGACACCTCTTTTGGTCTTTCCTTAACAGGACACGGCCCACAAGTTCTTGCTCAGTCAAAAATTCCCCTGAGAATGTGTTTTGTTTCTTCCGTTCGGGCCTATATTCAACTCCATATATTTCTATGGCCATCACTGTCATTGGATATAGATTTTGTTATGAAGTTTCAATACACTTAATGAACCTACATGGTATTTCCTTCTAGCTACAGCTGCTCATTGAGCACACCATCTTATTAACATGAAATAATGCTCCATCTCACAGTCATAATTTCCAATATTCTCATAGTTTTCAGGTAGGTGACACTACTTGTAAAATCAGTTATGACAGAATTTCACTATTTTCACATGCTACTTTTAAAATCTAATTCTTTGCAAGTGCTAATACAGTGCAGTTAAAATCAAGACTATTGTTTTATCTGTTCTAGGTGTAACTTGAACTCAGAAAATGTCTAACTATTTACATTTATACAAGCCCTTGGAAAGCATTTCAAAATAATATAACAGGAAAACAGTTGATACAATGGTTAGATAACATCAAAGAGTGGGTTGGGAACACAAACCGTGATCCTTGTGAAAACTGATTCCTGAAGAACTGGCCAAGAGAGTTCTAAGTGTATTTCTTCCTTTTTGCTGAAATATAATGTTTGTTCTTATTCTTCAGGTAGAACCTGGCGAGTCTGTATTTGCACATGTTGATCTTTCCCAACATAAATCTCTCCATTGTAGTCATATCAACAATATGTTTTCTTTACTTTAGTAATAAAATTTCTTGTAACGTATCCTCTTTTAGACTCTGCGTGTGCTATTTATCAAGTTATTGAGGTTACAGTTACAGAACATTTCAGTATAACATAGCAAAGGACAATGAAACCTTGTGCAGGTGTAAGATCTCTCTGATCATCTTTTGCCATCAATTAAAAATAGTCTACAGGTGTAAGATCTCTCTGATCTTCCTTTGCCTTCTACTAAAAAGAACCTGAAGATTCTTGGAATATGTTCTGCTAAGCATGATGGTACATCCTTAACCAGAAGACATACACTGCTCTTATAACCTCTTTGATGTAATCAACTAACAGACCTAATCTATCATTTTGCTGGAATTATGCCTGGATACATAGCCACTCCTATCCTGTGATGGATACTGTAATTTCTTTGACAAACCATCAGCAAAGCTTAGGACACTAATCTTCATATATGTAACTTTTGATTTAATAACACATTAGGCAACTTCCTAGGGGAAGGATTCAATATGAGTTCCCCATTTTTAGGAAAAAAAAAGAGTATCTGATAAGCTTGCTCCAAAGTTATACATTGGCCTGTGTTTCACTTTATACTTTCATAGCATGACAATTACTTTGGAAACGCATGTGTGGTGAACTGATCTCTTGCCCAGGCCCACTTAAGCCTGAACTGATTGCCAGGAGTGTGTCTTTCCAGGTGTTATTTTGGAGGATGATGGAAAACTATCATTATCTTTCAGATACATTTTGTTCCTGAATTCCACTGTAAATGTATGTAAGTACAGACATTATCTTACCCAAAAGATGAGAGCCTACCTCTACGCATGCATACACATAACTGAAACACACTGACCAGGAAACACTGAGGTGATCCTTACTGGCATGTCACAAAGCAAGACTGTGTCTAACCCACATAACCCCAGCTAAAACTTTAGAGTATACTATATTTGTCACCATTTGGGATAACATCAGCTGGGATGCATTTTAACAGATGAAGCTTTATTGAGGATCTCGCAGATTTAGCCTGAATCCCACTAGGCATGAGAAGTTGATTGGGGTTCACTTCACAACCAAATGGGAGAGGAAATCACAAACTTCAATACTTCCTATTTGAATTACATACCAAAGAATCAAAATTCACCTTCAGACATGAGCAGGAAGTGCTTCTGGTAAAAATATTGACCAGTCTGTATTGGGGATTTAGAATCTGTCATGCAAATAACAAAAATTCTTCCAATTGGGTGGAGAAGTACCTTTCCAAGCCAAAATATGAAAGCAGCACAACAAGGTAATTACTTGTATGTTGATAGTGCCAACGATGCCGCTGACATTACAAAAAAGACATAGGTCCTACGTGAACATCTTACCATCTAAGAAGATAACCGAACTGTGGAGATGAATCCACTATGTACTGCTTCAGAAGTAACCAATAAATAACCAGACATACCACACTGAAAAGCTGGTTGTGTACCCAGTAACACAGTAATAGATATTTATCTCAAATAATCCATTTAATTATTTACTCTTTGTAATCTTGACAGAAAGTGTATGCCCATGCACATTTCATAAAATACACAGAATGCATCAATGATCAAAAAAGAATTTTTGAAATGATTGCCCACTTCTGCTTTTGGAAAATTAAATATGAAACTCGGAATGTGAAACAAACAAATAAGACAATTTAGAAAAGATTAAAAGCAATTGTTCCGTTACCTTGGCAACACAATCTAGGCGCAGCCAATCAGCAAAGTTGATGTATTGTTTTGACATACATGCACATATTTCTAACATAAATAGCAACAGAGACTTAATAACAATAGGTTTTAAAACTAGGAACTGATGTCATTTTAAATGTGTCAATCAAAGAGAACCTATGAAAGTGTTTCTTCTATCAAACTGACATTAAGTATATGCTGGAATGGCTTTATAAGAGATAGCAGACTTCTGACAGGTCATACAGGAGATGCAAAATCTGTAATTACTTTCTAGCTTCTTGGATTGTGTCCTTTAGTATGTCTAAAAAACTTTGAGAAGAAAATAAAACTTGAGGGCTATGATATATCATTCATTTCCATAAACAGGTAAAAAAACCATGCAGCATATCTGAGAATGGAGATGAAACATCAGACTGAAAGAATCTGCCTAGCCCTGAAAATAGATGCACTTAAACTTCTTAGGCTCTTATTTTATGATCGACTGGTGCCAGCGAAATTCTGCAGTGTGAGTTTTCAAGGATACTAAAAATTAACAATAGGAGAAACGTACAGAGGAAGATTCCTAATGAAATACAGAACCTTTCACCTCTTGGTCATTGGTTTGTCGGCAGTAACAGAAAACCATTACTTTTTGACAGGTGTCAGAAGTCTGTATGGAAGGAGTGCACCAGCCATCCTATTCCAGACCCTGACGGATGGTTGTTCAAAAGCAACCCTCAAACCCAGAATTCTTCTTGACAGCCTCAAAAGAAAACTGGCGTCTCCTTCCTTTCCCAGAAAGCATTGTCCCAGCCAACTCTCAAAAGTGTTCAGCCAGTCAGTCTGAGACCATACTACCATAGACTGTCCTTTGCATCAATATTGTGGTTAGACAACTTCAGTTCTAATTAAGCAACATTTTAAAATCCCGTTAAAAACTAAAATACATTTGAACATACTTGTACATTTCTTCACAGGACCAATGTTTTTTAGGAAAGCTAGGGTTGCACCAGCCTTAAATCCCCCCACTTTCAAAATCCCAACTTTAACAAAAAAAAAATATTATGTCAGCACTGACAAATGATATATACATCCATAAAACTCACAGATACAGAGACAAGCACCTTATTTTGTCATTGGGTGGGATTAAGTTACCCATTCTGGCACATCATCTTTTTTTCTTCTTCTTTTTCCAGATTTATATTACTCTCATCATAGCAAATGCTCAGAGTGAGGAATTTCCAACTGGAACACATTGCAAATAAAAAGGAAATAACCCACTATAAACAGCACTGGGGAGAAACAAGTGAACATGCAGAGTACAGTATGCTTCTTTATCAGGATGTGAGTGATGCACCTTGTCTAGCAGCTATTATGCAATACTGACTTTTACCTGGAATTTTAATCTACATTTTGATTGATTTTTGTTTCAGGATGTAACAGTGAAGGAAAGGACTGAAGATAAGGACAAGGAAGAACAGAACAAGCTACAAAGTTTCCAGCCATGCTGTCAGGTTTGATGAAAACATCCTGATGATTAACTGTTTCAGCGCTGCGGAACCTGCTTGTTAATGGAAGCAAAAGAGACCCAAAGTTTCCTTGTGCATCAAATTTATGAGCTTTAAGCTGCCAGCTTTCTGGCAGAATGTCCCCACCCAAAACACTGCTGAAATAGGGACACTGACAACCACAGTCAAGACCTGACAGCAAACAAAGGCTACACAAATGTGGTCCTTAAAACAAGTGTTTATCCATAAATCACCACTTCCCATTGGTGTTACTTGACTCTCTGCAACATATTTTATGAACTGTGAGGTAAGGCAATACCAATCTATGACACAAAGTGAACATATTGCATCAAAAGATCTTTTTCAAAGGGTCTCCTTGTTCAAATTTGACAGCGTGGACCTGAGCTTTATATGCTGTGCAATACATGTTTCTCCACAGTCAACATGCTCCCTATGCAGCTCGATACATTATCTAGAGAAGTCCAGTCTCTTGTGATCAGGATTTGATTCCTCTTCCTGGTCTTGCTGCTTGAAAGTCATGAAGCAGCAACATTCATCTCCCTCCTTCTGATTAAATATTTTTATAGCCCATTTGCACACTGTTTCTATCACACTTTTGTTCTAAAACATGGGTCAGAGCATATAGAGTCAAAGGTTTCCATAGAGAACCGAGCCCTGGGACTGATGGAGGTAAACTATATAATTTTATAACTAGAAATAAAAAAAAGTAAATTCTCTTAGCTAGAAGTGGGGCAAAGTACTGTCCCTGACAGCCGGATTGCCTTTATCTTAGAAGTCAATAATCTCACATTGTAACTACTGTGTTTCATGCTATAACATTCAAAAAAGATAGCAAGACTTGATTTAAGAAGTTGCCATGGCAGAGAATCCAGTCTCCAGGTTATCACAAGTTAATTATCCTTCTTAAAATATACAATCCTTTTCTATTCTGAATTTCTTTGGTTTCCATTTTCAAGCCACAAAACTTTTTATCTTTTCCTTAAGACCAAAAAGTTAACTAATACAAAAAAATCTTTTCACTGTTTAGATGCCTATAGTCACCTCAAGTCAGGCAGAAAGTGATGTACAGGAGGCCCAGTGAGCACGAGGTGAAGCACACACCTGTCAGTGTGTGAGGGAGCAGGAATTCAGTAACTGGACCAAGACATTAACATTTTTCATAACCTATAAAAATGTGGATTTTTGTACTGAACTCTGGTACATGTATTTTCTTGTTCTATCAAATATTTCAAAAATCTAAATGAGTTCTGATGTATATTTCTATAAACTTAACTAGAATTTACATCTTCTACAGTCTCCTCCCCTACATTTAAATCTCCATCCCACACTTTAACATCTTCTGTTTCCTGCTTTTTTCCTTTACCTACTATTTTCACATTAAGAAGCAACGAGCGATCTAACAAAGTTCTCTCTGACTCAGCTAATAAATCTTTTTCCTCCAGAAAACAGCTCTTGCAATTGCTCTAAAAGTAAAGCCTCAAGAAGTGATGACTCAATGCAGGAGGTAAGACCAAACAGCACTGCTGAGCAGCTGCTGTAAAAGATGGATCTAGGGGTTCTAATAACAACTCTAAGTGCCAGCAGAGTGAAATTGGCTGATTAACAGTATACACGAGTTACAATAAGCACAGGGGTGCTGAGTCCAGCCTCATTGTCTCTGTCCCTAGCCTCATCTGCAGTAAAGGATGCTGAACTGCTGAGCTAAATATTCTGCAGGTATTACTTCATGCTACTGAGCAAAAAATCCCTTCCCTTAAGCTCTTCCATTCCCTGGTATCAATAGCTTAAGCTTTGCTAGCCTGTGCCTATGAATTCATGGGAATCCACTGCTGTGCGGCTTACTAGCTATTTCCATTACAAAATCCCTCAAGAGGTTCCAGCAAGGAATGAATGCTCCTTGGGCTGATTAAACTACCTGGAAAGTCCCAAAGATGAAAGAAGTAGTTCTCGCCCCATTAGGTTCAAGGCAAATTTTGAACTGGAACATCAAGGAGGTCAGGCCTTTGTTGCTATTTAAATATAACTGTACGGAAAATGAAATCTTGCTGAAAAAGTTAGCGTAAAGGTGCCCAGAAAGGAGAGAAAGCTTTAACACAGTACTTAAAAAGAGATTCTAGTGCACACTGGATGCTGTTCTGTTATCAGTGTTTTTTGTAACCAAATCAGAGCCAGAACAAAATGCTGCATCTCCTTCTTTTATGAATAAAGAAATCTGAAGAAAAAATAACCTGGACGACAATGAACTGAGGTCCTTAAACCACATAAACGCCTATGAAATTTGCTCAGGGTTGTATCTGGTACACATCCCTCAGCCAAACACTAAGAAAAAGTACACACACGCGCTGCCATGCTGGGGTTCTCCCCTGTCCTTTGCAAGCCAAAAAAAAAATAATCCACAAACTTTAACTTCTGTATCTTTCATTGAACTATTCCAGAGGTACAAAGAACGCATGATGCCTCAGTCGTTTGTCAGTAGCAATGTTGCCCATGGTTTAGAAATTGCATTTTCTTTCTATCTGAGACTCTTAAACACTTTGTGAACACTGACTAAGCCTTCCAACCCCTTTATGAAGAGCACTGTAAGACCCGTTACTCAGCAGACTAGGTCAGACTGACAACACACATCTAAAGGAGACAAGTAAGGAAACAGATACAGGAGATCTGCTCCAGATTTTCACCTTCACCTCAAGCAGATCAGGGAACCTCTCTGGCCCAAAAAGTCAGAGCAGTTACCTCTCTAAGTACCCTGAGATGAAACTAGATAAATTTGAAGACATATGCCTGAATTCTTGCCTGTTAATGGGAAGAATAAATGAGTATGCTGAGAATATATTGCCAAGACACAACAGTGACTGTCAACCTAAAAATATCCAGAGTCATTATCTACACTAAGATTCCTGGTAGTTAGACCCACTCTTTAAACCATTGAATCTTATAATTTATTATATTACTGTAAAATAGTCAGTTAATTTCCTAAGCAGAAACACATCTTAATATTATGAACATAAAGTTCTTACTGATGTAATTTATTTGTCTTTTCTGTGAATCAAAATGTAAGTGTATAATAGTTGCAATTATCTCATAAAAAAAGAAAAAAACTAAAAGAACAATAGATCTCTTAAAGTGTTTTCTACCCCTAATTGCAATCTCACCTAAGCAAAGGAACAAGACATTCTACGTTCAGTGGTGAGCAAGTGCCTGTTATATTTTTGATTGCTTATTCTTTACATTTTTCCTTCTCAAACTAATTTGCGATGGCCTGCAAAGCCCTAACTTTCCATAAAGTTGTGCACTGTGTAACATGAGACACAGCCCAACAGAAATGTAGGTCAATTTTTAACTGCCTTTCCTTGAAGTGGAATGGACTTACATTTTATATGGAAAGAGCTATAGAGAAAAAAATAATTTGTGTCTAATAGTCTTTGCAAGTCTGCTAGGCCTGTTAGCTTAAAAAGCTTCAAATATGGAAATAATAGGACATACTAAAACATGTAAAACAGAATGGAAACTACGAGATAAAACGAGTCTGAGAAATGTGACAGGTCAGGGGAAGCCAATGAAGGATACTGAAAAAAGCCCTTTCAGGTTAGAGGGAAGGAGGTACTGTGAAAAATTAAATTTAATTTCACATAACTGAGCTAAAAAGGGAATTACATAAATAAATAAGCTCCTTGTAGTAAGCAGTCCCCTCAGCCCAGGGTGCCTGACCTGCCACTTGGTCTCTCCTTCCTTTTGTAGGCCCTCCTGATGGAGTAATTCGCTCCAGCTGAGCCCCACCATGCCTGGGCTCTCTTGTAATCCCTGAATGAGGGCAAACACCTGTGGTAGCTCAGGGACAAAATATTAACCTGTTCCTTCCCAGGCTCTGGGAGGCTTGTACTTCAAAAGGGGCATGACAGCTCAGTCGTATTCTTGCTTTTAACAGAAGTCAAAAAGCTGGAGATGAGGAATTGGCTTTTGTTCTCCTGCTCTAAGACTGGCCCATGGAAAAAATCCTAACAGAAATGTAACTGCATAGTCAGTATTTTGGCTACCAAAAATCTTTGGCTACCAAAGAATTCTCCTCATTAAATTACCTAGCAAGACTGAAACACCTCCAGCACAAAGCAAAAGATCCCCACCAAATGAACAAACTTAATTATTCAAACAAGTTTTTAAGGGAATACTCAGTCCAATCGACACATAATCCAAAGGCAATTAGAGACACCACAGAGATTAATAAAATCTTCTCTTGTTTCCAGAACTGTAACAAGGAAATTTTTTTTCAAATTCCCAACATATGATCAAGTATGGTCATTAATTCCTTCTAGATGGTCAAAATCCCTCTACCTCATGCAGGCACACAATCTTTCCCCTCAGTTTCTCATCTTACACCTATTTAATTTAACCAAAATGAAATACAAGGCAAAACGATTGTCAGGAACTGCTGTGTGCCTTACAGGAAGTCCTACATTAGCAAGTGGACAGTGGGAATTGTGAGCCAAGCTGTGCTTCTGCAGGTCTGAAACTCTGAAGTGTGTCAGGTACCTGGGTGATTCTCTGACGAAGATGAGAGTGGGCAAAAGGGGCTGTTCAGGTTGCACAACTGGGTGGGGAGCTCCCTGCCCTTAAATACAATGCTGTGAGAACTCAAACTTGGCTACAGCACCAGGTCAGACTTCCCAAATTAGCCGTCTTCAGTGACGGCAAAAGCACCTCCCTGTCCTCTTCAGCAAGGTGCTCTGCTCTTGCTGGGAAACTTGAAGCCCTAGTGCTTTTCGGGGAAAACTGAAATGTGCAAGCATCCATACGCAGGGACTCCTTCTGTAGCTGAAAAGGTTTAGAAGAAGAGTGGTTCACCATTTTCTTAAGGGAAGTTAAAGTAAGCTGTGTGTCAGCATGGCAGATGAGGGTTTGGCTGTAGCGCTGAGTCCACGGATCTCCCTGCCAGGGAGAGTCTCCTTGTACCAGCATGAGTGGCAGCAGGTTAGTAATTTCTGGTGACTGGCCCAAGACCTCTTCACAGGATATGACTCTGAGAAAGTGCAGAGGATTCAACACTCTGAAAATCAGGTCATTTAAAGACAACTCAGAATTAGATCTCCCAAATCGCCAGCTCTTCCTGAAAGCCGAAATTCCAATCCCTTGGTTACACTTTCTGTCTCATTGTTCCTGTGTCATCTTTCAATACCTTCACCTGAAACAAAGCTCTGGCTCTAAAAACCACCCAGAGTCCGTGAGAGATGTATATTGAACCTTTGGGGATGACTCAAATCAAAGAAAGAACAATTGTTTCTTCCAAGACTTCGGGGTGTTTGGAATCCATGCTTCTCTGTATTCAGGGCATATTTATTCAGTCTTTTCAAAATGAAAGTCATATTCTTTTGATTTGTGGGAGTGGTTGCTGCAGCCAGGAACTGAAGCCTCCCTTTTATTGTTGCGTGAATCTAAAGAAATAATAACAATTAATAACACTAAAGGACTGAAAGGAAACTGTTTCATCTGAATCCATAGGTGAGGTTGGGTGGATAAGTCTCTTTAGCTGCAGGGTCACATTTAGGTCCCCTTTAGATCTGGCATCATGACAGGTTTGCAGTGTGGCACCTGGTCTGCAGCACTTTGGTGGAGGGGCAGAGGTGGCAAATGGAACTCTTAGGTCGTGCCCTGACAGCACCTTGCTACGAGCCATCTTCTCTGAACAGCCCCTTTCAGTACTGCTCTTGTTTTATGTCCTTCAAATCTTGTGACCAATATCACAAAGAAGGTTAGGAACAGAGCTGGGCTTGGAGCTCTAATGCCGCACTTCCATCCCCTACCGTCCACTCCACTGCATTTCTCAAGGCCTTGCAACAGGAGCTGTAGGTTGAGTAGCTTTGGGTGTGCAAGTTTTCCCACTGTGCCCAGGATGCTACAAACTGGAAGAATGAGAGTCTTGCTTCTAATTTCTCTAAACAGCTGGCGAGCTGGAATTTGGATACCTGCTTCAAAGGCACAGTTTAACGTCAAAATTTTTAATCTTGGATGCCCTATCAATTAAAACGTAGACTTTTTTAAGAAGAGGCCTACATTCAAAGATGAGAAATTCCAGCAGCCGACATCTCAATCGAGCCACTGACTTACATGCATGTATTTGTGTTTAAGTGCTAACGCCTTACTTACACAAGGCCTAGCTGAAAAGAGCGGCCCAGTTGTTTGTTTCCTGTTTTGCTGGTAGCTTTTGACTAGAAGTGACACCAGTGCATGTTTCATTTCCTGATACGAAGCTCCTGAAATCACCTCTTCAGTTTATTGTTCCCTCTCTTCTTTAAATCTCTCTTCACTCACTTCTTGCATGTGCCTTCAAAGGTGGTCCCCTGCCAGCTAAATGCAGCTTTGAACTCTCAAAAACTTAGAAAAGTCAATGGAAAGACTTAACTTTCAGGTGCTCTGCGTTAGTGCTGTCTGAATTGCTGTCCATTGCCATTGGCTTTATTTTTTAATTACTTTTTAAAAGCATGCTCCGTTTCAAGAGTTTCTCTCTTTAACCATTGTCACAATGGGAGGCAGATGTACCTTGTAGGAGGAGATCTAGAGGATCCTCTACCCTGAAGAAATTCCATTCTAAATAACTGCTAGCCAGCATTAAAGGGCATCAGAGTCAACATTGCATTTCCTCCTTGCCCTGCTCCACTTTCTACGATGAAGGAAGCAAATATGCAATGACTTTTGAGATCCTCCATAGCAAGGACCACTGCATTCTTAACCAGCTAAAATTGCTTTGCTAATTCCAGGAGACATATTTTGTTATCTTTAGTTTCAATCCCAAAGCTAAATCTGATCTGGAGGGACATCAAATAGCAGCAGCTTTTCCATGAATTTCTAATGACTCTCATTCCCATCACAGCCATTAGTGCTTACAGCTCAATGATAACATAAACATTTTGATGAAAACATACTGTGCTATTTTTTTAGGACAAGGCCTGGGACTTGCTGACATGGACATAAGATATTCTGCTGGAAAAAACAAATGAAAATCAAGTCCAAAGTGTTTTTCAGAATAGTCAGATTCTACTCTAAGCCAGTAAAATAAAGCTTTTTGTTTAACTTTATTTCAGGTACCCCAGAAAAAGCAACTGGTAACTAACTCATTGATTTCTCATCTAGAAATCTTCCTTTAAGTGCCTAAGTTCATGCCATACAGCCTCTGTGCTGTATTTTGCATTCCGTTTGCTTAATTGTCTATGAAAGGATTAAGAACGCATAGATTTGGATCATTCTTGTTTTGTTTCCAAGTACAAAATTATATTGGAGTTCTCTTGTCCATTCCTAAATAAGAGGTAGATCTTGGTCTGAAAGGTCTTCATTCTAAGCATACAGAAGAAGAGAGAAGAGGTGTTATTGTCTCTATTTTCCAGTAGGGTCACAGAACTTTTAAGTGACTTTCCCAAGGTTATATACACTAGGTGTAAAACCAGAACACTAACATCATCTTCTAAGACTCAGCCCAGTGCCTTAATTCCATGAAGATCTGAAGCAGTTTGAAATGATGAGGCCTTTCTTCTTGTATCAGTTGTCATGTATGCTCAGTAGATTATTTTGCTAGCTATTAAACTGAAAGACTTTTCATTATTTTTTTTCCCATTTTTTAGAGACCATAATATATCTCCAAAAATGATGGAAACATAGCAAGAAGAGCTATGCTTTGCAAGACCCAGGGAATGCCTGAATCCCTCTATGTTTAAGCTTGGCAGTTAAAGTCAGTCCTTGAAACTTTTAAACTCGTTCCAAATTTTCAGAACTGCACAGCATGCAACTGAGAGAATGATTTGACCCCAAAGATCAGGATGTTGTAAGTATTGTTCAAGAAATATTCAGTTGAAAAAGATTCTAAAAAAGTATCAGGGACACTTTTAAAGTCTTTCTTTAAAAATAAAAATCATAAAACTACCTTTGTTGACTCCTGCTGTTAATGTGCTTTTATTCAGGCGTTTGGAAAAAATATTACTTTGTAGAGTAGACAGCCACTGTCAAGGGCAGTTTTCTCATCTGTGGTCACTTATTATGTACTGCGAGTTTGTGAACTAATAATGTGCATGCTACAAGATGGTAGAGAAAAACATACCCCTGACTGCACATAGAGGGAGAATAATTCAAAATGTAGTTGGTAACTTCTGATGCTCTTGAAAACATCACTGAGGTAACTTTTAATTAAAGCCTGAAATAAATGTTTAACTTGTCTTACTATATGAAGTTACTTCACAGAGATTTATCAGTGCACATATATTTAGCAGCTGCCATTCAGTATAACATCTATGTCTATCATTGTCTTCTCAAAGCTCTTTTTATGCACTTCAAGCACATTATAGAAGAGCATTTTCCTTATTAATGAGCAAACTCTGATTAAGTTACTTAAGCAATAGGCCCACTAAATATTGAAGTTACAGAATGGACTGGGTAAGGACCCCTTCTCGAAAGTACAACTGAGAAGAACAAGCGATACTGCTAGGCTGGACAGAGAGAGAGTGGGTACTCAGTCCCCCTTCCACCAGCAAAGATCCAGTCCATCCTTTTTGCCTACCTATGATGGATGCATGTAGTGTCAACACAATGCTATCCTCAGAAGTACACATGTGGGTAAGGATGAACCCTCTGAAAGAATTTACTAACTGAGATTTTTCTTAAAATGCACCAAAAATTATTACACTAATTAAGTTTTTTGAAAAAAAAAATTCAGGATGCCTGCAGTTTCTAGCAGTAGAAAAAGTTCTGTACAACACTCTCCAACTCAACGTAAGTGAATTACAATTGCTTTTCTGTTTCCACTTGTGGAAGAAATCCAATAGTACATCATTAGCATTATTCCATATATGCCATGGATGTTTTTAAAGGTCAATTTGTTTATAGAAATACTTCCATTGAGGATGAATGATGACACTATTTTGACCCCTCTGACCTTGGTGAGCAGGAATGCACTTTTCAAGCATCCAGAGCCCCTCTTCACAATTTGTCTAATCCTACATCTCCTCTGCCCTTGCAGGCTATTTGCTGTTAGTGGCCACAATAGACAAGCAATAGTACCATTATAGGCTTCTCTAACAAAAGACTTTCATGATCATTTTCTAGTGACTTGAAGATTGACAAGATCCCCTCCTGTTACCCAGATGCATTTTCCCCTCCTTCCCAGTGATTTCTTTTCTTGTTTCCAAGGAGGAAAGTGCCTCCCTGAGTAGCGACCTCTCTCTCTGCAGAGAGACCTGCTAGAAACAACAAACATTGCATGTTAAACCTCCTCCGAGAGGGCATTATGAACAAATGGAGTGCTAGCTCTTCTTTGATAAGGTGTACACCATGGCACAACTTAAGAATCAATTCAATTATAAAGACACAAAAATGCCTTTTGAAGAAGGTTCTTGAGTGACTCCGAGGTAGAGAGCACAGCATATATATGAGTCTGACTTTGCCAAAGTTATTTAAAGGGAAGAAGTTGCACAGAATTGCTCCAGCAGCCTGATTAACTAACTGGGCACTCGTTTGTCGGAGAAAGCCTGAGAGTGCAAATTAAAGCTATCCCATTGGTTTTACCATATCAGCTGTCCTTCAGTGCAGTCAGAATTTCACTTTTCTGGAGCTTTTGCTTACTTGCTACACAAAAACTGAGCTATCTGAATGATGTGTTTATTTTTCAGAGATGCAGAACGTTTGTACCTCTCAGTGCTACATGAGAGCACGTCTGATAATAAAGCCCTGTATCACTCAGGCTGGATACTCAGAAACCAAGATGCCCTTTCTCTGCCCCAGCCAGTAGTTACTTCAGAAAATTTCAGCTGTGCCATCTTTGTGTCTCATTTGTAACGTAAGCAGGTAATAATTCCGGCCTACGCTAGCATATTTTCTGAGGGTAACAAGTATTTCGAGAACCCTCATAAATAATGGTACAGATTAAAACAGTAATGCAAACGTTAAATCTTATTTGTTGTCTATGATTCATATGTAGAAAAAAAGACAGAAGACCAGTGCTGACCTTTTCACATGCGGCACTTGACAAGGTAATGTGCTTTTTAAGTGTTTGATATACTTTAGCTTTCTCTGCACGCTTTACAGAAAAATGTGTAAATGACACGAGTATTTTAGTATTTGCTTTTCATTTACCAAGAACAAACATTCTTCTGTATTGTCATTAGTAGAAGAGGAAGAACAAGAAAGTCACAAATAACATCATTTCAAAACTTTGGATCTCAGTCCCTTCTCTTGCTGCAGTCGCTGATGTCAGAGGGTGGGGTTGCTCGGTGCCCGCAGGGTGAGGATTGCTTGTTTCATCTTCTGTTATAGCTGGAGAGAGAGTCAGTAAAGGATTTCACTGAATTCAGGATGATTTTGTTTAGATTTGAATTAGGTTTAATATGAGATTTTATGAGACACACAGGAGGTCTGCACTCAAATTTGGGGTTCATGGTTAAGCTTTGTGTGTGAAGTATTTTCCCTAAATTCTGAAAGCATTTGAGGACTGTTGTTACCATGGGATTTCCATGGCACTGCTTCAATACTTTTGTTGTACATAAGACAATAAAGAATTGGCCTCCCACCAAGAATCCATAACACAAAGTTAGATCTAAGGATGAGGATCCAGCTTCTGGTGAAATTGAAAAACATTCAAATTTTAGGTTAAGTCAAGGCCACTATTTTACTTCTTACTTCCTTCATTCAAGCAATTTAATTTATTGAATGGGTCAAGAGACTCATTCTCAATGAAAAGCTCAGCAATATACTAATGTTTAGTAATTATGTAAATAGAACCTATACAGTGCTGAAAAACAGAACAAATTGAACTGTCCCTAAAAACCTCATCTTTTTCCTTCTTGCTCTTTATATTGGGACTGCAGTCACAAATGGTGGACATTCCCTGGCTTCTCTGTCTCTTCCAACTTACAGAATTTTCCATGGGACCTCCTACAAGAAGACTTTCAAGATATCTCAAAAGGAGTGGTGCTGCATGGGCAAGAATTCAAATTCCACTGGGGAAAAGAAATCAGCCACTCCTTGGAGTCTCCTTCCAGACCTTTCAACCGGGGACCCAGTCTTGATTTAGTACTTAGCCCATAATAAGTAGTTTCCTGCAGGTGCCTAAATAAGTGCTGTTCAATGGCTTTCACATGGCTGCCCGGACGTTTGCTGTGTCTCAGTTTCTGAGACGCTGAGCCGTGACTGAGGCATACGGTCCATTCGCTCTTGGTGCATTACACTGCTAGAGTCCCTGTAGGGCAGGTCCCTAATGGACTCAGCAATTTTTAACAGACAAGCATATGCCTTATCCTGATAATTTCTGAAGAGTTCTACAATTAAAGCCTTAAGAACTTCTGATTTTAGAGGAAAAAATCCATAAGAACGTAACGTTTTGGTCCATTATACTTTTATGTGCAAAGTCACTGATACTCCTAAAATTCCCAAAACACCCAAGAAGATACTTCGTAAGTTTTCTGTAGCTATCTCACATGGCTACGCTGGTATCTGAAGATATAACGAGACACTTGGAGTATCTCATAACTGCATCCTTTGGGTTTAAATTTATGTATGAGGTTGTGACTGCATATTGTGATATATATGGTGCTTGTAAATGTTTCACATTTCTAGTAAGATGCTTTTTGCTGGTCAGAAGGGTGGTATGTGTGTCTCAAGACAAGTATGTTATTTTCTTTGCTTAGTACTCCAGGCAAAGCAGAGCGCTCTGAGGCCCCAGTGTTTTTACATACACTCTGTGACACCATTCCTAGAAACAAATAGGTTTGATAAAATGTTCAGGAACTGCTGAGGTCAACTGTATTGTTATTATTTGCTTTTATGCTCTCCAAGGTATGTTGTTTATTGAAAAAATCTGTTTCCAAATTAAGCTGATGGTCTTCCAATTAAAAAAATGGTAGAGTGCTGACCTCTACCTCTGATGTTATGTGGGAAGAGAAGAGTCACACAGTATATCGGTGTCAATCTAAAAGTAATCAAAGCAGTACTGGATTCATTTGTTCTCACCTCTTTTGTAAAGATTGTTTGTACAAGAAGAGTTAGAATAAGGGCAAGACAACAAAATTTGTCACTGATTTTTTTTCCTTTTCTCTTTACTCTACTGATCTCGTTCACTTAAGTGCAATTAGCATTATCCGGAACATCATCTGTTTATCCATGGCTGCTCATCTTACTGGTTGTTCATATGATCCTTTCAACCAAAAGGACATCAATGCACTCAGCAAACTTATTAACCAGCTACAGGCCATATTATGGTGTCTTATGGGGAGGCAACCAAACTGCAAAGGCAGGCGTGAGTCACTGTAAGCTGTGAGGCACCAAGACTTTGATGCTGTAGGCAAAACAAGCTGCTTCATGTCACAGTTCATAAAATGTTTGCACGGGAGCAAAATTCTGCCAAAAAGCATACAGGAAAGTTTATATAGTGCAGCATACAAGTTAAAGAGCATCCTATAATATGTGATATTTATGGACATATAACAGCTACGAGCTTTCATTCATCAGCAATGATTTCTATACCTCCTCATTAGATTTTGATCTTTCTTGGATCCTTTTCTAACACGTCAACTGCAAAGCACTGCCAAGGACAGCCACAGCTTCTATTCCTTTTTCAGTGCTACATTCAGAAGAAACATTCTCAGGTATCAGGAGGAATAAATCGGTCTCTCCAGCAAAATCATGTAATTCTCCTACCCTCTTCATCAGTTCCTCAGTGCCATTTTTCAAGCAACCACACATCAAGTTTGCTTTTTTTTGCTCAGTGTCGAATACCAAAGGAAGGAGCCATGCTGACTCCTGAACCAGTAGCCTGTTGGCAGCACTGTTCCCAGACGGGAGAGCAGAGCTCTACATACTGGCAAAGCCTCTCACCGACCTCAGCTTCCTCATTCAGGCATTTCCTCAGTAGTCTAACTACATACACCTACACTGCACCAGTGTGGAAATCTAGGGAGAATACAAGTAAAGGAAAGTGTCACTGAAATCTTGAAAGGAGGTAGAAAATAATAAATCCTCCAGCTGAAATTTGGCCTGGACACAAGTTATCAGGTCTAAGTGCATGTTGATACTTCTTTGAAATGTTCCTAAACACTGACTCTATCTGAAAGGCAATTTTCAAAACCATGATGAAAAAAAATCTGGTTCAGATCATGCATATTGGTTTTAAAACCAGGCATAACATTGCAGCCGTTCTTTTATCCAGAAAAGGTGCAACTGTCATATCAATTTAGAACTTCAGTCATGTTATTTTAAATCTGCATTAGTAAAACCTGTAACAAAACATGTCTCTGTTCTCCACATCTTACATCTGGAGCAAAGTTATGCTAAAGTCTGATCTCTAAACCCAGTATGGAAATTATATCTGGTATGTTCTGCACTTTGTAACACGGTACATGTGGACTTTTTTACTGTAGTGATAACACAGATCTATAGCCCACCTGGTAAAAACATTATACATTAAAAACAACTGTCGAAAGAAGCCGGTGCAAATATACCAGAATTACATCCGAAAAGGTTGCAATGTGAGGATAAAAACAAACACATTTATAGGCATTACCTGGCACCTTACTTTTAAACAAAGGTCTGTAGCTTATAGTATCATTTTAAAGGCTTAGTACTGGGTTTTCAAGCTGGGAAACAATGTAAGACCAGTGCACTAAGGAGTTGAAATTTTGCTGACATTATGGAAGGTCTTACCAGTTGGTCTCCTACCACTTGATAATATTCTACAGATGCTGTGGAAAAACATTATCAAAAGGCCATTCTTTTATATATAACCTCTCAAATCACAGCCAAACATGACTTCATGCAAGTAATAAATTCACTTATGCTACATATGGCAGATGTATTTATAAACCATGAGTACAATACAGAAAGGTATCCAGATGAGACCCTTATCTCACTTTGCCCCTTTGCACCAAGTAAAAGGAGTAGAAGGTCTTGCAGTGCTGGCAGAGCAGATGCACTGATAATGCCTTACAAGCATAGTGCCTGGCATAAAGAGTCACACCAGAGATGATACTCTGTCAGAGTAGACCAACAGCAGCACTGAACCTTATCATTTTTTATCCATCCTCACTTTATCCTAGGAGATGAGGACACACTCTCATGCCTGTAAAACAAATAGCCAAACTGGTCTCATGGTGTGATGCTGGAAACAGCATCCTTTTCTAGAAGAATGTGTTTCTTCCTTAATTTTATCCTTTTTTCAAAGCAGAGTGAAAGTTCTTTAGACTGAAATACCAGCTAAAACTAGCATTTGTTTGATAGGGTGTGAGGCTTCAAAGTAGATTCTTCTTGGGATAATGTTTCTTTCAAAAACGTCTGTCATCCTTGGAGCTGGCAGCACTCCTGGGAGACTCTGGGCACTGGGGCTTGCCACGGCTGATCTGCCATCGTGCACAATGACGTGGCACCCAAGCAAGACTGATAACTCCAAATATCAATCCCTTGATATTGAGCCCCAAAGGATCTCTCTTTAGATGTTTACTGCAACTCGGAGGTGAATGCTCTATTTGACCAATAAAATCCTCATCTTTGTTCATTTTAGAAAGTGCCCCAAAAAAACAATGTGAGAAAATTTAAAAAGTGCACAGTACTGCCTTCAATAACACAGATTCATGTCCTCAGCTTCTTTCCACCTGAAGGAGTAATCTTATTGGTAAAAGTCTGCAATAGTAGCTATAAATCTATGCATTTATTATATGACATATACAAAGAAAATATCAACTGAGTACTTAAAAATACTAAAATGACCAAACAGATGTTGTGACCACTAAAGTAAAAAGGATCTTTTATAATTTGCTAATAAACAAATTCAGTGTTGCCAGGTACAACTCACGAGTAAGTTCCATACAAGGAATTTTTTTGACTGTAGCCCTTGTTTTCATAACTTTAAAACTTCCAGTATTGGACATGGTGCCAGCTTCTGGGGGTAAAGAAATCACCTGTCTTATTTCCAAGCTGACACAACATGTTTTAAGTAGATGAAGGCTCAGTTTCATTACATTAACAGCATCTCTAGGTGCTCTTTGATGCATCACTCCAGTGTTTAGTAATTCAGTAACAAGTTGGAAATGAGCAGAGGGGTAAAACGAGACTCTGTTGCCAGAGCAACTGCCGCACACCTCTAATTTTTGGATCAACAGATAGCAGAAGTCGATACTTTGCCATAGAGTATGACAAAATATCTTCCAAAATATTCTATTAATGCAAACTTAGTTTGCTCAAGGAGTGGCTCTCCTAAGAAAACACTTTTCTAAACATAGTCCAGATCTGCTACTACTGAGCTAAAACACTAATAGGAAATGTTTAATTTTATTTAGACCAAAAGTCTAACCACCTGCTCAAGTACAAAGCCCTTGGAAACAATTCTCTGAGCTACTTTATCTCTTAGAATTCTTATGGAAATACTTATTTCAAATGGAAACTTTTTTCTAACGATGCAGAAGCTCAAGCTTTGCAGCTGTGTGTGACAGAGAAACTAATTAAGAACACACACAAAAAAAGAAAATAACCTGGTTTTATCATCCAAGTGAGTACAAAATGTAGAAAAAAATAAGAAAAAAAAAATCAGTAAGAGACAAGTAAGATTTCTGACTTCTGAGTATTATAGATACCAGGAGGAGCTAGGGCCAGACTGCCTCAAGACACACATCTGACCTACTGTTTCCTGGATGATTGGAGACTTTGTGCTTCGTAACATTTCCTTTGAGCAGTTACGCTACTGGGAGAGTTTGTTTTTATTGACCAGAGGGAAAACTAAAGGCTTTGCCTTCAATTTATCAGCAAGGTCTAATGAAGTGAGCACAGATATGGAGTGAGCTGAGGTTGGCCCTAATTGTGGCCTTGCTGTTTGGGACTTCTGCTTGGTCATTCTGTTCCTCGAACGCCGTATCAGGATGCAAAACTCTCTCATCTCATGAAAGACTTGGAAGTTTCAGGTGGAAATGTGAAGCCATTGCAGTGGAAATGCAAAGCATCAGAGTACGGAGATTATGTCTCCTCTAAGACAGCCTCTTCCAAACAGCTTCTCTTTTAGCACAGTGATGGAGCCCACCTCAGTAATTGTATCACGTCAGATTTGCTCCACAGCACATTGGGATGAAGACTTTAATATCACAGGAAGCGGTGTTTTAGTAATCTTTTGCCTCACTTTAAGCGCTGTTATGCAGTAACTTCTACCAAAATCCTTTCATTGTATACAAAGCACCATATTTTAAGAGGTCAGAAATCTTGCAACATATTTAAACTGCATTTTTGCATGTTTCGTGTTCACTTAAAAGTGCATCATCATCAGTTCAGCTTCACAAACCAGTTACTCAGAAGCGAAATTGAGGGTTCCTGACAATCTACTGAATTACAGATGATTTTGAAGTGCGGGTGCATTTTTTCTTCTCCCATCTCTCCATCAGGTGCAACAGTTCCCAGCACCTATAGCCACTCCCATCAAAGACAGCTGGAGTTTTCTCATTGCCTCCCTAGCTATTTAAAGCTGCTTAGTACGGGTATAAAATTCTGCCACCGTGAGTCAGAGGCTCTTTGCTGCCACTGTGACTGCCTAAGCATGGAGTCATCTTTCCTCTTACCAGCCATTTGGTCTAAGCTACTCTGCTCCCTTTATAATCTGTGGCTGTACAGAGAAAACCTCAGAAAGGGCAGTTCATCACAGCTATTTAGACATGTATCTTAGGATGGGATGCAGTTCCCTAGGGAGATATCTGTTTCTCTTCATCCATAAAAAAACACCTCACTGACTAGTTTAGACTCTGTAGCCAGCTTTCAGGTGCTGGGGGTCAGTGAGAGGAATCCTACTCAAAACCCAATGCAAAGGGAGTCAAGGCCCTGGGGGGTCAATGGGAGCAGACCTCAGTCTGCAGTAGAGCACCCAGGATGTGGCAAGCAACAAGAAAATGAATGACCTCTGTTGGTGGAGAACCACGTTGCTTTGTACAGCTTATTTCTGAACTCTAAATCTGTCTCCCTCCTCCAAGGAAAATAACGTGTCAGTGGGTGTTTGACTAAGGGAGGCTGAGGAGAGTGGACCGAATAAACTCTCTGAACTCTGTTATTTCATCCAGGGCATGCTTACAAAAGAGTCCTTGCAAACTTGCATCTCTTTGTATGTGCTTGTGACACTCACAGTAAAAATGGCAGCACACAGGCACGGTTAACCACAACGTGAAACAGGATGCAGCAGGCAGCGATGATTCGCTTCCTATGTATTCCCAGTGACCAAACTGTGACTGTCCCAAGATCTGCTGAGCAGGATCAGTGCCACAGATGGTAAAAGGAGACAAGACTTTTCAACATAAAATCTGACAGCTGATGTAACTTTTAAATATCAGATCAGAACATATGAGAATGTGACTCTCCCTGCTCCCCTGCACTCCCTCGGTTTAAAGCTGGATTACTATACAGAACCAAATGCAGCTCTCCTAGCATGAGACTAGAGTGAGTAAAGTAGAATCCAGCCCCTGAGATTTAAAGTATTTGTGAAGAATTTTCAGTTATTGCTAATATCAGTCTGAGTGCTGTAACAACCTGCACAAATCACAGAAAGGAAAACAAAGAGCTACTCACATAGATGATCCTCTTGCCAAACTGAGTACATGAACGCGTCTGAGAATCCGCTTGTATACCTTTAACACACGGACTTAATATCTTAAGAATATAACTCCTTCAAATACCTTAAATTTCAAGAAGATTTTACTTTCCATGTTGTCTTTTAAGAATGGGATGCATCTATAACAATGTAGGCAGGCAAATGCTTCTTTAAGCATTAAACCGTGCTCCAAAGAGGAATTCAAACATGGGATTTACAGAATATGTTTCCTAATATGTCAACAGAGTAAGAAAGGAAAAAAGAAAAGATCATTGCTGGTATTTTCAAATACTTTTACTAATGTGTTTTTATGAACAGAGCAGCCGCACTCGCTGCCTCACTAACCTCAAGAAGGAGACGCAATTGCACTGCATGCAAACATACAGCTAGACAAAAGGGACTCAATCATGCAAAATACTCATTGAAACTTGTGGCTATGGCATAGATAAGCAAATCCTAGAATTGTTCAAGTATTTCTCATCCGTATTTAAGAGCAACGATAGTATTTAAAAGTCTATCAAAGGTAGGCGTAACTATTGGGCAGTTGAGCTTAAGAAGTAATGATACACTGCTGCCCTGGGTTAGTGCACTGGAGTGATGTTGGGAGGTCGTTACAGTACCCCAGGTGAGTGAAAAAGCATCACAGCCAGTGCCCTATCCCTCACCAGGCTACTTTTGGTACTATTGCTCAAACCCAGTGATAATTCTGTAAAAATTGTCACCTTTTCAATGAAAAAAAATTTGTTCCTTACTCCTAATGCAGTACAGGCTTGAACAACAAATTTATTTCTGCGCTTTTTAGACCTATTAGATCATAGACCCATCAAAACCAAGAGAGAAGGAGATCCAGTCTGTCCCCTCTTGCAAGAAGAGGACTCTTTATCCGACTGCGTTCATCCACACCTGGGTTGTCTCTCTGAAAACAACGGGTGGCACAGATGCCACTGCGGGTCTAATTTGACCTGCAAAACCTTAAATACTGGTGATAATGTGCAAGAAGGAAAGAAGCCAGTTGGAGCTAGAAGCAGTGGCAATTAGAAAGAAACATCTTTGCACCAGCAAAAAGAACACATCTGATATGAGAAATCAGTGAGAGAAAAGCACTGAAGCTCCTGATGTTACCTTGGTAGTCCTTTTCTCAAGGGAAATAATATTTGAATTAAAAAAAAAAAAATTGCTTACAGCTTTTCTTGCATGAGAATAATGTAAGTCTGAAACCAAAGGGGTTGATGTAACCCCTGAACAGCCACAGCGGAAAACAGAGACTGGGCTGAACTGAACAGCAGAGCCTGTAGGACAGAGGGAAGAAAAGTGGTGAAAGATTTCAGTTTTAGTCAGGATTGAGTTTGGCAAAAATTCTTATCCAATTCTACTACATCGTATGCTTGAATAAGTTATTCACCCAGGCCAGTAACATCTGTTCAGGAAAGGGGCCAACTCTAAAATGTGTTTTTTCATCCCACAAAACGAAGCATAATCTAGGCTATAAATACACTTGTTTTTACTATGCTGGATAAAGTATCTCAGGAAGAAAAAAAATCTTTAGTTTAGGACTTTTTTGTTTCTAGAGACATTACTCATCTGATCCTGGATCCTTTACATATTCAGAAGTCCCACTGCTTTCAGTAGGATACTTAGGACTGCAGGGAGTTTTGCCTGAGTAAGCACGATCAGACTCGGAAATGTTCTCGCCCCTCCACGAATTCAGGACCGCCCTGGTCCACTCTCCACTGACACATTTTTCACATCATGTATAGTAAGAGCCATCTAGTAACTCTGACACATCATCACAAAGACCACTCCACATGCCCCATTGTCGTGTGAGACTACTGACGAACTTTGAAATAATTCAAAGCAAACAGAAAATAAGATATTTTCCACTATGGATTTTGTTTGAGGTGCTCGATGAGGTCAGTGTATTTTAATGGGACGCTTTCAAGCAGACATAAACACGCACTTAAGACAAAGACAACTGTACCTCTAAAAAACTATCTTTAAGCGATAGCTGACTGTTGGCTTTGCAAAAGCTGAGCGTGCAGTGGCTTGATAGCACAAAATGAAAGCAATCTACAAGTGCAAGTCTGTTTCTTTTGGCAGCATAAGGACTTTCTAATGGATTCATCATTTTCTGTTAAGCATGAGCGTCCAATAAAAAAACATTTAGGGCTCTATTCATCTGAGTTTCCGGCCCTACACTTGCCAGCCATGGAGGCTCTGTGGCTTAGCGCTCCAGTGCTCAATTCTGATTCATGCCTCCCAAGTTCAGAAACGAAGGCCCCATGAGACCTGGAAATAGGTGTGGTAGTCCTTGTCCTCCCTACCAGTGCCCTCAGTCTGAGATGGCACAGAGGTTTGAGGTCCTGCTTCCCAAGTACTAACCCAACCAATTAGTGTAGCAACTGACCATCTTTTCCCTATTGACTCATCCTGTAACAAATTCTTGCATGGCAGCTGCCTCATGGCAACCAATCTTGAACTTGGTCAACCACAAAGAGCCACAGAAATGCACCCACCAGTTAATAATAAAATTGCTAGAAAATTAATTGGAATGAGCAACAGAGAACTGAAAAACATAAGCAGGACAGTTCCAGCAGGTGGAAAAACAAGGTACCAGAGAAAAAGGAAGAGAAAAAAGGCTTATTAAAGTCCTTCTGGACAAAGGCTGATTAGTGCAGAGGCAGTTAAATGTGTTTGCACATTACTATGCACACATCCAGGAACAAGGTAAAAATACTGACACCAATAAACAGATCCTGCACTTGGTACATTTCATCCACTTCAAGGTAAGAAGCAGCTTCACCTTCTGCCTTTTCAAAAACATCTGAAGATAAACAAGGTGAAACTACAATAGCTCCTATTTACTACTTGTAGGGCACTCACATGGTGTCTAATGTGCTTCAGATGAGTATTTTCTTTTTAATACGTTGGAATTGGCAAGATGGGAATTTTGCCAATGGAAGGATGGAATAAAGGGAAAGGGACTTACTGGAAATCACCATTTACTAGCAAAATACTTTACTGTACAACAGCAACAGTTCATGGCAGGGGCTAAAATTACAGCATTACACTGAAATATGTCATTAGGGTTGGCTTGTTGCTGTCATTTTTTCTTTTAAAAAACTGACTGTCTACAGAACAATTTATAAGAGATTTCAAACACCCCAAATATTACTTTAACTCTACAGATTCATATTTTAGATGTCTTGTTTCACTGATAGTTTCAACAAGGAATGCACAGAATGATCAAACCACATATAGCTAGCAGCAATTATTGGTACATTTCAGATGAGCACAGCGTGAAGGATAAGTCTAAAGAAAGATTAAGACCCAAATACTAAGGGAGAAAAAAAAATGAAAAGATGGAGCAAAAAGGCCTGAAAAGCAGGAAAGGACTATCTGTCTGCAGGAAGCTTGTATTCTTATGTGAGGTGTGAGTGACCTAGTGTAGGCTGAAATGTTATCTCTATGTGATCTACAGAATTTCTCTCTTAACTGTAGCAACTGAAGAAGAGTGAATTAAAGTCTTAAAGAGAAAAATCAATAAAGGAAAAAAGGGGAAAACATGGCAGAAGAGCCTTTCTATGGCTCTATAAAACGTCCCTTGAATGATCACTGGGAGCGACTCAAAATTTCCATGCTTGAAACAGCAATGCCTTGTGAAAACAAACAGAACAAAAAAGAGGATCTTTTCCCCTTTGTTTTCAATTATATTTATCAGTGAGTCTCCCTATGGCATCACTAGAGCTGACTTACTGGGTCACAGGGGGCTTTTCACTGATGCTTCTAGCCTCAAAGTAAATTCCTGCTTGTTCTTCCTTTAGGATCTTGAGTTTTACCCCAGTTTTGTTGAGATAAACAATATTTAGCCTCAAACTCCAGCGAAAATGTCCAAAGGATAATATCTGGTTCCTTGCAGCCTTGTCAAACAATAAAGGTCAGTGAAAAGGTTTACTCCAACCACCCTTTCCTGCATTCAGTTTTATCTTTAATAGACAAGTCCTGCTCTCTGTGCATCTGACAGTCACCCTCTAATAAACCTTTGTAGGTTCCTTTGGTTTGAGCTGCACTGAACCCTGCTGTTCAAGCTCTTGCTATAAGTCTGTAGCCCCTCAATAGAGCACCTCTCTTCTGAGAGACAAGGCTTTGTATACCTGCTGCCTGCAGCCAGCTGGAGTATTTCCCTTTTCCCTCCAGATTTGTCTTAACCTTTTCCCCACCAGCTGCATGAAATATGGTATATCTTTCATTACAACACAGAGAATAGTTTTTTCTTAATCAGTAGGAATTTGCCGTTTATTTTCTGCTGGGCAGTCAAGGTCCTTTTCCAAACTCAAGGTCTATAAGAAAAACCTAGAAGGCCTGAGGTTCACCACAGCAGTTACTACCACAGTAATCAAACAGACCAGCGAGTCCACATGTTCCCAGCTCTCATCCCCACTTGCAACTTCAGGAAAGGCAAACCCTTCTAAGATTGATCATTTCTCAAGCCCTCAACTGAAAAATTGATGATTCTTGCAGTACAGCGTACAGTCATAAAAATTACCTTCCACTTCCCTCCTGCCTGCCAAAACACCACTGAAGACCAAAAACCCAAGTCCAACAGGACAAGTAATTTTAGAAAAGCTAAACACGTACATAAGCATTTGAGAATGGCTGCCAAAACAAAAGCATGTTTTCTTGAAATCTAGAGAACAGATTTTGAACTCTACTTTCCAGGATTGAGAATTAATATGGTGAAGAAAAGGATTTATTGAGAGAAGGATTTGGTAAGTTTGGGCAAAGAGTTGACCTTCTGGTTGGGGGCCATAAATAACAACTAGCTGGCTCAACGGGGAGGGGTAGAAAGTAATTTTTTCAGAAATTAGATCGATTCCATTTGTTGCTTTCTTTTCCAAAGAAGTTTATGAAACTGTTACAGAAGCTTTTAGAAAATATTCATGAGTAGTAGAGATTCGTCTTGAGTAATGAATTTAAAAAAATTTAGATATAAGCTACTCAAAAACTTATGGAAGATCTGGAACTACTTCTACTTGTCATTTAGAGGGGAAAAAAAAAAGAGTCTGAGAAGCTATAACCAAAGAAAGGAAAGAGTTGTTTTTAAACAGAGCAAAAGGATTCACAATATTGCTTCTCAGCAACAATCTGCCACCTACGACTGTACCTGTCTATGAGGAACTTACCAAATAAGCAGATTTGCAATAAGGTCTATTGTGTATCAGTGGAATAACTCCCACCTATTCAATAACACCAGAATAACACCACAGATCCACAAACCCCTGCTTGTGCCTACAGGCAATTACCTCATCGCACAGCCTCCACGCTGGGACCTACCTCACTTCTGTGCCCATTTCTAACATAGGTGAAGTAACTTTACACTTACTGTACAAGGTCATACACCTGTAAAGGATTCAAGAATAGAATATGACTCTTGGTGCTGCTCAATAACCCCTCCATGTATGATAACAGAAAACCACCCGCACAAAAAAAAAAGAAATGCATGAGTAAGAGCGGGAAAAGAGAAAGCTGAATTTTAAAACAAGGCAGTGCTAAGTGCGTCTCGTGGTTTTTCAAAACCAACTGTTTAAATACACAAATACTGCTGTTCAAATGTCATTACTTTACGAAGTTCAGGGGTCAAAAGCAGGCCAAATATGAATCACAGGTCCCTGAGGTTTTATCAGATGCCTGCATTACCAGGTGCTGAAAAGCACTGGGTGTTGGTTTTTTCCTTAATTCTTTCTTGTGGAATCTCTAGCACATCAGTATCATAAACTGAGTCAGTTGTCATTTTAAATAATGAAAGAAAGAAACAGTTATTTGTACTTTATAAATAGGTGGATTATTTAATACTGCTACCCACATTCTTTTAAGGTTTGACTTGGAAATAGAGACATGTTCACTAAATGCAGCCAGCGTTTACATATAACATACATCCACATTGGTCACAGGCAAATCTCACCTATTTTCCAAAACTCATATCAAGGTATTTGAAGGTCACTAGAAAATCCCCAATTATTGCTGGGACATGACTGTTCCTTGGAACTCAGCTGCAGGTGCAGTCATTTCATTTGATGAATTACCAAAGTAAACATAAGCAGAATTTTTTTCCATTAATGCAACAATTTTACTGATCTCTAAAGAAAAACATTAAGATTTCATAGAGAGTTGTGAATGAAGAGAGAAAGTCTAAAAGATGCTCAGTGAAAAATTTCAGGATGTTTTCATTAGTATTTGCCACGTCCGGCAGGTAGGAACGCTGCCAGCACCTGGTGTGGGAAGCAAATATCTGTAAGTAAATGAGGAGACAGTACGTGGACAAAAGGTGCCAACAGGTACCATAGGGTATTTCTTAGAGCTGGGTGCTGGGTACAGGCCAACAGACAACTGATGGACACACCAGGTAGATGGAGGCAATGTCTTAATTACCCTTGTTTCAGACGCTAGGAACTTTAGTTCGCTGGGAATAATAAGTGTTAATTAGGAACCTCTTATGACTGGTTGCCATAATTACATGCCTAATGGCTGATTGACTGGGTGACAGCATCTCGCCCCGGGAGTGCGTGTCACAAAATCAAGCTGAAGGCTTTGTGGGATTGCTGACAAGCCCTTTCTCCTTCCCTCAACTGCTCTGTTAAACACTTAAGGAGTAAGAATCCCAAGTTAAAACCAAGTCAAGTGGCATACATGGAGCATGTCTGGTACAAAGATTTCTCTGGTACTCACAGTTCTCCCAATGTGAGAGCTAGCAAAGGCAAGGAGTGCAAGTTATCGCTGGTAAAGAAGAGGTTTACTATATATAATATTCAAACAAGTTAGGCAGGTTTTAACATGATCATTTCATATGTCATGACAACTTAAGAGCAAAACAGTCACCACAGCAACTGTTACATCAGAGTTGAGGAGGCTGCTAGATACTGGGCACGGAAGAGCTGTTGCATAGAAAAACAGCTACTAATGATCCAGTGTCAGGTATCAAGCTGAGCTGGCATCAGGCCATTAATAAATAAAATTGACAAGATTCTTGGTCTGGTTTGGCAAGCATGTCATTGGAACTGGGACTTCTCCGTGTTTTGACAAACATGCGTGTCCTACTCAAACTGTCCTATCAAAATATTTGCTCCCATCTCCAAGAAAGTCTCTCTGAAACTTTGAAGAGATTTTGGGGTGAAGGAAAAATGGGAAGGTGGGTGAGATGTGGGGGACTGGCCAGTGAGGCACTTCAGGACAGAGGAAAGCTGGAAGAGTACAAGTATGGAAAGGGAGAGAAAGGAAAAAGTTGAGACATGAGAAGACAATAGGAGAGCTACACTTGGGGAGTTAGACAGCTGAGATAATGGGAATCAGGGATGGAAGGTTTTTTTCTATTTTCTTGCATGATGCTTTGATTCTTGAGCGCTCTATCTAGCATTCAAGGGCTGCAGTACAATAGCTTTGCTTTTGCTGTACAAAAGGAGTGGAAGATCCTGTCCCAGTGGGATAACCAGAGTGAAACTGAATTTAGAGTCCATAGCAGCTGCTATACTCACGCCCAAACCAAATCTCTCCTCTTAAGGGTTGGGTTTAACTGGGAGCTCAAGAGCAGCACCACTTCACAATCCCAGCACTAGTTCCCTGTCTCAGCTCAGCATCCTCAGGGAACTGCCCTTCCTAGGTTCCATCACTCGAACAGAAGCAGGAATATGACATAAAATTAAAAGAAGAGCGACGCATTCTACCAAGATCTGCTAAGGCTCAATGACAGTCTTCTCCTGTCCCCTGGTAGGGGAAGAGGGCTAGCTGCAAAAGAAAGAACTAATACAGATAAAGGGCTGGTGTCACATGCAGCCTGGTCAGCTGTCTTTTGGATGGCAAAACATGAACACAAGCATTGCACCGTCAATTGGTCGAGCTGCAGCTGGAGCCTGACTCTGCCTGAGCAAAGCAAGGTGGACGCAGCCCTCTAAGTGGCCCAGCCACTCAACATTAGTGAAGCCCTTGGTTTCTAAACACTGAGCTGCGCCGAATTTGAATGCTCCACTGATGACTGAATTGGTTAGGAACACAACTGAACAGCAGGCTGAATACCCAGCGAGGTATTGTGGGTAATTAGAGATTAATTACAATCCCATAGTTTGTATCATGGTTCGGGGTCAGCACGGGGTCAGCGCACATGGCAAACTTAGAGAGCTGTGACTAGATGGATGACGCCAGCTCGGAGTGGCTCAGCAAAGTGAAGCGTACAGAAATGAGGAGCCAGCGAGGCTGGGGAGTGGACTCGCAGCCAGGGCGCCGGCGACAGCAGTGACACTGAGCTGTGGGGCCTTGAGGCACTGAGAAAATGTTAACAAGCAGCAGAGAGAATACAGCTGCACTAACTATCCAACTGCAACCCTGACTTTTCCAATTAACCTTTTCCAGGCTTTCTAAGATTTGGGAAATCTGGGGCAATGTCCTGTTGTCACAGAAAGCTCTTAAAGAAAGAAAAGTACTGAGGAAAACTGCCAAAAAAAAAAAAAAGAAAGAAAGAAAGAAAAGGAAAAGAAGCCTCTGCTATATAATATGGCTATTAAATTTTTATTTCAGGCTAAATCCGAAAAATGTTTTGTCAGAGTGCAATGAGCTTTTCAGGAGACGGCATTCATAGGAAGTGTGGAATATACACTTGCATTGCAAAGCCCATTTATCATTAAAACCCTTCCCCTCCCATTGCCAAGAACAATTTGTCATATTTTTATCAACAATCAAGATACGCAAATAGCCTAAGACAGCTGAAAAGGCAAATTCATAACCCCAATACGCAAAATAGACAAGTGATAATGTAGTAAGTAGAAGATACAGAACAGAAGCGTTCGGTGGAGAGAGGAATAAATCAATATAAAACTCCCAAGTGGTCATTTTTGGCAGTTAATTATTTGCAGGAAGTTTTTCCCTTTTAAATAAACCATTTTTTTTTTAAGATCATTAAACTAAAAAGCTAGCTTGTGGCATTCAAAGGAGGGTGAAGAGGACACTGGTTCTTGCAAGGGACAGCTGGTATGTGGAGGATATACCCGTTCTCTTGTGTGCCCCCAGCCGTATCCGCAGGTGGCTACTGCCGCTGTGCCTTACTGAATGAGGATCTGTGTGAATTCCCAAACATATGAACATCAGTTCCTTTCTGTACAACAAGGGAGTATTTTCCCTTCTGCCTGGATTTGACTTCTAGAGGCATCTGTGCATTTGCCCAATTCCTGCCCTATGCTAGGAAGCATTTCCAATTATTCTTTATAATTTGAGGATGGTAGTAATACCTACACTATTTCAATAATGGATAAAAACATTCTTATTTTCTTTTTCTGCACTGGATTTCTGGGTATGAGGTGTTTCAGAAGTGTAAAGTTCCTCATTGCATTGACAAAATAGCACTGTTTGTTTCATAATTTGCATCCATCCACATCAGAGCTTTCAGTACAAAGGTAGGTCTGTAGAATTACCTCTGTTGGCAACAGAAAACAATGGAGAAATGACGTGATTTGACCTAAGCAATGCAAAAGGCAGTAGCAGAGATGAGATCATCACCAGTCCTGGCTCCTAGACCATCATCCTTGTCACCAGACCACACTGTTAACAGTCCGTAAGAAGCATCATCATCTTTACCTTCCAAAATGTTCAGGATAATCTCAAGTTTGTGATTCCTCCTTCAAATATCTAAATCAGAGAAACGAGCCCATAAAGACTTCTGACTCCTGAACCGGGAGAGGTGGTAACAGCCAGAGCAGGTGACTGCAGGTGCACGAATGCAGAACAAGACAGAATAAAGAGCAGTTCACTGTCCCAGAGGGTTGGAAAAGCCTGAACCTCCCGAGGTAGTGGTTGGCCAGCTGTGAGGGAGCAGCACAGCTGTTGCAGAAGCAGAAATGTTGAAACACAACGGTTAGAAGACCAGGAGTGGTGGTGATAGTAATCTGTCTAGCACTTTCCCACTTGTCTCTGAATCAGCTATCACCTGAGCATCCAGAGGTCTTCTCACCTTTCAAGTCCAAACAGTGCTTTCTCTAGACTGCACCCTGCCTGAATGCTATACAGTTTACACAAAGGGATTTCATACCATAAAATAACTAGTATTTGAATTTCTTGGCTAAAAATACCAGTCCAGCCTGTCAGTTCTATCAGATGAGCATCACAGCTATTTTGCTTTATTTATGAGGCTTTCTCTCACGCTTTCCCCAATGACAGATAATTTTGCCTTCTTTTATCCCAGGGTTACCTAGCCCCAGAGCCATTACAGTGCAAAAGCAAAGAGCTATTCTTCTGTGTTTATCATTTTAAAAATGAATTAAAGGTACGTGAGGTGCAATTTGAAATCCTTCCTTTAAAAATATCTATTTTCCAGTAATGTATAAATATATTTGCACATCTAAACATGCTATCCATGGCTCCTGAAATCAGGGGATTTCCTGACACTAAGCACTAACGCTAAGTGCATTAGTACTTAACACAGTGGGAGTGCCCGACCTGCCTGTGCCAAGGGATTAAACCAAATGCCACATTTCTGCTTACGTAAGGCTCTGAGCTAGGATGTGAGGGGTGATGGGGTGAAGGGACAGCTGGAGAGACATGGCTCTCCAGTTCCTTCCAGTATAGCAGAAATTAATATACAGTTAAATGGAAGTGCATGGCTGAAATGGTGATGCTCCCACTACAAAGATCAATATATGTTGTCCTTTTGAATTTAATTATCACATCATTGTATCCAAAACTCAAACTAAACAACGTCAGTCACAGAGCCAAACCATCTTGGGTATACACAGACACAAACTGCACATACAAATAGCATTTTATATTGGAGAGTTTATCTTACAAGACTGTAACAGATTAAAAGTAGGAACTGATCAGGTCTATAGGTTCAAACCTCCTAGACTTGGAAAGAACAGGTCCATACTAAAGCCTAATAATTTAGCATTGCAGTAAAGTGCAAAATGCTTTCCTATTTGCCTAAAAAAATCCCAGAATACTGCATTTCCCTGTGAACCTCTCAACTCCACAGGATACCAAGAAAATCTGACTGTAACTCTTACCAAATTTAATAGAAAGTAATTATTGTCTGTGAATAACAATTACTTCATATAAAATAGGTTATTTGTTGTCTTCAATTTCCCTCTAACATAGCCAGTGACCTACTTTACCTGTGCAGAAATCCAGCCCTGATTCATTCTTTGTCTCCTGGAGCCGCCATGGGAAAGGTGTACTTTTGGCCTGATCCCAATACACAGTCGGAGCTGAATACCATGGTGGATTTATACATATCCGTGGCAAAGATGAATTCTTTTGACTAAACCATTTCCTTGATTTCAGAGATCGTGAGCCAATTCGTTGATTATAAAAGAGCAATTCTTGCAAGGGTCTGCCTTTACCCGTAGAGAGTGATTCTCCAGGAGCCCAAGAGAACAAAGATTGCAGAGCATCCATGGAGATCTGCCATTTCTTCTAGGGCCCTTTGTTCTTTTCATGCAAACCTCTTCAGCTATAATAGAGCAAGGAAAAACATGGGCTGAAATGTTTGTTCCACTGAAATAAATGGCAAAATCCCACCAATGACAGGATTCCTCCCTTAATTTCCAAGAAGAATTGAGAATGTCCTCAAGCAAAGATTTATCTTGCAGTAGAGGCTGACAAAGAATTACCAGTTACCTTACGCTACAGCAAGAGAACGGTGGCTTGGAACCAGACATTTAATGCAGTTCAAGTATGTAAAGCGTATTTGTAGAGCAATGGATAACTGCGTGTAATCTTCCACTGATTTCCCATAATTTCCCGTAGAGCTGTGCAGTTCAAAGCAGCTTACTGAGAGGTTGTGAAGGGACAGAGCCTTTGGAAGCTCTCTGTCTGCTGATACCACTGCTCGCCCTGTAGCCATACTTGTAGCCAAAACAGCTAACATTCCAGATCAGCACCTACATATAACAGCCGACAGAAGAACATGACAAAACTGGCCATATGTAATAATTGCAGCAAAATGACCATTGATTTTTATCTCCATAGAAGCTTTCAAAAGGCAGAGTAGGCTCCAGTAGAGCACAGAACCATAAGGATGCGTTCAGAGATGGAAATCTGCAGAGGGAAAACAAAGTCCAAGCTCAGAGCAGACTGACTGTACAGCTGATATGGCAGAGCAAAAGTCAAGAAGGGACTT
This sequence comes from Tauraco erythrolophus, assembly GCF_009769465.1. Lineage (NCBI taxonomy): Eukaryota > Metazoa > Chordata > Aves > Musophagiformes > Musophagidae > Tauraco > Tauraco erythrolophus. Next base: position 20,626,911 of record NC_141475.1, read on the forward strand.
TCTACTCTAAGGTCCCAGGTACAAGCACAAGGACAAGATTCCTCAGCGAAAGAATCAGAAGAATGATTTAATTAAAATGCAAAGAAGATGAGCTGTGAGACAACCAACTAAGCCAGCACAGCACTACAGAGCACCCTGCCATTGGGTCCTGACAGCCCCAGCTGGGTCTTGCACACGGAGACAACAGCACAAACAGATCTCCAGGGATAGGTTGCCTGGGCTGTTCCCCTTCCACAGACCTCATAAGCAGACTGTTTTCTACCTTTGCAACTTTTGTAAAGATTATCATCCCAACACAGTCTCCCCAGATTAAAACAGAAATTAATTTTTTTTTGAAATGTGAACTTTTTGATACAATTTGAAATTTCCTAGAGAATGGAAATTCTGAAATTCTTTAGGCTATATAGGACACTAGCAAAGGCAGATGTGTAAAATGCAAGAGAAAGCAGGCACAACTGAGGACTGGATAATATAAACTGAGAAAACTCACCAAAATGTGTGCCTTAGACCCTTTTCTTAAAGGAAAACTCATTGTACCATGAAAAATTTCTTCAGTCATGAAACATGTACTTTAAAGAATGTACAGTTGTAAAATTCTCTGAGCCTTAGTGTCTTTTGCTCCAGAGTTCTCTGTTTTGAATTCCTACTCCCATGCAAAGTGAACCAGCATATTTTTTTCATGCATGCATGATGACATTGATATATTATTAAAACAAGCTAATCACTACTGTGGAAAGAAGTAATATAAATAATCAATAAATAATTTGAAAGTAAGGAGCATATCCATATTTTACCATCCCTCATTCAACTGCAACTAATAAACTTTACTAATCATCACTATTGACCAGCCAGTGGCTAACCACTCTGTTACTTGAGACTTCCCAGACCATATTTCAGAAATTTAAGAAAGTCAACTCATGTTTCATGGAAGTAATTGGACAGGGTCAGTGGCTAATTATCTGGGAACATTGCAAGGATGATTGACTGTCATTTACTATGAGATGAGATATATTTTTTCCAGAAATCTATCTTGATGGTGCACTTATGCAAAAAATCAGCAGCCACATTAACAGAGAGGTGAGAGCAACAGTGATCAGCAAAGCCATCCTGAGCAAATGGGAGCCCTGGTGGTAGCGTCCAAATCTGGGTCTACGAAACACTGTAAGTAACATTTGCGATCCCATCATAGCAACCTTGTTGTTCAAGTGTCTTCACACCCTTGCATCATCCCAAGCTTACTCATTAGAAATTATGCCATTAATTTCAGCAGGAATAGACTTCTAATACAACAATGCTAAAAGAGTAAAGATAATGACAGGGTCTTACAGAAGTCCAAGAAGCGAAAACTGATGTATTCTTCATCCTTGTTGGTGGGTTAATGCCAAAATGAAGGCCCTTTGGCGTCACGGTGGAATCATGTCATCTGGGATGTGACCTCAGCATATAGAGCCAGATTTGTGTTTAGACTAAAATTCGCCTCCATATATTTTGGAATTACAACCACTTCTTCATTCGTTCATATCATTTCATCTAAATGCCGTTATTGAGAGTCATCAAATATTTAAAAACCTAAAGAAGTTTCTGGCCAGCAGTAAAAGTCACATACTTTTCTTAATCAGGGGTGTATTTATTACGAACTCCTGAAACTCAATTTAGTAATTTCAGATCCAAACCAATTCCCTTTGGAAATTTTTTACTAATTTCAATGCAACTTGGTTAGAAGCACTGGAGAACAGCTTGTTGTCTGATATTACTTTCTACTTCATTTTTGCAGGTGGCATATCAGCAGCAAAAAAATTCAGACCAAATCACTCTTCCATCTGCTTGTCTTTTGTAGGCTTATAAGCAGAACTTACTTATTTTAATATTTCTATTTGATTGACATTTTCTGAGTGGGAGAATGACATACAGTACCAGTTCACAATTCTGTAATGGCCAATTGAGAAATTAAAGAAAAATCATGATCTCTGAAAGAATTCCTGCCCCAATAAGATTAATAACTGCAAACACTAATTACTTCCTTATTATCATTTCTGTATGACAGAAGCATCTAGTGACATTACTTTGCGGGCAGAAATCACTGACAGCTGCTGCCCTTAATCCCAGTTCAGGCCTGCTCTAGGCAAATCTTACATCCTTATTATTGGGAATTTGATTGAATAAAGGCAAGGTCAGCACTTCCAACATAGTCCCCAGATAATTCATTTTTACTTATCATTTTATGTTTGTGCACAAACTACCTACATTATTAAAAGATAAAAAAAGTTTATGAAGAGCAGACACTTGAATGGAACTCTACGGGTACGATACTGCTATTTGTCACAGGTAATTTTATTTACTGTTCTTATTGACACACTGTTAACAGACACATTTATGCAAACCAGAGAAAGACATTTGCTTCATCTGCCACATCTAATACCTCAACAACCCTACAGTGCATTCAGAGCTGCCTCAATAACCACGTATCTCTCTACGGGTGAAATATTCCCACTCTCAGAGATGGAAGAGTTTGCAGTTCACCAGTAAGATGTACACACCAGGCAGGGACTACTCTGACTTTTGCCCAGATATGACCCCAGACTTCTCAGAATCACATGTAAGAAGCTCTGCTTCTGCTCTCAGGATGTAGGAAAAGTGAGTAATTTCAATTATATGACTTTATGATTTTCAGCTTACAATCCAAACAGAGAAGGTAAGAGTACAGAGGAAGAGGAGGTCACACAGAAACTTACAGACAAAGCAGAAACAGAAACCCATCAGTGTCAGGGATCAATTCTCCTAGAGGTGAATTTGCATCCCAAAGCGATTAGAAGTCTGTGGGCTTCAATGCTGCTGCTAAAGTTCATACTCTGAACCAGATGTGATGAACACCTTCACGTAAGATTGTAGTAAAAAACATAAATAAAATTATGTATTTTACTTTTGGTTGTACAGTTTCTGTGTAACTGCACACACAGAGAAACACAATTGTCTTGGGCATTTTTATTCTATGCTGATCAAATGGGGTATTGTTAATGTACAACAAACAGAAAAGGGATTTTTTTAAAAAAGAGATTTGCACAACTGGTTTTCTAAACAATTTTTTTCTTTTGAAAATTGAGTAAATTACTTTAAGCTTGCAAAATTTACCTATTCAATTACCAGGCTTTTGCTTGGTGGTCAAATAAATCACTGTTTTCTTCAACCTCTCATAATTGTCACGCCAGTGCAAGTACAAAATCTTCTAACCTACTGGCAAATGCTCATGACAGTTTTGTAAAGCTGAGTGATTCATTTGCACTGTGGTATTCATCCACCATAGATAGGCTTCATAAAACCTTCAATGATTATAGTTAATAAAAGTGAGCTCTAGTGACAGCGAAATACACTGAAGGTGCAATTAGAGACTATGTATCAGGTGAGTAATGAATACGAAGCTAATTAAAATTCTACTACTCCTCACAAAAAATGGCTGCTGAAGTGTGACTCAGCCCTTCTAATAATTCTTTAAAATACTATACACTGTACGTATAAATAAATCCTTAGGCGGTTCATTACCTACTTTATACAATGGGATAAATTTCAGTCTTTCCAAACTCACAGACGTTTTACCCTATTTTCTAAGAGCTAGCCATAATTTGGCACGAAGGAGAGTAAATAGGACTTCAAATATCTATTTCTGAATATTTGCTGACCATTCCTCCTTCTTATATACGTCAATAAGATGGAATTAAGTGGGCTTGGTAAAAAGGAAAAAAAAAAAAGGTGACCAGGCAAGTAATTTTAAGCCAACAATTTATTGGGTAGACTTTTGCATCATTTTCTCTTTGAAAGTCTTAATGGCTGTTAAACTTGGACATACAGGTCATATCATGTAACTCTGAAAAATTTCCCAGACAGGTATGAAAATACAGAGGTGAAGATACCTCTTTGCATAGCACAAATATCCTTTGTGATCTTGGAAGGATGATATGCTCTATTCTTCCATTCCCTATCTGTGTCTCATACACAGATATTGAAGGGGTGAATCATAAAAGGATGGGAAGTGCTGCAGTGCCCTAGCAACCCTTTTTTTTTTTAGGCTTGGATGTTCATACTTTTATTTTCTATTTCAAAGTCAATTTTTGTATATATTTTTCAACATTCAACATAAATGTTTTCATAAGTGCCCCTGCCACAATGACAGGGGTGTCTGCACAACATTAGCAACTTCTTTAAAAAAGCTAAGAGAATTTTATAGAAAATCAGCTGCAGCATCTGCCCAGATCTAATTATTCAAAATTACTTAGTCTTGTTTGCTGTTCAGGTAAAGTAAGCAAATGTGTACGTCTGCTTCCATCTTTGGGTAAGTTGGACAGACTGCCATCAAGCTGCAAGAGTTTTGCCTTGGAAAACGTCCTTATAAATAAAACCATTGCAAAACATAGCAACGAGAACATTTCTTACACTTTTCAAGGCAATATATTAAGATGCTTAATAGTGCCTCAGAAACATTAGCAGAACGTGCCCAATTCCTGGCTTAATGAATTACAAAATAGTTATTTGCAAATCGTTTCACTTGCTCCTCTCATGCTGGTCGCATTATTAAGGGTAAATGCAAGTCTTACAAGCTTCAGGTGCCCACCATACTAAGTTCTAGATTTAATAGTTATTTTAAAGGTATAACTCACATTCTCAGCCCAACTATTAACAGCATATGTGTCAGAAAAGGAAAGAATAAATAGCTGCCTAGAAATTTAGAAGAGCATGCTGTCAAAAACACCTGAACTCTAGAAAGGTGATGGAAGAAAAAACATAGAATCACAGAGTATCTTAAGTTGAAAGGGACCCATAAGGATCATCAAGTCCAACTCCCAGCTCCTCACAGGAGTTAAGTCAGAGTTAAGAAAATTGTAGAAACTATCTGGGATGTTGACATTTCTTTAATCCTGTGGCCTCAGGGAGGCTTCAGCATCCAACAGCCACTGAAGAGTGGGTACGCATAGGGTGAATTCAGCTACATTCCTCTGCCTGCTGCACAGCGAGTGGTCACAAATTTGTTTCTCTTACCAAACTCCGTTTGGTTAGAAGCCCGGTAATCTACTCCGGACTGCTCTAGAGGGGCCTATTTTAGGTTTTAAAAAGTTAGGTTGCACATCTTGGGGCATGAGTGCACCTCCCTCACTCCAGCCCCAGACCTCCTGCTCTGGGGTGACCAGCAGGTAATCCCTACATGCTCCATCGCATGACTCGGCGCTTTGATGCACCTCCTACCACAACAGCTCAAGAGCAGGGTTTAACAAGTCAGGAGTTCAGAAAACTCAGAAGACCATTTGCATCCAAACACTCTAACTTCTTAAACTGTTAGGTAGACACAGCACCTGTCTCACACAGGGCCAGTCTGACTCAGTGTCTGCTCTCGAGCAGCACGTATCTCAGGAAACAAGAACAAGAGTTACATGACAAAACAGAACAACCTGCAGAGGAAGGTCTCCAGAAGTCAAGTGGAGTAATTGCATGCGAGCCTTCACTTCATCAAAAGTTAATTCAAGTCCCGTTTGGCTCTGAGGCATGTACGTCAGGGTTGGACATTTCATTAAGGCAGGAAGGCTGCCTTAAACCTGTATGCAACGCTACAGCAGAGTATGGGAGTCACATCAGGCACAGCTGTGCCTTTCTAATCCTCTCCTAACTAACAATTAGTGCTTTACCTGGGGTAGGCACCGGATTGCTTTGGAAAACAGGAAACAATGTGAGAAGCATTACTCAGGCAAGTCCAGATGTTACCCACAGTATCTGGAGGGCATACATGCGTGACACAGCATTCTCACAAAATTGTTTCCCAAACACACCAGAGCTACTGAAAAAAACATTTATAAGTGATTATAGTACTCTTCCATTTACGGGAATGCACAGGGCTGCACCTATGTCCACTCTGCTCCTAATAAGCACGACCCAGTGGCTATCTGTGACCCATTTCAGTGATATCTCTACAACGGTAGTGGTCAATTCACCACCATCTCCCTTCAATGCCAGCACAGTCTTGTCACTGGTGATTTTATTTAGTCTGTTGTTTGGAGCTCTGATACTGGACAGAAAATGAGACAAAAATCAATGCTGAATCACATATGGATAACATGCTTTCTTTCCTATAGATAACAGATGTCACCAAAATGAGATTGGGCTGTGGTAGTAGTCACAGTGACATCATATATCCTTTTAATGTTTTTAGATCCCATACTTTGCACTGTGTACATTGTGTTATATTACAATGGAAACTCTTAAGGCAGTTGACTTTTTATTGAAGGCTGAGTAGTCACTTCTAATTAATGAGGACTGATCCTTTGCTTTGAGATGTGAGGATCAGACATATGATCCACTCACCACAGTTTGAATCTCAAGCACTGGCTGAATAGCTTTGCCTTTGCTTGGTCCCTGCCTTTGGCTTCTTATTCACAGGTAAAAAGGCAATCCTGGCCTGTCTGAGGTTAAAGGAAACCCTAAAGCCTGGACCCACCTTTGCCCTGTAACTTCTGAGGCTTCCAGGATCATCTCCTCAAGCAGAACTGGCAAACATTGTACTGTGGATTCACAATCAAATATTGTGGTGTCAAAAGTGAATCTCACATCTGCAAAACTGCAGATGGCTAAATTCTGAGCAGGAATTAGGGTAAAGTAGGTAATAGAGCAGCTACCAAGAGTTTTCTTTCCTTCTGTTTGTTTAATCTGAAAAAGTGGCAAAGAATAAAACCAAATGCTGTTCTTTTTCTAGGCTTGTTATTTTTACATACTGTAATGCTTCGCAGTGTTTGCTGAGAAAAAGATAAGCAGAGAAGTTGAATTTCACAGGAAAAATTTGTTTAATTTTGCCAAACCTGCAAGAATTACATTCTTTGGCCACAGCCCTTAATTTCCCTCTGAATTTACCATCTCATAATAATATAAGTTTCCCAGGAACTATTTGGTGAGAACCCAACATTCGAATTTCTGCTCACCTTGCCAGTTGTCCTGCCCTTTGCCAATAACAAAAGGTTTTAAGATAGAAACTGGACTATTTAACCTTCATTAATCATTCATACTGTTCAAACACATCATCCAGTAACTGAAGAGGGGTTAATGGTAGCTAAGCTTGAGGCTGTTGTCAAAAGTAGGTTTAACTTTCTATGAACTCACTGGACACAAAGAATGCAGGCTGCTCACTATTCTGAATGTCACCAGCTCGCAGCAAACTGATGACTACTAATGGTAATTAAATACCTCTGCAGCTATTTGTACCAATAACAAAGAGTTACTGTCAGAACTTGAATGAGGTCCATCTGCCCATTTTTAAAGAATGTTAACGTTCTGTAAGTGATAAAGCAGATGGCAACCCAAAAAGGAGAGACAAAATCAAACTTCTGTATTATAGCCTCCTTTCTGGACCTGCTCTGGACTCCGTAATGTTTCTCCTCAGAGACAGAAGTTTAAGAACAAGACTTCCATACAGATCTGTTCTTTCATGACAGATTTTCCCACTATTTCCTTTTACTACAGGTTGTAAATCCTCAGTCCCAGTGAGCTGATGGGGAAGGGCCATTCTACTAGTGCTCTGTCCATTCTCACTTTGCCATGGACATGTTAACATGGTGCCAGTCAGATTTGAACAGAGGATGAGGACACAGCTACTTGTCTGTCTTGGCAGGCTGCAAACCGTACAAGAGACACGTGTATATTTGCAAAGGCAGAGCAAAGGTTTCTCCAAATTAGTCCTGTATGGTTTTATTAATGTGTTTGACTGTCACGACACTTGAGAGTACAAATGGAAAAGAGCTTTTCTCTCTGCACTTCTTAAGTATACTATGTATTTTTCTAAAATCTATCACCCTAGGATTTATGCTTGGTTCAGCAGAATTATTTAGACTGCCAAATCTATGCAAATCAGAGAAAAACACTTGTTTCATCTGCCACATCTAATACCTCAGCAACCCTACAGTGCAATCAGAGGTGCCTCAATAACCAGGTATTTCTCTATGGGTGAAATATTCCCACTCTCGATGAAACCATTTCCACATCCAGCACCAGGAGTGCTGGCGTTGGCCCACCACTGCCGCTTCCTTCTATACCTCTCAAATACATTGTGATGCTCAACCTGAAGATACACTTTTTTATTGTCTCTGTAGGGTCACCTTGACAGACTTCTGTATAGATACAATATTGTCGTGAAAGCACATACTTATTACTATGATTTTACAAACGTAGTATCTGATTCCTCAAGTTTTTTTTTTACTGTAGCAAATAATACTACCGGCTGCAGCTACATTTTCAGCTCAGCCAGGATCAGAAACAAAATAACTTCTCACTTTGCATGTCAGCATCTTTACAGTATGTCCTTCCAATATAGGGAACTAGTTAAAAATAATAATAATAATAAAAAAAATCTGTAAACCCACTGATTTTGATTGTAAGATTTCTATTTTCAACGGAAGGAGCAGAACTGCAATCATTACTTTAAATACTCTTCACATCTATTGAACTTCTGCTTAATTTTTTAACAATTATTCATACTTTTCATTGCTATGTTTGAGGAATGGTTAAGAACTTTTTTTCCTGAATTAAAAAGAATAAATTAGAGTAATAAATTTTCCTGCTCTGAAGCATCCCCATTATGGATGTGTTTAAGAATAGGGTGGATGATCTACTTAGGGATATAGTTTAATGGGGATTAGGGACGGTTGGACTCGATGATCTCTAAGGTCTTTTCCAATCTAGAAATCTATGTAATCTATGAAATCTATGAAAAGCCAGGAACAACTTACAGATAAAATTCTCATCTTTTGTAGCATCATCTTCAACATCCCAACTCTTGTTCAAATTAAAAAAAAACCCACAAACTTTGCTTTGGTCTTAATTCAGGAAGGCTCTAAGCATGTGCCATGTAACAGTTGTGCTGTCCTGGGGAAGTGAATCTCTGAGGTCAGCAGAACTATCATTGTACCCATGGCCATCTAGTTAACTACATGTCTTGCTGAATCAGAAACTGATATGATGTCTTCAATACTATGTCTGTGTTTGCATCTACTGCTGGTTTTATATTATGTGCTCATGTGATGGTTGAGGCTATTACTAAGTTACACCTGTTGAACTCTATAATACTGTGCACATGGTCAGACAGGTTGTTTACAAGTACCAGTGTACAGATGTCCCTCTGTATCCATAGGTGCCTATACAGATGAGTGCTTCCTTCCATCAGAATATACCAGAATGCAGATCTGATCTGGAGACATACACAACCAGTTTCCATCAGCCCATTTTGATCACTAGGAGTACAGCAATTTCCTGAAACTGCTACTACAAGCACATACTCAATACACTATCAATATCATACTGACTTGCATAATTCAAATGTATTTTATAATCAGATCAGAATTTCCATGATCACATAATGCAAATCCTTTTGCTGCAAATTTGTCCAAAAGCGGCTTGTGGTAACAACACTTAGATCTACATTAATTCTGCCAAATTTGGTACCATAGGTCCACTTCACCCTAGCAGACTGGCAGAAATCATGTAGCTAATTTTAAACTGGCATAAGACTGTGTATCTACAAAAGCTGCATTATTTTACCTAAATTGACTGGAAGTAAACTGATGCAATTTCCAAGTGTTGACTGGTCTGAGAGAGAGAAGGGATGTTCAAGGTGAGAGGCAGATGGGCCACCGACTTCACAGACCACTCATTAGGTGGTCACTCATAGGACTTTTTTTCCTACCATTTGTGTTTGACATATCTTACTGACCATTGCATATTTTTAACACGAGTGCAGAAATATAAAAAGTACTAAGGCTTTTGGCTGTTCTGGTGAAATAAGTGCTCATCCATACAATCATCCAGATTCTCAGGGAGGGAAGCAGCTGCGACCTGACTGGGTTTCACTGAACTTCAAGGGCTGAATTCTTGGATCTCGTCCTCAACTCTTTTCTGGAGGACAGCCTCTCGCCTCAACCCGCTTGCTGTGGCAAAGGTGGTGTCTCAGACAGGCTATAACAGACCCACAGCGTTCGAGCACTTCACAGCCCTCACTACACTGCACACTGAGAGTACCCAGGATTTCGGAGACATAAGCTGGTGAGAGCTCAGACCCCACTACTTCAAAAAGACCCCCAGGCACTAAAGGAGAATCGCACTTCACATGCACTGAAGCACAGCTGACTTTCCACCCAGGGAAAAGGAAAATAAATTTTTAAAAGTTAACTGAACTTTTTGAACATCACCAAAGGTTCATTTTTGAGATCACACTGAGCTCCCTGTGAAGATCTGGGCAGCTTCATATCCTAGCTGGCAGTATCGCAGTGAGTCATTACTAAGCAGATAACAACCCAAAAGGGAGGAGCATACTCGTCTCCTGCGCTGACGTCAGGATGAACGCATTGTGATGTCAAACCATAGATGTTATATGTCAGGCCTGCCTGCCTGATCCTGCAATTGCTGGAGAGTTAGATCCACTATAAGCTTATTAAGTCTGCAGTCATTCTAAAGGGAAAGACATTTTGTAGTCCTGTGAGCATCACAAACTGTTCACGGCCTTCTCTGTGTGGCCCAAGGCTGATATGTGAAGGAGGCACAGAGGACACTCATTCCTTGCCTGCATATACGTCAAGATGAACAGGGAATCGCAGCTCTGCAAATTTCAGTGAACTTGTCTCTCCCCAGCCCTGTAACCTCTCTCTGCGAGGGGCACAAGGAAATCAAAACAGACCAGAACTTCAGAAGACTAAAGCTGCAGAGTTATTCTATCACCCCTTCCTCGGAGAACCAATCATATCAAATTTTCACATTGATTTCCTTGATTAACCAACTCAAATGCTGTGTGGATAGCTGTGAAGCTATAACAAAGGCATGTGCCAGCCAGACACAAGGCAGCCAAATGAAGTTACAGAACTACTTCTTTAGTGAATGATTTCTCCCTGTGATTAGATTGATTAATGTGCTGATAAGCATTTGTTTCATTAGGAACAAACTGTAGATTCGCCTGCAGGATCTGTATTCACAGTGCTTCTGAATGGCTTCTGAAGCTCATTTGCAAAGCTGTCAGGCTCAGTGCAGATAAACATTGTGTTTGATATTGGTTTTGCTGGGGGAGATTTGTAAATTACATTGTTAATCCCTCTTTGAAGGAAAGAAGCATTTATTGTCTGTTTAAGAAAAGTGGGCTTGTTAGATGACATGGTTTTTGATGACAGAGAAGTGCAAATGCATAATGTTTCTCTCTGGCATCCCAAGTGAATGATGAAACTTCTTCCTCTGGACTGGGAAAAATAAGTAAACACTTTGCCTAAAGTAGCAATAAGAAACTCATGATGATCACACAGTTTACGAGAGCCCTGTTCATCTTCACGCTGCTTTCTGTCACACTGTGCTCCCACACTAGTTGTAGTTTAGTCTTTAAATTCTTCAGAGCAACAAGATACAATTTACTGCTGTTTAAATTGTGCATGATATTTCAAATAATGTCCCCACATCTAACTAGAGATTGACATATTAGAACCAAGTATCTAACTTGATCCTGTAATGAAACACATAAAATTTATAAAACAATTTAATGTTCTTTTCTCTGCTCTTTCGTGCACTTGTACTGACCTTCTCGGTGCTAAGGAGCTCCCTGTCAGCTTCCTTTCAGTTTGTCCAACTCTTCAGAGTGTAAGATACTGTTATTTATCATCACCGATACTGTGCTACTGATAGCATATTTAAGACTGGAGAGTAACTGGAGGCAGTCACTTTGACTGTGTGCAGGCCCTGTGTGCCTTGGAATCCTCTCCTCTTTTCCCAACCCTAGTTCAATCAAAGGTGTTAGCCCTCCCTAAACACACGGCTTCTCTGAAACCCCTAGGCTAACTGTGCAACATAGATGCAACCCTACAGACAATTTCACTTTCAAAATATCTACTCAAATACCTAAGCTCCTAATGGTGTAACAGAACAGCTCATGCACATCTCTCCACAGAAGAATATTATTTGAAGAACATCTTTAAAAACATTTGCAAAATGGTTCCACTTCCTTTAAAAAACAAAAATGCACTTCTGGAATGTTTATTTTACCAACTTGCTTGTTGGAATTCTAACATTGCATTAACACAACAAAACCTTCCAAAATTAGAGTTGCAAGGTTATACATCACAAATAGCCTTCTGATACCAAGTGTCAAGCAATGAGTTGAAACAATCAAGACAAAACAAACAGGGAAGAAAACTATGTGGCTCAGGACCAGGACAGGAAACCCACCTGGAAAAACAGACAGACAAGGAAAACCAGCAAAGAATTAAACAAAGGATATATGTGGCTGCCCTACTCAGCCTTTGAGAGTTCACCTGGTGCCCACCTGCTTGATCTCTGAGCTAGGCTCAGAAGCGTCAGGCATCTCCTCTTCCAAAAATCATCTTAAGTTTGTGTTCGGGTTCCCTGACTGGTTGCACACAGCCTCAGAAACACCTCATACGAAGTCAGACAATGGTAATGCAGATGAAAAAAGCCAAGTGATGTGAGAGACATATGCCTGCAACGACAGAAAAGGCTGGACTACAAGAATTTACCCTGGACATAAAAATAGGTGCTTTATTTCTGACTGGTGAGATGAAATACATGCAAGACTTGTTAGCAAAGGAACATATTGCGTGGTGAATCATCTCTTGTCACAGTCCCACCATGAGCTACATGTACATGTTCTGTCCATGGGTGAAAATTTGCTTATTGGTGCTACTACCGAGCTTACTCAGTATGGTAATTTCTGAACAACTCCCCTGACAGGAAAATGACATTTTTTCCCCAAAACATCCATGCAGCTAACTAGTACCAATCACACAGAAAACAACGCTGAAGAACAAACAGCACCATATAGGTTTATCAGCTATGTTTGTATTTCACACTCTGTAGAAAGAGCTGACCTTTTACATAAAACAAAATAATAGAGATTGTGCACATCACAGACCACAGCAAAACGAGTTTCCCTGCCTCTTTGTCCTTTCTGCCATTATTAGAGAACGGACCCCAAGAGATGGAGATGAGTAGCTCCGTCTCCATGGCTCACTTGGTCCTTTTTCCTCCTTTCTCTGTTTATGACACTAGGCACTAAGTAAAAACAATGGCTACAAAGACAACAGGTATTTCAGCAAGAGATGAACAAGTGACAACAAGGCATCTCTCAAATCAAGTCGTCTGAGCTACCACATCATGAAAAAAGGCATTTCACAGAAAGGTTGGAAAAACAGGACTTTGCAAATATCTATGAAACTCTAGCACATTGAGTTACTTAGTGAACTTGCAGAGACACTAGCAGTAGAGTCACATCACCTGACTTTAAGGCCATAATTCAGTCAGATAATCTCAATCTCTTTATAATCACAGGCTTCTCCACGGAATAAATCAAGGCACTGAAGTCCTGCTCCATAAGATCAGTCTGAAACTTCTCTCCTCTGACTGCAAAGGAGAGATAAAGTGACTAACTTAGCCAGCTGAGAGAGGTTTCTAAAACTGGGATACAAACACCTCCTCTAGGTTGGATTCTTTGAGAAATGGCTGCTAGAACTATTAATTCTAAAACATGACATCTTCAAGTTCTTATTGTTACTTGCTGCTTAGTATGTAAGGTGGTTCCCTTTTCACCCCCAGGATTTAGTGGTGGTTTCTTTGTTTTTTCTATGGACAAGAATTTTCTCTTTCCTAAATCTGCCTCAACTTTTGCTACAGATTAAGATGAAGAGCTCTCTGGCTGCAGAAAGTCACATTGGATAGAGATTGAAAGGACCTGGTACAGTTTGCAAAGAAAAGAAATATACAACTTCTTGCACCAGCCAGTGCTGAAGAAAATCTTCTCAAAGAGAGACAAACCTCGAGTGATACAGACTGCAGAACAGAGAGCGCTCTATTGTAATGCACAGGTTCACCGACATGCACTACAACAGAGATACCTTAGAGAAAATCCGTAAGAAAAGAGCACTTTCTCCTCTGCCTGTTTCCTTTCAGGTCATTAGATTCTGGGCAGCAGGGCACGGAAGGGAGGAAATGCTGTTACCCCACATTACAGACACAAAACCAAGTGAAAAGTCCAGGGTTAGATAAAAACTACCGCAGTACAAGCAGTGCTACACCTTGGAGACTGACAGCCATGCTCTAAGTACTGGATCGTTCCTCCTCTCCTGAATTCTCCTGGACCTCCATCTGCCCAGGTACAGTCACATGCAATGGCACATGATAAAACAACCTGCATAAGGCAGACTTCAAAGCCTTTGTTTCCTCTCCAGAGCGAATTACCCTGAAAGCAGCAAGAAGAAGAAAACATGCGTCAGGCCTGCCTCTAAGCTGGCTGAAATGAAATGGTAAAACAGAAAATCATTTCTACGTATACTTTAAGGGGCACAAGGGATTACCATGCCTTCTAAACAACACTCTGTCCTGGCAGTTTCCCAAGCACAGTGAGCATGACCACTACTCAGTGCTTTGTGCATAAGCCAACACCAACCAAGAAAGCGTTAGTATGTTACTGACATGACTAGTGCTTTGGAGGGATCCTTGAATGCAGCTATGTCTCTTGTTGGTTAATGAGGGCTTTGAGAAATTGCTCATCTTGGCTGGTACAAAAACAACCATTCATGGAATGGAAACCTTCCCCCTTTAGCTGAAAAGCTCTATGTAAGCAAAAGGTTGCTTCATGTTTGACACTGTTTAGCTAAGCGTGGCAATGAGTGAAGTTTTCACCCCCTTTGCAGAGTTTGGTATTTATATGTGCTCTCTTTTGTGCTAAAAATAACAAAGGGAGTATTTGGAAGAAATCAGAATAGATGAACTGATACATTATTGATAGAAGCGTCAAGCAGCCTGCCACTCTGTTTTGTAATGCGGTTGAATCTCAATTTTTAATGAAGCGACCTATGAAAATCTGCTGGGGTGAAAAACATGACCTCTCAATGATACTGTACACAAAAGTTCCCATCGCATAGCTGAACTGTCCTCTTTCACATCCCATCGGAGCTTTACCTCAACTTGACCCTACAGTTTACAGGCAAAGAGACAATACCCTGACTCAGGCAGGAAAGGTGGCATTAGAGAGATGCCCAACTCTGAAAAGAGGACTAAACAAACTAGCTTTTTCTCCTATTGTGCACTTTCCATCATGTGCATACTGACTAATACTCCATCCTATTAGAAACACACCTCCAATTTGTTGAGAACATGTTTACTGAAACATTATTTGTAAAGAAAAATCCATGGAAATCATAACATTAAATGCACCGAATAGCATGACAAGGAGGTACATTGAATGCTCAGAAAAGACTAGCAGAAACCTATTGGTTTTAAAACATACGAGCATGGGACTAAAAGAAGCCAGTTCTGGAGTATTTGTTCATGATGACACAGGAGTGGAGAACTTTATGCAACAGTTTTTTGTATGGGGCTAAGTCTTTGCCTAAAATAACTATTCCACTGTCTTTTTTACTGTGATTCGTTGTTCCCTGTGGCTGTGGTAACATCCTCAAACTGCAATCACAGAAACTGCTCTTCCTTCTTCTATTTCCATTTTCTCAAATCTAAAAAGAAAACACATATAAATAACCCTCTTTCATTGAATTACCTTCTAATCTGATAATGAACTAATACGTGCTTCTGTTTGCCAAAATACTAACACTTCCACTATGAAGACTAGCTAATTTATAGTTGCTGCCCTGTACACAAAATGTGTACATTGCCTTCACTGCCCTGGAGTAAAGTAACATTGATGATGAAAAGGTGACATTCATGAGGTTATATTCAAGAGTTCACTACTCAGATAAGGAAAGAATTAATGGAAAATGCTTTCATAAAAATTAATTATAAGATGTGTTCGTATGTCAGGGAGATAAGTATAAATGCTTTAGCAACAGTATGTAAAAAAGAGAAGCTTAACGCACTCCACAGAGAACATTAAGTCACAAATACAGTCCTTTATATAGTAAAATCCAAATTTTCCCTGGCATTCATGAATCAACTCTATTGAAGGCAGTGGAGTCACACCTGCGGATTCCAAGAGGGAACTGGCTGTATGTGGCTCTCTACCTGCCCAGACAAACAGTCGTCATTCAGGTCATGTTCTCAAGACATCACAGGTGGGTATCATAGTGCAAAATTGCTGAACTGTCTTCAATGAAATGTTTAGCTCCTGAATCAGCATCTTTTAATTCTTTAACATATATTATTGCATTTCTGAATGGAACTATGTGTTTCAATATCGTGCCAGTCTTTAGAGAAAAATTAGAAATAACATGGAGCATTCACTGGCACTTCATAAGTGAAATTGTTAAGGTACAATGACAACATACTATAACTCTCCCATCTTATAATTCACAAGTGTGAAAAGGTATTCCTAACATACTCCTCAAAGAGCATCACTTGTTATCAGTAATCACGTCACAACAGAGGATAATCACTTTCACAATAGAAGAGCGGGGAAAAGATAGAAAAGGAGTGGAACAATACTTGTCACTGGAGAAAAAAATAAGAAAGAAAATGTCAAAATTAAAGCCTTTATCTCCTCTGAGTTATACTACTGTAAATCCACCAAAAGCAGAGGGACTTTTGCTAAGTGTTGTGTTCACAAATCACCTGGCTCTCCAAAGTGACCTACATTCAAAGTCATGCTTAATCACAAGACCACTCTTCTTGCCAGACTTCTGAACTCAGCTCCAGCAGGATATCTTTTCTTTCTCCAATTTGTGTTAACCACACATTTATTTGCCTCTTTGGTTGGGATTCACAGCCATCTCTTTTTAAATATTAAGCACCAAATTAAAACTCTTGTTTTGCTACCTAGCAGAATGGAAGAATGACCTTGTGATTAAAAGGGCTGGACTAGGATTCAAAACTCTGAGTTTAATTCCTCACTTCAACACAGGATCCTTGTACGACTTCAGACAAAGCACTTGCCAAATATCTCTCCACTTAAATTTCTTGTCATAAAATGGGGATAAATTATTATATTATCCATGTGGACATGCCATGAAGCTTTGCACAGCCTCTAGCTGCCTGGTGCAATGGTATCTCAAAGACAGCGGCAGGCTGCAATGATAATCTGGGATTCCCTACCTGGAAGTTGTCCCACATACCTTGCTAGAAAGCTTAGGCCTGCTACAAAATCAGTCTATATGATTCCCTTCAACCAGAAGGAAACAACATTTCAAAATGGGAGCTGGAGTAAGCCCCTCAATCCCACTGGAGCAGGCAGAGCAAGATGTGCCACACACACACAACCATTTAGGTATAAGCACTGCTCTGCAGTAGTATCATCACTACCACAGTTCGTACTGATCGCTCCCTACTACAAATGCTGTGGTTTTAGCAAGGGACCCACCATTTGATATGGCCCATTAGCATTAGAATGTTACAGCAGCAGAAGGTGACTCAAGCTTGAAATAAATCTCACCAGAAATGGCCCCAAAGGGAAAATTCCTATCCCCTACAAACCAGGCTGCAAGCCCTGGGCTGCTCCTGCAGCCTGGGCCCTCCGTGACTGACACGGGGCTGCCTCCCAGGCCAGTTCGTGGTGACATGGCCAACCGAACACGAGCGAGGGCTGCAGGTGAACAACACCGCTCCAGAAGCCTGGGGCCTGGGATTTCCTCCCTCTTCCTTGATGCTTTTAGAGGGTTAACTTTCTCACAATCAGATATTGGGACAATCTAGAGTTTCAGGCCCACAGTCCGCCCAGCAGCTTGAAGCGAGGGAGTTAAGCATGATGCCCCTGATAATTTGTGTGTTTCTCATGCAGT
The DNA here is from genome assembly GCF_009769465.1 of Tauraco erythrolophus. Taxonomy (NCBI): domain Eukaryota; kingdom Metazoa; phylum Chordata; class Aves; order Musophagiformes; family Musophagidae; genus Tauraco; species Tauraco erythrolophus. The sequence continues at coordinate 20,644,643 of NC_141475.1, forward strand.
TCTGTTTACCTCGGAGAATAGCTCAGATTCATGTGGTGGCTCATCTGTTTGTTTCCCAGGAGTGTCCTCCTCATCAGGTACAAATGACTTGTTGTTTCCCTGTCCTGTCTGCCTCCCTGGTGACGGACAGATGAGAACCGTTCCCTGTGCTCTGGGACTCTAATGTGATCTGGGACGTGCTTGTGGCAGGCGGGGTGGAGCGGGCGGGGGGAGAGGAGCGCAGGGAAGGGGCAGTTAACACTATGAGAACTAAAATCTCTTTGTAGACGAGCGTGTTTGTGTGCATTTCCAACCCAGCCGCAATTCGCTGCCAGCTGCTTCACCATCCTGGAGTCAGGGGAACAATGGCTCAGGAGCAATGCTGGCAGAAAAGAGAGATCTAAAAATAGATCTTTGGAGGGCTAAAATCAGGGGGTCAACATTTTGAGGAAGTATTATCTGATTGTTTTTAGTAACAGGTTTTCTGGAAAGTCATCATGTTTATCGCCTTGGACTGTATGAGCACTCCTGACAGCCTGATTCTACCCTCACTTAGAGGCAAACGGGAGTCACCTATCCATTCTTTTTACTTATTTACATTTACAGTTATGCAACATATTACCTAACTCACAATCCACCAGCTTGCTGGATGCCTGCCTGATGACAGAAGATGCAATCGTATTTATAAAGCTAGCCTGCATCCCCTTCCACTTTCTCTTTAGAAACTCATTTTTATAGGCAGTCTTAATTTGGCAGTTACACTTCAGCAGGGATCACATGAGCATTTTTTCTTTTGATTCACATAGTTTCAGATGCCTCGAACTCCATTCAAATTCAACTCCATGCACAGAGAAGCCAAGTTTCACCAGGACTATGACTGGAATAACACATTTCTGGAAACATCACAGTTTCTACAGCAAACCTTAAACTGACCCCATTTCTGTCAAATCTGGCTAGAGATTCATCAAAAAAGTTCACAAAGTCCTTAACAAACCTGAGTAAAAGCTCAGTCTTGGCTCTTAATGATATCCACGAGTCGTGTTGCTGACAGCAGAGGCAGAAGGATTGGGATCCCCGTTAATTAACCTCCACGTTTTACACTGTGTGCAGAAAACATTTCACACAATCCCACTTGTCTCAATCAACTGGCTCAATTAATAAAAATAGGTCTGGGAAGATGCTCCCACTGGATTTTTGGCAGCATCTTTGGCTTGCCTGCATTCTCTACATGTGTGACTGGAAAGAAATCCTGTTGATTTCATTTTCTTCTTTCTCTCTCTCTCAATTTGAAAATAGAATCTATGATTCTCCATCATTTCCACTTAGATAGAAATATGTTGTGAAAGGTAATTTTATTGCTGAGAAATAATCTTCCTAATGTCAGCCATTATTTCACTCTCAGTGTGACAACTAGGGTAAGTGTTGGAAATCACTGTATGTTTCAGCTAAAGTATCTTGACAACACAAACGAAGAAGAAAAAGGTAGTCTTTTTGTTAATGAAAACTGCACTGTTATTTTGGTCTATAATGGAGAGAATCATGTAAATGATTGCCTGTCGTCTATACTAAAGAAAAATAAATTTAAGAAAAGAAAATCAGCAAACAGGAGAAGCTGTTTCCTTCCTCCTTGAATTTGCTCTTATCATCTCTACTGTAATCAGCCCTTTAACAACATTTTGCCTCTGATATAATGCTCATAGGCTCCCAACGTAAAATAAATCAAAATCCATCACCAGACTGGGGCTATTAGCTTTGCAAAAACTAGGAAAACTACTGAAATTTTAGCTATTCACTGTTATGAGTAAACATTATTTTATTTATAGATCTACAGGCATTTGGTATGTAATATTATACAGTAAAACCATCCTAGCCCATGCCTCTATCATTAGCACAACCGCCTGTATTGTCAATTTGGAGGGGAGGATTCCTTCCTTTGGGGATGGAGGGACAGATGATATTTCCTACTGCTATCATCCCTCAGGGCTCTTCTGCAATGCTATATTTCTCCCCTTACTCATCTGCACCTGCAGACAAAAGAGCTGTCCTGCTATGTCAGCAGTGCAAAACTCAAGTTCAGAGACAGGGAGAAAGAAACGTGTTAATAAAGGTGCGTTATTTGACGGTTTTGTCCAATTTGAAAGTCGGATAAAGAAGAAATTTTTCAATTTTTCCTTCTCCTCCATACCTAGTGAACAAGGACATTTTTGATAACTCCCTAAACTAGTTTTCAATTAGCTTTAGCAATCAGGTCTGCGAAGCCCAAGCAGCAGAGAGAGTCATGAGAAAACTGAAACCACAAACGGACTGTCAGTGGGTAAAACAGAACCCTGCACCATCTTCAGTAAAGATGCTTCAGTATCTTAGAACTCTGCCTACTTTCTATGTCAATCACCATTCTGAGTAATTTATTCATGTCTTAAAATTCTAGGTCATCAGATCTGCCCTTTGCAATCATATTACAATCTCTTAAATTCAACAGAGAATTTCTGATGAAGTTTTTCAGCTTGATTTTCCCACTATCCAGATACTCCAGATAGTGCTTCAGCAGATGGAACATGTGAAATTTTTGCTTCTGGGTTTTATAGATTCAAATTATGAATGCTGGTATTACATTTGGGCAAAGCTTACTCACACAAGTAGTCTTTTCTAATGGAAATAGCTTCATTTAAGAGGGAGTGAGCAAAGAATTTGCCGAATTGGATGAGAATTCCCCGAGTCTATTCCTGGTACAGATCTAGCTTGCTTTTCACTGCCTGATGAAGAAAAACAAGTAAAAACAAATTAAGGAACACTTCTAGAATTTTAAGTGATTGAGGGACACAGATTGACGGACGGCAGTGACTCACCGCATTGCAGTTCTGTTGAACAGCAAGAAGTCCCCAGGCCCTTGATTTCAGCAAAGTGATCCTGAGTTGCCTACTGGGGAAAAGATAGAGCACAAACCACTCTGGCTTAGCTCCCTATCCAACAATGCTGCCAAATATATATATTAGTTATCTATGAAAAGCACAGTGTAGGACAATGAAAATGCAATAATTTTATGTGAAGAGTTTGAACCAACTCTGCTGGCAGCTTGTTGATAAGGGTAAAGCTGTCGGGCCCCTTGCTTTGCTTTCCAGCCATTATTTTGTTGCCAAGGCAGTGAAAGATACTGGGCAGATTCATCAGGTGAGGGAGAGAAATGAAGATTTGTGCACTGATTCTCCTTAAGCTGTGTCCATAGGGTTTTCTTTCTTGCATGCAAAACAAAAGCACATCATCTGAAAAACCTTGGGCAACAACATGGGAGCATTTCCCCACCTCAGACAGCTCCACAGCGAGAGGGTCCACTGGGCCCCATCAAGACAGTTTCCCCTTCTTACGTTTTACTGCAACGGTACTACGCAAAAGGCAGGGACCTCGTTACCCTTTACCAGCTGTAGTCTTTTACCTGTCAAAGTCTTACATCAAATTCATTTGTGTATACTCATTTTAAAACCAGAGATGACCCCTTCTTTCAAAGCACCACCCTTCCCAATGGAAGAACTATGAAAAGCCTGGTAGGACTGAACGCTACTTCTCCAGCACAGAAATGAATATTAAGAGGTCTTCTGTAAGCTGTCAGAGCTTGCTGATGTCCAGAAGATTTCCTATGGCCCTGAAAGTAAAAGTTTGAATCTCTGCCTCTGCCCAAACACGCACATGGCTCTTGAGCTCAGGAGTGGCCTAACAGATAGGGAATTTCCCATAGAAATAAGAAGTTATAACTGAGACAGTTAAAGATCCACAATTTGCCTCAGGCTATTTTCCAGCATCAACAGGCTGCATCTGTAGGGACATGTATCTAAATTGGGGGAGCCTTTGTAACAGGAACATAACAACGAGACACAGAAAACCTCCACCGAAGCAGGACGTTTCCGGAGGACCGCATGCAGTTCATCGACCTGTCCCTCCTCCACAGCCTGGCTGGAGCCGCCTGCCCAGGAACGGAGACCCTCTGCTCACTGCCTGCCTGCACGCACACACCTGACTGCTGGTGTCTGAACGCAGGGAAACAGAACTCATTTGCTCTTATGCAATTTAATCTCAGCATCCCGGCTTGAAGAAAATGAAATCTGTTATTTCCAGTCCCTCAGGCTTCTTCCCCTCCTTCTGCTGTAGGCAGCATCCCCGTTCCCATGCCAAAGGTGCTCCCTCCCTCTGTCCTCTCTGATCTGCAGCTTTTTGCTTTTGCCAGTTGTGGTAGGCCAAGGAATCAGCCTCAGATGGGGAGGCAATTCAGTCTTCCCATTAACCCTTCAGCAGCAGTAATTGTAGGGCACACGTGCCTCTGAACAGACCCACAAACTAGAAATTACAGCTACAGACAGAGCAGCGTTGACCTGTGCTTGTCCACACATCACAGCCCAGTTCCCCTCCTGGGGGAGAAGGAAAAGGATTATCAGCCTGTGAAATAGTACGTGCATGCAACATACAGCAACAGAGTAGAAAGCTCTGAATTTGCTCCAGAGGCGATTTACCATCGTTTTCCAATTTAATTGCTGGGAAGGCAGAGAGCAGGTGGGGAGCGGGCAACAGCCCACGCACCAAGAACACGGGCGGCTCGTGCCACACCACTGCTACCTTGTGTGGATCAAGTGCTCCCCTCACAAAACCACTCATGTTCTGTCCTCTTCACCGTCAGGAGTGTGGGAGGAGAACTGGCCATGAAAATACATTCTCATGGCATCATTTGAGAAAAAGCAGATTTAAAGTAAAACATCTTTCTGGAGACCTACAGAAGCTGAGGCCTGGCCCTGCTGCCCCGTTACACATGACTAATATTAGCTGGTGCAAACGACCCCACTCGTAACAATAGTGAAAACTGCAAAACAAGGATTAAGGATTTTCCGTGGACAATTATGGCAGAAGTTTAAACATTAATTTGCTTTCTATTAATAGCAAGCTACGTGGTTTAGGTGCCCCAGGCATTCTCGGGAGGTGAACTTAAACCTCACACTCCGGCACTTCTGTGTGGCAAATGTCAAACCAGCATGGATTCTGTACAGGAAAGTCCTTAAGTACTTAAACCAGCAGCAGAAAAGGCTTTCCCAAAATATATTCACTGTTGAGATTAAGCGGTATTGCTTGAGGTTCACATTTTAATCAGAACTATAGTAGCAACAATGAGAACAAGCCTTTATAAACTGAACAGACCTAGAAATATACGGGCAAATTTTAGCTTTCTTATAAAATTAGATAAGGAAGAAGGACAAACAGAGCAAAGGCCTCCGCTCCCTTCGAAATTCCATGGGAATTAGGCACCCAGCATCATGCTCTGAAATGTCTGTATTCATTTTTTCCAGCTGCTTAGGTTTGGGGTTTTTCTTACTACATTTTGAAAAACACCACCCTTATTTACAAACCTGGCGAAGGAGGTGGGAGGCTGGTTCCTTCACATAAGGAATACAGCAAAACCTTCAACACCACCCTGCCTGTCTGAGACAAAATCTATTCCTGCTCAAGATCTTTGCACGCAGGAGAGGTTACTCCAGAGCACACTCGCTGGCGCAAGGGACTAATCCCAGCTTCTGACACCAGCCGACTCTTGCAGCCCCTGTCAACTCACGGCAATCTGCTGCATTTGGCAGTACTTGTCAGCAGCCACTCTACCAAGACTCACAAAAAAATAAAACAAAATATGTCCTATATATAATGGCCTAAACCCCTAAAAGGGTTTTGGGATCCATTTTAGGGACAAAGAATTACTAGTCACTACTTGTTTATGTAAAATCCAGGCTCACGCAGTTCATACTCATCCATATACAACGGAACGCAATTGCAAGGAGCAACTATCTTATTTTTTCACAAGGTATGTTTGGGGGGGGGTGGATAATGGGAATAGCAATGGGCTGATTGGGCTTGGTAATATATTTGCAGATATGGCAAAACTTAAACCACAGCAATTACCAAGGTCAGTCTGCTGTTCCTCAGAACAGTCTTTATAAGCTGCCCAGAGAATTAAGAAGCAACCAACAGTGCTTGGCACCTGCGTGAATACGTAACGGAGGGGCTGTTTCAGGAAAGGTATTTGTTCAGCATCTAACAAACAAGGCAGTGATTTGGGCTGGGGACATCTGGGTGCTACCACACTTTTATCAGTGGAAAAAAGTTGCAATCTGCTCATGGACTAAGTGTGATCAGGAAAATGAACTAATTTTTACAATAAATAATTTACTGCAAATTATTTGCTTAATGTTATACAGGGGCTTGCCCCTTCAAACCTTATAGATTGGTAATACTTCATGGTCTTTGTAGAATCTTCAAATTCACTACCACAATTTAAAAAAAAAAAAAAAAAGAGGGGAGAGAGGTTTTTCCTCCTTTTTTCAGAATCAACCATTTTCTTTGAAGGGAAAACAAAGCTAACAGTTTTGAAGGAAGGAGTTTTCACATTCTTTTTAGAAAGCCTATTTATGAGGAAGAAAAACCTACTTTTCAAGCCTATACTTAAACTTGAAAAAGGACTGTTGCCTAAAACTAGCCATTTCCCTACTTTCTCATGCTAATGTCCTGTTTATAATTGACACCTTTACTGCCCACCACAATATCAATTTCACTTCCCCAGAGAAAGAAAAACCCGATCCTGTGACTAGTGCACTGGATTGATAATCTAGACTAATGCTGACAGATAAATGCACTAATTTTCTTCTGTGGTTGGCTCCACATTGCGGAGTAAATCTGCTTCTAACAACTGCCTCAATAGACTCTGTAACCTGTCCAAAAGATGATGTCAAGTGCTACAAGGGCCTAGGGCTAGTATGGCAGGTAAGAGTTACCACTGGGATAAAGTTACAGGTGAGGTTTTGAATGAGAGGGTTATTTTAAATGAAAGCCTAGCTGGAAATACAGATTGCTTTTAAAAAAAGTTAACATAGTAAAGGAATAAAGAGCAACTTATATGATTTTGAGATCTATGTCTTTAGCATGAAAATCAGTATGTCATTACTAAAAGTTAGCTAAGATATTGCAACCCCCAGGAAACATAAAGAGTTTGTGTTTATTACACTGGGTAGTGCTGCACAGGAAAATGATGTGCCTTGCCCTGCCTTTGCTGGTGGCACAGACTCTGGGTTCCCGAGCAGAGCACAAGCCTCAACAGCATTCCCTGAGTGCAGGAGGGTACATGATCAATGGCTCACTAAAGATACAAACTACAGACATTGATGGAGAAGCAGAGGAATTGCTCTTTTTAATATCATTCCAGGAGAAAAAAAAAAAAACACAATGAAAAACAATTAACTTTTTTTTAAATTTCATGCCAAACATTTGTGTCATTTCTGAGAACATCAGCAGCAACTGCAGAGCCAATAAGATATCAGTGTTGCTTTGCTCTTATTGGTTTTCTTGTTGAATTCCAGCATCACTACGCTGGTTGCTACCAATTTATAACACTTCGATGTTCATTTATCATTTTGACCAAAAGAGCAACTTTGGTGGACATTTATTGATTCCCTCTTTGGAAAAGATCACAAGCAATAGCTTTTTAAATAAAAAGGGTCTTTGGGTTACATGGATATCCCTGGCACTGAGGGATACGTCTCTTACTCTGCTCTCATGTCTAAAATGTTCAATAAGCTCCCACTCCCCTAACCTGAAACAAAAATAAAACCACATTTTAATCACATCTTTTTCTCCTGATTTTCTCTCCCCACCTCCTGACCTTTCCATGTGAAGAGGATCACGCAGAACATTTCAGCTTTTCTTAGGCTAACTTTTGCTCACTTTGAATAGCACTTATATAGGTCAATAGCATCACTTCCCCTTTCGCCCCCCTCCCCATCACAGAAGAAATACGGGATCTGACCTCTTTAATGCGTCGGTTAACAGGATGCCTTTTTGTTTGTTTATGGCGCAGGAAGTTTGATATTTAAATGAGACAAAATATTCAGGAGAAAGACTGACTTTATAGTCTCTGCTTTTTTTTTTTTTTTTCATATTTGTACAGCACCATGCACATCTGGCTCTCAGTAAGGCTCCTTAGTGCTATTTCAATACAAGTAACAGTAACAGCAGGAGTACTCTGACCATAAACTACAGGATTAACAATGGCAGATCTACTCTCGTTACAGAATACATGGAAAAAATATGCCATATTAATAGTGTGTACTACAATATGCACAAAAAAAAACTGTATATTGTAGGTAAACTATAGTTCACTTATTTCATTGCTACAGAAAAATACCAGTAAGTAAGCCAATGTCGGAACACAGTGGGTCACCAGTTTGGTCATATTCTAATATGTTATTGTTATGGTCACAAGAACACAGAAAACATTCTTTGACAGCAATGAAGGTGTAGATACTTTGTGCACTTTCTGAAATTATCTACAACTAATATACAACTAATATACATTTCTCTTCTTTTTTTTTTTTTCTCTTTTCTGAATATTTCTGAATGCCCCTCTTTCCTGAGCAGAGGAAGCTAAAAGTTTCAGTAACATTTCAGGCTCGCTATTTATCTTTTAATTCTGTATGACTATTCAGTGAACCCAATCCTGCTCCTGTGGAAGTCTAAGGCGAGTTTGGATACTGCATTCCCTGGGAACTGGATGGAGCCTCCAGCTACTGACTTTGTAAGGCTTCAGCCATGCAAAACTCTGCTGGCACAAGTAACGCATAAAAGCAAAAATAAAAATTCTGCCTCTTTGAAATGTTTAACGACAGCTCATTTGTTAATATAGTAGTTGAAAGGTGAAAAAACACCCACTGATTCTGAAAAGTATGGAAACAGGTATTATTTTTCGGACTGTAATGCCTTCACTAGCTGTTAGCTTTGGAAATATTTAGACATAAATCAATTCTGTCCCAAAATAGAGTCCAAAAGAAAGAATCTTCAGAAACTGGAACAAAGTCCTGCATTGTGCTCTATAAAATACTTGTCGAGATTTTTCACTAGAGGGCACTACCACATCATCACCAAAAGGCACGAAGGACAAAGGACAAGAGTGGCCTGGTTGTTTAACTTGCACACTCTGCACAGGCTGCTTTATGGTTTGAGAAACAAATTTTAATGACATCGCAGAAATCTTTTTTTTTTATATATATATAGTGGTGGGACTTACCGGCCGTAATAGTAAACATTTAATACATGGAGGCTTCACACCATAAAGTTCTGACTCTTTAGGCTGTACACCTCATTAAAAATAGTCTGTACTGAGTTAGCAGTTCTCATCAAAACAATTCAAGGAGGCTGTATTTGGGAATTACACTGCTGAATTAGCACAACAAATAAGGAATAATATAGGGCATAAGGCAAAGGAAACTTACACTTCGGCTGCTTCCTTTTTTGTATTCAGTGCTGCTCACAGGCACCCTGCCCAAATGAGGTTAGGAGAAGAGCCGAAACTGGGAATCACAGGGGAAAACAGGGAGAGAAATATAAGGGAGCTAGGCTTTCTGCCAAATAAATACTACTTGCAACAACCTGTGATAATTGCCTAACTGTATTTATTAAAAGAAAGGCACCTTAATGAAAGAAAGGTGCAAAAAGATTTAAACATTTCATTTTTAGGGATTTTTTTTTTTGTTATTTTTCTCAGTGTTTTCTTTGATGAGTAAGCAATGCTTGTGCCACTAGAGGATAAATACAAATGAAGGTTTTCTTTCAATGCTTCTGGCTGAGAGAGAGCACAGAGGTCGCTTTTAAGGTGACTAGTTTTTAGTTTGAAAATAGTGGCTCTCCTTTTTCTTAAGAAACTCTCTACTTTGTAGTCCATTGCTATGCACCTGAAAACTTCCCACTGACTTCCAGGGAAAATTTGGCTGCTCAGGAATTCGAGATTGGGCTCCAGAATGGCAATCGCATACAGAGAACTTAAGAATGCGCAAAAATTTAACCCTTCAATGGAGCTAGTCACATTCTTAGAGCTATTCATGCATTTATTACCCTGCTTCATATAGAAGACAGAAAGAAATGCATTTGTTACATTAGAAAATTATAAGAAAAAAAAAAAACAACAGTGAGGTGATTTGTTTTTTTTTTTGAAATTGTGTGGTTTATCCAAATCTCTAGCTTCTTAAGCCTTTATCTGATCTACATCTGATTTCTGAAAGCTCTTGAAACTTGACATCTCGTTTAGAGCGCAATCCAACTCTGTTTAACCAGATAAGAATTCAGCCATTTATAATTGCAAGTCCATGATGACAAAGCCCCATCAAATTCCTGCTCTGTTCTTGTAACTGCGAGTACTTCATTAGTGAAACATTATCGCTAAATTTAGTTTAAAAATCAGTTTATCGAAATCATTAAAACTGACCTGCTTACAGCACCCATCAGATGGAATGGTAGCCTACTAAAACGGTCTCATTTAAACAGGTCTGGGGAAAAAAGCAGAGGTGTTTCTGAATTAGAGGCCTCCTATGTCAGACAGCAACGGACATCAACAAAAGTTGCTTATAAGCTGTAGACAAAACAGCAGCAAAGCAGGGTTAGCGGGTTGCCTATGGGGCCGGAATGTCTGAACTCTACCAAGTGCTGCTGAGGAGAACAGTTTCAAGGCCAGATGTGCTAATTGGGAAGAGAGTCCAGCAGCTGAGAGGAGATCCTGCGGCCTGTGGGATGAGCCCTGAGCTCTGTAATATCTCACTATGACTCTTCATTATAGGAGCAATAACAGACACTTTGGCTATGAAGAAAGCGCAACTGCGGTAATAGTAAAAAAGATACCGAATCCCAAAGTTTTGGCAGTTGTATGTTTTCCTATTATGGGTTATGGAAACCTAGCCCTGTGCAGACAAGCCTGGGAAGGGATGAGTGAGCAGAATGCAATGTCTTTCCTAATATAAACAGATTATTTTGCATTATGGCAGATTTAGGAATGTAAAATGTTCACTCTGCAGCTAGTTAAAAGCTTACCATAATTGCTCTACTACTGCCACTGCTACAGGATTCCCTGTCTCATCGACTGGTGGATGTTCCTTGGCTTCCAGACTTTGTTTGCAGGAGGTTGCTGGAGATGGAGAGGAGGAGATCTGAGGACAGATCCTCCATACATGATGCCACAGACATTCTGTGTACAGCAGTTCATAACTCACTTAATCCAGGCTAAGAACACACCTTAGAAACACACAGAATTCAAAACACGAAAGAGAGCCTTTGCCTCCTCCCTTCCCAGGTGAGCGGCTGTTTGGGCAGCACAAAAGTGTAAGACTGGATAAAAACCTAGTCAGACTGAAGCCAACAGCAAAACATCACTGGATGTCAGAAGATTTGGAGTTTCACCCGAGACACTGCTGGCTGAGCACTGAAAATTGAGTAAATTCCCTTTGCCTGGGCCTGCATCTCAAAATGGAGGTCTCAAGCTCAGCGACTGAGCATTCACTTGGGGCAAGTATGTTTCTGGAATGAGAAACCCAACCACTATCTATTACGTACAAGTGAGATACTTTGCAATTCAAGGTCAAAACTCTAGCTTCAAGCAATCCAAGTATTTTGTGTCGAAAGACAGATGTAGGTACAAATTTAGTCATTAATTCATGCGTCAATACGAGATCAAACCAAAAAGCGGAATCCAAATACTCCCAAAATTTGAACAAGAATTCTAGTTCGGGCTTGCAAGCAGGTCTGCATGTTCAAATGGATAGTCAAAGACAACCTGGCTTCTTTTGTCAAAGAATCACTTTCTTAACTCTGCCAGCAGCGCTTCAGACTGACGTTTCACGTGGTATCTTTTTTTTAAACACAGAATTAAAGGGAAAAAAAAAAAAATCCTTAACCCAATATCTTTAGGGCTTTTGTTTTGGTTTTGCAACTTTTCTGTTTCTGAAAAGAGCACCAAGTAATCTGTTGATGAGAGAAGGAAAAATATATTTAAGCAAGGAAAAACATGCTGCTACAGTAAAACTGTGTCAGATTCTATTAATTCAGTTTTTCATTGTCTGATATTTCCAGGCACAGTGGGCTTTTTGGTAGACCTCTGAGCTCTGTTTTCTAACAGAGGCATAGCACAGGGCCTGTCAGGAAGAGGCAGCGCTCTCATTGTTATACACCTCAAAGAGACAATATAATCCTCATGCCTTCAGAAGGGCCAGGACTGAACCCCAAAACAACAACCCTGCCTTCCTTTAAAAGGGTGAGCAAAGCTCGGTCAAAGCCTTGTTAGTGCATGCCTATGAATGGTTCCCTCATCGAGTGGCCGATCACACTACATTAATATCGTGGGCACATTCTGCTTTGTTAGCAATACTGAATTCCACTGCGGCACTAATGAAGAACCAGTCCTCATGTAAGACATGCTATCTCCAGGATGTGTCTATTCTGCTATGAAATTATTTCCTTTTGTCAAGAGTATTACGAGATTACTAGCTGGAAAATATTTAAACACAACACAAGGAGGAAAATGTCTTTCCTTTGGGGAAGTTGCATGAACACACAGTAACGTAATTCCAATACAAACAAATACATCTGGTCAATATTAAGCACCTGTCCTTGCTGCGTGAGCCAAGGAGGCACCAAGCCTTTTACAAAGCACTGCTACAGAAGCTGGTGTTTTATCTGTAGAGATTGGAGCAGGGAGAGGTTTTGGCAGTCCCTGGTTCTATCCACAGTGCTTCGCAAAGTTCACTTAAGTAGTATCATAGTTTACCCGCTGGATTAGATGAAACTGGATCCTTTCCAGCTCTATATCAAATTTCATAGGTAGCAAAACCACGAATAACAACAGGTTCATTTGTATTATTTTGGAAGCATCCCATGAGGCCGAGGGCAAGCCTGGGACTCATCAGGCAGAGCAGGTGATTGCTGCACACCGCGTTACTGCACACTTCAAGGAAGCGTTTTTTGCCTAGTCTCTCCTCCCCCCGCCCGTATCGCAATCGAGCATAATAAAAACCAAAAGAAGCAGGAAAAGAAATCAAGTTATAGCCAGACGTATTGCACTGAATTAAAACACAGGGACCCACAAAATAAATTTCCTGAAGCTAACTTCTAGTTCAGCCTCAGTTAACACCTATCTACTTGAAGGAATGTCTCTCTAAGATCGCGTGTCCCTCAATAACGTCAGAAGTAGTGAAATAAATTGTAAAGACTGTGTGAGGTGAAAAAATGCTGAATCTAATCTGTACTTATATCTCAGAAAAATCTCTACTGTTATTTTAAATTTCAGAGCAATATGAATTCCATTCTGAATGCCCCAAAGGTAAAAATATAACTGGTACCAATCAACATATCCAGTTCTAATGCACTTTTGCCCAATTATTTTTGCACAAAATATCCAAGTTTATCCAAACCAAAATTAATTATGAAACTGATCCAAAGCTTTCTGAAATCATCAGGATTCTCTTCATAGATTTCAAAGGGGTTTCAATCTGGTCTGTTAAGTGAGTCGTTAATCATTTTTAAAATTGGAAGGGCTGATTTAGCATGCAGTTAAGGATTTGAGAACATGTATACAGAAACCAGTAGGATTTTCTAAAGTCTTCGATGCTGTCCAAGCTCTTCTCTCATTTAGGTCAGCAGAAGTGCTAACACTGAGTGTTTCTTAAAATTCCTCCATGCTGCTTAAATTTAGCCACGTTAATCCTTCAGTACTGGAAAAAGACTACACATCTCCGTACAGGGCCTGATCCTTTTCAATTTACACATGAGTAATGTCATATGCTTACCGGTCTTGGTGGGATTATTCCTCAGTGTCCACTTCCACACTATCAAGAATAATTTATGGGAATCCCATATCAAGATGTGTTATTCTTCACAGGCTGCTTGCATATATTCTTCCTTACTGATTCTGTAATACCCCTTGCTGTGTATGACTTGGGTTCATCATATTCAAAGCCATTTCTTTTTCCTTTATTACTATATCATTATGTGAAGTAAAACTCAATAATAATTTTAAATACACTTGTGTATTCCACTTCACCAGTGCTGACAAAATGTCACATAGTGCTTCTTTTTTGTTAAGAAGTTACTATTCTCTCTCAGTTGCATAATCCTAACACAAAGTAAAGAGTATTTGAGGGTTTGTTTAAAATTATTCAGTTTCATTATACTGCTACAAGTGGTGCTGACAGCAAAACCACTTGCTTGCCTGAAATAAAATGAAACATAAAGGATTTATTTTCTTGCATGTGGAAAGTTGTGCAGGCTACCTTATTACATTTTTTAGTTTTACGCAAGTAAACTCACTACTTCAAATTTCATTCAATTTCTACCAACTCAAAAACAAATTTCCAGTATTATTGCCTAAAATGTTTTTAATTTTCATGTGTTAGTAAACAATTATCTCTTCTTTTCATTACTGATTCTATGATGCCTCAATTCTACCACAACAGGAAATTTGTCTTCCTTCTCCTTGATAATAGTCTACATGAATCCAACAGGCAGAATTTAGTCCCAGCTTGTCCAGGACATAGATGGTGACAAGTCTACCATTTCCTGAAGGAAAATCATAGATGAGAGCAATAACCACAATAAATCCTTTCAAACTTTCATAGTTAAAAAAAAAGTGCTCAACTATTTATGAATTAGAGAGAAAGTTTACATCAGCAGTTGCCCTACTTGGCAACATTAAAATAAAGTATTTTCTCCTGCAAAGGAGAAAACCTCAGCCCTCCTGACTATTCCCTGAGGATGCTAATCTTGCTTCTGCCACCACACCAAATAGGAAGAGATCAACATACCACAATGAAGGGGCCAGTAAGTAAGTAATTTTTAAGATGTCATGCATGCAGACCCAGCTGCTCAGCCATTACGGTTGTTAGTATTTGGCCCATTGCCACCAGCCGACAGCCAAGAAGAAAACAAACCATAAGGGTTAAATCACATCTACTTACAGAGCAAACTTGCTTGCCCAAGGCATACTGCAATGGTGGCCAAGAAAAGCAAAAGCACAGGGAATTAGCCTTTTACTGCAACACTTGCAGTAGGAAAACAGCAAGCTGATCATGAGGTAATTCCTCTTAACTAGGTGTCCAATAAACTGCTCATGAAACCCAGAATGGTTCTTCTGCAGTACCACATTCTTGTCATATATTTGATCTAGGGGAGGGGTTAAAGTTTTTATTAAATTATGCTGCATAGGTAAAAAGCAAATCAGTCAATTCAACAGCTGTCTTTTGCCTAATACCCACTCTCTTTGTCTCAAAAAGTTGGCTTTTGCAAAGTGAGCACACTTTTGAGAAAGACAGAACTTGGGCTACTGATAACATATATATATTACCTTCTGCATAGGTTGAGTTTTTTTTATTTATTTACCAATTAGTTTTATGTGGCATTTGAAAATCTGAACAAAATACTTCAAGGGGATGAAGATCACCTGAGGAACTTTCCAGCTCCAGACTAGATAGTTGTGGGCTTTAGTGCCATAGAAAACTCTGTGGAAACACTAGTAGAGACAAAAGACTTTAGCCACTCTGCAACTGATTTCTTATACTGTACACAGGAAACCTTCAGAACTAATAAAAACCAATGGGTCCTTACTTTCTATTGAAAAGCATCTGATCAGAAAGATCTTATCCTCTGCACACTATTTCATACAGTACCTAAACTGGCACTCTCTGCCTATCCCTCCTGCAGATTCAGAACAGCACCCAAAGCACTGCTATGATTCTTTACACGAAACAAAAATGCAATGAAAATTCCAACTCCCAAATGAACCTCATCAGTTCAGGATGTTTCTTGACCAGGCTACTCTACTTTTCCAGATGCTCAATTATGTAAGACTATTACATAGATAAAGAACAATCAGTTCACAATCATAGTCCCAGGTTACAATGGAAGGAGCAGTAATATAGACATCTGATACCAAAGGTACACACGGGTAACAAGAAGATGGACTCTTGTGCTTACATGACCCATTCATCATTTATTGAAGAACACTCACAGGAGATCACATCGGCTTCTCTTTGACATCAAGAACCACTGAGCTCTCTGTGCCTCGCCCTTTCCTCTCCCCCTTCCACACAGCAAGGCAGACAGGCACGGATGCAAACCCACTGATGATTTTTAAAGCCAAGCAACAAGTCGCTGTCATGTGGCTAGAAAATGGGTCTGAGTTAATGCTGAAATAATTGGAAATCCCATAAATGAGGCAAGCCACTTCTTCCTCTGCACAGTCAGCTCTACACTCACACCTGAAGGGCTGGTGCTGGCAGGGAAGAGAGGCTGTTTTCTTCTTAGCCCAATCCGAAGAGAGCTATTTCTTCCAGTGGACCACAGTCAGGCAGGTAACACCTTCCTTGCATAAAGAGAGAGTCCAGCTCACTGCAGGAACCAGTGAAACCAGAAAAGCTGCAAAGTGGTCAGTGGAAAACACTGCAATGCCTCTGCTGTAGTAATGGCCAGCTATGTCAAGGAGTGGTAAAGATGAAGAGATCCTACAGGACCAGAGAGAAGCTTGCGGGGGGGCTGGTTGCAAGAACACACATGGTAATACCAAACCAGTTCAGGAAAACATATTCATTTGTTGTTTAAAAGTAGATGCACAGCACAGTAAATACGAAATACTATCACTGTAACTGTAAATTAATGTCCCTTTACTTGATTTCACCATTAAAATACCTAAAACCCAGTAGTCCCAAATAATTCAGAGCATAGAATATAAGTAAACTTTAATTGTCAGATTAGGAATATTTCTGTTGCCGTAAAGATGGCTAATTCCAGTTACCTGAGCTGCAAGCTTAGGGCACATACACAGACAGTTACCATGAATCAGATGTCGAACGAAAAGCTACAATATTCAGGTTGTTGGAAAACGTGTTTTCTAAGTAACCACAGGGTCCAGAGTCACTGGGACATACGAGAGAAATACATACAAGAAACAGAGCTGGTTTTAATCCTCACGTCTGTGACAGGCGGAGATTGTGAGAGGAATGCTCTTACAAATAAAAAGGACCCATGTTGTTAAGCTTCTCTCCTCACTCCAGGCCAGGTAAATCTCAACAACAGAAACTTGTTGTGTGTGCTCTGAAAGTGCTGGAGATTATATGAAGAACCAGAGAAAAAGAAAAAGCAACACTGACCCAAAAAGACACAGAGCCAGCAAACAGCACTAATGTTTCTGTGGCTGCAGAGCCGAAGGCAACTTGTCCTCTCTCATTATGACTGAGTGGGATCGGTGCATATAAACTTGGGATGTTCACATACAAAGAGGTTATTGCACGACATCTGATTCATGGTAACTGTCTGTGCATGTGCTCTAAGCTTGCAGCTCAGGTAACTGGAATTAGCTAATTCCTCTCTTTCATTCAGAGCTGAGGGCTAAACAGGAGCTAAAAGCATGCTTGTAAGATTGTGGTAGATAAGTTGATATGCAGGAAATGATTACCACATGTAAGCTTTCTCTTGTGTTTATGTTTTGGCTTCCTCTTTAATACTGACTGGGGGATATTTCTTTTATTTACATCTTTACACATGTTAAAAAGGAGTCCTTGGCACATATACTGGGAAGGAATAATCATGACTTGCTGATGCTAGAATGTTTTTTCCAGCTACAGCACACGTGCAAGACAAGACACCACTCCTCCCCCAAACCTGACCTCTTTAGCAAAGGTGAATGACTACATATTCAAGTCTGTGCTCTCACCTGAGGTTCCCATCATCCAGGCTTCTCCTTGGTTGTGCCCTGCTCTGCTTCACTTCAAATCTAGGTTTGCATTCTGCACTCACAGGGTTGATCGAACTTCAGCTAACCGTGCCAGACCATCTTTCCACTTCTCATCAGCTTCTCCTATTCCACCAAGTAAGACACTTCAATGCTGTCTCAAATCAGACTGATTTGCAGTGCCAGTTATATAGTACGTTGATGGCAACCACCTGCCAAAGCCGAGGCTTTAAGTTAGTATCTGACAGACATTGCATGTGAGGGGCTATGCTGTGCTCCATCTTGGGAGATAGATCCTACCAGCAGGACTCTGTCACCACTTAAAGTTTCATTAGCTCTGAATCATCAGAATAATACTGCTCCACAAAGCAATTTCTAAAAACAGAAGCTCAAAATTTAAAAATGTTCTCCCCAGGCTGACATTATCATTCAAATTTAGCTTCTTTGTGATCTTTTTCATTTGTGAATCTGAATGTACTGTGTAAAACTGGAGAAACTGAGACAAGAAAGAACTCGTTTCACCAGTGTCGCACAGAAGGACAGAAGAAAATCCAGAAACAGAAAGCACAAATCTTGCAATTTCACATTCAGAGTTACTCTGACAGGTCCTACCTACATACCAACAGAATTAATATCAATTCAAATTAACTGCATCTCAGCTGCATGTGGCCCTAAATTAATAAATTGACCATAGAGAAGCTTAAAGATATTTACAAATGCATTCACTTTTTTTCCTACCAAGAATAATCTATGAATTTGAGTTGCAACTTGTTCCAAATTTCCGTGCCTTAAGAAACATTCAAACGATTCTCTTCTAACATATATGTCTTATAAAGAAGGATTTTCATCATATCGTCATTTAAAATTAAACCTAGAAAGACAGAAGCCAGGGGATTTGCTGATCTTTTAGCTCTTTATAATTTGTGGGCAAATGCACACAATTATATTACAATGCTTTAATATAATAGAAAATGTAGCTTGAAGACACCTTAAAATAAACCTAACTTGACTGTGTTGGTGAGCTATTGTGATAAAAAATTAACATGTTTGGGAAAGTCTGATTTGCATTATACAGTGCCTGTAATCAAATTACCTCTAAACGCTGTGCCATGTCACACTGTGTTTGAGATGTTGCTGTCAGAAACGCACACATACGCTTTGCGGTTTGACTCAACCTGGCTTCCTTTTAAGTGATCATGTATGCCTCTGAGCCATTTCAGCCAAACGGCGGTAAAATACAGAGGTTGGCAATTCAATTTCATTCAACCTTTCAAGAAGGAAAGAGCAGATAAGCTTTGCTTGTTCGTGTCAATGATAATATTCAGCGCAGCCTAAATCTAATTCAATAGGTTCGCTCCCGCTCTCTTGTCACATTGTCATTTCCGAACCCGGTCCCCCGCCAACCCCTCCCCGCTCCAGTTGCAGGAAAACTTTCCGAAGCGCTTAACCCACGGCCACGGCCGCCTCCCCAGCGGACGGCGCCGCGGTTTGAAACCAGCCCTGGGTTTTGTGCATGGGGCCGGGCCGGGCCGGCTCGGATGGCGGCTGCCGGACACCGTCTCTGCTGACCTCGTTGCAGCCACAGATGTTTACTGCACTTTCGGCGGTCTGCAGCAAGCGGAGCGGTAAAGTAGGCCAGCTTGCGGGAAGGCTGTTACCCACAATTCACGGGAAAACGCCGGATAGTTCCCACTAGGTTGTGGTCGGCTAGGAAACGGCAACTTATTAATCTTGTGTCAGAGGGCCAGCTGCAAGCCTGGCAGTTACCATATTTCACCACCAACTCCATGTCTGGACAGCCATTGTCTTTTTTATGAAAAACTCCACAAATCAGCTGCTTTTTCCCCTCTCTACGTGCGGAAATGGAGCTCGGGGGCTGAGGTGGCTCTGGCGCATCATCCGCACGGCAGTCAGGTTTGCTAATTCAGAGCGACTGCTTAGTTTCCAACTTTAATGATATTCCCTCAGCATATCACTATGGTTGCCTGGCGACCGGATTTGAGCTAGGCCTCTCATTTGATTCCCACACATCAGACCCTGAAAAGCACTTTTTTCCCTCCCTCCGCTTTTGATTCCGGCTCCTCTGAAACCCTTCCCCCCGCGGCGTCGGTATGGGTGGGCAGCGCGGTGGCAGAACAAGGCCGGGGGTGACGGGAGCCCTGGAGGCTCCTGGTCACACATCAAGGCCTGGAAACAAAGCCGCCAGGAGCCCTTCCTGACAAACACAAATTCCCTTCAGAAAAAGCAAATTTGGTCTTCCCTTCGTAGCGTGGGTGTCGTTTTAAGACTTTCCTTGGACACTTTACTAAATCTGACGCTTTCCATTGTTTTTCGGGCCATTTCTCACAAAAGGCTTCCTATTATCAACAAGTTGCTATTGGAGTAAGCAAACAGCTTGTGAAGGCCTGAAATAATCTAATGAGCAACGGGCTTGCGTGCTTTATGTACCCACCTCTTTACAGGATACAAAGTTTGTTTGGATAAATAATTTTCCACTTTAGTTTGCTTAGTTTCAATCAAAGTACCGTTTTAAAATGAATGTTTTTGCTTGGCACCACACCCTCCCCCCACCCATACACACAAACTCACTCTACGAAGTATAATATAGCCATAAATACGTTTTTCATAAGCTGTTCCAGCTCAAACAAAAGAATTTTTAAAACATTCTACTTCCTGGTGCAATTACAGGTCTGATCAATAAGATGGGTACAAGGGCTACATCGACTTTCTTATTCTTCTCTTGGCTACGAATGAAAGTCTTCACAAAGTTAAGGGATTGACTCCAGTGGAAGCCAGATCAGCTTACACCAGCTTAAGGTTTACACTTGAATCTTTAATGTGCTGTGGCAAAATAAATGTTCTTAGCTATAACAAATTTTTGTTAAAGAGTTCTTTAACAAAAGAACAACAAAACACAGAATTATTTCAGTAATTTAAAAAAAAATACGCTAAAATAACATAAATCAGATAGGGAAAGACGAAACATCACCGAGTATGCATTTAATACATAACATAAATCATTTTCAAACATTACCTTGAGGAAAATGCAGTTAGCTGGGTAATTTTCTAAAGGTTTGATATGAGTACCACAGAAATAGTTTAAATACAATGTTCTGCTCCTTGTTTGCATGGATTTCAGACCATAAGTTGCCTTTACAGTCTGTTGATGGATATGAAAATTCATAGTTATTTGTCATAAACCACTACTTAAATGTCTACTAGTGCTGAGCACAGTCTCACTAAAGTTAATGGCAATGCATCAACAGCAGTAGATCAAACCTTGTTAGCCTCTACAGTACTTGAATTGCCTCATCTTTTGTACTGATTGCAGTCTCATGTTTAGAGATCCTCAAAAATCCCTAACTCCTCAAGTTATTTAGTTACAAGAGAACCTTAGCTCATTATTTTTTAAAGAGGTTCATAGCCCTTGTGTTTGAAGAAAATGTGAACTGTCGTTTAAAAAAAAACCCAGACAACTGATAGTTCCTTATGCTTAGAGGTTTTGTTTTTGAGATCTCCTGATTTTTCATAAAGCTTCCACCTTGCAGGGAGGGTTACATAGCTTCACTATATTATCCAGCAGACCTGACTATCCCTGATGAGAGACATTCAGCTTTAACTTGTCGCTATCACAACCTAGGACAAGAGTGCATTGGGCACAGACTGTCCAGACAACGACCACCTCAGACTAGAGATCTCAGTTGTGATGTGCGGTACCATTAGAGTATTGCGTGGTGAGATAAAGAAAATAGTACAATGATAATATCAAACTGTCTTAGTTTACAAGACAAGAATGATACAGTGGGATTTCAAAGTGTGAGGTTTCTCTCTCTGTCCTCAATTGGTTCTCCACTTGTCAGCAATGTGATCTCACTGCAACATATGGAGGAGTTGTCAAATGACTGTCTCACAAGGGACCATCATTCTATGGTACAGGCTGAAGAGAAGAGCAGACTGCTGGGTATAACCTTCTCTGCACCGCAGCAGCAGAAGCACCTCATCCCTACTCACCCCATCCTGGGCTCCCCAGTCCTCATGGGATATAGAGCTGTTTCCCACAGTCCAGCCTGCGTCCTAACTAATAACAATAGGGTTACCTGATACCACATATCTTTTGTATTACCTGTTACAATAGTATGCTATGCCATTTATTGCTTGTTAAATCCTCATTTGAGGCTCTCAGCTGAGGAGAAGTTCAGTTCCAGAAATGGGACTTGCAATTGGAAGTAGTCACATCTTAGAAAATCTATCGAGAAAAAAGGTTGCCAGGTAGGAAATGCAGAGTATAGGTTGCTAGAGCTCCACAGCCCTGCAGAAAAGTCTCAAAAGCTAGTAATGTATTTGCACTCTGTGTGTCAGATTACTTTTCCAAGGAGTTGTAGACATGCAAAACAAGGAGTTTATTTCATGGCAGACAATGCTGCTGGCACAAGCTGTCAACTCTGAACGCTAACTCCTCAAGGACAGGAAGTAAGATCTGGTGCAGAAGTTAATTGTTTTGCAGATCTACACTGAGACAAATTGTGCTCTATTACATCAATAACAACAATATCAGAGAAGCATCTTCATTTTCACACTGGTGGGAAGGAGAATTTTGCCCACTGCATATCATTTCATAGGAAATGCAATTTTAAAAGTGTCAGTGTGTTGGAACGCTTCAAAATACATTTAGACAACTATAGTTCTAATTAACTGTACCTCAAAGGCACCTTATGAAACGTGTGCTCACATGAACATAGAAAGGATTTAGACATGTAGTCCCCATTACTATCTGCAAATTTCCTTGTTGGGAGAACAGATGTCTGATTTTCTGTTAGAGCTAAAAGTAGGACTTATAACCTTTCTCTCTCTCCCTTAACCTAGAGCAGTACCAGATACTTACCCTTTAGTCAGCGACAACTAAGTCTTCAAAACTCAATGGATTTAAACTATTTTTTTTTTTAAATCAATCATTTCCAATAGCTGTTATCACTGAAGATCCACTACCTGCGGCAACGTTTCTCACTTACTTATTAAGTTGTTAAAGAAGCCGTTTTGTACAGTACACTCCTGACATGTTAAAAAAGAATGTTTTCAGATTAGTGTTCAGGCTTCATTTTTCTTTTTGCTGAAAGTTTTAATTAATACATTAAACACATTGTAGCTGTGCAGATGGGTAAAGGAGATATCTATTTATACATTCTATTGATTCAGTTATTCTAATATTTAGTAGCATTACACTATACATGCAACAAGAACATGGTGCCCTTTGAGAATTGCTTCCATATTGTTGAGTCTAAATCGAAATACACACACACACATAAAATCTCATCTGCAATAATGGGATGTTTACCACATTAAATTACCCTCCTCCATCTATTGGAAATATTTTCAAGGAAGGAAGGTAAATGTTCACTGCTGCTTTGCTGCTGCAAGGCAGGCTCTTGGTGCACTCTGGAAATAGGATTGCCCTGTAGTTATCTCACATCCTTCCAGCTCTGGGCAGAGCACACCAAAAGGTAAATTTGCCAAGTAAGTGCTTTATCTGGAAGATTTATTCTCCCCTATCGCAAGGGACTAAGATGCTAGCATCACTTTGTTTTTTTCTTGTTGTTCTTTTGCTGTAACACAGTATAGTTTTGGCTTTGGGTTTTCACTACAGGTCAGAAGTTTGGTATGGAAAGCATATTGGAGACTGTGATAATAGACTCTGGATTTTTCTTATCTAATTGTATGGTTTCCAGTGAAACCTGGGGACTGGATTTTATAACCTGGGGAATCTCTTCTGTTTTCTTTGATTCTAAATGAAAGTCAGTGAACATGGCTACAGTCAAAGTAGGTAAGAGGCTGCATGAGTATACAGAATTATTACTTTCATTCCCTATCCATGGAAACTTTTTGTTGTTTAAAAAGTTTCTTAGCTATTAAAAAAATTATTTTTTTTTTTATTTTTAACAAAATTGTAATCAGAATTTAGTAAAAAAATGGATGTCACCAGCTTCAGAGTTGCTCCCTCAAAAATAAAAAAGTAGTTCTGGGCATACTATCTATATATAAGTATCTGTTGCTAATAATGGTATATTTGGAGTCCCAGATTTTAGAAAAACTTCTGTGTTGATTGAGCAATAGGAAATAAAACTGACCAACTAGAGAAGAGAAACAGCATGCCCAGCATCAGGCAACCAAAGGAAAGAGACTGGAGAAGTAGTACATCATATTCTTGTACATCAGAATTCTTGTGTTTTAGCAAGCAAGACAGGTTATGAAACTCTTTGCCTAAAACATGACTTTTACTTTGATGTGATTCATTTTAGGTCACAGAAAGTTTGGCCCAATTTCCACTGATTTGGGATCCAACCAACAATGAATCAGAAGCAGAACCAAGAATAGATCTAAGGAGTTCTGACTCACAAGCCACCTCTTTCTCAAAACACCCACTCCCTCCCAATCAGACAGACGTCCCTTGTTTCTAAATAAATGCGTTTAGTTACAAAATGGATTTATTTATTTTTAGCAAAAATTGCTCATAGTGACAAAATTGTCCATTCAGTTAATGACAAAATACATTCTGTTGCATAAGATTTGCACTTGTGCATATAATTGCCACTCTTATCATAATTGATATATAGATTGAAATTATAAGACATCTAGAGATGCCAATGTGTCAGTGTCTGAACGTCCCCATTTCTCTTCTCCACTTTTCTTTCACTCTTTTAGAACATGATAGTATATGTAAATACTACAAAAAGTCACACGCACAAAGGAAAATTGCATCCACATTACTTCAAAATGCAAAAACCAGTTGCACAAATCAACCCAGTACAACTCTGTCACCCTCCTGTGGCAGAACCAGCTGTGATATAGAGTCATCTGCATCCCTGAGCTAACAGAGCTTGACCTTTTAGTTCAGTTGAGGGACTTGGACATCTAGAGTACAGTGCTCCTGCGTATCAGCTTTGCTATTGCCAACCGTCAGCAGAACATCTGCGTCAAGCAATCAAATGAAGAATAAATCCTGAAATGGTTCCTTATCCTTACACATCACTACAGGTATCTCAAGTCAAAAATCTTTCATCTGGATGCGTTGTTAAATTAAGATTTGTGAGTGATGCACAGAATTAAAATGAAGACAAAATTATCTCACTGTGATTTAATTATCTCAATTATCTGAGTGGAATAGTGCACTGGCTGCCCCAATGCAGAACCACTTCTGCATGAACAAGCCACACTGGATAAAATAAATAACAAGTCAAATCACTGTGTAAAATTTGAAAAGAAACTAATCTCAAGGATAAAAGACACTTTAATTTCCTGTCCTCCACTCCTCCCTGTTCACTGGAATCATCTAAAGTCAGAAAGGAAAATATCTTACTTTGGCGAAAACCTAAAGTTCTGTCCTAAATAATACATGTATATTTAAAGCACAACTTTATCGCAGTAGAAATCCCATGGAAAAAGCATGCCTTTCCAACTGGCAGTTGCAAAAGAGTTGGAAATGCCTGGGAAAATTTTGAATGAACTTCCAAACATATAGCAAGCCTCCTCACTGCCTCTGCTCTTTTGTGAAATGTTTCCAAAAGAAAATAACATTTATGGTGCACAGAGGATCTGAAAACATGTTTAACACTAACAAAAGACTCTCCTTTTTATTTTTTTTCGTTGCAAGCATTGAGTCATGGAGAGAATATTACTTGCCACAAGTTTGTGCCAGGGCCTGGCCAGTACCAGGCCTCTCCAGTCCTGTGTTTTAGCCATGAGACCATCCCTTTCCCTGGCACTCATTAGAAGACTGGAATGTGCTTCTGGTCAAAATCTTCCTAGTCCAGGGCAAACACATGGAAAAAGACAAAGCAACATACATAAGCAATGTTTTCTTTTTAACATCATTCTATTACGTACATTAGAGAAACTAAGGATAGATTTGAAAATGAAGGTGGCAGGCAATTTCCGTTACCAGCAAAAGCTGAACTGAGCCAACAGGTCTGTGCACATTTTCTGATTGAACCTGTTTTCATGCAAGCAATAGGTATCCAAAGCTTGCTATAATTCCTAGTGCCTGCTCTGTCACTATATGATGTGAATGAATGCTAAAAATAACACTCATTCTATACTGTGGCTGCCCAGTATAGATTTGATTCAGCCTGCGATTGTGTATAATTCCTGTTATGCCTTCACAGTACCGACACCCAGAGGAACTGTAACAATGGGCTATTTTTGTGCAGTATGGATCTAGAATGCAGATTAAAGTATTTAATATATAGCCTAGCCTTGATCTCCTTAGACAAAGAGTTGCCCTAAGTCAACGAAATTTCATCTGACATGTTCAGGACTAGGCCCAAAACATTTAATTACAACAGGAAGACAAGCCATGGTACGGCACCAGAATATAGCCATGAAGAGATGAGTTTTCCCAGTAAAGGTGTTTTACCACAGAAGCAAAACTGTTATATTTTCAAAATAGACTGTGAATAAACAAAAATTTGAGCTAACATGTTTCTCAAGGGATCTTTACTTTTCATGCCAAAATCCATTTCCTCAGATAACTGGTCCCCTTGACAGCTTTCAGTTAAAACCAGTCTCTAAACTAAAGCTATTACTTGGGAAACAATTTAACCTGGAAGAGATGAATAGGAATCAACATATATTAGGATAAACTTGTTCCTTTAATTATACATAACCAAATTTGCTGTCACCTTTTACACAATATGTACATGGTCACAGAAAGGTTGTCAATGTATCACCCAGATAAAATCCCTAAACGAGCAGAGATTGCTACAGGTAGGAGAGAAAGAGTTCCTGCACCCTTTATACATGACTGGGAGAACAAATGTTTCTAAGGAAAGTGAGGAGGGGCAACGGGAGTAGGGTGTTACGGGGCGGGGGCGGTGCAGGGGTGGCCCCAGGTCACTGTGCAGCCACAGATCTGCACAAAGTATACAATGCAAGATTTGGCCAAGGCAGGACATAGGGCCAGTGGGGAGGCTACTCCATGTTCCCTGGTAGAACCTCAGGAGCTACTGAGGCTTCAAGAGGACTGCCTGGATTCAACTTCTACACCTCACAGATAACATTACCAGATGAGGCAGCAAACATGTCAGGAACACAAGATGCTGGGGAGGACTACTCAGGACTTGGCAGAGGTTCCTTTGGGACTGTGTACGAGCCATTAGCAGAAAGAAGCCCCGTAGCACAAGGCAGTCATGCCCAAGGTCAGCATCTCTTCCCCATCCGCCATCAGCTTGATGCATGTAGGAGATACACAATCAGAAGAATCTTTGTCAGTGAAATGATGAATTGCCCTCTTGTGGAAATTCAGAGGTTGTGTTTTTTGTTTTGGAGGTGGGGTCTGGTTGTGGGATTTTTTGGGGGGAAGGTTAGCAAATAAATGATGTACGAATAGCAGCTCTAGAGAACTTGCTACAGCTCATAAAGACAGTAAGCAGACTTTGAGCTAACATGCCCCCTCACTTACAGAGACAATGCAAGGAGGTGCCTTTACAGTGAGACAAACTCATCACAAGTATGTACTGAGTCAAACAGGTAAGTGCTGCAACAACATGGATGTTCAGGACAAACTTAACAGCAGAACTCCATATCTCAAGAAGCAGAGAACAGATGGTGGCCCTGAAGTATAGACTTCTTAGGAATATGACTAGTCTCATTTTAGGCTTCTGTGCTTTGTAGAAACAAGACCAAAACACTAAGCCTCTTCAACGGATCAAGCTTGAAGTACAAAACAGGACATAAATGTACCTGAGGTTATAATTAAAAATTTAGAAAGTCATTTTGTGCAGAAGCTAGGAAGACAAGAGTTTGAAGCTGCTATGCTCCAGTGGCTGAGACGAGCAATTACGTATATAAAAAGGAATTACCTAGCTTATTAAAACTTTGCAAGCTTCTGTTGTCTGTGGGTCATCTGACTGGTACTCAACAAATAGCACTGAGGTTTCCTTTTTCCCACTTTGTAAATAACGTATGAATAAGAACTTACTATGACGTGCTAGCTGAATTATAAAGGGTATTACCAGAGGCCTTGTAAGTCTGAGAGGATTTTTTGCTGAAGCCTTGCACACCCATTTCAGCACCAGATTCATATTCTAGACTTTTTTGTCTAAGTTTAACATATATTAAGTACTGTTTCGCCATGTATGCTGTGGTGGAAATCAATGGGAGTTCTGCCACTGATTTAAAGAGAAACAAGACTGGGTGGACAAGCATGTCTTGGCTACTGGTAAAATGATAATAGAAAATATAAAATAAAAAAAAATCTTAGAATATTTCATAGCTTAGTTAATGTCATTTGTGTTTATAACTACTAGCTTTTAGAAAACAGATCCCAGAACGACCTCCAGACAAACAAATTCTCTATACAGTAAGGTCAAAAACCAATTTAGTTTGTCTTTTAAACAATCAAAAAGAAACTACTTAAAACACATTTGGCTTTATGTACTGAAATATTAAAACTGAATACTTGCATGGGCACAGTCCTTCTCTCTTTAAAAGTAAACATGTAACCACCAATTTCAAAAATACTACCCAAACGCCCTGGACCAGCAGAGCAACAGTTTGCTGCAGTGGGGCTGCCCCAGTTTACGATGACTGGAAGCGTGGTCCACAGTGTTGTATCAAATCCATGTGTTTCTACGGCCGCCACCTCAGATGGTTTTGTGTGCACCAAGCACCAGTCGCGCCGTTTGTCTGGGTTACTTCCAAACGCCAAGCGCGCAAACAGCCCTGCGCCGTCCCGGAGCGCAGCCCCCACGCTGTGACAATGCGCTCTTGTCACAGAAGCTGCCACAGACCCTTAACGTCGCAGCCCCGCGCTAGCGGGTCTGCCTGCAATGTGGCTCGTTCCCTCGGCTGTCCCCAGGCAGCTCTACCTCGAAATGCTGATGTCCTGATGTAAGCATTTGGAATGAGCTTGCTCAGGAGTGCCTAGATTAGCTGTGTTGCCAGGCTCTCGCTGCTCAAACCCCCTTTTCCACTTCAGTGGGCTGAGCTTTTGACACTCTGAAAAGCACCATTTAAAATTAATTAAAGCTCCTTATTTTGTACCAAATCTCACCACTACTAACTCTGTTTATTATGTTTTATGCAGGGTGGGGGGTTCCGGTCAGCAAGGTTCTACCAAAACTTAGGGATGAGGAGATATTTGCAGGGTTAACGGGATGCAAACGGTGTTTCTACAAATCGCAGGTTTTGCACAGATTACTGGACTCCTCTGGTGGAATCCACATGTTACATTGCACAGCAAGGCAAACATTCTGGCAACAGCTTCTTAAGGAGATTTATTATATTCTTTTTACTACTGCACACGACATTGTAAAGTTTTACTTGTGGCATATGCCAAGTCAATTTTTAAAATAATTTGCTGTGAACTGTCACAAAATAGTTTAACACACATATGATCGAGTCAACTATTTTTCAGTCTATTGGCTACAGCTGATTTATGAGTATTTTTTTAACAGCTGGAGGCAAATATTTTCTTTTGGTTTCCTTTCCTGAAAGATCTTCTGCCCATCTGATAAAAACGATAAAGGAATCTAACAATTCTTTTGCTGCATGTTTGAATTGTCACCCACAAGATAGCGTAAGGCAGTCATGTAAATTTGCGCATACAAAATTTTATTAGATGGCTGCTTATTGTGAAGGAGATCACAACAGTGAACTAATCCAACACATGAAGTGTTCTTCAACACTTCATATTTGGCAAACATCAAATTTCTGAACTATCCACCAAAATGTAAATGGGATACTTGATATTCAAACTAACAGCAGGTTGTCCCATACAAAATAGTGTTCTTTAAACGTCAGGCATTGATTGTATAGCACTCAGCACTTCCGTGGTATTTTGAAATATGATGTTGACAAACACTGAGCAGCAAAAACGTAATATAATAGGTGCAAAGTAAAATGGTGTAAAAGCAACAGTTCGATGAAAACACCACATTCAGAGTGCAGTGGCATGAAACCTCATGGAGCCACTGTATTCATGATCCAGTGAGCTCAGAGGATGCCCAGCTAGTCAAAACAATTAGTCTGACACATCATTACTGATACTGGAATAGCTTCACTTTACATTACTTTAGACAGGGCAAGTAGCATAACAGGCTTTTCAGAGTTTTACAGAAAAAAAATCTCTTGGATTCAAATGCAGTTACAATTCTGTTCAATCCTCCTTTCTGACAAAAAAAAAAAAGAGAATTTTCAGACGGAATTTGGAGTTACACACAGAGATGACTGCAGAAGTATAAACATTAGCAATTGCTGGAGAGTTCTTGAAGTTGTATGTTTTTTTGTAGATTCTGCTTTTTCTGTTATTCACAGAATAAACAACAATTTATTCTACTAGAGAAAATATGTCAGAATCTAGCCCTAAATCTAATACATCTTAATTCTTCTGCTGCACAGACTCAACTTTAACTGTGTGATTATGCCAATTCCCTATTTGCAGTATAGGTAGAGCAAGTTAAAAAAACAACAACAATGTACACAGTTATTTCTTTTTTATATTCACTTGTGCAGGTAAATACTTTGTTAGGAAAACTTTCCTTCAAGAAGAGATTAAACATCTGGTAAACAAATTTATACCTGTAAATATTTACAGTACTTATGTTAACAGAATGAGTGAATATCCTTTCATTTAAGACTGTTACAGGATTCTTCTCTGCTTCTAAGCATCCTAACTGGTACAAATGTCCTTGCGCTAGTTAAACCCACTTCTCCATCCCTCTGCCCTTTGTGCAGACACTTGTACCTGTGCTCAGTGGGTATAAAATGCTTCCAAAACAGAACAGCACAGTTTTATGTACTAGCACCAACATAAACAAATAGCAGCACAAGACATAAAGCAGTAGAGAATTCGGCGCTGAACACACAGTTCCATAAGAAAGATTGTCCAGAAGACAAATGCTGCTACCACCTCCCTTTTTAATCAGAGAAGTCTTCTCATATACGTCTGAGCATGCTGAATCAGGCCAACAACAAACATTTCTACATTGGGTACACAAGGGCAAAGAGTCCTAAGAAATCTCAGTGCAGACTAGTAAGAGTTCAAAAACACTGGCGCAGTACAGAGCCCTTGAATCGCTTCTGTTGCAAACCCAAGCAATTAGGATAAATAAATTACAAACAAAATGCCTCTGCGTTATCAGGCTCCCATAGACACTGCTGCCAGCATCTCCTCCCAGCCCTGTACCACCTTTCTGCTGGGATGCCACAACAGTAAACCAACTCAGTGGTGTATCTTCAACTAAAATATCTCTTGCTCTCTCTTTTATCAGGATTATTTTCAGCCTGGCAAGGTTTGTATCCAAGTGTGCTACCTTCTCCCCCAGGACACACTCTCAGAAACCATCATGCCAATACAGCAGAGGGACAAACCTGGAGTAGGAACAGGCAGCCAACAGTTTTATGAGCTGGCAAAAAACTGTATGTGCTCAAATACCTTTGATTACCCAGAAATTCTCACAGTGGATAAAATCCAAAGTCCAGCCAACCTTGTGTCTTGTCCAAGAGTTATGTGATATACTGGTTTTTAATACACATCTTATGCAACGCCAGGCATATTCTCTGATCCTTAAATTAGCAGTCCACAATCCTTTTCAGAAAAATGCAAGTGCTGAAGACCACTATTTGTTTCTGTGGACATTTGTGCTGATAAAGTTCACCTACAGAGGTGCTCGTGGAGACTGAAAATAAAATAGAAGCCAAACAAATCTGGACAATTGACCTGGAAATGCCACCCTGGGTCTTCAAATCCATTTTCCTGGTATCATCACAAAATCTCTTACATAAACCATACGTATTAGCCCATTTTCCCATGGGGAAAGGTTGTTCTGATGATCAGAGTCTCCTCATGTTAAACCTGACCAGTCATGGCCAATTCCTGCTCATTTAATCTCATGTCAGCACTAGTTCTTCACTACATCTCCATTTTGTTTATCTGTCTGACAGACGGAAAATATCCATTCTCAAGAGAGAAAAAAAATCGTTAAAAAGAAGTTATAAAAGATTAGACATTAATTTTGCACCAATACTAGGATTTTTACCAAACTGTGCAAACAGAAAATCTTCTGGAAATCAATATCAACTCCTATGCCAAGGATCTAATCTCATCTCATCCAAATTTCCATCAGCTTTGGGGTACACATAGAGATAACTAATTGAACTTGACTCTCCCAAAAATTTTATCTGCTATCATCAGAGAAACAAGGATCCATAGAGTCCCTTTATCTCTCTAGCTAAAAGGAACAAAACCAAGAGTTCTCAAACCAAAACACATGGAAGAAATCCCTCCTAACAGTTATATACATCATCGCCAAGCTAGCATTACTAAGTTAGGAATTTTTTTATATTAAGCAAAACAAAGAAAGATCTCAGCCTACCAGTGACTTTTTCATCACTACATTCATCTGTGACCGTCTATCACTGCACTTTTCTACCTTTATTATACGAAGGCTTAAGTATATGAACTGAAGCTGTAAACTAGCCTCTGCCTGTGACCGATCTGTTTATAAATCTCCTATTGCTTGTTGCACCCTACTGACATGACAAATTTTCTTTCCCCCACTCACACGGAGCAGCACAAGTAAGTATTTAAACAAAAGCAAAACATCATCAGTGCACATTCTCTTTTCTTGTCAGAATGGAATCGACAAAGGAATAATCCCTTGTTGAGAGTTTTCTCTCTTTCTTGCTCTCTTTTTTCCTCTGCTTAAAAGACTATGAACATTTGCTTCCCTTGTTTTCCTAAACAAGTCTTTGAAAAACATCAATTCATCCTGCAGGCTTTAGGAAGTTTACTGATCCTATCGGCTTAATAGCACACTGCTATACTCAAAAGAAAGCACTTGTGCTCTTGACTATTATGTCCTTTTTTTAAAGCATGGCAAAGACATCGGGCACTCTAGCATGTCCTTAGTAGTGTACGACAAATTAAATAACCAGATAGTCAGGAATTACTGGGACCAGCTAGTATTTTTTTCACCCCAGTGTTACATTTTACTTATTTATTTACATCATCAGAAGGAAATGATTGCTCAGCATCCAGCTGAGCCTTCAGTTGTGCTGTTCAAAGGGAAATCCTTTCAAATGCCAACACAAAGATCAAGGGTTAATGTCCCAGTTCTGCTCCACTCGCAGATGCTGGAAGTTGCTTATTTCAGGAGATTTTGGCCCTTCAAGAGTAAGCATATCATAACAGAATCTCTCAGTCTCCTAGGAACTGAAAGGCCTAATGCCTGCGTTTTGGATTCAGTACGTATAACGGAGTTTGGTTTTCTCCCACAAATGGCAATGAATGGTTTGTCTGCATTTGTTGAAGGAGGAAGCACAATTGCTAATAGCAAAAGCACAACAGCTGTGTCCCTCTTTCTCGCCAGAATTTTAAGGTGAATACTATTGGCCTTGCATCGTGCCTTCCTGCCTAAACCCTTCCGTAAAGGTAAGATGGGATCTTACTGTGTAAGGCTACATAGGAGCTGCAGGAAGACAGGTACCATATTTCATATTTGCTAGTATGCATAAGCAAATTGAAAAGATAATTGTTTCCAATAAGAGTGGTTCGATAGGTGTGTCTCTCCTTTTACTTTCAGGCTAATGTGTTCATTAGCCATAAGTTCACAGCAAGACTTTGTGAAGCAGCTTTTTTCACACAACACAAAAAATTCTTCACCTGCATCAGTGACAGATGCTATTGCTTAGCCTACAGGAGAAGATTCTGCGGGGTTTTTTGTATTTCTCTCACAACCACAAACAGACACTGGTGTGAAATAACATTATCCAGCTGATTAATTAAAACAGACAACAGCTAGGGAAAACTGTAACCCCACCAAGTATCATTGTTCAGTTCAAATGGGCCAAATTCTGATTTCATTGCTACTGGAAGACTTCAGTAAATTCTTATTGAGTTTATATAGCTACTGTTGCAAATGGACTCAAAGTCAGACCATACAGATGTAACGATTAAAGTAAATGTCACTAATCAAGATTAAGGGCATCAGCCTCTCACACATTTGAATGCACAGCTGTCCCTCAACTTCTCAGGCTGGTTTTGATTTCAACCCCTTTCTGCTCTAGAATAAGGAAAAATAAGAAACTTGGCTATTAATTTTATATAGCAAAGTACAGAATATTTTAATGGAGGCAAATCTCTTTGTCCGGCAGATCCTGAACTTGTTCTTCTCATTTCTGTTACAATGCTGCCCTGGCTTCATCATTTCCATACCAGTAGGTACAGAAAGAGAGAAAAGTCTGAATAACTTCCTGACTTAGGACTTCTGTAGCTAACTAATAATTACATATCCCTGTCCCTCAGAACAGTTTAAAATGCCTGCTTAATTTTAAGTCTACAGTTCAGTAAACTCGACAGCATGTGAAGAGACACTGATTCAACAGAATGCCGAGGTTTGCTAGAGATATTCTTTTCAAACAAGACTGTAATGCTGTCTAACAAATATCTTTATTTGGTGTCAATGGATATGACATTTGTTGTATTCATTGGTGTTTGGTATATATTACATAGTGCTATTTCAAGAAATTATTGTTTAGCTGACAAACTGAATGGGTGGGGAAGAGAAGAAACAATTGGCTTCAAATTAAAATTTCCCCCATTTTTCCCCAAAGTCCCATCTATTTTACATCAAATTTAGGTCAATGTTAGAGGAAATGTTTTATAGCTTGAAACTTAAAAATCCAAACTAAACCAAAACCCCTTCAAACTGTTTCAATACAATATTGTGAAAATAAAAGTTGAGAGCAATCTAATTTTATTCTTTTCAATGCAAAGAGCTGGGAAAATTCAATATAATTTTGTAATTCATTTCAATTAAATTATATTGACTTTTCAGCAAATGAGACACATTTCATATCATTCTAGAGTCTGCAGTGCTTAAGCATATTTTGCAAGATTTTCATAAAAGGAAGCAGTTAAGAAGGGATCTTGAAAAGGGTTTTGAGTTTGCCTTTTCCCCCCATCTCAGACACTAGTTGTAACAGGCTTTTGCTGCTACACAGTACAGTATACATTTTTCCTGTAGAATTATAGGTAAATGGATATACAAAGAGCATTAATATGGCACTGACAGCAAGATCCAACAACATGTCTATATATCTTACTGCATAATCGGACACACAGTTATGACTGGCTGGATTTAGCCAATTTATTTTGCTCTAAAGGGGTTGTTTACACTGCAGTCCCTGGCATTTTTGGGTCAGGATGCACTGCCTCTTTTGGGAATGGGGAAGATCAGCCTTGCTTTTCTGAGATGAGTGATATTACAAACTAAAAATACACCAATTCATGCAAGTAAGGTAAGCCTCAAAATAATGAATTACTTTCTAATTTATTAATGAAAACCTTCATTAGTTGTCCCCACCACAGGTTGTATTTCTGAATAGCACTGTGGTATTGAAAGAATATAAACAAATAGCTTTAGAAAGAGAAAGAAAACACACAGGATTTTAAAAACACACGTATAACATAACACTGTGTACAATCCTTCTTTATGACCTCTCTTTACACAATCTCAGTGATTTGAAAATTAAGATTCTTGATGAGTCAAACTGAAGTGGATGCCAAAACTATTCAATATCAGTGAAATGCAGTTTAGAGTCAATAGGATTGGCCATCTAATGACGATTAAGTATGCTATAAATTTAAATCTTTGAACTACTTGTTGAGATTTATTCAGGCAGACAAACAAAGATAACAAAAGTCTTTTGTGTGTTTGTCACTCATTTCTGTTGCTCTGTTGTTGCAGTGTCAAATAATGTCAGTTATTTAAGCACAATTAATGTAATTTTAAATTCTCAACAAATTAAATTATAAAGACTAGCAGTCCAAGGAGGACCCAACCCCTTTTTCTTGCACATTTTCTTTTTTTTTCCTCCCATTTTTGTGGCAAATTTTAAATCAATGAAAGGTTAGTTTCAACGTTGATTCTTAGAGAAACAGTCCATTTTGATACAAAATTAATTTTCTTTTCATTAAGTTGTGTCTCCCTATTTTTAACCAAGAGAACTACATCTTGAATTATAATTCAGGAAGGTTTAATAATTTTTATAGCATTTGGAAAAGCCAGAGAGGAAGAGGCCATATATTGTAAATGACTCTTGCCTATGTCAGGGTTATTTCTTTTCATTTATGATTGTACGTGTTAATTCAGTGCAGGGGTACTCACCTATTTAAATCCTTTGCTTGTGTGGTTACTAACTTCATTTTAGCAGAATTGGAAGAAGGCGTTTTAAAACAATGCCACACTATAAATGATCATTGAAGGAAAAACGGAGACTTGATAAGGAAATATACAGTTGTATTTATCTCCTTAATAAAAGGACGGTAAGTCCTTCATTTACAAATCCTGAAAATTAATTGAAGACAAAAAGATTGCCTATCTCTAGTCTTGCTTAATTAGAATGGGATCGGGGAAGTTACTTTATAAAAGCAACTTAAAGCTGGTCATCTCAAACAAGCAAAATTACCATCCATTGTGCCTAAATTATGTTGACTATGCTGAATGTTATATAATTTAGGAGGAAGAGGGTGAGATATTTTACATTTTGTGAGATCATACCTCAAGATTTACTACAGCATCTAGAATTTCTTTGCAAGTAATAAAGACAATGATCCATTGTGTACTTATATTACTAATTATTCTGTAAAGATTGTCTGTTCCAAAGGTAATTAGAAAGGGTGAAATTTAATTCCATTAACCAGAACTCAGCTGGGACATAATGAAATTTTGTTGTGAAGTAGTAGACTCACTTTGAAGCCAAATACAAAGCTTTTACATCGATGGAGTGAATAAGATTGTAAAAGCTCATACCTTTTTTTTCCCCTTTTTTCCTGCACAGGCAGCATTAAAAAATAATTAGACTAAAACTGAATTATACTTGCAACAAGTTTCAGTTCTCAGCTATTTCAGGAATAAAGGATGTCATCTTCTGCTTTTTACATATATCAATCTTTAGTATTTGTTTTGCAGAAGTCAACCAACCAGCCACAGAATAGAAGAAACCAAAGTGATCTATACTTATACAGCACCAAACCTCCGCGATTCCATAACTTGGCCTTCCAGCTATTACAGTGAAAATAAATGACTCCACTGCTACCT
The DNA here is from genome assembly GCF_009769465.1 of Tauraco erythrolophus. Classification (NCBI taxonomy): domain Eukaryota; kingdom Metazoa; phylum Chordata; class Aves; order Musophagiformes; family Musophagidae; genus Tauraco; species Tauraco erythrolophus. The sequence goes on from NC_141475.1 coordinate 20,681,273, forward strand.
GAAGAAGGAAGCCACATACAAGGCTCACCCCAAGCCAGCTGTGTGTGAGGAGACCATCAGGCTGGCTCCAGGTCTTGATCACTTTTCCAAAGCGTCTAACTATAACATGCTTGGCCAAGCGATGATTTGGCAACGTGGACTCCTGTCCACCCCAAAATAATCCAAGAGATCCAGTGCAGAGTGGAGAACTTGACCATTTTGCCCAGGCCCCCAGAGTAGCCAGCACTGCTGTATGAAAGGTGTGCTTGAAGTAATGGCTAGTAACTGAGTTCAGGTCTTTATTGTCTCATTTGAAGGTCGTATGAACCTACTTAATGGCACAGGGCTTATTGTAAAGAAAAGAATGACATGAATACATTAGTAACCCATTTCTTTGAGGCTAACCACTAAACACAATGCAGCAGTAGATAATACGCTTGGGAAAACTCTTTGGGAAAATACATGAAGCTGCTTGAAACCAACTTGCTTCAGTTCACTGGACCAAGTCCAAACATTACAGGCGTGAGTTTGGCTGACCGGAATACAGAGCTGCTCCTGCAGTTGGATGGAAACATTTCACACCACAGTTGTCATGCCCCGTGACAGTCCTTTACAAGAAACTGAGCCCTCCAAACCCATGTTGGGAAGAAGAGAGGCTGGGAAGGAAGGATAAATGAAGAACCTCCTGGCCAATGAAGAACCACCTGGCCAAGAGGAGTATAAAGATGCAGGAAAGAAACAGAAGCAAACTTCTAAATCAGTCTCCTAAACAGCATGCTCAGCTTCAGCATTATTTTTACCTGCCTTTAGATCACCAAATTAGACTTTTGATTGATATCATTAAAGCAGAGGGCTTAGGAAATATTGCACAAGAGGACATTTCCATATCAGATTTTAGGAATTGTCCAGCTTGTATGGGCATTGCCAAGTATCTGAGCACATCCCAACACCTCTGTGGAGAAAGGAAACGTAATTACTATCTTATAGCAGGGGAACCGAAATATAGAGAGAAAGTTACTTGCCCAAAGTCCCATTTTTAAGCCTGTACCTTTTTTGACTCCAGGGAAGGGTCCTGAGAACAGGGTATCCTTCCTCTCAAGGATCACACTTTTTCATGAGGCAATTGCTAGTTTTTTAAAAAAAAAAAACAAAAAAACCCACCACAAGCAGCTCTTTTCCTCACTATGCTGAATGGATGTAAGTAAGTTTATTTTTTAAGACCAATTCCTATTTTAACAGAAAGTGCCATTGCTAAATTCTGAAACTGAAAAGAATTTCAACATACTGTGACCTAATGACAGTGGATGTTAAGAATATATGTGGCTTTTTCGAGCTTTGTGGAACATTCCCATGAAGAGATACTTAGCAAATGCAGCTTTGTGTACATTTCACAGAACTCTGCCAGCGTTACTGACTTTTACTCAGGTCTGAGCCTTACTCTAGACTGAAGTCACAAAAGAAGGGATTAGTAGGGCTACACTGAGGCTGTCTGTCACATAAATAGCTAATTAACTCTTGATTGGACCCTGCTAAATCCCCATTTCCTTTGCATTTTATCCACCCTCCACCAAAAAAAATAGTTCTTATGTAGTAGAAAAATAAAAATTGTAGTCCAGAGTAGTAATGAAATAAGCCTCTTTTGTTCAGAAGTTGTTATATCAATAAGCGACAACAGCATGTCAATATGTTGCATCCTCTTGAAACTGAGTTAATTGCCATGCTCAAATCATCGCTTCTAAACATGACCCAAAAAACGTAACATTAAAACAACAAAACCCCAAGCTCATCTTCAATATAGTGTCTTTCACTGAATTCTTTATCAAGTACATTTGAAATCTATACGCTACCTGTTATCTCAACTCAGTAGCATGAGCTGGAGTAAGATGTGAGGTACGAACAGAGTGGAGGTATGACAGAGAAAACAATAAGGTTTATTCACATTTGAACTCATCTGTTTTGCATAAACATATGGTTTACACCAGATTTGAGGCAATCAGAACTACCTTTTCCTTTCACAGAACCAAGTTTACACAAAAAAGGGGCGTTAGGAGATTCCCCTCCACAGGTAAAGTGACAATGCAATAATCTTCCTCTGAGACATTTCCAAGAGCTGCCTTGTCTCAAAGATGTATAAACACCTACATGGCCTGAATTTAGCTCTTTTCCATTTCCTGAACATCAGTTTAATGTATTTGAAAAATGAATAGACTGCATTTTCTAGGTGCTGATGGGAGTAAATAAAAGAAAAATTTTCATCCTTCCACATTTTTTTTTAAATATTATTTTCTTGAAGTTCAAAATATAACAGAAGAAAATTAAGGCAGTGTATGGCTATAAAAATGAGACAGGAAAAATGTTTACTTTAACTGTCTATGCTGCTAAGCATTTCAATCAGAACTAGTAATTTTTTCTTTTAGAAATACCAAGCTATAAATTTATTTCCCAGCTGCAAGGAGAAAATGCTGATACATAATGTATCTGATCATCCAAAGTACTAGGCAACTACCTCGAGGTGCTGCACACCCTTAATTCCCTCTGCACATAAGACTGGGGCCTTTTCTATACGAACACACATCAAATGTTTACATCACCCAAGCGAAAGAGGATATAAGGAGGTGAGAGTAGGAAGGTAACAGTCTTAAGGACACGTCACAAGTGGCAGCGCTAATCTCAATAAAAGCAAATTGCTGTTAGATAAAGGAAAGTTTCTCCACTTGACAGAAGAGAACGTACTCTTTGGTCTGAATCACAGAGAAAATTGTTTTCACCACATAGAGTCAAACTTTCTACAGAATCTTTGGTTCTGCAGCTCAGGATTGTTACTGAACTTAAATAGATAATCTAAGTTATAGGAGGAAAGAGGTGGGCATTAAATATGAGCATAAGAACCAAATTGCAAAGAAAGTAAGTCAAACTGAATGCAAGGCTTGGAAACCAACCAAGTGGGAATTTAACTCCTATTTTTTCATTATTTATCTCCTCTCCACACTACTGGATATCACAAATGGTTCTCAAAGTCAGAACTACAAATTCATTCTTTACTAAATCAGGAATATTTCTATGTTAGCTGTGAAGTATACATGAAAGGTGCTCACAAATCATGGTTCACATGGCCTGCCAGTAATCCTAGAGCTGGCAATCATGGTAATGATGCCAGAGACATACCAAAACCTACACAGCACCTTAGCAAGACAATTTCTAAACTGCCTCCCTCATATTAGATTTCAGCTAATGTCAAATTCGAGTATATGAATGCCTGCCATGAAGGTGCAGGAGGGAGACAGAAGGGAGGGAGTAGTGAGAAAAGATCAGCTGCCTTCAGAAATTAGGTATTATATGAAATAAAAGCGCTCAAGACAGAAGGTCAGGTATCCTCTGCTATTAAGAACAAGCAGATTTAGTCATGGTTCCAAGCCACTCATTAAATTCAATAGCCAATATTTTATTACCAACTCTAACTTTCCAATGGATACCAGTCCTACCACTGTCTGCTTGTTGGAAGCATTCAGAAGATGGCTGCTGCCATCCGCAGAGACAGAAAAGATAGGATGGAGGGGAGCACAGGAGCAGATTGCATTTTCTTTGAGTTTGTGTATCCTTTATTTAACAGTGAGGCACTCGAAGAGCAAACAAGTAGAGCAAAACATAAGTGTTTGAATAAGGAATATTCCAGTTAGTGAGATGCCCAACACCTGTATGGCACCTTTAATATGACAGTGCTGCCTGTCAGGATTGTGCACAGACCTTATTTCTAAGAATCTTAGAACTTTTTTGCATAACCTTTTTCTTTTTACTTTTTCCCCAGCTTCACTCCATCAGCACTCCCTGTCAGAGCGAGGTCTGAGGAACAGGTTGGAAGAAGCCAATCTCCCTGCTATTACTCATTCTCCTTCAGAAACAGCAAAGGTGAAAATCTAGCTTTGTCGCAATAAATGGAACAGATGCCAAAACCTTGACAGGCAGAATTTCACCGTCAGGCTGTTATCTGTAATGTTAATGCAGCCCCCCTATATATACACTCTTCAGAGGAGAGGGGTTTGCAGGTAGATTCACAAAAAAACGATGCCAAGGGGAAAGTTCTTCCAAAGACATCTATCCTCAGGGAACGGAATTCCCCTCTACAGAGACCCCATCACCTCCAATATCTCCTACTTTCAAACTCCATTCCTTACCTGAGGAGACAACCCTGCACAGTGAGAACATCATGGACTTTTAGGATCTATTTATTTTGTGTTTCTAAGGTTCTTATCAGTCTCTGAGGGTTGATGTTTCCAAAGAAAAGTACAAATTGACCTCTAAGAACAAAGACTGCAATGAGACTTGCATTTCTCTTAAGTTTTGAGCATGTGCTATGTGGTTCTAGTATACAGTAAAGAACAGAAAGCCCAAACCTTGTAATGACAGAGGGAAATCACTGCTAAAGAGGAAATTATCCCTGTTAGACAATAGGAACGGAATCATTTTTTGGTGGTTACTTGGTTGGGTTTGGTTTGTTTTTTTTTTTCATTCTCCATTATTTTTAAAGAGCCTTTCCTTATGCAAACAAGAGCCTTCACTGATCAGCACCAGTATCTCTTTGCTTTTGGTATACATTAAGAAAAATAAATGAAATATTCTTAGAAAGACATCTGTGCCTGGGGTGACTCACATTTGATCAATCCCTATGAACTGTTCTTTTCAGAGGATGTGCAATTATTTGCTCAGTTAGGCTTAAACTTTTTATTTATCTAATCACTCCCCTGTAAAGCTTTGATCTGAGCTTCCAAAACCTATTTTTCTAACCACTTTAGCTACATATTTTAAGTCTTGTTGTCTAATCAACTTCAGCCTGTAAAACATGCAATGTCGTACTTAATGCATCCTATTAGGAAATCAAGCTGCCGCATGGATTTTCGGATCTCTCATTTTGCAACCCCGTGAGCCATTTGGAAGCATCATTAATGTCATTATTCCAGGGTAGAAGGAGAGAACTGGCAGCAGAGTGAGCCCTCTACACGGCTGTCAGCTTTGCCCTGCTAACATTTGCAGAGTGACTCAGAGGTGAATCACAGGTTTCTGCAGGTGTACACCAGGGAGAGCTGGATGATTTCCATGTCACAGTGGTTGCAAATGTTTACTTCATTAGTTCATGGGGTTACTCAGCAGTCCTAGCCAACTCAATTTCTCAATCTTACTGTATGGCAGTTAAAAAAAAAAAAAAAAAAAACAAAAAAACCCCACAAAAACAGGAGTAGATAGCTGCTTTGAAATTAAAAAACAGAAAACCAACCATCAATTTGTAATTAGAAAACCTGACCAATGTTGAATGTGAATGGATTTATGCGTAGCTGTCATTGAACACACATCATGAAATATTTCAAAGTGTATCTGGTGTTAAGTCTATTATACTCTTGACTATGGGAGTAAAGAGTATACTTACTATACCCTTTTCCGCAGCAGCACATCCTGCACAAGGAATGGTCTCTGAACCTTGCAAAGACAGTTATTTCTATCCACTGAAAATGCATTTGCCATAAGAAAACTTAAGTGATGTCTCTACTTAGGAACTACTATAACAGTGTCTTTGAAGTCTCCAGATGTTTTACAATAAGTCTTTGCTTGCGTAAGAGTAGTCACTCCGGACTCAGCACTGCAGCTGGTGTGGCTGTGAGCATTAAACTCCTGTAGCCACATCATCTCCTTACATTTGAAGTTTACAAGTACTCCAGCTGTCATCGGTAGGAGGAAATTCCTGTGTGCAGGACACCAGGTAGCCTCTCTACCTTAAATTTCTCTAAACTAGGTTCCAGAAGCCACTTATCTAGCCATTTTCCTAGTCTATTTAAGTTATTTTGAATTTTACAGTCTTTTGACCTCACACTAACTTGTTCCCTACAAGATTTTGTCATTGGCAAATGTTATCACTTTACTTCATGTTCCTACTTTAAGGTTATTAACATATAAAGTGAACAAAATCAGGCCTGCCAGGACTGGTCCTTGACCTATGCTGTACTATAAGTCACCTCTAGCCAGGATGAACTCCCAAGTGTTTCCACTTACCTGAGCTGTTTGTCTTAGGCTGTTTGTCTTGCTTTTCCCATGGTCAAGGAAAAGCCTCTCCTAACCTTTTCATTATTTTATCTTGTGGATTATGTTTTGTGTAGTTACCATACCCAAAAGATTCTGAAATCCTGGACAGATTGTCTCTCTGATACAAAACCAGTAATGGGTTACAACCAAGTCAGCTCATTCCTGTAATTAAAATTGATCAAGCTATCTGATACTCAATAGAAATAAAGACACTAAGACCTAATTTTCACTCAAACAAGCATGACTAGCTCTAGGGGAGTAAAAACTGGCTAAAGATTGTTGAAAGGCTATGAAGAGAAAATGGAGTTGAGACACACAAAAGCTGAAAGCTCTGTTTATCCCAGATTTTCTCCACATTTTATGCAAACAGCTGACATCTTCTAAAGATCTCATTAGAAGCTAGCCAACCAGAGAGCAGAGTACCACACCAGCTATGCACTCAGTGCATTGTTGTATCAGCGACACACTTCCTTAAGGATGCACTTCTAACCCCTGAAACACTTCTCTACCTTAACTATGAACTTTTGAAAATAATGGAGGATAAAAATGGAAGCTTGTGAGAAAACAGAGACACTTAAAACATATGTTCTGAGAGCATCCCAGTGACCTAATATTCTGTTCTGTGTGCTCACACTGAAACTGCAAATGAAATCCAGGGAACTTGTAAGCTCTGTGGAGTCGGAGTATTTCAAGACAAAAATGGCCAAGTAGTGTTTATTAATAAAACTAGCTGGATTATTCTGGCCAAGGATCCTACCAGGTGTTATTTACACATGAAACGAACTGCACAGACACTTGTAGATAGAGCAGAGCAGACTTGATAACCCTGATGGTCCTTTCCAATCCTCCACTCCCAAAAGAACAAGCTGTGCCCTAAAGCACCAGGTAACCAGCAAAAAGCAGAGATGACAGTTGGCACAGACAGATGGAGACTACCCAGTGGCAGGATCTCACAGCAGGAGCTCAGCACCCCTCACCAGGCACCACTGTGCTCTGCAGCACCAGCCAGATTGTGCTCTGGGTAGCACAAAGTTTCTTGGACTAAAATACGAGAGCAGTGTTCAAGTTACCAAGGGGAAACCCAGGGAAGGAAAGCCTCCCACTCTCCTCCTCGGCAGAAAACAGCATTGTCACAGCTAATGCTGGTGTCTGAGCTCCTCTGTCCCAGCAGCAAGGAGAGCACAAGGAGGGAGCGGCTCCAGGGATCCTGCATTACAGGTGCATAGTGGTGTCAGGACATCATGCAACAAGAAACTGTACGTCTACCTCATCTTTAATTTTATGTATTATTTTAGCAGCTTATGTTCAAATTCAGACCCCATGAAAAACATTACAGACAAGTGAGGCAGGTACCAAATACAATGCAGGATCCCAGATATGTTTATTTATTAACAGCTCCCCTTAAACATATCTTGTTTCTGACTAAGCAGATAAAACAGCATCCCACCAAGGCAATGACTGCATAAATACCCATTTTCACTCGGCAGCAACTGTCTGAAAAACACACTTGAAGACAGATTTTTAAATCCCATTAGAAAAGAACAGTCACTTAATCAAGTTACCAGCCTAAAATTGGCACTAAATTCTTTCCAAGTCTTAAATGCAGATGACAATGGCAAGAGAGGAAAGGAACACGTTTGAAAGCAGTCAAAGCGTGAAGTTGAAACGATGAGAACACCACTGCACTGAGCTGCAAATCACATGGCATTGCAAACCAATTGTTTAGATGTGCTTTTTTATTTAATTGTTATGCTATACTTACTCAAGTAAACTGTAAAAACCTTGTAGAAACGAGCATTAGCTACTGCGAATCCATTTCTGCAACGAACACGCTGCCCCCAGGGTAAACGGGCGCTAAAGCTTACTACAGCTATAAATATCCTGGTTTTCACATGGCCTGATTGAAACCGATGTAGGTGTGCTTGGCATTTAACTTGGGGAAGTCATGTCAGCTCCCCTCCCTTCCTCCTCCTCATGCTAACAATGCTGTTTGGCAGCTTTTTCGTTGTATCTCACCACAGATCTTTGCCAAAACTTGAATCTGCTCCTGACAGATTAACTGCCACCATAAAAGAAACTGGCATTTTTTTTTCCCGTGGATTCTGATTGAAAGGATAAGCTTGAATGACAATCTTCTCAAACGGCCTGGTCTTCTCTCAGGCCTGGTGTTGGGAAATAAGGACCAATACAGTTGAAGAGGCTTTAGTTAGTCAGTAACTGCACTTTAAATTCAATTATTTGAACAGTACAACAGACTGTGAGACCAGATTCCCAGCTGTTTTGTAACTTATGTTGTCACTTGCACCTGTGCAAAGTGGGCACAAAATACTTCTAATTTGGCAGTTGGGAATTAGACCCCATATTTACATTTGCTTCCTGATTCCTGACTTTATTCATTAGCCAGCATGTGGTACACAAGCTGATGAATTATTGTTTAGCTTGTTTTGAAAACACATCACTTGCAAACATACTTTAAAAAGATCTGCAATAATTAGCTGCATTTTATTTTCTATGCTAACTGCACCTTTTTGTGCCTTTATACGTGTATACACGAATACATTTATGTCAAGTTAAATCTGAAATCGTTTATGATTAATTTAGGGTCAAAATCAGGCCTGAGTGAACACAACTGTAAAGGCAGAGATTTCAATGGAATTCAATATATTTATACCAGCTCTGAATTCTGCCTTTTGCCTCAAGGCACATTTCAGATTTCCAGTGTACAGAGGACATTTTAAGTATTGTTTCACATTCATGAAATACAATCTAGACGGGAGCTAACCCTATCCTTACATCTAGACCAAGTTATGTTAAATTATCCTGCATTTTCTGCGGATCAAAGGTCACACATGTAGTTATATTGACATACAGGAACCCAACTGGGTACCTGAACCCTTAGCACTACTGGATACTGAAGATCCAATATAATAAAGAGGGTCCTGTCCCTATGTGCACCAGGCATTTTGCCTCTGCCATAGAATATGAGCAAAATGATTCTCTATGCATGGTATTTGGATATTCATAGCAAAAGTCTGTTTTTCTCTCAGTTTCTATATAGAGAAAAAATTATCTTTCCAGTAGTTACATAGCTGGCTGCTTCCAGTCTCCGTGCTTACAGTTCATCAGTCTTGTCCAGTATAGATTTTTTACCCTCATTAAAAGAGTTTCTATCTGTTACCTTCACGGGATGCTGGAAAGTCGCTGTGTGTGGGATGTGGTGACTTTTTCTGGGGCCACCTTTTGTCCCGTTAGACTAGCTTTAGTGCAAGACTGCTGAAAGTTGAGATATTCCCAAACTTCAGGAAAGGGTGCTTGAGCCAGCCAGCAGCTCAATCACCTTTGTGTGCCACCCTGCAACTTCCACTGTCCCAGGGGACCATCTCAGCGGCAGGGCTGGTGGGTGGCAGCACACTCCATCACCTGCCAGGACACACAGCACACCTGTATATGCTCCCGAAGGAGGGACCAACTGAGCTGACACTATTGTTCATCATGAGAAGTTTCCTCTTTGCAGAGGAATCTTCACTTGGCACTCAGGCCAACGCTCAGCTTAATGAATAGGGTTGAGGATCTAGCCCATCAAAATAAGCTTTACGTAACCAAATGTATCTCAGTGCTTTACCCACACTCATGCTCATCCTTTCCATAAATATCATTCCTCCCCTCACTTCAGGCTTTTGTTTGACACCTCTCCTACACTCCCAGCAGCAGCAACGTGAGGGCCCCTCAAGGTCAGGGACCTGTATTTTCTGTGAAGTTTCACAAACAGCAATAGCACTGTAAAAATCATAAATAACAGCAACAATCATAATATAACAAGTAGGCATCAGCTTTAACTCATACAGTAAGTGGTGTTGAGAGTCCACTGCAGGATCTTAACATCAACTCTGTTGATGCAGACAAGGCAACTAACTTCAGGCTGGGGAAAGACTGATCAGAATTATTCATCTGGGTTAATATTTGTAAGCTGCAGGTTAGATCATCATTTCAAAACAGTCACATCACCTGGGATATTGATGCCAGAAAAACACAGAACTGTAGTGATCCATAGGAGATAAGAAACATATGAGGCCGCTTAGACCCAAACCTCTTCTCTTGAAGTGATCTTCCACACAAAAATTTTTTAAACAGTGTCACACCAACACAGGGAATGCATTTGCTCACCCTAATTTAGAGAACAACTGGCATCAAAGTTTTAATTAGATTTTAATCTGGGAGTCAAGGAAGTAAATCTGAAATACTATAAATGGGGTGAGAACCTACCAGAACTGTACTTTGTTTTAACGTGACAACTTTTGGTATATGGGTTAGTAAAGTATAAGCATCAAGACTGCAGTTCTCTATAGGGAGAGATGAACCTTTTAGTAGTACATAAACGTGCTGTTCAACTAATACAGTGGTATAGCCGCTGTACAATAAATGTGAGTTATAGTTGTATAAAGTTGTTCACATAATACACTTTATTTCTGCTGAAGAACCTATAAGGTTCCACCTTTCATATGAGACTTGCCCCCACTGTCATATGGTACATACTAGTCCCACAGATGTGCCCACTGCACTGCTTGCTGAGCGCTCCCAAGGTCATTTCAGTATGATCTGGGAGCAAAAGCGCTACCATTTGCTAGTTTTCCAACTAACCTGACTAGACGGGTCAGGGGGAGATTACATTAGGGACTCAGGAGATGAGAGAGGGCAGATACTCGTATATCTGGGGAGAGACAGCTGCCGCATCAGAATTATGGGCCAAGGAAAAGATTTGCACTCAATTGTACAAATTCTTGTTACATTCCATTCCAAAAGGTGTGCATGCATATGTATACAGTTATGTACATAAGTGTGTACATACACAAACACACAAAGTTCAATGAAAATTGTATGCTGTCTCAGTCGTACAGGACCAAAATCTAGGGGGGGGGGGGGGGGGGCAAAGCTTTCATCATCTTCCAAGATTTTAGCCATTCTCCAGGGCAAAAATCACTCCTAACGCTGTATAAAAGGTGACATTATTGCAAAGCTAAGGACTATCGGTGATACTCTTAAAGAGTTTTCTTGAAATACTTTGAAATGCACTCTGGTGTTTTGTTTTGTTTAAGTTGGGATGGACAATTGACTATTGTGCAAAGGTAGATCGCATCCACAACTCGATATTTGTACAGCAATTTAAAGGTCACTTGAACAATTCCAGTAATAGTGACCATTAGTGATTTTGCAAAGAAAACAGACATTGCAAGATAAACCAAAATGCTCTGAAAGTAACTGCTATTCTCTCCGCTCTGTGTTCCTGAACTACCTTTATCCTTGTCGTATCTAATCACCTTCCAGTAGCATAGTAAGGGATGTGACTAGCATGCATTGCATCTACTTGTTCCTTTATTTTTTCCCAAGCTGCTATTATGCTATGATCTCACCCTGTCTAGAGTCAAGAAAGTCATGGCAGTTTAATACTCATACACAGAGAGCCATCGATACAGGAAACCCCAAAACTACTTCAGGTATTTATTAGACACTTTTGAAGAGTAGAGTTTTTTGTGGTTTATAGTGTGGGCTTTTTTCCTTCAAACTGAACAATCCCTCACTATAGCTCTATGAAAAGACACTGGAATGATATTATAGCCTTTGCTTTAATCTCATATAAAATAAATGTGACAAAGAATTGCTTACAGTCATCCTCTTAAATGCGGTCAGTACTTCTGACAGTGATATCTAGACTGAAAGTTTCTGCAAGTATAGATGCATAAATGTATCTCTAATTACTCAGCTTTTAAACAGCCTCTGGTTTCCAGAAAGAATTAGAAATGTGACATATGATCAGGACTGCAAGTATTTTTTCAAAGTTGGATTAATTAACATTATCTCAAAACCAGAAAGAACAAAGCTGCCAGGTATGTGGAACATTAATCACATCACTAGTAATTAGTGCTAGAATATAGAAATAAAAAGACAAAATGAGGCCATAAGAAATAAGTCTAATCCAACTACAATTTACCAGAAATACTGTAAGAAATTGGCTTGAAACTACACAATTACATTTTTTTAAATAGATAGAAGGGTGGGTGGGGAAAACCTGGCTGTCTGGGCCAGCTCAACAAGTAAGAATGCTTGAGGAAAAGAACAACGATAGATGGCAAAACTGCAATATGTGTGATTCAAAAATGTTACGGTAACACCAACATATAGCTATCAGAGGGCAGTGTATAAAGCAGTAATATACACCCATTAAATACATGGTAAATTTTAATCTAACTCATGCAGTCCTTAGGTTATGGGCAGTCATGACAAGATCAATAAGAGAGCAAAGCACTAAATAGGCCCACAGGGACCCGGGACTGGTAACCAGTGAGACGGATGCAGAGCAATCAGTTTTGTGGTCGGAAGCTAAAGTTTGAGCATCTGCAGAACAACATCATTTTGGAGGATCCCTCAGATGCAGAGCTATTGCCTATTCCACCAACACTAAGCTATCTCACCTGCTTAGCATATGAACAATGAAATATGCTGCAGAGTTTCACTTATGGCAGAGTCCAACTATCGCACAGCACGCAGATGCCAAGAAGTGGACCACAGACTCACAAACAAAAACCTCATTCATTGTTGCAACTATCTAAAAATGATACCAGAAATAACCAACACAGAGATAGCTAAATAAGCATAGAACCATAGAATGGTTTTGGGTTGGAAGGGACCTTAAAGATCATCTGGTTCCAACCCCCCTGCCACAGGCAGGGACATGATGCACTCAAGCACCATGGACATATCTGCTGTCTCTGTCTCCTGATGCTTGCTCCTACCTTTGTCAAACATCCTGCTGCACCTTGTCTCTTTTTTGCTCTTTTAAGCTGACATGTATGTTGCTGACAAGAGGTAGAGGTGAGCATCCTAAAAATCTGAACTCTGACAGACCTACAAGGAAATTATTTCATCCTGAAGAATTAGCTTGTGCATCCTCATCCATTCTGATTTTTCACTCCATTGCTTATTTTGATGTGTGCACTCTCCTCCATGGTCAGGCAGGTTCTCAGTTTGAATTGCATACGGCAAGGCAATAATTAGGCACCACGAGTACAGAAGCGAGAATTCACTACAATAGGTGAGACCTTTTTGATTTCTCACTGAGGCATATGCATCCTGGGTATTCCTACACAATGACCGTAACTTCAGCATGTCCGATTATACTCAAGTGCGTGAACGGCGAACAGATTTTTCAAAGTACAAGAGAACCTTTCAGGTTCTTAAATAGTCTCTGCAAATATATTCCTATGAATGAATGTTATCTGAATGCATATAAACAGATTTCAACTTAAAGAGAGATTGTAAAGCTGACTGTTTGCTGTGCATTATTTGTTGTACCCTACATTAGTCACCTAAGCCCTATGCATCTGAGCATAGTTTACAGCTGCTGCTGCCTCATAGCATTCCCTGGAAAGCAGTGAGCATTCTCAGCCGTGCACAGCGAGCAGACGGGGCTTCGGATGAGTAACTCACCGAGGTTACTCTCTGTAGGTCGGTGATATGGAAACAGGAATAGAGTCGATTTTTTTTGCTAGTATGAGACCATCTTTTCCCTCCCTGGGATGCAAAGCTTTAACTTCCAATGAAAGTCTGGCTTTTCATCATTTCGACTCTGATTCAAGAAAGCCCCAAAGTTTACTGAGCAGCAGTAGAATGATATGCTTAAACATTTGGCTGAATCAGGGTCTCTGTGATTGTATTTTAACACTTTTTTTAATCAGGGAATCTAAAAAAAAAAAATCCCAACAACTAAGAAATATCTTTTCTTCACTTGTGACTTACTGGCTTTCAGTAGATAACCGCTTGGTTCCAATAATAATGTAAAAGAAAAAAGGCTAAGATACAATCAGTGTAAAAGTAATTAACCAAATTATTTAATGGATTAATATAAATTACATTATTTAATTACAAGATCAAATGAAATAATACTGGTTTCAATTAGAGCAATTCAAACCAGTGGTGAAGCAAGGAAACCAACTGATTTTCTGAATGCTGCCTTCCAACTCTCTCCAAAAAAGGTTACATTAACTACACAAAGACAAAAATCTACAGTAATGACAAATCACTACATAGATATCCTTGAATATAATTTTTCAGCTACTTAGCAATTTGGATTTTACAAAAAAAAAAGGTAATAATCACAATGAGGTGCAGAGAGAGATAAATGAAGAAAGATGTAATCTCAGATCAGAACCAGATATTCTCTGGTTCCTACACAGTGACAGACTGTATATGCTTGTGTTACTCCAAATTACTTAGATTCGTAACTAACCCACCCCACCAGCCTTTTCTCCTGTCCTTCTTTTCTCACACTGCATTGTCTTCCTCTTGGTCCTTGGTGCTTATTTTCAAGTATTGTCCACCCAGTCTGATCTCTCGATTGGTAACTCGTCACTTTATCCATCCTAGTGTACATTCTTCTCCAGTTTCTATATCCACTTATCTCCCTTCCCCCTCAACCTACTCCTATCTGCACTTATCTCTGTAACTATGTTTAGTGTGGCTCTTTGCATGAAAAATGCTACAGAGCCAGGTCTTTTATCGAGGCTGTTCTTCACAAGGGGAAATACCAAATTTCCTGCAGCCTAAACCAGCCCAGCCCAGCAAGAAGCTGCATGCCCCCCGCTTGTGTGCCCCACTCGTGCTCCAGTGCATCACTTCAGCGAGGGCTCCGGACAACAGCAGGCTGCCACAACACCAGCCCAGTACAACCTTGGTGAGCTCTCCTTCCAAATGCAATCATGCCTATATCCACAGGCCCTTCCCTGTTGCTGCTCTGCACACTGCTTCTCCTGCCTGAATATAACCATCACCAGCCACACACAACCAATATGCTGCCCCGCTTCTCTCCCAGTATAGCTGCAGCGACAATAAGAAGGAAGGCAGACAGCCTGGGTTCGGGGCTCTCCCCACTGCTCCCACTCTCACCAAAGACTCGCTGCCCTCTAAGCAAAAGAACTACTAGAGCCATCTAGACCTGAGCCACAGAAACCTCATGAGAAGCACGACTCTGCCTGCACCCCAGAACAAGGGATTCTGCATTTAGGCTGTGCAGAAAGCAGCACCTGATCGTTTGATTAATATTTTGTGTGCTGCTTTGAAGCACTCTGCAGAGCCCAGGTCCTTGGCCCAGCACAGTTTGCTTCCTACCCTTTCAACATTACCGCACTGGTTGTTCCATCACATCCTGTCCTCCCACCCATTAACTAGGAATGCAAAAGAAATCCCAGAGCAACTCAGGCTAAAAATGAATGCATCTATCATAAGAAGCAGCTTAAATCATTACCTGCTAACACATTTGTAGAAAGGAACAGTTATAGTGCCGGAGAAATAATACCATGTATATATAACGAACAGCATGACCTTTGCTATGGTCCTGCTTGCTGAAGGAGAGTTTCTCAGAAATCTCACAATGTTTTCTGCCCCAACAAACTTCCAAAACAAGAGACAAAATAAAACACAGATAAGGAGAGGGAGAGCGAAGAGCTGCTGTGGCCAAGCTGATGGAGGCCACCAGAGCTGGGTCCAGGGCTCTGACAGCCAGCTCCCAGCTGCTTGGCAATGACAGCGCAAAACATATAGGCTTAATAAGTCGGATTTTCCTCATACAAGTTACCTCTGCAGATAACAGCAACACAGATAAGAATAAATGGAATTAACTCTCTATTGAGGATTTCAATTCACCAAGATGTAGCCAAATGCCAAACAGCACTAAACGTTTTCCTACTGCTTTCCAATACATTCCAAGAACTATCTGCCCTAAAAGCCTCTGTCTGTATTAGCATAGCAGATTGACTGCAGTGTCGTTTTTGCAAGGGCTGGCACTGCAGCTCAAGTGAGCACTGGATTCACTCCTCATTTTAAGGGCATTAACGATTTTTGAATGGGTCGCAGGCATTATCAGGGATAGTTCATCAGAACTTTGATTCATACAGGAAAGTTATGGGCTTGTTCATGGGCTGGATGTGAAATGAATTCAAAAGGTGTTTAAAATGCAAATGCATCATTTGACTCAAGGAGTCAGTGGAGTTATTTTTCCAGCCAGTTTGTGGCTCAAAAACTTCATATTAAGCTTGTTAAGCATATCTAAAATACAATCAAATACATTTAAAACAAACAATCCTCATATCTAAATACTAATTTCCCCTTTATCCAGTGCTGTCTTGCTCATTATTTGGGCTTCTGTTTCGGGGGGCAGGTGCTGAGAAGGAAAGAAATAGAGCAAGCAAAACATCTCCAGCCAGAGTAAGCCAACAGGAATTACACTAACTTGCCCCTGCAAATCTGTATGTTGTGTTGGTTTTGCTCCACTGTTTGTATCCACAACGACCTAATGATGTTGCTTTACAGAAATCCCTGCACAGCCAGTACCAGGAAAGTGCTGCTGGTTTCAGCTCCTGAGCTCTGCAGGCAAAAAAAAAATCTCAAGCTTGAGCTCACTGCAGCTCTAATTAAAAATAAAGTATGGATGACTCATTTCACTGCTTATTGTTACTGGTTAAGATACTGGAAGAAGCCCTACCAGAGCTCCTCCTGACCAAACTCATGTGCTAGGTCTAGCAGGGAGTGCATTTTGTTAAGAGCAGGAGTAGTGGTCACAGGTTAACAAGGACCATTTAGGGACCCTATAGCCAGAAAAATTGTTTGCAATGTATTAAAACAGAGATCTATGCTGGGGGAGGGAAGGGGGAAACAAATACACGCATACAGTGTAATTACAGTCATTTCTTCTTGCATAGGGGGATATTTTCACCCACTGGTTGCAGCCCAAAGGTGAAGGGCTGTTTCCACCGCAGTGAAAATGAAATCAACAGCAGTGGGGTTGCACAGATGTCTATTTTTGGGCTGTGCTTTACTCAGAAAGAGCAGGACTTACAAGACCTGATATTCACTTTCACTGTAACCCTTTTATCTCTGCTGCTAAACTGGGAGGAAATTATATCTGATGCAACTCTGTGTTCCAAATATTTCACAGTACATCACTGTGCTGTCACTCCTTATTTCAGCTTCCTACCAAAAGCTGAAAAAGTTACACCACTATCAAAGCTGTAGAAGCATGGTTTTCTATTATATCTCTGGTGCAAAGTTCCCTGAACCAACAGTAAGTGAGCTACCTCACGTACCAGAAACAATACAACAGCATTAGTACAGACATCCACACTTTGTAATCTACCCTTATATTCACCCTCTCCAGTAACTCAGGAACAGTTCTCAAGAAAGACAACTCTACAGCAAACAGCCAACCCAGCTCAATTACTCTTAGGTTCACCATCTCCATGCTGCACTATATTATCTACAATACAGACCTTTATCATCATGCACAAATACAACCTCATCATGACCAGAATGCATATAAATAAACTAGTGAAAATGTGGGGTGCACATCTTAAGGTCTCTTTCTGTCATAAAGACATTGTTAAATGGGTTTACTGTAGATAAAGTTTCCTTCATGTATCTGGTTTCTTAAGGTATTCACCTAGAGTGACTCAGGTGTTACACATCAAATTCTCAGTCTTTATTTTAAAAAAAAATCCCAAGAACAATAATCCAGAACCTGACAGTTTATCACTGTTTTACTTCAATGTTATGATCTGCTACTAGAGAATGCATTAGTCCATTTATATTTTATGTTCTATTTCTCATAAAGTTTTCAAAGATATTTTGGTCATTGTCTCACCATAGACGGTACTGGTTGAGAGAGAAAACATTTCCAACATGATCAAGAGTTACAGAGTGGGGTAACTACAGCAGGACCTATTGTATTAACAAGACAAGATTTGTTTTAAGTTCAATGGAGAAAAGATACCTTTGAATTTGAGAAGTTAAAGGGTGTTGCATTACCTAGGCAAAATAGGATAAGTTAATGATGAAGTTTCAGTTTTAACTTGGAAAATTCTGGGTTTTATAGGCTTCAGCCTGTCACTAATAGCTATATTTTAACGAGATACATGGGGATTTCGGGGAACAACTCCCATTAATGTTAATGGGATTCACACAGCTAAATCCCTGTGCTGAAAACGTTTCTTCTAATGTATCTTTAATAGCCTCTGTGTGTGCGCATGTCTAGTTAATGGTTAAATATATAAATAGGAACATTACACTTCCAAGTGTTACTGCTTCATTCCATGATATAGGACTAAAATGGAAGTAAAATACGGGTCCTGGAAGAGTGATCTTTTTTACAACTGTGGGTAAATCTGCTCTGAAAGTTTGGCAGGAATAGGGACATCGCATCAGTCGCACACCTGTGGGCTCACAGGAGTGAAGTCTGCATCCCTTATACCCTTTGCTGTGTGTTAAGGTGGGGTGATTTTTGTACAGTCACTGCTCTACTTCCAATAGGATCTCTAGCAGAGGAGGGCTGTTGGAAATCTGGTCAATGATATCTGGGAGCAACGCATCTTGGACTGGTGAAAAATCCTGCTAAATGGCTGTATGTCCTGCAGATCTGGCACTGAGCAGCTGCAGGCTCCTTAGGTAGCGATCTACGTGGAACTTCGATTGTTACTGGGAGAAAACTTGGCCAGTACACCGGAGAGCTAGTATACACACATATGGCTACTATAGCAGCAGTAAATGAATTGCAACAGCTCTGTAAAGAGTTTTCTGAATAAAAGAGAGACTTTAATTTTAGAAACATGAAGTACTCTCATATTATTACACACCAGGTGGTAGGCGATACATGCAGGAAGCAGCCGACCTAAAGAGAGACGCCATAAGAAAAGAAGTATGATTATTTGAGGGGCCAAGCAGCACCTTGAAACAGAGCAAACAGACTGCATCAAAAGGAATGACCACCAGGATGCTGGATTTTCAGAAGGAAACCTGAGGGCACAGCAGAACTGAGACTTGAATCAGTACAGAGCTGAACATTGAAGGATGAAAAGGAAAACAGAAAGTTAAAACTTTTTTTTTCCTTACCATTTCATCAGTGAGAAAGAATTAGGAGCAAGTAAAACTCAGGTTTCAAAAATAACATCTAAAACTCTGAAACACCAGATAGAGGTATTTGATGAGACGCATCAGCCAAAACAGAATAAGACTATGCAGAGGGGATAGGGCTTATCCATGAAAAAAAAAAGAGAACATGAATTTTACACTCAGAGCTGAGAGCGGTGATGTGCACACGTAATCTTGGAGACCTGTATGATCTTCTAGATAGTGAGTGGTTTAAGAACAGGATATGTCTTTTGAGCTTACAAGAAAGATTCACAGGGGGAAGAAGTGTTAGCCTAGATAAACATGCTTCCAGGTGACAAGGACAGCTGAACGGGCTCCCAAAAATGTAAATCAATAACAAGTACGCAAGCATAAGGAGGACATAGTTTCTAGCAGAGATAAGGACCAAGAAATACAGGGTCCATGACCTAAGACACAGAATATGGAAAGCAAAAAAGAGACAACGTCTACCCATGGAGAATGTGGAAAACAGAATTCTGTGTCCCAATGACAGAGGCATCTCAGGAAGAAAAAGTAAATGTACATGCACCGATAAGGTTACAGAGACTTCCAATGAGAATTAAGACATCTACTGAGGTCTGTAGCACTTTTTAAAAAAAAAATACTAGAGTGTGTGATCTCAAGAAAAGGCTATTATCCATGCTGCTGCTCTGTTTGTGACTATTATGTGATCAGTGACCAACTTGCAACTGTACAAAGCCAGTGGTAATTTAATTCCTGAAGCACTGATAAGCATCAGTCTTGAGACTAAACAGTGGAGTCAACAGAATATTCACCTGCATACAGAGAAGTCAAAGAAATACTCTCTGTTTTAGAGGGACTTCTGTCCCACTTGTGAACACGGGACTATCAAACAATGCCCAGGCTGAAAGACATGAAAGGCATTTGGTCATTTATAGAATGGCCCATCTCTCAGGCTCTCTGCATGCCTCTCTGAAGCAGGTACCCTCTTGTTACATCCAGAGAATTTAAAACGTAAACTGAATCTAGACTGAGAGAATATTTTTATCACTATTTGTGCAGCACCTAGCAGTGGCATCAGTCCTGAGTGATGCCTCTGATGGTTGGTGTGATACAAACGAGTCAATAATGAAATAATGTTTTAAAATAAATCAGATACCTACTGCCCAAAAAGTTTGCCATCATCCCTGTAATCTGTCTTTCAACACTGAATGTGAGAAAAAGGTCATTCTTTGTGGCTCTAAACCCAGCAGAGAAGGACTCAAGCCTAGACCTGCTGTAACACCCACTTAAGTGACCCAGTTACTGGGATATGTTCCCCCAGCACCACTGGTGCTGTACTATTCTGCATAATTTATTAAATATGAACTGAATAAGGAAAGAAGTTACTCTACGTCCTGATAATTAGAGCAGTGACACGGAAAGAGAAAGACATATGCTAAATTCCTGACTTGAAGCACAGCCATTTAACCTGCAGCTCCTGCATGCTGGCTGTGTGTGCTAGCCACCAGCTGTTCTGTGGGAGAAGTAATTGCTATAGAACCTAGTTAGTGTCACCTGCAAACAATTTTAGAAATGTTGCTGGAGTAGCAAGTGTCCTCCAGAAGCCTAAATTTGCATGTTCTTAGTACAAAGTTTTGCAAAATGGATTCAGACCTGCCCAAAACAACCACCAAAGTGAAGGTATTTTGATCACTCCAAATAAAGTAAAAAAGGTGCTCTTTTGTTTTACTTTGCTGGTTCCTTCTGCAAACTTCAATTTTGATTTGAGTGCCATATTCATTTTGATAACAGATCACTCTTCTGCTTTCATATCTCACTGCCAAATGGGACTCACCTGTTATCTCTGATTGCAGGCAATTCGAACTTAAAGCAAGCCTGTCTATCAACTACTGTTTTAACAGCTGATTAATTAGGGCTACAGGGATCCTGTGGAGGGCTTTATCTGAAGAGCCGGCTCAACCATTAGGAGAAGAAACTTCCTTGTACACTCCTAGCTCAGATAACAAAGTAAGATAATAGTTCACAATCCTCCTCCAGCTAATACAAATAGAGGCACTCCCTCTTATCCTAACATATGAGTCAAACAAATCCCCATGATATAGTACTATAGTGTTGAATTCTCCAATGTTTCTGAAAATGAATATCAGAAAACAGATGCCTAAATGGCACGCTGTTAACCACAAGTGTTACTATCGAGGATGAATTGCTTGTCTTTCTTCCTTTTGCCTTCTTTCTTTTTCTTTCTCTCTTTGTTTTTGGTTTGGTTGGCAGTTGTTTTTTTTTAAAAAAACTAACATTCAAAGTAGCCAGTTCCTAAAAAACTATGAGGATGCACTGTGGTGCTGTAGCTGTCCTGGGCTACCACTGCCACATAATGAATTCTGTCTTTGCTTAGCAAATACTTAAACTCACTGCTTAATGTTCTTTCAAGACAATGATTGGTGATCCAGGCCGTAAGAAATTCACAATTCTTTCCATGTTTATTCCTCTTATTTTAATCAATTCCATCTACGTTTCTGTATCTGGCTCATGAACTGCCCTGATCTTTTCCTGTGATTTTGGAACCCATGCAGACCTCTGTAAGGAAGTTCCATATGTACAATGCATCAATATGCAGAACTCGGTTGTACCAAAACATAAGTTGGCTCCAACAACGATTAAACAAATTGATGGGAAGAAAGGCTACAAAGTATTAATGACAAGCTGGATCAGTGGCAACATGCGTCTCAGGAATTCTTAAATCCTTGGCTTCCAGAATGTGGCTTCCCTAAGAATCCACTGCTGGCCACCCTCACGGAAGTCTACTGACATTAGCGGGAACTCTTCTACTGATTCTAAAGGACTCAAAAACAGACTCTTACAGGGAGCATTCAGCGTTCTGCTGCTTTACTTCTAATTTAAAAAAAAAAAAAGCACCAAACACAAAAACAACCCCAGCCTCCTCCTCCCTCCCCGCAAAAAAAAACGAACAAACAAACAAGCAAAATCCAAAAACCAAGACATGAAAAGGCTGCAAACCTGCAAAAACTTTTTTGTTTCTTTTAGTAGAGAGCCTGTATGAAGAACTCAGCATTTGCCCATTTCTGAAATCTCAGCCCCTCAGCAATAAAAGCAACATCTCTTGCAAGCTCAACATAAAATTCCATTGGCCAAGGTCACAAAATCCTCTCTCATTATCAGGTAAGATTTCAATGCATTTTTTTATGGTACTTTTGCAAGTTCCATCTGGATTGGCTGGGTTCAAATGGCTGAAACTACACGATGCATCCCCACTTAACCTACCCAATGCTTTTGCAGACATTATTCATTCTGTAGTTAGATACGTATTTTGCAGGCATCTGCAGGTGGGAGAAGGCACGAAACAACTTGAAAGGTGCTGCCACCTTCACCCAAAATCTTGAATAGAGATTAACATATCATTAGATTCTTATTAACAGGAAGATACTGCTAAATCATAAGGAAAAGATAATCATGGGACGTATTTCCTGCAGAAGTCAATTTTGCAGCAGACAACCGAACAGAAAAGAGAAGGAACAAGTGCATCCACGTCCTTGATAAGACATCTGCTTTTTTGAAAGTTCTGTGTACTCAATGTCAGGACTTTTGATCTATTTCATGCTTATTTTACCAATTAAATAAATGCTATATAAATCTTTTTAAAACAACCTTTTTAAAACCACCTTGCAATATCAGGCTGTTTGAATGATATCTCAAGAAGATCAGAGATTTTAATGCTTGATTCACATACATTACCGAAGACATTACCCTGGCAAGTCGAAGCAAGTGTAGAAACGCCAGCAAGGCTAAAGGAAGGCGGACGGTCGGACCTCAGCCTCAGATGCCCAATATACCACCACTGTGATTCACTTGTTACTTTCATAAGTATATCTTTTTTCCACAGACAACAATCATGAACAAAGCACCAGCAGAGGCCCAGATCCAGAAGGCTTAATTTCTACCTAAGGTCCTATCCAGGTGTTCCCCAAAGTTAGGCACCCCTGACCTAGAGAGGCTGAGCAGGGAGCACTGCACTCACAGGCTACCGGTAGCATTTGCACTACCACAGATTCCACACGATCAAATTCTGTCCTCATGGGTCAACACAAACATAACCTAGATCATCCTCCAAAAAGTGCATTGTGATTGAACTGATATTTTAAGTGATCTGTAACCACTGTATGCTTTAGTAAAAGAACAAGGTTCAGCTGGACTAAAATGTATTTCCTTCCGTCTTTTTCAAGGAAAAAGGCCTCGTGTATATTTTAGCACTTTGGAGAACTCCTTTCCCTAGAATCTGTGCCAGGGACTAATGACATATGGTATCTCTCCTAGATTTGCAAGCTGAAAAGAGATGGAGAAGACCCCTTTCATTACAGCATAATAGCATGCTTGCAATAGTTCAATAGCTATAATGAAACATGACAACCCAGATCTGCTTCCAATGATGTCTCGAGCCAGTGTCTGAATTGCACACTTTTGAACATGTGTCAAGTCACAACTAAATACAAAATTCCTATACATCTGGGGGCAAAAAAAAAAAAAGAAAAATCTTAATTTTCATATTTTGCAGTGATCAGCCATTTTCAAATCACCAGTTTCCACAAAATGTTGTAAATTGTTACTTGTTCTAGAAGAAATGTATTTTTTCCTTATTATTTTTGAATGCTTAAAAACATTGCCCTGAGCCCTGGCCCTGTAATCTGTGGCAGCGATCATTATATTTAAACAAAGAGTAAAACATACTGTCACAGATGAAGGGGAAGAAGCGGAGTGGGGGGGAAGGAGGGGAGAAGAGAGAGAAGAAAGAGCACTGTATATTTGTCTCCTCTCCAACTATAGGAAGTTTGAGTTCAGGTCTGGCTGCTGAAGCCCTTCCTTAGGTGTGCTTCTTAGACATGTAAAATGCAAGCATATACAGTATACTATAGTTTAAAAGTATACACATGTATCAGATACCGAAAAGCAAATCTGCATCCTGCTCTCAGTATCCTAAATTTGGATCCTGTTCACCCAACTGCCACAGCTACACAAATCTACAACGCTTTGTACCAATCATGGCTTTTGGGTTACTAGTTTGTTTTATAGAGAACCACTTGCCTTGATATTTAAATATCATGACCTAGGCCAAAAGTCACAAAATTTTCTTACTGTTCACAAGATCTACAAAACAAGATGTCCTGTGGTATCTTCAAGACTGATTTTTTAAGGTTAATGTCCACTTGGAAACTACAAGGTGAAAAAGTTACTTTAATTAAATGAAAACTCAGACTGCCACGTTAACATGAGTCCAGAAGTTGTGACTTGAAGAGAAACACTAAGTATCTCTATAAACTCAGAGAGAAAAATACCCACAGCTGATGATACCCACTGCAGGCCTCAGTCAAAAATCTGACTCAAGTCTCATGCAGGCATACGAGAGAAACCCTGCGGAAAGAGAGCAGCATCGTATCTGATGAAAGACAAAGCAAACTCTTTCAGCTTGGCTCCTAAAACACTGGGCTGTAGCCCAGACTTTGATGCTTCCTGGTTAAGAAGTGAAAATACTAAAAAAACAAACAAACAAAACCCCTATAGATTAGCAGGACTGCTGTATGTTCACCCATTTCAAATTGCTTGTAAGCGACGGGGTTCTGCCATGTTCCAAGCAGACTGTACACACACAGTGGACAGAGTCCAAATTCAACCATTTGCCAGCCTTCATCTTCACTGCTAACTTTAATTAACGAAACAAAGGCTTCACCTAGTATTTCTCAAAAGTTGATTTTTCTTTGCCTTGCTTTTTTCCTCTCTCCACTAAAACACTCAAACCCTCTTAATACTCCTGTGGTGGCACTAATGGGATTCCATTATCTGACACATAGTGAGTCATCACAAAGAAACAGAAAACCTTGCTTTCCTATACAGGAGTCAAGTATCTGCTCCTTTGTAAAGTCTCAGCAAAAGGGTCTCTGTTCAACTTAATTTCTCTCTTTACTGCCATGTTATAAAAATATGGGTGCTTGAAAATAAGTAAATAAATCAAGGTTGCACAAAAGTTCAGCAAGTCACGTAAACAGAAAATATATAGCTGGTTGCATTTTTCATTGCAAAAATCAACATCAGTTGGTCAAAGGTCCAAGGACTGTAGTAATTTTTTCAATGATACTAGCATATACTTTGATATTATCCTAGGCCTGGATCTGTGATTTTGTGATTTAAGTATGAAATGGAGAGTGCCTTCGATGATTTGGCTTTACATTTACACTTTAAAATTTAGTTAAAGCTGAACACGAAAAGTGAAATTAGAGAACTACTCAATTTAGAAATAATCTGCACAAAACCACTGAAATGCAAACTCTGGGAAACGCAAACAAACTACATACAGTTTTAACAACTATTGTACTATTAGAGTCATATTCTAATTTTGATGACCTGGGTCCATCTGCTTTGATCTCTCCAAGGGTTGCATGCATCTACCTAAGAATGGTCTCAATAATTATATGTTAGCTGTGAGCAAAATGAGTCACAGTGAAAACAAACACCTGCACTATTCTAAATTGATGGCTCACACATTCAAATGTATTTTACATATTTTAGTTCAGATTCTAACCTTCCTGAAAAATTTGGAGTGATACTGCTGAAGACAATGAGGATTTCTATTGTTGTAACGAAGGACAGAGTCTGTCCATAGAGATTTTTTCAAAATGAAATCTTCAAACAGCCATTTTAAGTGAATTTCACAATGTCTTTACTCAAAAATGAGCTGTTCACTAACTGAAAGTAGCAACCAAAAAGAAAAGTTAAGGGATAAAAAAAAAAAAAAGGTTAAAACTGTAGGGACTGGGATATTTAATCATTGATAACACTGACTGAATTGTAAAGAGGCTCAAAAGAAGGTGTATGTGAATGGAGATGTCAGATTAGCTTTCCTACTGGTTGGGATTTCAATAACCGACAGTAGATAAGATACAATTAGTATTCATATATTGAGGCCAGAGATTTGGAACCAGTTTTCAAAGTATTGTCTAGCCTTGAAAAAGTTTGAGCTGCTTTATTAAATTTTTACAAAATATGTATTTTAATAAAATGCACTTTAATTCACAAGAGGAGAAAAATGTTGGATAATTGTCTTAATGTTTCAACCACCAGAAAACCAGCTGAGAAGCAAATTATTTTTGAGAGTCCTGGAAACTGCATGACTGATCTATCAAGGCTTCCACTGTACTTGAAAGGTCCATGGGTCACAACCACAGGAAGTCACATTTTGAGACCCAGCTATGAAGCTATTCGAATGGCCTGAAGATATATCCCACATCAAATGGTTGACCTCCTGCTCTTGCATACTGCAGGTCAGCTTACACTTTTTAGCTGGTGGCCCTTGCTGATTCCCTTTCGTACCCTGGAACAAAGAAACACACTCTCAACTTTCTGGGAAGTCTCTCTCAGTTACCTAGAACTCAACTCAGCAGAACTCAGGGCAGCAGCTCTCTTACAAACAAGTTCATCACTTTCAAATGGAGACAATAACATGGTGCATGCAAATGGTAACCGCTTCCCATCTAAGTTTTTTAGAGCTCCAAATGGAGCTTCTGATTACTTTTAACAACTTCCATCCCGAACTTTGCATCATAAAAGCATTTCAGATTACTTGGCTTTGTAGAGATAAAATGATGACTTGCATCAATAAATGTTTCTAAAAAGCTATCAGGTCACCTATTAGGCCTGTGCTGTTAAAATGGACTTATCAGCAGAAGTAGCAGTAACACAGCCAGCTTTCTACAGATAAACGACCCAGTGTGTAAAAATCCCGACAGAACAGAAAACTCTGCCACTACATGTCGTATACCTCACACAGTTAATCAATCAGACGTACTTATCTCTAGTCAAACATTAGAGCTTCATTTACTTTTCAGATTTCTTTGGTCTCTCCAGAAACGTTCACTGCAGACAAAAATGGTACTGAAACTTTATGCAACATACATCTGATGAAAAAGTCTAGAATTTTATTGAAAAAACTACAGAACCATTAATGCTATCTTCCGTTTGTGGAATATAGCGCTGCTGTACGGTTTTAGCTAGCGACATTGACATGTGGGACCACAGGCTCCAATCTTACATCAACATAATATTGAATATTTGCAGAGCACTGGATTCTACAAAACACAAAAATATCACAAGTGGTTTAAAACATTCATTGATACTGTTATTCAGTGACATCATTGATCAGTGTTTTCCTGGATTAATTTCCATTTACATTAAACAAGTGTGGTTACTTTGATAAATTTATTGCCTCTAAAAATAAAACATAATAAAGTATGTGATTCTGTTAACTGTTCATAGTAGAACAGTAAAATACATCACCAAATGCAGAAAATGTAAATATGTAAAGAACATGTTCCCAAAGCTTTCAAATGCCCTCAGTTTGGGGAATTTCTTGGTTTAGTAGAAAGAATAAACTGTACTTTCTTTTTTTTTACTTTTTCTTTTTTTTTTACTTTTTTTTTTTTTTGGCATGAGATGGTATAATCTATCTCTAATATATTAAAGCTTCACAGTTTAGGGTTCACATTTTAGGGCCATTGAGCCTTTTGCCTAAGTCAGTTTTTTTCAAAAAAATGCCAACAATAAAAGGCAGAAATTTATCTACAGAGGCACTATCAACAGGGGAGGAGGGGGGAAACAACAACAACCCCAAACCCAAAGCACCATAGCACCTGTAAATACTAAACTGGCATTCAGACAAAACTGTTTTATTGGGCAATAAAATATTACGTCAGAAACAGAAACAAAACCAATACATAAGAAAATTATTTGGATTTTACCTTCCCTTCAACTGTTCCATATGAAAATTAGGTAAGTTGCTACAGAATTACAAAGACACTACAGCATGAAAAAACTTCGCTTTCCTCAATTTCACATAAATAGACTGATTTAAAGATAAATTGCATTGTCTATGAGTTTATTACATTTATTTTTCTCTTACGTAGAACATGCTTGCACCAAGCAGTTACAAACCCACTGCATCTCTCTCCTCTGGGTTTTAGCAAAGACAAGTACTGAGAAACCACCACTCCTGAAGCACACAGGTATATGTAACTGGATCTGCGATAAGAGAAGAATCTCATAGAAAGTTTTTTGCACTTTATCCCACTGGAAACCAAATTTTTAAGTTTGCTTTTCAACTGTAAATTTTTCAATTTGGGATTTGTTTTATATTTTCTGTCTCCAAACATAGGTCAAAAGAGTTCTTGCAGTTCACTTTAGCAATCTCTGGTTATCCAGATATCCCGGGCTGCGTCCAACCTCAGGGACCACAAAACACCTTCAGAAAGGATACAGTAGCTGACATTGGACATTACTTCATCCTCTGAGGCTCATCATCTCAACAGCATGAAGAAACACAACTTCTATAAGAGCAAAATAAAGCACTGCACAGGACCCTCAGGACCGCAGTAAGGAAACACACTTGTCAAATACAGGTAAGTAGAAGTTAGACAAACCCTGTAAGTTGAGTCCAAGCACTGGGAAGATTTTTCAGTTCAAGCCACTGATCCATTGCTATCATTTCCTTGGGAAGTGTTTCCAAATGCTGCTTGAAAAGATCAGCGGTTTACCATCTAAGGCTGAAATCCCGTGAAAACAACTACTTGGAAAAAAAAGTCTGCAAGTGTGAAGGATTTGTGAACATAACATTGGTGGCACTACACGCCACTCAGTCCTGATAAGAGACTGCACCAGGCAGCACCAGCTGCTTGGCTTCCAGCAAAAGCTGTGCACTTCCTACCGCGGTGAGATCCCTGCAGTGACCAACCTGGGAACCGCACCACTGGAAACTGCTTGCATATATGAAAGAGAAAATCTTGACCTGGTTATTTCAAACTGAGGAAAATAGAAATAAAAAAATCAGCCTAGGAAAAAGAAAAATT
Organism: Tauraco erythrolophus; assembly: GCF_009769465.1. Lineage (NCBI taxonomy): Eukaryota > Metazoa > Chordata > Aves > Musophagiformes > Musophagidae > Tauraco > Tauraco erythrolophus. The sequence continues at coordinate 20,710,159 of NC_141475.1, forward strand.
GAAAAGATCTCTGTATGCGTGTACACACGCACACGTTAGCTATTAAAAATATGGGTGTGCTTAGCAGTTGAATAGCCCTCTTCTATTTGGAGTATTTTTTTAAATACAATTCGTAAAACTTAGTCCACATCATTAATGCCATGAAAAGTGAGGCTACTGTGTGGCTTCAAAGCATAATCCTTTTGCAGAAGAGTAGATATCTGCTGCATTCATTTTACTGCAGAGGTTTTCGTAGAAAGAAATTAAATAGGAGAGAGGCATGTAGGGTAAGGTGTTTGGGGTTTTTTTTAAATGTACAGGAAAGAGTTCTGCCCTCACGTTAATATAATAGCAATCAGTAAAAGAGCACTGGGACAGGCAAGCTGGGCTTTGCTCTCCACTGTGGTGGGTCAGATTAGCTTATTCAGGAGAGCCATTTTGGTGCTGTGGCCGGTCTGCAGCCCCAGGAACCAGCACTCTGCTCTCCTCTCACAGTTCCTCTGTGTCTGACTTCGGTGGAAGAGCCTGGTTTAGAGAATACTTTTAAATAAAAACATTTTTATGAGCTGGTTTCGTACAGGCAGAAGTGGACCTGGGAGCAATCACACACATAGGGAGGCTGGTGATCCAAGCAGGACACTACCCAGGCAGCTAAGAGGTTGCAAAGAGCTGTTAACTTTTTTGTCTGCTTCCTCAACAACCAAAACAAGGCACACAACTTCAGCCTCACTCTTCTTGCCTTTCTCCTCTACGCTGTGGTCAGTCACCTCCTCCTTAGACCAAAAGTCCTTCAGGGCAGGCTGTTCACCATCCTGCACTTGCACAGAGCCTGGGGAGGGCTCAGCTGGAGTGCCCCATTGCAGCTACAACACAACAGCTCCACAATAATAACCACAGTGTTAGGGCCTCATCCCTCTACTCCGTTGCCATTGAAGTCACCTCCTGTCGATGTCGCTAGGATTTTAATGCTAAGGATGTAGCTGTTACTTAGCCAAGGCAGATATATGCTTATCAAATATCTGAGCTACTGTGCTTAGAGTCACTGACAGACTTCTATTGTTCTGCTGCTTACAGAGCGAAAAGCAGGAGAGATGACACTGCAGCTGCCCATGCATAAAAGGGGATTTTCTCAGGAATACACCAACAGGACATTCTTCCGTTGCCTTTCCACACAGATCATTTGTCATTCAGCTCTTACACAACTCTGCAGTAGCTGTGGTTTCCAAAAACAACATTCCAGGAGACTTCATCACCCTGGACAAGAAAGCAAAAACAAGTGTATGGCTTTCCTTAGCCTTGAAATTCAAGGCGTTAGCGCAAGATGATCATGATTATTGATTTCAGAGTCATATAATATAATCAGAGGTCTGGAAAACACATGGGAAGGTAGAACTGAGGTTGCTTTTCAAGAGAGGATATTGATACAGACGATCGCCATCAAATGCATTTGAAGTTGTTGCAGACCAGGAAAGGACAGTCTATTCTCCGTGCCAGGGCAGACAGACCAGGTAGTAATGGCAGCAGCAGTAAGGAAAGAGCCAGGTTAAACCTTAGGGAACTAATCCTGCTGGTGAGGCCAGCAAAGTACTGACCCAGATTGCCTGGGTGTTGCGGAGCCTGCACTACAACAGGGCTTAAAGAAGAGTATCGATAAACAACAGCTAGGAACAACATAAATACAGTTGCCTCCTTTGAGGTCAATAGACAGACCAGATGTCTCCAACATACTAATGCTACTATACATATTCATCACATCTTAGATTCACCTCCTTGCTTGCTTTCCATTCCCTCACTTATTTTGCTTACCCCAAGAATATCTACTAACAAGTCCCATATTCAAGACTCCCCGGTCTCACAAAGAAACACTGACACTGCTGACCTGGGGAGATTTAACCTAGTGCAACTATCTGGGTCTCAGAGAAAGCCAGGTATAAAACTTCAAATTGCTTTGAATGTTTTGATGTTAGCAAGATACTTTTTAAAATCACTCATTCCAGGAGAAAGATGTTTGCCAGTAGGCTGTGGCTATGATTTTTATACAACAATTAATCCCTTAGATTATTTTGCCTCCTTGAGAACAATTGCAGCTCAATCAGTTACTAGACAATAGATGATGTAATTTCTCTTAAATCAACAAGAAGCTGGTGAGATTCAGAGTCAGCTTCAAACTGATTGAAAACATTTGAGAGGTATAAAACTGACAGTACAAATACTACAAGTTCAGAAAGTTGAGGTGGAAACCAATGAATAGAAAAAAATAATAATAATTAAAAAAAAAAAGAGCTGCACAGGAAGTTACTCCTCCTTACAACACAACCACCGCTCCAGCTCTAATAAGGCAAAATGACGAGATGAAATATATTACTACCAGGAAAATATTACCCCAAAGTTAAGAATGCTTCTTGAATTAACCAATATTGCCCTTTAAAGAAAAAAAATATAGTATATATTTTTATACCAGGTAAATATTGAATTTCTTTACCATCCAGCCTCTATAATAAGGTTCAGATTTCCAGATCTTTTACTATGACTCTTATAGAAAGATTTTCAAAACAGCTGTGTGCTGCTCAAGTAGGATAAGGGATACTGAAAAGCTGGTGCTTATTATGTGATATTTAAATGACAAACTTTTGAAGTGGAAAAAAAGGGGGATGTGCTCTTATATTAGAACTCCCTCAGACAGACACAAGGGCGCATTAACGTCCATCGCTCTGCTTCACTATCACTTTCCGTGTTAAAGTCTCTAGTGCCTGCTCTAGAATAAGATGAACCCACATTTTCAGTCTTCAAGAAACATCACATGAATTTTCATTTTAATCTTTTGCAGCAAAACAAAAACTGCATCTTGTTGTAAGTAATATAATTTATTTATACTTGATATCATTTGAAAAAGTGATGACACACCAAGCATGAAGCATTTTTAAATCCTTCAGATGAAGTGACAGATGATTATCAAATAACATTTACTTAATATTTAAACATGATCTAAAAAAAAAAAATCTGTTCCTTTTAAAATGCACACAAAACGAAAGAAAATTCTTTATTCTCTCTAATTTCTGTGGCCTTCCTGGGTTTGGAGGACAGCCAGGGTAACAGGTCACAGTCATAGAAACTTGAGCAATCAGTCCATCCCATTGTGTGAAACATTTTCTGCTATGTATTGCTTGTTTCTTGCCAAGACTCTTACCAGTCACTGTTTTCATCACTTGCCTTGTGTTTATCCATCTCCTAACTCATTACTCTCCCTGACAAGCCCTTTCTTGCCCAATAACTTGCTTTTTTTCCCCCCACCTGGTACCATCTACAAGTGATAACAATTTTCCACACATCCAATAAGTTGGGATTTAATTACTCAAACTGCTTTTTAAACATTTGCAGTTTGCTCAGGTGTGCTAACATTAAAAAAAAAATGCAAACATCTAATGCAGTAATGCTAAAATTAGGCATCACAACCCGAATGGGACCACAGAACTTACAAAAATGGTCACCCACAAAATGGAAATGTAATTGGAAAAAAAAAATAGGGTAAAATACTAAAATGGCATCAAAAGTAGGAAAGTCTGCAAAATTGCCTATGTACCATAGTCCCCATGTTCAAATATAGTCCACATGGCCAAAAACCCCATACCCTCATTTTCAAGTTGTGCATTGTTTTTTTTTAAATCCTAAAGTCTGACAAAATGAAACATTTTCACCAGGAAAATCCTAGTCACATGACTGTAGAATCCAAAATGTTCTTCTGGGCCTTCAGAGTCTACTCAAACTTTTGGCATATTCCCCAGTTCTATCAGATCTCTCATGCATCCACGGAAATCTTTTAAAGTTCACTTGTTGGTTACAGAACGTAGCAATCGTACTGCTTCTTCAGCGGCATCACAGTGAGAACAGATTGTGGGGTTTGTTTTTGCAGAGAGGGTCGGGATGGAGAATAGATTTTTGTTAATAGAAGGTTTTGGCTGGAAGCCTTTTGTTGTTTGGGTTTTTTTGCCTTTTTTTGTTGTTGTTTTGGGGGTTTTTTTGGTTTTTTGTTTTGTTGTTTTTTTCCAGTAGAAAAGTGTCATTTGGCATCTGAGAACAGAGTTTCTCTTTACCAGTTTGGCTCCTCCCATAAGTAACCATAAACCATAATTGTTTTACTTCCAAATAAGCTCCAAGGAATTTTTCTCCTCCACCAATGAGTTGGAGATAACAGCACATGTGAATGCAGATAATTTAATCTATTGAAGATGTGGTTTGTTTTATCTAATTTATAGTTGAAAATTGAATTAATATGTGGGTGCTAAAATAAACTTTTTATGTAAATATTCGTCCTCTAAGAAAAAGGAGATATTTAATATCCTTTTTATGTGGTACAATTCATGAGATTTTGGCTACAGAAAACCAATTTTTGAAGCTCAACAGGTTCCAGAATTGTCTCTCTTGATAATGTCAAAGACACAGGATGACACTATTTTCCCTGTACATCAGTCCATGTAGCTAGAATAATTCACAGGTCAACAGAATTCCGATAAATAAAATACTTATTTCAATATCCATATATTATTGCAATCATCCCTTTTTAGAATAAAAATGCAAATTAATTTCCAATTTAAGTAAACACTTTGATCTCCATACAGACAGTGCCTGTTGTCTAGACTGAGAATTAACATTATCTAAGTGTAAGAGTAATACTTTTAACTTGCTTTTTGCAAAATAAAACATAGTTGGAGGGGATTGGGTTTTTTTTTCTTCCGTATAGTGTGTTTTTATCTGTAAAAATCCACTGACTAAGTGTCATCACTTGTCTGTAACCAGTTTACAGATGTAATGATCTGTAAAAATCCCAGAAAGAAACCAAAAATTCCCTAAGAAACAAAACCAAAAATAATCTTCCTGTCTCCCCCAAAATCCATGAAAAAAACTGGAGTAAAAAACAAATTAAACACTTTATTAGAACATTTCTCTCTCAGAATGAATAGAGAAAGAATGTTTAGAGAAATATTCAAAATTACATTACTTCTGCTACACTTCATCTTTAAAATGCTCTCTGTGACTGATTAAGTTCCTTTGACAGAGATGTTTATATCAACGCTTACTGTGTGAGAAAGAGAAATTCCTACGTACAGTGAACCTTCATCCTTTATAACAAATTTAGTAGTGGACCCTAATACTGTGCCTCTACTGAAAACGTAGTGATTGCGCATTAAAAGGTCGTGCTCATTTTCTAAGCTTTCCCTGTAGAAAACATGCATTTCTCCTATATCTGCACCGTAACTTCAGGGCTGCATTCACCACAATTTTCTCAGCTCTGTGGATATAATCTTCCTTTTTGTTTACTTGTCAACAATATTAATGCTTTCTATTTTCAGCACTTTACTTTCTTCCTACTCTGAAGATATGTCAATAGGCAAAAAAGGACACTTAGTACTTGAATATGTAATGCAGCTTCATCTTTAACTCTAGGCATATTTGTCATTATTCGGAGGTTAAGAATTTATACTTCCTTTGTAAATATAGCATCAGTATTTTCTATAGGCTAACTAAAGTATACATGGTACCTTTCTCACTTTAAATTAGAAAATAAAATTTAGGATCAATAAATGTATGGGTATTACAAATATTTTCCAGCCATTTGATTCTTTCCCCATATTTTTTCCATGCCTTAAAGGATCCCAAAATTTGGTACTGCTAAACCAGGTAATCCCAGAAACACTGAAAGATCACTCTGATAAATACTAGCTATTGTGGGGTGCAAAGAATACTGAAGCCCGTTAGTGTGGTAGTTAGTTGTATCACTCTATAAGCCTGAAAATATTTCACACAAGCTCAGTTAAGAGCTTCCATTAATCACTGTCAGCAGCAGAAGCCAATTCCCATAACGCACCATTAATTTATGCGATGTACCCCACTTTGTTCTGGAATGTGCTATTTCATGACATTTAATTCAGGCTCTGAGATTTTTGCTGTACTGCTTTACAACGTCACTGTTTCACTACTGGCAATATAATCCATAATGCAGAAACGCCAACAGTTTTTGGTTTGGCAAGGTCCCCATCTTTACTAGATCTTTATCAAATAGTACTACAACATGTTGAACTCTTGGCAACATCTTTTGGAACTCTTGGGAATTTTAGCACTTCCCAATCAAAGGGTCCAGATAACTGACACACCATAATGCTTCAGGGCTATTTCTTGAACTGTGATACCTCACAGAACATGATACTGGCATTTGGTCACAATGTCTTTTTTTGATATTTAAGATTGACACTTGCTGCAATTACCCTTTCTGCAAGATTCTGCTCCAGAGATGCGCAGCCTCTCAAATTACTGACAGCCCTGCGACAAACCTGACTTTGTTCTCTTAACCAACTACTCCCCATGGCATTTCATTAAAGGGATATTTTGACTGAAAGCAGTCCTGCCAAATATCTTTCTACTCATAAATTGGTTTGTCATTCCACTTCTGGCTGTCTTTGTTGAATGACGTGTAGATTTGGAGGTAATCCAATTAACAAGTGAAGCAATTAATATCACAAACTATCTTCATGCTAACTTTCTGGGACAAAGGGTTAAACATTTTCAGTGACATGAGACGTAAACAGTATGTTAGCAATTCTTACATTCATGCAGCCTCTTCCACCACCAACTCTCTTCCAGCATCTTAAAAGCTGTGAGTTGTAGCCAGTCACTGTTTCTCCTGGAATCTCTCTGGGAACTCCACAGGATTTTTGCATCTATACTCAGGTCAAAACTTATTTGTATGGAAGACAGAGATACTGTCCTCATCTGCCTTGGGATGTAGCATCAGTTTAACAAGTTACAGTAACAAGAAAGGACCAGCTTAAGCGAATTGAAATGAATTTTCCGTGTTCTTTCTGTTGAGGTGCTCAGTTCTGAAATACTAGTTTGGGTAAACTTCTGCCACTTTTCAAAATATTACTTCTTTGTCTCTTAAGAAGAGTTGAGGATATTATGCAGATACCTTGCATGAGTTCATTATCAGTCCAGTGTTTTTAATACTAAAATTCCTCCATATTCTGGGAGAATGCTCCAAACTACAAAGCAAGTTTCCTCCCAGTAACTTTTCTGGAAGCTAAGGTCAAGTAAAATATCAGTTGTGATAATTTTACTAAAGAAAGATTTTTGATTATTGAAATGTCTTCCCAGGGCAAGTTTGTGCTTGCCTTGCTGCTATGATAAGCATCAAGGGAGAAAAAAATCATCTCTTTACAGAGAAGAAACTGTGTCATACTCACCTTTTAAAAGTGAGTCTTCCAGGATCAAAGCAGAACCCAGGAAAAGCTGTAGAAAAACTGTACTGTTTTACATCAGGGCTGAATTTAGCTCCAAATCTTTGGCTAAAATTTTGAAAGGTAGCAAAAGAGACTGAAAAACAAGGACAACACAAGGTCACTATGATGGAATAAAAATAACTGATAAAAGCTTGTGGGTTTTTTTTTCAGATGTTCAAAAGTTGTTGCTTAGTCAAAATGCTAATTTTAATTACACGGCAAGAAACAAAGAGTATAATAAGGCAATGGCTCAACAGAACTCTGTGTCTGATCAGAGACTGAAGTACAAGTTCTCAAGAAAATCAGCTAAATAAACAAAAAGGAATCATTAAATCAGTTGGCTGCCCTAACTGTGGCTCCACTCACTTCTGCCACTGGATACAACATCTCTTTTAGATGGGTTATTTTCCTAATTTGCCCTAGATGGCATTCAATGTGTTCGGATGGTTAATTTTCTGGCAAAGATATGAAAGATATTTGGGGGGACTGCTTATTTCTATCACAAATTCCAACCTCTATGGTATCAGCACCACACCAAAGTGCTGCATCCCAGGATATGGATTGACGCTTGACCACTTGATACCAGTTGACACACTTGTTAAAGTACTCAGTAGGAATCCAATGACCTATTGTACGTTCTGAAAGGCATTCCTGCTGACAACCAGTCTGCATTTCATCCCATTGCCAAAAGGGATGGGCAAAGTATGGTTTATTTACTGTAGAGGTGTTTTCTCACTTTCACATGTTCCTAGAACAAATAGCGTATCTGTATTTCTTAACAATAAATATTTGGACTTGACTAGTTCCTTTCATTCCACTTGAATTTCCTTTCAGGCCTGGAAATGCCCAACCCCAGCTTGGTCTCATGGACAGTTGTGAGCGAGATCAGAAGTGACACTGCTTGAAATCTCACAACGGCAGAAAAACAGTTTTGAGATTCACAGTTCAATAAATTCATACTAAAGAAACTTGGAAAAGCATCCCTGAGTGTAAGCTCCAACTCAGCTGAGAAAAATATCACAACTCCCCACCAAAAGCTAATGAGACATCCCTCTTACTGGAAGTCCTGCTTGTAGAGCTGAAGAGAAGCCTTGGGCTGGTCATGGAAATTTCCTTGCATTGTCTTTCCTCTGTCTCTCCTAAACTTCAAGCTTTCTTATAAGATTTTCATAATATTCTTGCGAGTATTTGAAAACAACAATGGAGAAGAACTGTTGTTCTTCAATTACTTGGATGTATATACTAGTCCTTCTGGGACTGCTCCCTACAATATGTTATATATAGTCAAGATTACGCGGAATTGTCCAGACTACTCTTATAGATCCCTGCTAATGCAATATCCCTCACTTTGAGATGTGGTTGCAGTCAAAGAGTTATATTCATCCTAAAACGTCCAGAGGCCCTCAATCTTTTTCTAGCCATCATCTTCCCTCTATTGGAAAATGAGGTCTAAAAGGCATATAGTACTCTTCAGCTATAGATCATATAAACTGCAAAAGTAGTTGCAAGCTGTTTCCAAGACTTGTGGGGTCTTCATCACACCCATCATGCCTTCATCATTGTAAAGCGTTATAAGACTCCTGTAACACAGTGAGTGAGTGAGAGTACCACCAGAGCCTACATAGAGGCATTTATCTGCCTTTGGCCAAATCACAATTTTCTTCTATATTCCTTTGGGTAATCTTTGTCTAATCTGTATGCTCTAGATGTAACTGCAAATGGCTGCTTGCCTACTGGATGGGCCTCGTGGCAACACATTTCAATGTGTTATGCCTCTTGTGTAAATATGAAGTCAAAATCAAAACATAGAACAGTCCTATTCTGAAGGGACAGTAAAGAAATCAGATAAATGCACCTTGAGCTGCAGAACACTTAGCACCAATATATGGAATAGAAAAAAGAATGAACTCCAGTTCACTCACGGACAAATCCTACTGCCTTGGCGCAGTTAGTCCGACAGCTAGAGCAGTACTATGACAGAGCATAAATCAGATCTTAATCATTTCATCCCCTTTTTTCAGAGGACCATGGCTGGTAGGATCAGAGCACACCAACCGGGACATGCCATTTGATCACTTCTGTTTCCTAAAGCTTCAGGTTTAAAAAGGGAACCTTAGACCATTGGCTATGTCTGAGTTAGTAAATTCTTTAGCACTGAGGCCAGCTGAGAAAAAGCAGCCCACATCTACGCTAGTAATTGTCTCATCCTCTCAAACAGGAGGGCCATGTCCAAACTGCTTATTGGAAATGGTTCTCAGCCTGTACCACCTCCAGACCTGTTGGATGCGCGCTGTTTGTCATGAGCCAGAAGCGTGTGATTTTACCACAGTACAGAAGATCACACACCAGTACTAGCATGGGAATAGCCTGCAAGAATAGCTTCCTGACTACCACATGCCATTACATTTCACACAGTTACCACAGAACTGGACATACCAACCAGAAATAAAACAGAATTATCATATCTTAAAATCTAATTGATTCTCCTTTTACTTCACTGATCGAAGTCTAAGGTAGTCAGAGCATGGCATTTTATTCAGCCTTAAATGCCATAGATTCTTTATCCAGTTTTCAATGTCTTTGGGGGGATGCAGAACCCTGAACTGTAAGTACCAGTCTATCATCAGCCCAACCAATACTCAGTACCTAGAGCAAAAACCAACTTCTATTCATTATCTGCCTTTTTATAAATTATACATTACCCTTTCTACCACAATGCATTGGAACATATATTTAATTGCTCATGCTCTCTGACCGCCATGTAGGATTCACAGTTAGGAGAGAATAGAAGAACAGTTTTAATGATGAAGAATTATCAGAAGTGATGCCTAATCATTTTCGCTCTGTCTTCAGAAAGAAACAGTACAATACAACCTGTTAGTTATATCACCAATCTTCCATTCTTTTGCCCAGGATGGATAACAAACGTATCAGCTTATTTTTACCACTGTAATCTTGAGCACTGGCAAAACATTAACACTACTCCTGACTTCTGAAACTCCATCAGTGCTCCAGTATATATGCACATCCCATTTTGGAAGTCTTTTCCTGCTGAACAAAGAACAAATTCATCGCTTTTGTGTGTACCAAATAACAGATGTTTTTCTTATCTCTGTCCGGTAACAGTGTTACGCCACTGTGTAGCTCTTCATAAAAAAAATTACATTTTTAACTTTCTTATTGTCCTTTCACATGGCCTTATCCTGCATGCTTTAGTGGCTGTTGCCAACTTTCTACACTTCCTAACTTCTGAACTGTATCAATTGCTGTTATTGTCCCTTTTCCTATTAATTATAAATGGCTTTTTTATTTCTAATCTCTGCTTTCACTTCAACACTGATCCGTAAGAAGCTTTTAGGCTTTTTTATTAGCTGTAGAGTCACGGATTTTGGAGTATCTAAGGCACCTGTACTTTATAAGAACGCTCGATTTTCAGCCACAGTTCTCATGTTCGTGTGTTTGTGGAGATGAAATCACGTTCTTCCCTTTTTTGCTGTCCATAAAGTTTGCTCCAGGTTTTAATGGTTTTCCTTACAGGATCCTTTCTTATTGATAAATAGCTTCAGGCTTGGAGTTGTTGCTCTGGAGATATTTTTTATGTCCTCAGAACAATCTGACTAGTACCACTAGTTACTGTTACTGATCTCCACTGCTAGCAGGGCCAACAGCTGAGCATCTGCATCACCCTTCTACCATCTCAACTGATTTACGGTCAAACTGCCACAAAATCCTGCTGATTACCTAAGATCAGACTAATGTAGGACTGTCTGTAAGCACATTTATATGTGGCAATAACCTGTCAATGTCCCACCTTTAAAATAAAATTGTTATGCTAATGCCAAGCTTAAAACACTGATAAAGAATAGACTCTTTCTATACCTTTAATATTTAGGAGATATCCAGCAACAGTATCTCTAAATTCAAGCTAGAGAAAAGTCCAAAGGAAAACTGGGTTCTCTGGAGCACAGGATGGGTTCTGTTCCCAAACAGCATCTCTCTGAGAGAAGATAGATTCTGGTTTTGAGCACCTCTGAGAAGCAGTGTTGATGGGGAGCACCCTGAAATCCAGATCTGAATTTCTAATCTTAAGACCTTCAATTTTTCAAGTCAGTTAGAGGAAAATGGACAATTATCGATTTTATGAGGCCCTTGGGAAAAGTTCAGAAAGCGTGAGGTTATATTTGAAAATTGTTTGCAAACAGAAAAGGTGCCTTAAATTGCCTCTTCAGTTCACAGAAATAATAGGTTTCAGCAGAGTTAAGATGCTAGGAGTTTTAGAAGTGTCACAGGAAAAAAAAATAATGGAAAGTGCTCAAAATGTTGGTACATCCTTGTAGCTCAGAGTGCAGTATATGCCTATTGTCACTTCTATGCACTAATTACAGTGAATGGAAAAGGGCAACAATAAATAAAAACCAGATGGGGAAATGTCATCCAGTTAATCCAACTCTGTATCCTTCTAATTCACAGGAAACATTTTATTTCTGGGTCACAATGGCTAGTGCTACAGCACATTTTATATGCTGGGAGTTTTTACAGTAGAGGGAGTTGTTCCATTACATCTTTTCCTGACATTTTCTGACACCAATTTTTTTTTTTCCCCCTATAGAAGAATAGGTGTCGCATACACACATGCACAAGCCGAGAAAAGCAGGCTAACGTTATTGACTTTTCGACTTAGAAAGTACTAAGTTTACAAGTGTCTGTTTGTGACTCATGTTGCTCTTACTACATCCATGAAGAGCACCCAGGGAGATGACAACAAATTTAGTACAGAATCATAGAATGGTTTAGGTTGGAAGGGACTTCAAAGATCATCTAGTTCCAACCCCCCCTGCCATGGGCAGGGAAACCCTCCACTACACCAGGTTGCTCAAAGCCTCATCCAATCTGGCCTTAAACACTTCCAGGGATGGGGCATCCACAGCTTCTCTGCGTAACCTGTTCCAGTGCTTCACAGTGAAGAATTTCTTCCTTATATCTAAAACCTAAATCTGCCCTCTTTCGGTTTAAAGCCATTACCCCTTGTCCTATCACTACACGTCCTTGTCAAAAGTCCCTCTCCAGCTTTCTTGTAGGCCTCCTTTAGGAGGAAGGCTGCTAGAAGGTCTCCCCGGAGCCTTCTCTTCTCCAGGCTGAACGACCCCAACTCTCTCAGCCTGTCTTCATAGAAGAGGTGCTCCAACCCTCGGATCATCTTCATGGCCTTCCTCTGGACCCACTCCAACAGCTCCATGTCCTTCTTGTGTTGGGGGCCCCAGAGCTGAACACAGTACTCCAAGTGGAGTCTCATGAGAACAGAGTAGAGGGAGAGAATCACCTCCCTCAACCTGCTGGCCACGCTTCTTTTGATGCAGCCCAGGATACAGTTGGCTCTCTGGGCTGGAAGCGCACATTGCTGGCTCATGTTGAGCTTCTCATCAACCAACATCCCAAGTCCTTCTCCTGAGAATCATATCACTAAAGTCTGCTGAAGACTCACAAGTGGACTGACTGAAAAGTGCTCAGCAGACAAGTATCCTCATCTTCTGACTGTTCGACTTAGCAACCTAAATAATTTCATCTTATTTCTTGGTTTGGATGATATCAGCTCACAGCTTTGTAAAACACATTTTAAAATACCAAACATCTCGTATTTTGTGTATAACACACCCAAATCCATCATCATTGCTCAAACTTCAAATCTCACAGCTGATTACCAGGACTAAAATCTGTTGTGACAGTGGGTGGGATGATACATGAAAGAGAACAACCACCCCTTCATCACGTCACACAGAGCATCAGTCTCCTCAGGCTCCTTCCGCTCACTCCTCCACCAATAAATCTGCTTTGTTTTACCTCATTTCAACAAGACTGTCTAGCAAAAAGGCACAGGAGAGATGAATAGTCAAACCCAGGTTTGATTTCACACAGTGCTACTGTTGGTCCCTGTGACAGACCAACAGACCCCTATGACAACGTGCATCTCAGACATGAAAGGAAAGGAGAGTCAAGTTCCAGCCTTTTCCCTGCAGGTTACATAGGTGCAAAAATACACCTAAAATCAATGTAATTCTTATCATAATATTGACAACAGTCATTTTAGAGCACTGTTCTAGAATCTGAGAATTCACAGTCCATTTATAAACATTAAGGAGTGGAGGGTAATAACACACTTGCTGGAGTTAAGTATTGGGAGAGGATACGCACCTTGACCAGGACAGAGAACCGCTCTATGGAAGCAGCAAAAGCAGATAACTTTTCAATCAAATTCTCATACTCTAACCAGGATGACCCACTTTCCTTTCAAAACTGTACTAATGGGATGTTCTGGGGAGAAAGGGCACGTGCTCTGCTAGACTATATGTAGCAAATACTACATTTTCTTTGCCTACCTCTGGAAAAACGGAAAAAAACCCAAAACATACTTTGAGAGTTGTGTAGGGTGTTTTTAATTTCACACCTTCCTTAGAAATAGTTAAGATTTATGTGATAAGGATTGAGGTGTCAAGTTTAACATATTCCAGGCCAGAACTCCTGTGAAGAACTACCAACAATAGAAACACATTTGAAAATATTTTGAGCATGGTAGCTTCCCTGTTTTGTTTCTCCAAAACATCTCAATTCTTCTGTCATCAAGTCTCAAATTCTGTCCTCGGATCAAGCACAGCAGAACTACTAGCTTATGATCCATTAAAAGAACCAACTCCCAAGACCCCTCCAAAGTGGCTTGTTCACTCTCCAAATTCCCTTTTCAATGGCAGGAGTAGATTATATTTAGCTCATGTTCCATTAAAAATTGCCTGTCTTTAAACAAGGTGCTGTTTTTTATTCTTTCTGTCTTCAGTTATATAAGACTTCACTGCTGTCTTCACTATGATAACACTCCAACAGTCTAAAAAATACATTTCAGGTGTTCAACATGAAGGAGGTTGTGTGAGTTTAACCTTCCTTGGGATCCTTGTGAGCTTTTTGTATTTAATACTTGTTTTATCTGAAGCCTGTGGAGGTTCTAAAATATTAGAAGACACACTTTCTGAGAACTACCTTTCTAGTAGCCTGAAGATATAGCCTTGATGTTGGGCAACAAAGTTATTCTCTGCAATCCCCTTGATGTCGTAAATGAAAAAGAGGACGGAGCTAACATCATCTGAACTTTGGGCAAACCATTTGCTCAAAAGCACCATCAAAGAACCAAGGCCTGCCAAAAAAGAAAAAAAAAAAAAACTTAAAAAAAAATCCCAAAGCATACACAAAATGAAATTGGTGCAAATTAACTTCATTGTATTTGGAGACCCATACAAAACAAAACCCACCACAGTCTATAAAGGAAAGTCAGAGAAGACAAGGATTGAAGTTGTAGCTTCACAGTAGCCATCTTTTAACAGCTTTCCTTTTTCAACACTTTAACCTAAAAAAAAAACTTCCCATTGTTATGCCCCTATTCAACCTTCATTCGAAGTCATTCACTATGCATTAATTACCACTTTCTTCAATGCACCGGGAAGCTCCCAAACATGCTTCTGTTTTCAAAGAGGCACACTTCCATGGCTCAGCTTTTTATATGCAGAGCCTGCTGAATTTTTTTCCTCTGCATACTTTGAGATTCCCCTAAATTTTGCATACTGTAACTGTTCAGAAAGGGAGGGGTGAAAAGACAAAAGGCTGATTTCATGCTTCCAGAACAGTTGTTTGCATCTCTTTCATTTTTCTTTCCAGCTGTGAGAGGCAGCAGAAGGTTCTTTAGCAGGTGTCCTGCCTGCCCTATGGTAATTTTTAACTTTCCTTCACTTTCTTTTATGTCTGTTGCATTCGTAGAGACATTTTCTCTTCTCTCAGTGCTTTATTGTTGTTTCTTCTTTCTTTTTTTTTTCCCCTTTAAACAAAATATCTGAATTTCCCCTATTATGTCATTCTGTTCAGCTGTGAACTCAGATTATAAAAGCGAGCAAGGGAGAAACATTCAGAAGTCCCAATATATAAATTAAATCTCAGCTGTTTCCTATTCATTCCATAGACTTTCATCACTGCTAACTGCACAAGTGCCACACAGACACAACCGACAACATGACGGACAAAACCATCTCTGATATCAAAACCCAGCATCCATACCCTAATCTTAAATCATATAACCTCTCTCCTGTTAGCCGGTGTCCCAGTCTCTACATGTCAGTAGTTGTAAGGACTCCCATGGGCTGAATGCGTGAATGAAATTAAGCATTCACGTAAGTCTTTGCAAGGTTATACAAAAAGAAGCAGTTATGATTTAAATGATCAAAAGTATATTTTTTGTTAAAGAAAAAGAAGTATTTTCCAGGGCAAAACTGATTTTGATTCCCTGTACTGATTTTGCTTTTATTTGCAAAGCCTCTACACATACGAAAACATTGTGAAAACAAAAGTAAGATAAAGGAAACGGGAGAAAATGAAGTGAAGCACAGAAGAACTATGAACCTTTTGAAGAAATTCAAACACCTCCATCAGAGGGATTTGCTTTTAGATTTTAAAGAAGAAACTCAGTGCAAAGCACAAGCCTACATCTTTTCAGCGTAATATGCTCCGTTCTTAGATTGCAAACATATAGACAGACGATGTTAATCAACACTCAAAAGACATTTTGACAAAAAAAAACTACAGAATTTTTGTAGACTTATTCTGCACATATTATTCTATCATGTAGAAACTCAACAACAGACATTTTGAAGCTAAGAAGGGCCGTTATTGATTTTATCAAGGGTAGAAGGTCACTACCATCTCCATAGCTTTATGGTCACAGTACTCTGAATAATCACATCACAGTGTAAATGCTCCTGTACTCATCCCTCAAAAAAGGCCTCATTCACTGGAAATCATGCAGGTGATTTTTAATAAATACTGATACACTTCAATCATTTTCAGCATTGTGCAAACCTTGTAATACCACCCATGGTGCTACAGCCAGCCAGTGTTGTAAGAATAATATAACTCCTATTTAAATAATTGCAAGGTGAGTAATACCAAAGATTTTCTTATTTGAGTACCTTCCCCTTACTCAATATAAAAATAAGTATCTAATGTAAGTAGTTTCTCCATAGCAGAAATAGTTTATTTCAAAGGATAAGATTCATGATAACTCCTCCCCATTTAAAGGTTGAAATAAAAATAAATAAAATAAATACAAAAATTTAAAAAAGAAGTAGTAAAATGGTCAACCTTTTTAACAGTATATCTTTGAGATTATTAATTCAAAAATCACATCAAGTTTCCAGTTTATTTTTGTGACATTTTACAATGGCGACCTGCTGCTTAAAAATATATTTCCTACCTTTTTCCTGGAGTGAATGTTGCAACCAAGAAAGAATAAACCAGGAAGCAGGTGGCAAGAGAGGTCTCTTAAGAGAAAAGTTGTCTTTCTGCTGAAAGGGAAGGGAAGGGGGGGGGGGGGGGGGGGTGTGTGGAAATAGAAAGTTCTAGTTCAGTCAACACAGTTCAAGTGCAAGGAAGCATCCATACAAGAAAATATTTCTGTTATGGAAATATTTACAACTATTCTTAATTACTGCTTTTTAATGGTATCCTAAGTGACAGAAATGCAGGAAAAAATATTTGTTCATTGTTTCGCTGATTATTTTTTATAATAGTTTAATAGATACATTTCTAAAATTGATTTTAAATAATTTAAGTGCATTTTGAAATGTAAACTCTAGTTCTTCTATAGAAAAACACTAGAGAATGCCTTCTCCTTATCTGCTTTTTCAAGTATGCCCGACAGTTTTCATGTAAATTTGCTTCCCATGCTAAAATGTGTACCCACATCAAGCTACTGGTTTGAGATTCAGAATTAGTGAAGCTGAGAAGACACACTGCCAATGGTCCTCATGCCCCTCCTGCAGAATCAGACCACTGGATGAACCCACATCCCTTCTGCACATGATTCCAGGGACACCACTTCTCCTGAGAGCAGCTGCCTGCGAGCAACTGTGAAAGCTGCAGGGCTAACCACTTGAAGACACTTAAATGTACAGGACATGGCTTGCAAAAATCACAATCTAGTTCTGGATCTGCTTCTGTCAGACTATGCAAATTATATTTCATGGCGAGCTCAACAGATTTAAAATAACAATGAGGACAGCCTCTTTGTTTCACGGTTACACAGTACTCAGCACAATAGCGTTCTGGTTCTCAACTAGGATTTCTAGGTGCTACAGTAACACAAAAAATTTGTAGCGTTTAGTAATTTGAAGATGTCTTCCATGTCTGAAGAAATTCCTCAACTGCTGACTGACACACAGTGGGACATTGTACCGGGGAAGGATCCTCTACATGATCCAATTTCTCATATCTATTCTCTTAGTGTTATGAGGCGACAAATAAGATGTACTGGCGTAGCAGGATCTTCGGTTTGATACAGCGTGGCCATTCTGACGCACCCATGCGCTGACTTGGCTGTTCACAGATTGTATCTTACAGTATTTTATAGCCTGAAGAATGCCACTGCCATCGGTGAGAACTGCTCAGCATGGGAGAGAAGAAACCCACGCAGTCATATCATGGGACGTTCTATCTCATTTATCGTTATATTTTCCCATAATAGCTCAACCCCAAATAAAAATTTGTTTGCAACCCTGATTTAAGCTGCCAAGTTTCAGAAGCCATCCAACTTTACCACAGTTTCTGAATAGTTGACATTCTCCTACAGCCACAACTAGTGAAAACAACAATTTCAACCTTCATTCTAAAAGAGGGTCTAGGTATTCATTTTTCCAGAAAAAGCTTGAAAAACCCAAACTCCCTCTTTTCCCTCCTCATTTTAACTTCAGTGCTTTCCTGACAGCTTGTAGTAGGTCCTGAAGTGCTTTCTAAGTCAAGCAAACAGATGTAACCACAAACAATTTATACTATTTAATTTCTTAAACTAAACAAAACAAGAATGCATTCCCATTATAAACACAAAGGGTGTATTAAAAAAAATAAGTGTGAGGGGAACTCTTCTTATGAGAAACGAGGCGATACATACAGACAAAAGGTCTTCTTGCAGCCTTTTGCTATTATTTTCCACTAATGTATACTTTCACAAATTACAGAGTGCCACAGAATACACTCCAGGCTGCATGGAGCAAGTGTCTTCCATAAAGAGGTACCAAACGGCCTATTAAAAATGAATATTTAGCTAATTTGAAAAATAGACCTATATCTGGTTTCTGTTTTGGTATGGAAGGTAAAACAGCTTCTGCTGTTTTCATTACACTGTTGACTTTAAAGAGAAGGGTAATTAGGAAATGTTGTGAATGTGCTTATGCATTTGGTTACAAATAAATTAAAAACGGGAAAAAATTAAATGGAAAAATCTGCTACCTTATGTAAAGCAAGAACAACAGCCCTTTACTACAGCTGTTCTGGAGGACTACGTCTATCAATTCTCAACAGCAATACTGTTGGTGATAGCAAATAGCCAAAACATCCAAGAGCCAACTAGGATAGCAGCAGTTTCTGAGTAATGACAGCAGGATTATTTGGGTTAGAGCTCTTCAGTGTGCACAGAGAAGAAAAACTGATATAAAAAGCTGTAGTCTAATCATCACCATTTAAAGAGCCATTTTTCCCCTCCAGGTACACTGTGACCATTCCCTTCCTCTGCATAGACACTCCAATCCTTTTAAACCAGCTGTTTCTGGAGGACAGAAGGTCTCATTTTCTGCTGAAGCAAACTTCCAGGCTCTTACCTGTGTTTTAAGGACACAGGCCATCTCTGCAGAATTGAGAAAAGGTCCCTTTTTAAATCATCAAGCAGAATTTTTGCATGGAAGAATCAAGAAAAGCTTCAAGCTTCCTCTTCAGATCACAAAATTTGCAACTTCCACCTGAAACTCGTCAGTCTCCGGTCACCTCTGCGAACACTATGGACAAAAAGGAGTTGGCTTCTGACCCCTGGGCCTCCCATGCAGTATTTAAATTAACAGCATTACACTTGGCAATTCTTAGGGGTAGTGCTTGTTTGCTAGTTCCCCTCTGAATTGCTACTGTTTGCTTTGCCAAAACCTTTTTTTAATGCCGTTGTAGTGTATGCAGATGGTGATGTAGGCGTTTACACATACACAAAGTGACAAGATTCAAAATACATCCATTACTTGCTAATGATCGTGCCAAGTACTGAAAGCACTGATGCACACGATTTTTTAGGCATATGTTTATAAGCATAAAATAAAAAGCCAGGGACTAAAAGTAAGTATGGAGCACAAAGGCAGAAACACAAGTACATTTTTTCACTGCAGTGTTGTAGCTAGTTCACAAGACTAGACGCTAAGAGACCTCAAGGTAGAGCTCTGCTGCTGAACTTTTATTTATGTTTCATTTAAACTCACCAGCACTGACCTGAACCAAAAGTACCAAAGCTGCAGGGAAGGTAATCTTCAAGGCTAGGAATTGTAAATCCTTACATTGTTCCATTAAAACAGCCTCTTCAGCCTCTCCAACTTAAACTGGAAAGTCTTTGGGGCAGATACTAACTACTTTTTAAGTGTCCAGCACAAAGCAGTCTGATATTTCTTAGGTACTTTTTGGTACCATAGTAACATAATTAAATATACTGCTTTCAGTGTTTATATTGAAAAAAAATCATTTCAGTAGTACCTTTACTGTGAGTGTATTACCCCTTCTTTCCATCTTAAATACTTCCATAGTAGTGTCTACATTAGCATTTAAGGTCAAGAGTGTGCTTTTGAAGCAAAACTCCTGAAGTCCTCATTTACTGTGCTTTAGTTCCCAACACATTGATCTTAGAGCACACAAACTGAATTTCTTTCATATGAAACTGGACTGGAAGAGGCAGTCTATGATTACATCTGATTCCACTTCTAATTTCTTATGCTAATTTATGACACTGGTCATAGGCATTTGGGTCCATGGGGCCAGGCTAGAGGCAGTTTTGAACTAAGGCTACTCAAAATACAGTGTGGATGTCAGGTCTCCAGCACTAACCACTCTCATATTGCTATGGAATATATAACCTACAGCATCTAGATTTCACAGTCTCAGAAGTGCTTCCCAGGCACTAGGGTATCCCTAAGAAATAATGAGTTACTATCAGCCGTTAACATATAGAGAGGGAAGAACGCAAACAATGCTGTAGGCTTGCTCACGGTTATGAAGCCAACCATGAGCTTTTACCTCTTTAATCTTCGTTCCAAATTCTCTCTTTACAATCATGCCTACAAAACATGAGCTTTTTTAATCAATTAACTCAAATAGGAACATTGCAAGTAACCCACTACATTTAAACTGAGGTGGGCGAGTCTGAATGCCACGTCTGTATCTTTAATCCATCTTTTTCATCTTGTACTATTCACCTTCACTACTGCTGTTGCCCCATCACCACAGGGTCGCAACTTCCTGCTGTATTTAGCATACATCGCTTCATGAGAAACAGGATAGTACATCATTCCCCTCCACATTTTATTTTATTTTTTTGTACAGAAACGAAAAACACACAAAGATGAATTCACGTGACCAAAGTTCATATGATATTTGGTGATAAACCAGGAATTCAATCCAAGTATCTGCAATGAACAATCATTCTATTCTATGTAATTTGTAGCTTTTAGGCTTAATTCCTGCCACAACCCTTAGATATTTAATTCAAGCTGTTTACACACCAAATGTATTGATTTTTAAATGTCTATTTTCTTTCTGCACTGAAGTTACTGCATTTTATTTCATGCTTTCTTATTTGAAAGATCTGCACAAAACATTTTATAAGTCTTAGTGTACCTCTGGATAGCAAAAAATCTCAGCACCTACATAGATGTAAATTTGCTATTGTGGTCAATTACACGAGTATTAAGAGAATTGAGAATAAACACTCATCTACTGTTAATTGCAACTGATTAAGGAGTAGTAAGTATCAACAAACCCCACGAGTCTGACTGTGTTAATTGTGTGCTCATTTTCACCTGTAACCCATTACTACTTTCCCATCATTAAAGAGGAAAACTCCCTGAATAAATGAGAACAATTTCCACGCCTTGAATTAGTAAAGACAATAAGGTGAACACCGTACGCCACAAGCACAGCCAAATACTAAAAAAGCTTAGAGAGTGTTATGGGAAAATGCCCCATGAAGCAGTGATCATAGAGAACGGCAACACAGACTGATCCAAGGAACATGTAACCACTGTCCTCGGTCAAAAATCAGGACCACTTAACTCAGGGCTATTGATAGTAAACAGCATTTCTCTTCTAGCACAAAAAGGCAAGTAAAGCCTCTTGCTTTTGGAGCAAACAGGTCTAAAAATTGCTCTGAAAAAAACGTGCCAAAAAAAAAAAAAAAGGAATCTGGTGATACTTTTGTTACAGTTGGAACTATTGATCCCAATTACAGATGTGATCTGAAAGACAAAATGCTACCTAAGCTTTCAATGAAACTAACCTGTTGAGAGAAGGGACAGATAGATCAGTTCTTCCTACAGCTGCTTTTATAACTGGATTTTATTGTTACAGGTAGGACCATTGATAGCAATATAGGGTATGTACCATGCTACCTTACTTTTTAAGTCCAGTTTTGAGAAAAATCAAATCTCTGAAGGCCAAAAGATACCATTTTGAGGGATAAAGTCTGTATAGTACAGAGTATAGAATTTTATGCAGTTAATCCTATACTGAGGCCAACAAGTAATATCTGGATCACACATCTTCCCCAGGTGGAAAATCCAGACTTTCTCTTGGGAGCTTATGCCAATGGTTAACTGTCTATGCTAATAAAAACACAAACCTTGTTTCTAACATATATATTTGTTCCACTACCTTTTTCCTCTGTCGCTTCGTGTAACAACTTTCCTTGCTAAACAGTTCAAACCTGAAGCATTCCCAGAACATTAACTACTACCTGGAGCACAAACAAGTGCCTGCTGCTCTTGAGCTATCTTGAGGCACTTTTTCGGTGATCTGCACATTGTCAAGTCTCAAACAGTTGCACTCCAATTGGGGTTTGGCAGAGAGATAATCTTTCAGTCTAGCTCTAATATCCCATGTTCTCCCTCTAAACAGGTGAATTCACATTCAATTGCATCTTGATTTTCTTCCTAATAAACTAAATAGACTGTATCCTGAGGCCTGGGACATTTTGGCAGCTTTTTTCCTGCTCACCCCTCAATTTTCAAGAACCCAGACACTAAAACAGGTGTTCATATTACAGCATCTCCCCAACACCATGTATTGTAACATACTTCTCTCAGCTAGTCTGGTGATTCATCTTCCATATTATGGTTTTCAATATTACTTCCTGAGCCTGTCTCTGCAAAACAGTTTTATCACTTTATTCATAAATGCTTAGGAGAAACTGCATGCCCCCTTTCAGTTCCACTATTGGTTTTTGCACTTTATATCTGGTTTGTTTGTTTTGAAACCTCTCTATTGAAAAGATCAAGTTACTTGGCGTTCCAACGTGGGCAAAAATTCTTTTCATTTCTGAATAAAGAGACACCTTCTGTATCCCTCACCATCAGCTTCATCTTCTTCGAAGACTTTTGTCCAAATATGACTGACATGCATGAACGCGCATTCAAAAAAAAAAAAACATATTTAAATAACTTTTTTTTTTCCTCCACACCTTTTTGTTGACTCTCAGTTAAAGAAACTTCTTGAGTATTTTCTAGTTGCCCTTGGAAGATGTCTTTTTCTTTGCAAGTTATTTGACATGAAGGTTTCTTCACAATCCAATCTGCTTTGTATTGCTTTCAAGACACGATGACTGGGATTGTCTGTTCAGAAAACCAATTGGTTTACTGAAACAAAAGAATATAATTTCTACATTTTCCAGTACGGCAGTTTAACTCCTCCTTTGTCTGTTAAGCTATATGAGTCCAATCAAATTAAATGAAACAACTAGTCAGACCTGCTGTGACACAAAATATAGAACAAGTCATTTATGTCACCAGTGTTCAACCCCAGAGACACTTAGCAGAAAAGATACCATGCTGACCAGTACTTTAACCATAAAATCCCCTTTGTTAAGGCTTTGACTCAAAATTAGGTCATTACTCACCTATCAACACAACTCTTTCCCCAAGAATTTCATGTTCTGAGGATAACATACACAGTACTTCTTTCCCTGTTAGTACTTCAATATCACAATTATTGACCTGCTATTTCCAGTCTCCAATTCAGAATTGAGGATGTGCCATACTTGTGTTAGTTGTTTCTACAAAACTTGAAACACTGATACTATGGCCAATGTCTGAAAATCACAACAACAACAAAAAAAAAGTGTCCTTCATTGAAGCGCCTAAAGAAAAGGAACAAGCAACCCAGTGATGCACTTAGAGACCCAAAGACTCACCTCACTGACACCTCAACAATTCTCCAAGGACTCAGCCCTATGTTAACACGTCAGGACTTGTCCTGGAGGGCTATATTTTACTTCATGACAAAATCCAACAACTGCAAACAATCATCAAATAGACAGGATGAACAAATCCTGATATCATCAGGTCTGACAAGCATGGAACTCCACTCATATCACTGATGGCCAAGGTTGTGCCTGCTTTGCAACAGCCCATGTAAATCTACACAAGTATGTGCGAGGTACTTTTTGTTAATTTTAGACATGGATGTAAAGGTCAGAATTGAAAAATTTTCCAACTTAAAAAAGGAACAGATTTGTCATGAAAATTGCTTCTTTTTTTTGCCCATTCAGTTTCCCAGCGCTCCCACAAATACACCCCTAGCACTTTTCAGCCAAGACAATTGTTTTATCGGGTTGATAACATAACCCACAGCACCACTTCTTGCATCCTTACAGCAGCCACAAAGAACTTGAGAACCACCAGGAACTACAGCTAGCTAAAAATCCCTTCATCTTCACTAGTTCAGGGCACCCAGTCCCAGGCTAGTCCAGTAGAGTCCTGCTGCCTGTCTTAGTTGGAGGCAGGCGCCTGCACAGGGCTGGCCCCTTTTCATCATAAAATGAACTTTGCCACTGAATGGAATGTTTTAAATAAACTGTTTCTAAATATGCAAAGTGGCTCATTACATTATTTACATCAAGGCCTAATACACAAATTTCCTGGTGTTCTTTATTGCCTGTGAGACAAATTTTAGTTCTGCAGGAAAAGGGAGAAAGGAGTATAAATGTACAGGTCCAAGACTGTGTGTCCTCATCGTGAGCCTTGCCTCCTTGCTTCAGTCTTCTCCCAAGCCAGCTTCCAGGGAAATTCCATAAGTGCCTGTAAGGCAAAGACCATCCCAGGGCTGTGGGGCCAAGGATATCAGACACAGGTGGCTGCTTGCTTTGCTACTGCTTATTTTCTGTCCAGGAGTTACTGAGACTTTTTCCAAAAGGTCATCCGTCTTGGGAAATACTATCAAAGAATTATACCTACAAAAGGCTGGTGTAGCAGTATAAATGCTACAGTGGGGTGAGAAGTACTCAAAACATGAATTGGATTCAGCGGCTTAAAGGCTATTTCCCTATGGCAACGAAAATGTTTATTTAAATCTCCTTAGAGCTAGAGGCTGAAAGCCACTGACTATAAACAAACATGCACGTGTACGTGCACACACACAAATTTATTTTCACATGAGCTGTGAGTGTGAAAGAAGTACTCTCAGTTTTGCGTAATTCCAGCTGTTGAGAGACTGTAGTAGATCCATTTTATCACAGGTCATTTACGCAATATGACACTTAATGTTCCCTCATGGGAAGGGTGTTTTGTTTTTCACAAATTTTGTTGTTCTGGGGTGATGTTGTGTATATGTACAGATCTAAAAGAACGCAAATGGACTTAAAAGTCTAAATGTATGTAAGACTGAAGTGTTGCAATGAAATTGGGCCAAACTCAAATTCATTGCTTGGACCTGGGCTGGGATTTGTTCAGAAAATCATGAGCAAAGCAGTTTTTTCTTTTTTCTAGTGAATTCTGTATGAGTCAGTGCTCCGCCAAGGTTGCTACACTGAATCCCGCTTAACACAGCCTCCAGATCCACAAGCTCTTCTCTTGCCAGTCGGTGTGACACTGGACCGCGTGGAAAGGATGCCAAATTGGGTCAGCATCATCAGGGTTTAGGGGCCAAAGAAAATTTCATCTCTTAGTCCTCTCCTGGTAGGAATTCCTGTACCTACTATTTCAATCACTTAACTCTTCTAGCTACGAGTCTCTGCTATGAATAATAATACCTACCTAAGTAGATTTGCTCATTACCATTTCACATTTTATTTAGCTGAGAGGCAAAGAGGAAGAAAAAGTGGGTGGAAGAGAGAGTGAATTAATTCTTCCCCCTCCCCCAATCCTACTTATCTCCCCCCCCCTGCAATGCCTGAGAGAGGCACAAATATACCAGGGCTCACACAAACACACACAATGCCTGGGAACCTTGAACAATGTCCCTTTCTGAACAGTGACATCTCTGCACAAGCAGTCAAGCTCCACTTCTCCTGTCAGAAAAAGCTGATATTCCCCTCACACAGCGCTCTCACGAAACAAGTCAATTATTTGTGTGAGCCCCACAGAATCATCTCCATAACCCTCTCCAGGACCCTCAGGCCAACCCTTGACACAGGAGTGTAATCGTACAGCACCGGAATCAATTACACTTTTGGAGAGAGGGGTGGAAAAAATGACTTTGCAGGCCCACCGCAAATTGCTAAGGCTGTCCTCTGGCTCTCGTACGGCTTGAATCCAGGAAGTGCCTCTCAGCTCAATTTTCAATTATGTTCTCATCACAATTTACAACAGACAGTGTGTAATTTATGGCAATTACCTCTTCTGACGTCCTCCTTTAAAAAATTTCAGATAAAGAGACAGAAAAAACCTGAAAGTGAGCCAAGCTCACCTGGCCTGCCTGCTCTCCTAAGTTGACATTATGGGGAGAAAAAGGTACGCCTGACAAGGCTGTGAAGGAGATACTTTACAGAGTCGTGAATGCACGCTGACAACTAAATCAAGCAGAAGAGGAACATAATTGTTGTGGATGCATTCCTTTATTTGTTAATGCATATATACAATATCATAACAACTGCATATTGTGTAAAGGGGTAATAGGGAACACAGACTGTCATTCTGGGTAAAAGACCTGTGAAAAAATGACTTTATAGCAAAGTCATCCAAGCTCATTTTTTTTATACTTACCTCTTTGCTGCAAATAAAATCTGGGGTTGCTTCCCCACCCCCTCAAGATAAGCATGTCATAATAAAAAAAAGCATATAGATTTTTGGAAGGAAAATTGAGTATTTTAAAGAAATTAATGCGATCATTTTACATTCTGTAACCTAAAATATTTTAATATTTTGCAGGTATTATGTAGGTATCTTTACATTAATAAAGACATATTGTGGTATTTTTCATTTTCTGAGATCTGAAAGTAAAACTGAAAAACCTTGTGAAGTAAAACTAATATAACTTCTAGAATGAAATCTAGAGCTGGTAACAAATATTTTGACAGACCTACATCTTCATTCTATAAGAATCCCTCAAAAAATTGAGTCAATTTCACAGCAACTTCATTATTATTACAGATTTTGCCTTTTTTAGACAGCGTTAAAACTTCCTATTTTCATATTTTCAAAACATTTTTTATTTTTCTTAAATGTGTTTTGTTTGCTTTAAAACATTAAACAAAAAAGTGAAAATTGAAAAATGTTTTTCCTACAAAGTTCCTTCATCAAGAAGGACAAATAGTTAACAGAATGTGTCAGCTTAATTATGACAACGCAGATACTTACTGCAGAAAAGGAGGAGACTTATGGGATTTTCCAAACTGGGGAAACTCCAGCAAACAGATCACAAGTAGAACTAACCAGCTTTAGTGCCAAGATTACACATTCATAGTGGTATCAGTTGAAATGCATAATAAGGCCTCACACACTCCCTTCTGTTAGTGGGCTCAAGAAAAAGTCTATGCAGTTTACAGAAAAGGCACAAAATCCAGCACTATTTCACAAAGGGCACTGCAAGGCCTTTGGGCAAGATGAGGTTAAACACCAATCGGTGGACGAATGGGTACGGTTCTGAGGTTCATCTGAAATCAAACAGCTAGTACATCCCTTGTGAGTCAATACTGAAGAAAATCATCAGGTTAATTCTTTCCGTGAAGCTTCAGTATCAGCAAAGAATCTCAAGAGACGTCATGGATAAAAAGGTAACTTTGGCAACAGTGAACAAGAGGCATAGGTTAGGTTGCAACTAGCTGAACTTCATCTCTTCAGAATGATAACAGCTCTCCACAGCTCCTTTATAGCAAACAATACCATCAAACGGTTAATTAGCCTAAATTCCCTGCTGGAATGGAGATTCGTTCCCGCTTAAGCCTCCTAGTAGCCAGCAGTGTGGCTGCCCCAGCACCCACATTCAGGAAACACCACAAATAGAGGCGAGGTGAGGAGCATTAGTTAATAGTGAGTGATGGATACATTCCATTCAGTATGGAAGACCTTGCAACTGAACTTCTTGCCTCACTGAAGTCAGTGTGAGCATTCCTAGAGTTCTGCCTGACCAAAGACGACTCAAGCCATGGTCCTTAGCCCAGAGTCAAACCAAACTCTTCAGAATCTCTTCTTCTCTCCTTCCATCTACAAGGTTAGCAGTGAAAACCTGAATCTTAAAAGTTCATGACTCTGAATTATCAATTTTTTATCTTAAGAAATAAGCTCACCTCTGAGAAAAGATGCAAGGAAAAGAACAGACCACCGGAACATTTTAATACACCTCGTTGGAAATAGTCAAGTAAAACCAAAAATATTTTACAGAAATCTCACAGATAAGGGCAAATATAACTGCAATTTCACATGAATTGCATTCCTCTTGGAAAAATAAGGAAAACCTGACTGCAACAGAAAGTAAAGGAGTACATGCCTGTAAGTGTAAAGTACTTCCTTAAGCTTGAGGAATAAAAAAACCCAAGGAGATCTAGTTTTGGCTTACTGGCAACAGCAGCATGGATTATGACACAGAACCACAGCAGCCAAAAGCACAAGCAGGCCACTCTTGTGTGTTGTCATGTGAATCAAATTACCATTTCTAGAAAAAGGACTGTTTTATAAAACAGCTATTCTGTTTAGATTGAAAGAGCTTTAAGAGCAGCGCTAGCTGCATGCTTTAATAATGATCCAGCACAACAGGATCCAGAGATCCGGACCGGAGCCTTGAGGCATGACGACAACATAAATAATCAATGACAACAATACTTTTTGGATACAGACACATGGGACCCAGGCCACAGCTCACCAAAATCAATGGAAAGATCCCCATTGTCTTGGACAATTTATGGGATCCAGAGATAAGTATCAGCCCTTGTTTGAGCTCTGCCTCATTGCTTGTTATTTACTACACAACACATTTTCCGTGTCTTCTCACCATTAAATATTAAGAGCCTATACTCTAGCATACCCTCTGTGCAGCGCAGGCTGCCAAAATCAGCACCTACAAGATTTTTATTTAAAAGAAATCAATAAAGACAATATTCAATAAAAATGTTATTTTAGCACTAAAATAAGACCATAGTACATATGAACATCAAAGAGTATAAGTTTAATTAATATGAAGCAGAAGTCTCTTTCTAAGATGACCAGCAAGAATAATTAGTAGAAGGGATTGGGGAAAAGAAGTATAAGGAACACTCTGGCACCTTGCAGCATCTAGACCAGCAGCTCCCAAAGAAACATCACAACTTCAAGTAGAGTCATCACACCAACAGAAATTAATTCTCTCCCTTTCTAATAGTATGATTTGAGTTTGTATTGCTGGTTTGCAGGAAATTATCAGCCTCTAAGTAGGATGACAATCACAAAAAGTTTAGCAACTGCTGATGTAGATCTATTTTAATTTAATACACCTTCATGTACATGAGATTTCAGGTCAATAGAAACAAGCATCCTTCACAAACACAATTCTAATCTAGATTCCTCAGCTCTGGTTCTCTTGCATGTAAGTGAAATTCTAATGTCAGTAGGGAAAAGCTCAGTAAAGCTAAGACATAGTACAACAAACCAGCATCTCCAGGTCAGACATTCCAGCTGCAGTAAACAATAGTTTGGATCTGGAACAAAGTTTTACTATTCTTTCCATCTGTTTTTTCATTGTTGGCTAGTTTGCATTTCACTTCCAACAGAACAGGGAAAGGAAGCAGACACCAAACGAGAACTTTGAAGCCTATCATTCCACAAAATCATTGGAAATTTGGTAGATATTTGTGGTTCAATTACTAGTAAGAAAGGGGAAAAAAAGGTTACAATTCAAAATTTTAATTATCCTGGGTAGGGGGAGGAAGGGAAAAAAAAAAAAACACAAACACAAAACCAAAAAACACAAAGTCACCAGGCCTTTACCTCGGAAGCTTGCAGACCTTGCTGTAGCTAACTCAATAATTACATTGTACTGCCAGCAACAATTCAATATTTTTTTTTCTCGCCTGAGGGTTCCAACACATTTGCACCATAGGGAAGCCTTTTCTCTTTACATCTCAAAACTCTACCACAAACTCTTCCTTTATTCATAACAGCCAGATCCCCAGCTGAGATAGGCACTTTCGTATTGCTCTAGATGACAGTTTTCTGTGTTCTTTCCAAGCTCAGGGGGTTTAATAAACATATCTGGCAATCTTTCGATAGCTGGAGGGCCTGGGATGACACTGTGTGCAAACAATATGCTCTCACTGCTAGGGAAACAAGTTTATTCAATTCAATTAATAGATTACAGTCAAGATACTTGTTATCCTGCAATGAAAAATAGGAAAAGAACTCTGAGAATTAGGGTAGGTCGCAGGATTAGTACCTGGCAACACAGCAAGCCAGGCAAAAAAAGACAAAAAGCCCACTTACTGATAGAGCACTACCAATAAACAGTGACACAGTCCGGCGGTCTCAACACAGAACTGACTTTTAACTCACTTAAAACTGAGCTTAGCCCTCTGAACCTGGAGAGTCTTGGGTGCAGTATTTTAAAAACGTATCTCTCTTTTCAGTTACCTAACTACAGGGGGTGTTTTCCATTAGAGATGAGCAATAACTCTTTATTGGTCAAACTCCACTGTTTTCAAGCCAACTAGAGCTGCCAGGATTTGGTTCCAACATTTTAAAAAAGTTGAAGTAAAATTCTATTTTGAATTTAAATTTTACCCAAATTAAAGCATTTTCCTCACATAAACAGTTCATGAGATACAGAATTTCTTTCTGTAATAAATATTTCCAGTGCAATCGCATTGGTCTAAATAAGGGAAACATTTTTCTTGATGAAAAATACTCCAGGAGCTGGTGGTCCTGTGTACCCTCTGCTTTAAATACGGATCTGCAACGACTTGTCCTTTCTGAAATGTGCTCAGAACAAGTTTAAACTTGCAGAAGTTACCACAGAAGCAAATCTCATTTAACTACCACAGTGACAGGTAAATTTGCCTGAAGGATGATTTGTGGTCAGGACACAAGAGATACCAACTTACTTCATACCATACACTTATAAGTAATCCAATCTCCGAGTGCCTCAATTCCTGTACATAAAACCGGAACAAAAATCATTCTTTTGTCTGGTTTGCCTATTCTTTTTGGCAACAGGGGCTGTATCTAGCTGTATGTCTTCTCTGTGCAATCGCTGCCCAGGTGGCGATGGGGTCCTCAGGTACCAGTCAAGCCCCATCTGTGTTCAAGGGCACAAATAATAATCACTATTCAAGCAATACTATTCCTGTTTCAGGAAACAGAGACATCACTGGTTTCTCAGAGCCTAAAATGGCACTATTAAAAAAAAAAAAATTTCTTAAAATAAATGAAAAATAACATACTGAAACAAATATAAAACTAGCATCAGTGCTGGCAATCCCACAGTCTGCATAATATGGCAGGAGGGACAAGAAGACAGAAAAACGATGGGAACAGGAGTTCTGTTTGGAGATGAGAAAAGCGTACCCGAAGACTGATCAGCGATCCTAGAGATATTCCTGTGAACATGACATTTGAGAGAAAAGTCACCTTTGGGACCTGGCTAAGGGCACCCACAAACCTCTCCAGTACCTGAATCCTAAGAAGGGGTGCTCTCTGAAGAGACGTGCCCTATTGCTGCTACGCAAGCCAGGGAAGGAGAGGAAAGCTTGCAGGTGCTGGCAGTAGTGAAGAACTTTCCCATTAAACCACTTCTACTCTGCAGCAGCTCTCAGTGCCCATGAATTCACAGAGCCAGTGGCTATGCTTGATGCTACTGCAGCCCATCATTGCTCCCAATAATTCTGTCCCTTTTATGGCCTTGAAACAAAAAGGCCCAATGACCCATGGCAGAAGAAAAGCCAGGGCAAGTCCTCTGCTTACTGTCACACTTCAGAACCTGGGATAAGCAGTAGCTCTCACAATCACACATGCTCTGTGACTCTCAAGAGGTCAGTCAACAGCCTCTGTTTCTCTCTCTCTAACCCACATGCTTTCTCTGATCTAAATATTGGAGTTTTTCATTTGAACACCTGACTTCCATGAAGTACTTCACTGGGAGCTCTGACTGATTAAGAACTGGGTCACAGTAATTAGTACAGTTGAGTGAATAATCAAAAATTAATTATTTATTTACCTAACTTAGCCACTCCTTTGTTCTTAGATTAGCCAGGAGCACACGACGAATTTCCTTGGACTTCATGCACATTCAGCAAATGTCTTTTTAATATGTTTGTTCTGTGGCCTGCTCAGGAATTTTCGAAACTTCAGCTGAGTTTCAGAGTATGCAGCACGATCTCATTATATCATTGCATATCTACAACTGAAAAATACTAAAGTGCAACTACAAATTCATGTAAATTTTAAACTCGCTTACTAAAAAATTCCAAGTCGAAGTCATTCTACTCCGTACAGTCCAATTGCTTGAGGACATGCAAAAATCAAAACCATGCACCATGGGAAAAGTGCCAAATTCTGAAAAAATACAGTGCTTTTTTATTACTGATTTACCCACTGAACACATTGGGAACTGGCCTGTATCAAGAGCAGTAACATTCCTCCTAAGTTTTAGGTTCTTTTCACTAATGGAGAAAAGCCCTAAGGAATTAATAAGGATGCAAAAATCAGTCAGGACAAAACTTTTAGTTTTCCCTTCAAACTCCGGTAGAGATTACTCTGAAGAGCCCCAGAATCTAATAGGCAGTTGCATGCTTCTCACTAAATTTACTCACTGAGTTACTAGTTTAACAGAAGATGGGGGGAGAAGGGGAAAAAGAGAGGAGATGAGGGGAATCATCGGAACTATCCTAGATATCGCTGGGTTTGTTCCCATTGTCTTAGTAGGAATCTGATCCTGAAGCAAAATACAAAAATCAAAAACACTATCAACCAGTGCTCTTCTCATGCTTTAAGTACATGCTTACCTTTTACACACTAGATCCTGCTGACTTTGCAAGGAAAGTTAGGACATTTTTCCAAGATGAGAGTTAATTTCTCACAAGGATAAGGAAATGGCACTTATTCATTTGGTACATGAACTACAGCAAAGAAGTGAATTTGTATTCCTTAATTCCTGGATAAAACTCAAATCCTGCTTCCATTTCAGTCAGTAACAAACCCTCATTAACTTTTAGCAGTCAGGATCAGCACTTTAATGTTTGTTGTAGCACATTACAGCAGAGGAAAGCTGAAAAAATATTATACAGTACAGAGCAGGAAAACTAGGCAGAGAAATAGTGGAAATACAATTCGTGTTCTGATTTCCCCTTCACTTTCAACTGGACATTTGTTTGCCTAATAAGAATTTGCTGTCTATAACAAAAATTCTATTGAATTTGATATGTTAAGGAAGAGAAAGCCTTATTTCTTAAAAAACAACAACCATGTATATCAATTAATCTTACTGTTCTTAAGAAAACAAATGTCACACTCAAATTTTAGGTCTTTTAAGGAATACTAAACACTATGTTGCTTCAATTAATGAGTCAAAGCTATACTACTTACCTACTTGAGCAGGGGTCTGTTCTCAGAACAAACACTCCCTGAACTCAGTGTGCACTGTGCTTGAGGCACCACTCAGCAACTTGGAACTGGATATTTGAAAATAGTTTGTATCTGTAACTGCTATTAAATGAAAAGCAGAACATCGCTGGTTGGGCAGCTGCTAAGATTTTAAAATCACACAATAGAGAGGATTAAATACATGTAAAAGACTGCATTAGACTAAATTCTGTGCTCAGTTGCAATTGTACAACCTCAGGAAATCAATGGGGCTCCACATTTGCAAATGATACGGGGTTGGTCCATTTCTTTAAAAAAAAAAAACCCTCAAGAAAGTTCAATTTGAGAGAAAATGATTGTGCTTCTCCCTCTACTGTTCCATGTCTCATAGCTAACATCTGGTGAAAATTAAGAAGCCGTTTTCCCCCCTTCCCCCTCACCCCCCATCAAACAAAAAGCCCCACCACAATACAAAACCCCGCATATATATCTGATGTATTTTATACATATTCATCCTCATAACTTGACAGATGGGAGGAATCTTGCAGTCATTTCTGAAAGCAGACAAAAGGCCGTTGGTTCTGCTCCACATGATGATTTGTGAAGACAGAATATCACCCGCTTCCGTTGATGATTATATAGTTCTATCCATCTGTCTGCCACTGGAGGTTGTGAGAGTGAGATACAGCTCACACCGTCTTCATAAACAAAAGTAGACTGTGCTGTCAGTAGTCAGACACGCCAACTAATTGGAGCTGTCGACAGACACAATATTCTGTGTCAACAGCTCTGGTAACAGTTTGAAACAGCAATGATATGTTGGGTGATGGTGAGGATGACACATATGTCTCTAATAGCATGCTAGAAATCTGACATAACTAGAAAAGAATTACTAAAATGTAATTCCCAGCCTCTAGTTCTGCTGTTAAGACTTACCAGTCAGCACAGAGAGGAAAGAGATGCGTGTGTGTGTTCTTGTGAGTGCGCTTGCACTCGTACACATCTTCCTCTGTATCACTTCACATGCTGACAGCTTAATTTGATGCTCATAATGCCTAACTTAAAAACTAAGCTTTCTGCTGAATTTCAAGGAATTCACCAAAATTCCTACACAAATTTAAAACTTAATGGAGGGGCCTTTTCCACTGCTTGCTTATGAATTGGAAACAAACTAAAACAGGTCAAACAGCAGCTGTGTTAAACGGACAGTTCTTACTGCATCTGTGCAGGAAAGAAAAGTGCTATCTTATTGAAAAGTGGTTTGGTGGACTCATCTAAAAGGTAAATGTTCCTCCGATCTTGCCAAGATTAATGAACATTCTTAATTTTAAAGTTAAGCCCAGGGATAAATATTTGCAGGATTAGGGCCTCAGTTTCTCTTTAGCAGCAGTTAAGAAAATCCTTCTCCATCACTCCTTTTGGATTT
The DNA here is from genome assembly GCF_009769465.1 of Tauraco erythrolophus. Classification (NCBI taxonomy): domain Eukaryota; kingdom Metazoa; phylum Chordata; class Aves; order Musophagiformes; family Musophagidae; genus Tauraco; species Tauraco erythrolophus. The sequence continues at coordinate 20,744,694 of NC_141475.1, forward strand.
GAAAGCAGAAAGAAATCAATGTAAAAGGTTGATAAATAAAGTACTGGAGGAAGAGAGAAAAATTTGACATTTGCTTTGCTCTACTCGCAGATCTATCTGCTCAGCTTACACGTTTATCTAGCTCCTCCCTGGCCAAATGCAATGCAACATTGGGCAGACTAGGTTAAATAAGAGTACATAATATGCTAGTTTACAAAGATACAGCTTTTCTTTTTTCTCCAAAAACTTAAAGAAATGCTATACAAACATCACAGCAACCTTGACAGTAAAACGCAGCCATCTCTAGAGCATTAAAGCCACCAAGTCCTTACATAGGGATCTGCAACAGCAGGTCTGGCATCTCATCTCAAGTTCCATAGCATTGTAAACTCCAGCACACACTTCACATCAGCTCTGCATGGCAGAAGGACCAAGCTGGCACACTACTAGATTTGAATACTATCTTTGAAATCTGATAATGACAAACAAGGGCAATCGCGAAGCCATCCCTCCTTGCTTAGGATGCAGCAGAACACAGGCGCTGATTCCTTGATGCTCTGCAACCATGCATCAACTAAGGCAAGCTAACTGCAGGGCAAGTGTCAAACTTCTCCAGCCAGATATGACAGCATTGAGCTTTGAGGCAAGGACCAACCTTCTTGTTCTGTGTTTCTACTATAACCAGAACCTGAGACCTAACAGTCACCATAATGTAAATAATAAAACAGTGACAGCCCTTTTGCTGATGCATGTGACTACACTGTGGCCCGGAAAGGCCTTTCATCCCAGAGAAGGAAGAAGAGGAAGCAAGCTGGAAAAGCCATACGAGGGCTCAGATGCAAAGACAAAGCCCCTGGCAACGAGACTTGTGAGGCAGGTGGCAAGTCCACAACTTAGCAAACTGCAGTGATCTCAATTTAAGAGGGACAAGCTGGATACCAGAACCTCCTTTCCCAGACCTTCACAGTCAACTGCAATGGAGCAGCTCTGCTCTGAAGGGAGGATGTCAGCAACCACACGGAGGCATGATCTCATTAACCATCAGCCTAATGCTGAGGAGGACCAGTCCACCCCATTAGCTGCCCTAGCAGCTTCCTGCCAAACTTGGAGGGCCAGAGCTGAAGGAAGCAGGTTGGAAAAGATGTGCCCGGAGGGCAGGAAGTCTGGAGCATTACTAAGGAACATGCAGTGACAATAGCTGAGGTTACAGAGGAAGAGCCTAGTCTTGTTTGCTGCATAAATCCCTATATTATCTCTTGCTACTTGACCTGCTAGAGCAGCCAGCGGCGCAGGGAGCATGGCGTGCTGGCCTGAGCTGGCTGCTTCCAGCCAGGAGAGGGCACACAAGTCAGTTCACTGCAACACTGTTTGCTTTGCAGTCACTTATTCTTCTCATCTTCATGGCTATTTCTTTGCACTGATGTCCCTTGTTAACCATCCAGACCGACTGTGTTCAAAATCATCATGAAAAAAGCCTAACAAAAGAGATAAGCCAATATCAGCTGTTGCCAAAGCCACAAAACTAGAAAAATCTGTCAAAATATTTTACGAGGAAGAATTTTAAAAAACAGGAGCGTGAAAAATAAAGTCAAGCAATATAATTTTCTCCACATAGCCAAGGAGCAAGTTGCTACCCAAGAAGAAGTGTGTATAAATAGTGTGTCAGCCATTTAGTATAAGTGTGACTCTAGCAGCTGGGCTGTTTGCATGAGATGCAAATTTGGAGCCATTCAGGGAAGGAAGAATGAAAGCTTTGGCACTCGCCAGGCAAACACTAACGGGTATGGGAAAAGGGCCAGCAAAAGACAAATCACACAAAATAGTGGGTGGCCAGACTTAGGACAAGGAATAGTTGGACAAAATATCTCAAATGATCCAGCTCGAGGCAAACACTGGACACTTCAAAAGTTTTACTTTTCAATTCCAAAATATAAGCAAAAGACTTTACTGCAATCACTACACTACTGGAGGCACAGCAGCATTCACAGCCCACAGACGCTTACCGACATTCATCTTGCATTACACTTATCCATGCCTACTGCGTCTGGCTCTGAGTCATCACTAGTCACAAGGACAACTCTATTAGTTGCCATGTTCAAAAGTTAGTGAAAAAATACCTATAAAGCTTCTGTCCCCAGAGATCAATTGAAGGAGTTTAGAAAAGGTCAGGCTGCTTACAGCTCTAATCTAAACAAATAGGTGGGCTCTGACGCTGAAATGGTGCTTACAACAGACCCTGCAGCTTATGAGTAAAGTATGAGGGTATTTCAGTCCTCTATCCTCCTCCTACTTTTGTGAGACATCAAGATTTTTATGGAGTTTGGTTTCTGCCTACAGATACCTATGGCAGAATTACACCAGGACTGTTCTGTTTTTTTCGTGAAGTGAATCTCAGCACAGCATCAGCAGTCTCTGCGTGTTAAGTCACATGCATTTATTTCACCAAAACAAGCCAGGGCCTAACGCATTTGAAGATGAGTTCATTATTCAATCTTCTGATGCCTTTTCATGCTGCTTAGACTTGCTGCCTTACACCACATTGGTATTTAATAATTATTCTAGCTGTCTCCAAAGCCCTTTCACCACACCTTGTGTGGCACATTACAGACAGCTTGGATTTTTCAGGTACAAATTGCTAAACAATTACTGATGAGAGAAAGGTCATAATAATAGGTTGCAGAAGCCTTTGCAGCCAGCCTTTACTTCATGGCCATTTATAAAGAACCATTTCATCCCATTGTTATAATGATGAGAAGGAAGTAGTTTAAGGTAGTTATAGACAAGCAAACAAAAGGCAGGAGAGCAGAGCTGTATAACTTCTACTTTCACTTCCTGCCTACTCCATTACTTCTGGCATTATGGGAGAAATAACATGATTGGAATGACCTAAAGGTTATAACGGGTGGGCAAGGTTTACCTTGTCGAAAGCAGTGTGAGCACTGTTGGCTAAACCTTTTTGAAAGCCGAAAGTGGTGCCGTTTAACAAAAATACTAAGCTGTCATTGAAAAAAGTACATTACTCAGAAATAGTATTTCTTCACGGGCTTTCTTATCTCTATTTTCTCCTCTTAAATGTTTCTTCTTTCTCTTTCGGGGGTGGGGGGGGCTGGAATGAAAAAAGGCATAACGATGAAATCTCTCTGAAAAGTTGAAAGGGTAGAGGACAGATTTTGCACTGGTAGAAACTCCATTAACTTCATATGAATACCACTGACTTTTAAATGGCAAAATCAAAGCCCAAATGGTCCAATCTACAGCATTACAAATCAAGCAGGTAAACCTTCTTTGGGTACCTAGTAACAGCATGGATACAGTCATTTTTATCACCCCTAATTTTTGCAAGAAGTCTTTGCTAGCTGGCTTCCTCAGTGTTTGAGGTACAGGATTTGATCCCAACAAATCAAGGAATTTCAAGCCCAGCCACAACTCATTCAAGCATCCAGGTTATTGAATAAAAATTTGCTCTTAGGAAGAGAAAAATCCAGGACAATTTGACTGACCAGGAAAAAGTGGCCCTTAGCAAAGTCAACACAACAGTGATGGAAGCAATAAGATAGTAGATTGGCATTTTCAACAAAAGGGTGAGACTCCCTCAGCCTTGCTTCAAAAAATTCTAAAAATCTAAAGTAGTACTGATGGCAATGGACCAGTAATACTTCCTAACATTTCCACTTAATGTTCAAACATTAAAAGCCCTGTGTTCAAGAGCAGCCCAGTAAGCAGGAGTGTAAGTCCATCTGAAAGATAAGGGATATCATAAGTAAAGCACAAGGCAAGACCTGGATCTCCATCAGGAGGTCTCATGGATTTCCTTCTTTCAGAGAAACTTTATATTTCACCCTGAGGAAATCACGGGGGTGATTCCTCAAAATAGATCCCCCAAAATACCATTTTCCATTTATTTCCCACTGATTTTCATAACATTAAGCCTTAATTTCTCTAAGCCTCACCTTCCCTTCCTGCAAAATGGAGATTAGGACACAGGTTTAAGAATTTGAAGAAAACTGACCCTTGGACCACACAGCCAGATTGCAGTCTGCATGGCTGCAACGTGCACACATGGTCACGCTTCATCTTGCTCTCAGCTCCAGACTGCAAAGAGCCAGAGATGTGCCTCCCCAAAAGGCCCATGAGAGGAGATGTTGCTACTTCTACAGTTAGAGCTTTAGAAAGGGAAGAATTATACTCCCTTCTTCATGAGACTGAACGCAGGGCAAAAGGATTTCATCATAGATCATTTTTATATTGGCAACTGTAAAAGACAAGCAAGCCCTGACTTTTAGTAGATTTCCATTTATTGCTGTCTCAAATTTAATCAATTAAATTGATAGCTAATTATTAGTTTATTTTTGGTCAAAGGTTATTTAAAAAGTAAAAGCAAACAAATTTCTATAAAAATTTAAATGCGAAGTTTATATCCCACATTATGTAGTAAGCCCTGCTCTCCTTCAGGAATCCAGCCAGTCAAACTTGTGTTCCCTTGGCCAGTTGCTGGAATAATAGCCTCTCCTTTGTTTCATCGTGACTTGATTACTATAATTATTTGCTCGCCAGACTTCCAGCTACTTCTCTGATTGTGAGGAGTACAGAATACAACTGCTAGACTACATGCTGCATCTAAGTCTTTCCATCACATTACCCCTATATCCCCATATTAAGAGAGCTCCATTGCTTTCCAATGCAGCGGCGGCCTGATTTTTCAGATCTTCCTACTAATTTACAAGGCTTTACACTGGAAGCCTCAGATAAATCTTTTGCTGCTCCATGTCTGAAGAGTCTTAGGGCTGTACTTGTATATGCTTTTGTCTCCCCCATAGTGTTTTAGACCCTGAACTTGTTTAGCCTTACTCACATGAGCAGGTTTACAGACTTCAATGGGACTACTTACATGAGTAAGAAGTACTCATATGAGTAGATATTTGCAGGCTCAGACCCTAAGTGACTTGGAGAGCTTTACTATTATTCACTTCTTGAAAGCACTTGCAAAGAAACAAGAGAGGACTTACCGTATTTATTCAGAGTTATTATATATTCACCATGTCTTCTTCTTAAGCCCTCTTTGTTCTTGAGTACGTGTACTCTATCTACAGTAGCGATACACAATATTTCTCTCAGGGGATTTTCACATGCGAAAATAGTGAGGGTTTGACATGTTGGACTGTTGGGGTTTTTGTGTTGTTTTGTTTTGTTTCTCCCTGTGAGAATTTGTAGATACCAACTTGAGACAAAGAGGATTTTGTTATTACTTCTCTTGCAGCAGCACTAACAAGCTTTTGCCAGGGAGTAGGGCTCCACTGTGTAAACGCATGGTTCTCACACCTCACCACAAACCATCTCCTGCCCCTAAAGAGTTAAAGCTGCAATTTCTCTACAGATTAAATTGAACACTGTCATCTTCCCTTTAAAATACTTGTTTCCTTCATGCATTTTCAAATATGAGGACAATCAATTTTGTCATCAGACTTACAGCACCAAGGTCTAGAATGGCACATTTTTATTGAAGTTTGTATTTCCCACCTATATGATACACACAACTAGGCACACACATTTTTTCATATAATGAGAGATGCTCTCTTCTCTAGAAGACTTGTATTCCTTGGGAAAAAAGAGGGGCAAAGAAAAAAAGCTGCATTGTTCTGTAGCCTGACATGCTAAGAAGTTGCCCTTGCTGAGAATGCTGGATATGTCACAAGAAATGTGCAAACTGGGCTCACTGAACACCCCAGATCTTTTAAAATAAATTAAATGTCTTTTCCAGCAGAACACAATGTAAAGGTACAGATGGATCATTAAAAACTAGAGGCTTTTGGAGACTCTCAATGGTGATTTTTTCTTTCTGAAAACACCAGAAGAGATGACAGATCTGATCCTTTGCAGTGCAGAGGGCTCCTGAGCACGGTGGATAGGATGGAGAAAGTGAGGGCATTGAGCACTGAGGACTGCTTGTCACCTTGCAATGTTGTAAGCTGCTAGAAAAGTCTTGCATTCCACACAGAGAAAAACCTATCCATCAGTTCAGAGTGCCTGCTGCCTCCAGGATAGACACCCGTAAACTTGTTTCCACTGGAGATTCCTGTACTTGGCTAGCAACACCAGTCTAGTAAACCTTTAGTATGGATTTGCACAGCGGCGTGCTGATAAAAGCGCAGCCCATATTGTTTTCCATCCTGGATGAGCTGCATCCCAGCCAGCATTAAGTCTCAATAGTACATCTAGTTTGAAGGTCTGCCCTAACATCTTTGCAGTAAAATACACAAGAAACAACCCAGATAGACAAGGTGAGAGCCCAAAAAAGGTAGGGGTGATGTATGAGTGTGGTGAAAAACTGATACCGTTTTCTTCCATCTATCTGTATTTCTCCATCAGCCAGAAGATTGGAGACTTTCTTTTCCAAAACAAAAACTTAAGTGAAGTAAAGAAAGACTGACACAAGGAGGGCACAGCACAAGGCAACGACCCAGAGTTGGCATGGAGAGGAAGGGTAGCGAGGCTGGTTGGTTTCAAACAGCTCCAATCCTCAGCTGGTTTGCTCGCTCTCACTCACATACTTAAACATTAGTAACATACCAAAAACCAGTCCAGCTCCACAATACTGTCTATCTGCCATCACATTCTGCTTGTTTTATTTTGAGTAGGTAAATCTAAGGGAGGGACTACAGCAAGCAGGGAAAAAACTACAGATGATACAAATGCAGCATATTTCTACTGTTCTGAGCCTGGCGAGAGCATGAACCAGCCCAAAACAGGGCAGTGAACGCCTTGGGTTCAGGCATCTTCCAGTGCATTCCGCACTGCACAGATCTTTCTCCACTTCAAAGTAGATCGCAAACCTGGGAAACTTTCTGCTGGCTGAAAGGGAGAAATAAAGCTTGCTCCCATGGCTTTTTCCAAAGTTCTCAAAGCTCTAGTAATAACCTGATTTTCCTTTAAGAAATACTGGCATACTACTGTCTCGTGTCAATTTTCATGGGTCACCATGAAAACAAGATGGGTGGCATGAAATTAAAAGAGTTTCTGTTAAGCTTGCAGCCTTTGAAATCCTTTAGGTCTGAGAGATGGCAACCTTCTTCACTTCCCCAACTCACACTTCTGAGCCACAATATATTGCTGCACTGATAACACACCCTTCATCCTGCCATTCTTCAGGGAGAGAAAAAGCCTTCTAAACCAACTCACTTGGCAACTGGATTATGGCAAACACAATGTACCAATAAGCCAAATTAACACTTAATAACGAGCCTACTTTAATTAGCTTTAATCAGAGTAGTTACTGTTTAAGACACTTACAGTTAAATTTAAATGATGTGTCCTACCACTATTAAAGCTTAAACAAAAAAGGTAAATGGAGATACCAGTCCAGCAGTAACAAATAAATATGAAATCTTTTCTTCAAAAAGTAGTCTCATTCTGCTAATTAAATCTTTTATCAAACATTTTCTAATACCAATTTTCAGTTTACATTCTTTGCTTATATTTAATATTCCAGTAACAAAACTTATATTAACAAGAAAATACTAATGCTATGATCAGCATTCTGAGGTAATGAAATATAATCTACTGTGATAATACCTAATAATCTCTTAGATGCAATAAATCAGCTTGACAATAACAATATCAAACAGCAGCGTATGAATTCTGAAATCACTTCCTCAAAGTCTCTCAGAGGTCTGAATTTTTTCCCATGTCTAACACAGGAGCAATGAAATGCCTCTGCGCACTCTAAATCATAAATCAGTACTAGTATTCTTAGAGCTCATGCTTTTATCCTATAGTATTTTTTAACGTTCAGAAATATTTTTTTTTTTTTAAGAAGTGCCTGAAATCTGTGGTCTTTTATTTTAGATCCTTTAATTCACTTGAATCACACTGCACTGGAGATAGGGCATGTCATTAAAGATGAGACCTGGAATGGCACAAACTGACCATATAATAATGAAGCTCATGAAACAAGAGAAATGGGAATGCTTTTGAGAACCTGGGGCATGGATTTTGGAAGACTAGCCATAGAGAATCAGGCTTTCCAGTAGAAATGAAGGCATATTTGGTGCAATAACTCCAGTCACCTGAACATACTTTTCTACCGCTTGAAACTCTTACATTTTAGCCAAAACACCTCAGAGAAAGAGACTTAATCTTATTAAAAGTGACCATAATGACTACATTTGTCTGTGTGAACTACATTCGATTCACTGGTGAATAGTCAAAACAGAGCTGAGAAATTGCCTCCCACAATAATTTTCTAATCAGAAGCACTATGCTTGCACAATTGAAAAATTCTTTGGGAAACATTTAAATTTGACAGAAAACAAACTAATTTCCCTAGATACAATGCTTCTGTTAATCTCCCTCCTTATTAAAACGACAGAAGTCTTCCAAAGGAGAGGAGAAACAGGAAGAAGCAAGGGGAAGACCAGCGTGCCAGAAACAAGTTCCCTGGGTTTCCAGTGCCCCTTATCTTTCTGTTTCCTTGCCTCTCTCCCTCTCCAGCTCAAAATTCAAAATGGGACAGGGGGTTCCAGAAAGCCAACTAAGATGCCAAAAACATGCTCTTTTTGTTTGCTCTCCTGAAAACTGGATTCTCCAAGAAACTCCCAGCCACCCACTCACATACACAAGTACACATGTAAAAGTAAGGGTTGAGGGGTTTTTTTCATTCTGATTCATCATGTAAACTGTTTTAAAACCTTGACTATTTTTCCATAGGAAAATATGTCTAAATTCCCAGTCAGTTTAAGGCAGAAAGCTGCCAGCTCTTCTGAAGTTGAACGCCAGATTTAGGAAAAGCAGACAGTGTGTGAAATTTACCCCAGTGTTGGAGGCATTTCAGAGGACTGTTCACCATCTCCTGCTCTGTAAAACAGTGGGAGACGCACGGCACCAGAGCTCCCTGAATCTCCTTTGCTCACCAGCTCATCAGCAGCTGGCAACAGTCTGTGCATCACAGAGCAAACAAGCAAGATGGGAGCAAGGAGCCGGCCAAGGAGGAGCTGGTAGGATGTGGTAGCCATAAAACAAAACAATGAACTTTCATTGACTAAAGTCAGCTTGTGCATCAGTATGTCCCAGCGGGCCTAGATGCATAACACAGACCCACCAAATTCCACATGCAACTTTCACAAGAGTCACTTCAGTTATCTAAAGGCACCTAAGTCATCTAAAGGAGCTTTGTGTCTCGCACACAACTTGGCCTATCTGTAATTGCACTTTGAATATTTTATTTGTCACTGACACACAAATAAAAGACAGGTATGATGCAGCGCATTCTTCTTTGTAATTACTTGGAAATCAAAACGTTGGCCTAGGACTAAGCTGTCCTCTAAACACATCCAAGTGTTGGATTAGGATTAGTCGGTAAAATGAGAATCACACTTTCAGTAACTATGGAGCATGTGTGAACAAGCGGATACATTCCCATGGCTTTGAGTGATAGAGATTTCACCATTTCCTTTTACTCTGTAATTTCATATTTTAAACATGAGAAAAATAAACCTGAAATACAAAGCATTTGCTTTTAAGTAAATCCTGCTTATTTTAATGGCTTATGGTCAACTATCACATAACACACTGCCATTTACAGTGGGATGCTGAGAAGAACAACTCCCCCTGAAACTCCAGTAAGCGCCCAGGTTATTAGTGATTATTCTGCTATTTAACATCACTTACATTACTGACCAACTGCTCCAAAGGCAGAAATAATTCATTTCAAAAATCAGACACAGTTTGCTGCCATTAAGCTACTTGCAAGTGTTCGTGAGATTACATGGAATGAAAGAGACCATATAAATGTAAAACGTCATTATGTATCACAAATTTGGCATCTTACATGCGTTACATTTCTGTACCGAAGCACAGGAGTACACTTGTCCTCGTAAGAGCTAAAGGACCAGTTCTTTGCTTGGTTATTCCAATTACGCACCATATTACTCCACCAAAAGCAAATGAATTACAGCAAAGTACCAATGAAGTTTAAAGAAGGAAAATATGCTGAGAATGGGAATTTGAGAGCCTCCAGCAAACTGCAAATCAACTCCCACATGGTATATATTGGCCTAACTCCACTGTGATTAGTGGAGACAATTCACACCAGCTGCCAATCTGCTTCTTGAAAATTAAGGACAGAAACCTAAACATATTCTGGAAATCTTGGCATTGTCAGGCTAAATATGTACACATGCCTGATTCTTTTCTCTTGTCCAGTAGAGGATGCAGCTTGTTAAGACTTTTTCCAGCAAAATATATATGTTTAATTTATGTGATTAATTTCTGTGTTAATGAAGGTTGAAGGTCCAAGAAGGCTGAATGCATCTATTTATCCAGGGGCCAGATAAAAATTGCTGCTCAACTAGCCAGCCCGACCCTAATATGGAAAAGCCCGGCCTTATTCAGGGTGAGAAGACAATTAAATTTTTATGCTCATTTAATCCTGTGCCCTTTCAGAGCAAAGGCTGACAATTGTGCCCAATTTTTCCAAATGTTTGCTGTTACATAACCTTGACGAACCCACCAAACTCAATTTGCGCAGGGCCTGTTGACAAAAATCTGACCGCAACAATATTCTGACACTCTCTGGGGTTAAATCCTGCATTTAGAGGTTACAGGAAAAGAAAAGCCCAGCACTCTAAACCAGCGCTTTATTAGCTCCTACCTGCAGCAACTAAATTCATATAACTGTGTATATCTAAGTCAACAAATTGCCTCGATACAAGAGGAAATGCTTTAAAAAGCCGTTCTGCTCCTGAAGCGCTATCTGTAAAACTGGCAACATTTTGGTCTGATACTCAAAAATTGATTCTTTCAACAAGTTAAATAATTTAATTTTTTTTTTCCTTTTCATGCTCCAGTCTGTCACCTGGTCACTTCCTCTAAGAGAGATTCATTTTGCGGAGCTGTATTTTATTATTATCTGTGCTTTTGTGGTTTAGTGCAGAGTCAGTTTATCTTATTACTGTTATGTTCTTCAAGAGAGATTCATTTAAGTGTGACCTAGTCTATTATTCTAGGTGCCTCTTGCGTCTCTATTGGGCATTTAAGAGTTGTAGAACTCTCTAATTTATTTAAGCAGGGCACTTTAAAGCAATATCTCAGTAATTTTCACTGAGTTTAAGGAGCCCTTCTGTGTTTTCAAAATGCTTGAAGTTTTTCTGCTCTTCTAAGGACTGCAAATATTTGAACAACAAATAAAAATGTTTAAGAAAAGAAAGTGCAAGTCAGACAGGGAGGCAGTGAGAGGCATGAGAAATGAGTGCAAGTGGATTTTTTTTTCCTACATGAAAAACTCTACCCATGCCAACATTTTGGTCAGCAAAGTGAAAACTGGTCATTCCTCCAAAATGCATTTCTCTTAAATCTAGGATTTTCAAATTGCCTTCGCATATTCTTTGTAATAAGTCAGAACAAATAAATTAGCAACAGGAAATACTTGCAAGTAAGTTTTACAAACACCACAACAAATGTTTTCTCTACGAAAAACCACTAGGGATGGCAGGGATGTTATCAGCTAGAAAGAGGACTCAAAGGCAGCAGAAGTCACTTTTCTGTACAGGGAACACTGGAAAAATAGGACATGTGAGTCTGATGTCAAGCATACCAATGTCAGGGAGAGATTTACTCTGGGCTGAGCATGAACGCTGTGGTTCTGCAGACTTTTCTTACGCAAACCCCTCCCTCCATAGCTTTCTACATAGGAAAACATGGGGCTGTGAAAGCTAAACCTAGAAAGATATTTAATCAAGATAAAAAATGAAATGAGCAAATATAGAGCAGATTCTTAAAGTAAATAAATAGATAAATGAATAGCATTCAGAGAAAAGCCTACGAGGAACAAGCGACAACCTGGGGGAGTGAACCAGGAAAGCCGGATAAGAAACAGTGCCCTCCCACTGGCAGGGGAGGGAAGGCAAGTCCATGGCACACAAAGCAACACATGAGGTATAGTCCAAATCCTCATACTTTTCTTGTCCTCAGGACCAGTTAGCGCAGCTGGAGTGCCAGGCCAGCTTCCAGTGCTTACAGCTTCAATATTTATTTCTGATACTGCTGCATGCCGTACACCTTGTCCTTAGGCTCATACAGTGCTCCCAGCTGGTGGTGGTGCACCTCTCAGTGAGGGCACTAAGAACTGCCTATGCAAAATAAGGACAAGGCCCCGAGTAATTTAGGGTAATAAACTTAATGAAGGTTACCCTACCACCTTCCTTCCTTTCCCATACGCCAGGAATGCACTTAGCCCGTGGGCGTTTGTCAACTTTCAACTGATTTTTTGCAGGATTTGGCTTGGATTTTTTCTCAGCTTCTTATAATTTATTATACATGATGAAAGAAACAAATACATAGCTTGATTTTACTTTTGGAAGGGGAATCCTAAGAGTGACAGCTCCCAGGACACCAAACACACCAGCTGTTCTTTTATTTTCCAGTTCTTCACAGTAATGACAGTCTCAGCTCTTGTTGCCAAGCGTTTTTGGAAAACATTTTAAAAATAAATGTAGCATACATGGAAACATGCCAGAACAGCCTCCTTCTCGACAAAGATTCTCCAAGAATAGAAGATGCAAGAGCTGGTGGGTAGTTGGGCTTCATTCTGGCAAATCAGAAAACTTACTAAAAATTACGGTGTTTGGCAAGCCAAGAAAAAACAATCCCCCCTACAACCTCAACTAATAGCTCCTAATTAATTCCCTGGAAGTCAAAACCAAACAAATCTGAATTAAACTAAAGATATCAGTTCTAGCCAGGGAAGATTATTAACCATGGTCAGAGTAGTCAACCACAAGAGCTACTGAAGAAGATTAAATACTGGAACATGTCATCATGGGAATCAGTAGGCTAGTCTCTGATTTTACAGGTCAAAACATCTTGCACAATGTTTTGACTAAAACAGAAGTTATTGGTCCCAAACCGCACCCTCTGCAAGCATTTATAAAGAATATTAAATAAGATGAATTCTTGATTTCTTCTTTGAAAGCCACTTCTCTGTATATCTGTGAATGAAAGACTTTGGAACATAAATTTTACTGTCCTCCTTTTCAGCCAGTTCCTGGGAATTCATCCATAAGAGATAATCTATTATACTCACAGTTTAAATCTTCAAATGCTTCAAAGTCCTTTTTGGACAAACTGCACCTACTCGGGGTTTTTGAGCTTCTTCCTCGTAAACAAACCCCTTCAGATCCTGGCCATCTTTTGAGACATGGCTCCAAATTTGCTCAAATATTTTGCTATCCTCCTGGATAGTCTTGTGTTTCTTCAGAACAGAATAAACCAGACAAGCTCTCTGCAGCTCTCTTGAAGAGAGCAGTATTTCTGTCCACTGATAATTCAACAAACAGACACTTGAACCAACATTTAAGCAAGTTTAAATTTGTGTCTCTTACTCACACAGTATTATTTCTTCATAGGTATTCCCAACCCCACATATAACTAGCAAATGTTTTTCCCCACAGATCTGTAATTTCAAGGGTTTTGTCTAATTTTACTTCTTTGCCTACAGTTGATGGAATCACTAACACCCATAAATAGTAAAAGAAAAGAAAAGAGCTGGTTCTTCTGTCTGCTAGTTTGTAACACTGTGAACTGACCTGAGAACACAGAGCCTCAAAGCTCTCTTGGCAGGTAAATGAAGGAGGATGCGATCTTACTTAGGAATTTTCAATTGCACTAGAACAGCCATGGCTTGGCCTGGGTATAACACTGTGGTTGGTCTCAGGAGACATGAATGGGTTAAGTTCATAAAGCACTTCATTTTCCAGCCACAGCTACGGTACCTCGGGTAATTACTGCAGCTTAAGCTAGACCACACCTTAGATAAACCTGTAATGCTGGCATTTTCTGCAAACATTTTCTTCACTGCAAGCTGTGGCTTGCCTCTCACATATATTTGCTCCCCATTACCAACTTGGTTTTTCCTTAGCTAGTTTACTCTCAGTTGAACCAACAAATCAGAATTTGTTGATTTAGTTCCATACCTCTTCAGACTTTGCGTGACACAACCATACCAGCTATGTGGTAACTACTGCTGGGGGAGCCTGATGACTCGCTTTTTGTGCTACATGGAAAAGACTGGAGATGAAAGAGAAGAAGGAAATAGTTCCAGAGAGGAACATTTTGTTTTTCTTAAAAGTGAAAGAGGCCAACTCGATTATAGCTAGCGCTAGGAAAGTGAATTCAGTTCTGGTGATAAATGGACATACTCCTAGCCCTCCAGCAAACATTTTCAGCGTGTTTCAGAAACACTGATGCTAATTTTTCGTTGGACTTTAGGGAAAGAAAACATCTTTGCGTTTAGGCAGCTGAGGGCTCTGCGAACAGCAGTAACTACGGAGAAGATTTTCAGTGACCAGTTTGCCTCCAGGTCTTTGTCATCACCCCTGCTAGGGCTGACATCCCTGCAGACCCACCAGTGCTGCAGCACACAGGAACACTTCCATTCAAGGCAATCTTCAGACAAGCAGAGATCTGCTGGATGTTCTCCACCATCCCAGCTCAGTTTGGAGGAAATGTCTTAGGGATGATGTACAGAATCACCCCATGACTCCTGCCAGAGGGAGGAGCAGTGGCAGATGAAAAGCTCTTTTCCTCACAGGGCCAGACCTGGAAAAGGATCTCTGTCCACAGCATGAGGCTTTCTACAGGTTGATGATAGATGCACTACACAATATTAATCGCAGCAACGATCACTAATCTGATAACTAGCTTTCTGAGTACATTCCAGCAAAGGAAAACAAGGTAATCCTCATGCTACCTGACATTTGCCCTTAGAAACAAGCCTTTATGAGAGCCAAAAGCATACATTAAAAGCTAAAGAACAAGATTAAAGGATAACATTTTTAAAAACACCTAGTATTGGCCTAATATTTCATCCAAAGAAAGAAATCACTGACTTTAATTAGAGCAGAATTTGGCTAATGATGGCCACACTGGCACATCACGACTTGGACACAGATGACTAAAAACCAAATCACATTATTTTTTTTTATAACAATCATATCACTTACTTTTAGTAAAGCTCACATTCGAAAATGAAATTAGTAGTTTAACCTTATCTAGTGTTTTCAAAAATTCACACTGTCTTTATCCAGTAAAAAAATAGATTTCTAAATAAAGAGAAATTAAGACCCCTATAGTTAAGATCTAAATATTTGCATAAGTCAAAAGATTCACGACCCTTTAGTCTTTGAGCTTGAGTTTGGACATCAGGACCTAAAAAGCCAAACAAATCTATTTTCCAAAATTTTGAACTTTCAAAGAAAAAATTGACATAGAAGCGAGTAGTCAAATCTCGATGTGCTAAAGGAAGAACATGGACCATACGTGTTTGTGAATGAACATGTGGGCTTGTGGAGATTTCATGCTTATGTTGCCCAAAATACGGATAGCTTCCTAGGCGATTTGTATGCAGTGACTTGGCATCTGATTTTAAGATGTGCATTGTTTGTCATGTGGCATTAACTGCAATAAGCAAAACAAGAAGAATAAATTACAACCTTAACAGCCAGAATCAGCTATACACTAGCACAGAATTAGTATATTAGATATTGTAAATACCTTGTGCAAATAAGATAATATATCTTAAGTTGCAGATGTATATGACACTTTGCGGAACCATTATGATACATCTTCGACTGTTGTATCTGCCCTCTCTTCACTCATTCGTGTCCCTTAAGACTACTATTAGCACTTCAAGTTCCTAAACGTTTTCCCCAACAGAACGATGCTAAAAACCAAAAAAAAACAAACAAAAATGAACCCCCACACACACAAAACAACAACAATTCACAACAAAACCCTTCAGAAACAGTGGTGGTGGGAGAGAGGGGTTCTTTCCAAATGTCACATTTTCTACAAAAATTAAACTTGCCTACAGCATCTTTCCTGGCAATCCTTAGTCTCCATTTTAGAAACAATTTCTTCATTTAGAGGAATATCACTAAAGGGCAAAAAATTGGAACAATACGCTACCAAGAATGGGAGATTCCCTTTTTCAGTGGGACCACAGACTTGGCTTCTAGACCTGGCAGATTGTGGGATGCTAAGATTTAAGTCTATGATATTTTCACCTCTACAACAGCTATTCTAAGCTACTTACAGACAGTTTAAACAAAGAAACCCTGAGACTTCCTCACTTAGGCTAAAGCAAGCAAGGCACATGACTCTGCAGGTGGAGGAATTTGAAAAGCACACTACTGTTTTTTCAAAGTTCTCAAGCATTCTAAAAACACATTCTCTTTCAACATGCAGAGAGCAACGTAGGCTGTTACACTACAAAAGGTTTTTCAGCACAGACTAAAGATGACGATCGCAAAGTGAGTTAGTGGCTCCTAACACAAAACCTTATGAGGTATTTGCACTGTCATTTACTTCTAGGTGCACAAGTCTGCATATTCTCAAATGCAGACTCACAAATGTGAAAAACACTGGATCAGTGTAGTGTTTGAATTGCTTCCACTTTAACTGGCCTTGCGTACTGCTTTGAAGTAAGGCCAGTTATTTTATATATGAACTACTTATTACATTATCATCATTTCAGAAGATTATCCATATGAAGCATAATTCTGAACCTCAGCAGTGTCATGTATAACAGATACTCATGATGTTCTTGATTGAAAGAAGTAACGTTTACATGGTCTAAAATTCAATAGAAACAAAAAACAGATAACCCAGAAGCTTTTTGCTGACTTTATATCTAATATCACCTGAGTCTTGTTAAAGATTCTCCTATTATTAATTGCTAAGCAAAGCAGTTGCTTCAATTTAAGTTACAAATAACTTGAACTCATCAAGAAGCTCAAGATCTACTGTTGATGATGACAGCCCAAAGGCTCTGAAGAGTCTTCTGCAAACCTTTTATTTTACTCTCTTGCATATGCTATTAACCAGACAATAGGAGATGACTGCAAAAACATACTTGGAAGTACCGGAACATGCTCCATTTCCAGCTTAGAACTTCACTCCAGGATCAACAATGAACCATAAAGAAGTATGAATTAGATTAATATACTCTTGAACAGAATTTTTCTTATGTTTATACAGAGACACACTTTCCCATTGCAGATAGGTATAAGGGAGGTATGCAAGTAACTAATCCGTTCTTTAGGTTAAAATAACTTGGGATAGGTTCAAGATCCTCTGTCCAACAACTAAACAACACAGTTTTAAAAGATTTCGTAAGCAATAGGAGGCACAATAGAGGAGTCTTTCTGGGACTAAACTCAAAGAGTTGTAATTCACTGACAGCAAGGGTAAATAATTTTGTAGTAGAATACAACAACATGGGGTGCTAAATTGCCTTTTGAGTTACATCAGTGGCAACTGTAACGAAGCTTGATCTTATTGATAAAATAATTCCTTTTACCAGCAGCCTGAATTCCACCACACCATTAACTCATACTCACCCAGTTGTAGATGTTTTCTGGATACATGCTATTCTAACACACAAAAACATCTACAGATTCTTATGACTGTACTCCAACCAGTGATCAGAATAGGGCCAAATTCACTTATTGATTCTCAAATACACCTAAATTAAAATCTTTCTAACATGAATTTCAACAGTACCACATATATTTTCCTCTGGCAGTTTTGTACTTTTCTGTTTCAGAACTAAAATGTACACAAACAAATCTGTGCATGATGACCAAATGCATGTACTTGTTACCGTGAATCTTTAGCATGCACTGAAAGATAAACCTTCAGTACATTGTGCAAAAATACGACATCATAACAAGGCAGATAAAGACATAGTCAACTAAAAAAAACCAAACCAGAACACATTTAAACCTGACATTTCCCTACCTATGTTTCCCAGCACATATTTATTTTCCTAAAGTTCATAAGAGCTATTAGAGGAAGTAAATTAATACCTTCAAATGTCCACTGGCTCAAAGTACTATCTACTTGTGTCCTTACTAATGTATGTGGGTTTGTTCCTACAGTACAAACAACTAGCTCCACCCAGCCAACAATAGCACAAAAGTAATGGGAAGAACAACTGGAAGTTACCAACATTTTATATACACACTACAGCAGTCTCACAACAGAAAACGCATGTGGCAATCTGGCTGTATGTACAAAGTATCTCAAGTACAAACTTCAGCATTTAATGTTCTCAATGACCAAAACATTTCACAATAAAGTAGAGCACCTGTTCAGTTGTGGATGTCTCTTTCACAATAAACATATACCTTCATCAGATTTAATCTCCTGCCAGTGGTTTACCACAGTTTACATGCTCCTGCAGAGCCAATGGTTCAGTTTGTAGCAGGTGGACCACATGGACAAAGCTTTCCCTTCGCAAAAATTCAACCGTGAAATCTAGCATCATTTTATCAAGAGGAAGCCTGTGCAGGAACATCACCTCTTCCTCCCTTGATGGTGCCCATGGAACATCACCTTGATGCAGAAACACTACCTCTGATAAATGAGTGGTGCACTCCATTGTTGCTTCTCCAAAACCTGAATAAAGCTAGGAATCATCAATTCTTGCTAAAATTTTAGTTCTGCAATTCTTTTTCCCTGGATCAGCAGGGACTAAATTTGAAGCCCAGACAGAAGGGACTGGCCAGCTCAGATTCAATGATGGCAAGTAAGGAACATCCAAGGATTCAAAGGACCTCATGGCCTGGGTCCAGTATGATTTCCCATGGTTTCCTGCTGAAGCAATAAAGCTCTTCAAAAGACTTTCTACTCAAATACTCAATCCGCTCTTTACTGAAAATACAGCTTACACTGAATAGCTGTTCACCTTCAACACCTCCCAGAACTTTGATTGAAGAGACCAGCCCTTTGCAGGAAAGGCAAACAGGGAAAATCTTCATCTTTAAAATCTCCATAGATATTTTGAATCTGCATTTTAGCCTTTAGCTCAATGCACTCCTTGGAAGCCTCCAAAACACACACCACATACACAGAGCCCGTAAGTGCCCCAACAAGAAACTATGGACATACTGTTATGTCCAAAACTGTTTGAGGTCCCCAGTTCTTTAATCTCAGATAAAAATCCTCTAGTTAAAACTGTGATCAGTCACTGCAAGGAATAACATCATCATTTTTCAATAGCATACAGCATACTGGACTCCGGTCACATTCACCATGCAGTCTGAGGGTATTAACTTCATCAGTCAGCTCCTGCTGATGCCTTTGCATTCTCTAAGGCTGGAGATGCAGTCATTGTTGATGAATCAAGGAGCTTGCTTTGAATTTCCACATGCTAAAAGGAGGAAAATCAATCTCAAATTCAATGCTCACTCCCTCTCCTCCTTCCAAATGGAAAAAACTGCTCCTGAAGGTCACGAAGGCACTACCCTCCGAATCTTATAAGAAAGACATTAGAGCAGAACATGATCCTGCACTCCGTCATTACTGGGGATATTGGAAAGAGGACAAAGGAACATGCACACATAAGTGGAGAGTAGGCTCTTTTCTTGTAGTGACCACATTCAACTTGTTTGTTCAAGGGAAAAAAAAAAAAAAAGAGTGGAACAAGACACGCATGCCTGATGCTGTTGGCGCTTAATACACTGGAAAAATTGTTTAGGAACAGTTCATCCTTAAAATTATGCTGTAAAGCCATCAGTCATTGCGATCTTAGGTTTTCTATTGCATATATGTTTCTTGCAGTCCACCACATTTAAATAAACTTATTTTTCTTGGGCTTTTAGCTTGACTTTCATGTTTTTGATCTAGATGACTCACTGAAGTTTTCCTCCCTTTACTGGCACTTCTGGGCCAGTGATATTGCATATATCTAGCACTACTGTTATCTTGAGAACATCAACTGTGTAAGAGACCTTTCAATGAGGAACAGAGGCAGTCTGCAGCAAGGGCAGCTGATGGCCCAATCCTGTTCGCCGCTGAGTATCGTATCCACTTAACATCTCAATCCTCAAACAGCACTGAGCTGAGGAGGGCAGCAGCATTAGGAAGCAGTTTGCCCTATGACAGCCTCCCACAGACACTTTGCTAGATCTGCCCTGGGCACCACATGAATTGATACATTATATATTCTTTCAGCTGAGAGGACAGAGAAAATTTGCAGTCTAATTAGTAAATGCATCCCATCTCTCATGTCTTTCAGCCGGACTGCTGTACTGGGGAATATCCCAATTCCTCCATATGTATATATCTCTCTATATACCATTTTTTTTTGAGGAAGGTGTGTCTGAGGTTTTAAATATACTTGACTCAGAAGAGATGTTCAAATAAAGGAGTCTATCACCAGCATTCGTATTTTCTTAGACCACAAATCAATTTTTTAAAATTAGGTTTTAAACACTTCATTTAGGTTTCTATTTTTTTTTTATGCACTCTGATGATTCCAGAATAAAAGTGGTACATGAGGAAGCCAAAAACATTTGATGTTGACATTTGTTTTAAATAACCCAGCCCTGTGTACCAAGGAACATTGGCCTGGAGTGGAATTGGATCATGAACTCCAGTTTAGTACGGGTAGCTGCAGTCCCGCACCGTCACAGCAACATCATCATCTATCTCTCACTTTGATAGTAACGAATCTTCTGATTTCCAGTCTAAATTTATTCACGGACAGCATTTCAAAAAGAAACGCAATAAAGTATTGTGCTGTGACTTACGCCTTTTGTGTTACTTAGATTATAGAAACAATGAAATATGTCATAAATGTCAACCGGATTTATTTTGGTGTGCTGCTGAAGTACATTCAATGGTTGACTCGTCTAATTTAAGTTTGAAGCGCCTGTTAATTCATGTCTAGATTGCAGCTGAACAGGAGCCAAAGTTCATTCTGCTTTGGTTTTCTGCAAAATTTAAATCAAGCAAAGCGTTTAGCATTTTTCTATTCTTATTCTGTGAGCAACTTAGTACCAGAGCTGAGAAATGTGTGTCAGCCCACGTGGGCTTGCATATAAAAAACCTAGGCTGACAATGGCCAACCTTTGTCTGTGCATAAGGTAGATTCAGCTCCGAGACACTTCTTACTACTTTGCAAATCCAACCCCTCTCAAACAGGAGGGGCCTTCAGCACTAGGGAAACTGCACAGGGTCTTCTGTTGCAAGGAGAAAAAAGGAAATTACTCTATGTAGTTTTTAGCGCGGCCAGGAATGTGCAAGGAATGGGAGGGAGCTACCTCAAGGCAGGAAAATCTTTGCTACTTGAGTCACTGCAGGTTTTGTAGCTGCTCTGAATCAGTCCATAGTCAAATTGGCATAACGTACCATCTTGTGAGCTCCCTTCAGCAGCCTAAGCACTAAGGCCTAGTGCAGCTTGGAGGCTGCATGTGCTGGAGAGTTGGCCAGGTTTGCATCAAGATGAGAGCAACCGCTTGCACCGCCAGCATATACCATAGTGCTCAATACAACTGCTGCATTGAAAGTGCTGGCAGAGGTTGTATCAGACTTAGCAGACAAAACCTCCGGAAAAAACACATTATCTTGTGTGTGTCACAATATCTTGCAATATAAGCGCTAGGATTATGAGTTAAAAGGTGATTCTTTCAAAGCAGTACTGGCATAATGGTGCCCTACTTCAAGAATAGTGATGTGTGGATAAGCATATACCACAACTATCTAGAGGAAAAACAGCATAGAGGTGAGAAGAGGAGGCTATGAATAGCAGAGCAGGTTGAGTTTCCCTAGTTGAAAAAAAAAAGGCAGAAAACCAGGTGCAGACAAAGTTCTGCAGGGCCTGAAGGAGAAATCAGGAACATGTCTCAGAAGCATTATTAAATATCAAGGAATACAGAAGAATACATTGCAGAGTGGCAAATCAATTTATAGCACTCTTAACAAGGAAAACTCATCAAAAATCTTTTCATTCATTTCAGAATTTACAATTTCACAACATCCAAGTTTTATCACACAGTGAGACTGGTACCTCAGAATTTTAAATCAAAACATGTCTCCAAATCCCAGGTAAATCTCAATTTTGCTGAGTGTGCTGAATTTATGATGTAAACTATCTTATTTCCTGTGTGAACTGGGACAAATTTGCTCCATAAAATCTGAAATATGCACTTCAGAGTCTTCCATCTAAAGTGCATCTTGAAGACTATGATTGCCAGAATAGTCCTCCTAGTCCTTACCTGTCTTTAAAGACTTAAGAGAACATACCTGAAGTTGCATATCTCTTTCATTCTTTACGCTATCATTTACTGTGATGTTTAGGAAAGGGCAATTGTCAACAGGACTCAAGCATCTCTCTGATCTCACCAACATCAGAGGTAAAATCTCCAGGAGCAGTTATGTTATAATTAAGCACGTCCAGAAATCATTTGTGCAACATATACTGTAATGGCACCTCGGCTTGGTCAGGCAGAGTAGTGATACTATAGTGTGAACAACAAATTCCCAGCTATGTCGGCTCTGGTCATAATCTCAACTGAATTCAAATAGTCTAGGGATTAGTGCCTTTTCTGAGAAACAATTCCTCCGCATTGCCATACATTGCATTTGTATCAGGTCGTCTACATGACAGTTTCAAGGATAGCCCTTATCCCCAGAGAACTGTGTTCCTTGTCATACACCAATGAAACTACATCAGAATTTACAATCGTGACTCCAAGTGATGTGCCCTTTCAGTCAAGCTACATGGAGTAGATGTATGTGCCGATGGTGTAAAGGACGTAATGCCATGCTTCCTCAAAACTGCATCTCATAGAATCTGCCTTGTTTAACTCCAGAATATAAAATCGAACTATTTCACATAAACGAGAAAATTCCCTGAAAATACAGGAAAAAAGCTATCGGCTGTGTCTGATGCCCTACTTCTCCTTGCCCCCCATATTCCTCAGACAAGCTAAGAAACTTCACTGTATGGGAAAAGCAATTTTTCCCACCAGCTCTCCTACAATTTCTTGGCAGCTAATTATTTTGTCTTACTCTGCTTGTGAATGTGGGCTCAGAATTGTACCCAAAGCCAGCACAGAGAAGCTGCAAACAGAACTTTTTTCTACTCTCCCAGGTACAGGACTCTTGTCATTTGTTACCCTCTAAATTATCTACAATTATTTTGTTTAGCAGGCTAATATGGGAACTCTGTTTAATATGACAGAAAGAACAATTTAACTGAGTTGTGCTTTGTATCGTGCGTTAGCAATCAGCACGTTAATAAGTCTGGAAGATTGATATCAGTTTGAAAGGCAAAACCTACACAAAACAATTAATTAAGAAAGTTAAAACAAATGAACTGCTCAGGATGGAATTGGATCCATGAGACAAGATGGTAAAAGCCCAGAAGGAAATACTCTAATTGAAAACGGCAGTAGAAGGCACACAGTACAGTTGAACATTATCTTATCAGAAAATTAGCAAAATGTAATTTTTTTTATTGGATTTTTACAGATGTTATTTTGAACCACATCAAAAAACCCCACCTCATGGCTATTGGCACAAATTGTCATAATTACTATAATTTGAAGTCTGAGCTGTGGAGTGACTGCTCAGATAACTATCTCGTCCTCCTTATGCTGCATTAGGAAAGCAGCCGGGAGACATATCTTCTCATGTTTTTTTGTACTAGGTTTGGACTTCATTTGTGTCTATTATCCAGTCTCAGTCTTGAAAATACTAAAGAATAAATTCTTTTCCCCTACCTGAAACACTGGAGAAAATCAGGAGGTTAACATTAAGAGAAGTAAAGTCGACTTTAATTAACATACCAATTACCTCCCATTTGCAAGTAAATTGTTTTATTTCCTTCCATATGCTCCCTGGGGAAGTCTATTCTATTTATTTTTTTTAATACATGGTCATTGACTTTGGGAAGAATCAAGCTCTATGCTCCCAAATTGAGAGAGAACCAGAAGAAAAATAGTTAGCATTGTAGCCCATGTCTCAGGAACCCCATGCTGTGGGGTTAGTAACACTTTCTAGCCTTGCAGATTGGTGTGAAAGTGCTTTGCAGATCGTCAATTGCACTGTAGTGGGAAATTAGCTATCTGTTCTGATTGATCTTTCCCATATACCAAATCTCTAAAACACACACACATTAAAGACTGTTTCCTTCCTTGAAAGGAATATTTGGGCAAGTTAAAATGAAGAAAAGTAACCTGGAACTTAAAAAAAAAAAAAAAAAAGAAAAAACAAGAAAAAAACACCACACAAATGGGAAAATTATTTTTTGTGCAACATAACCGTACAGCATTTTGATAATATGCAGCCAAAACATATTTTGGACTATAGTTCCACTAGCTCTCATGAAAACTAAGCAAGGTTGGAAGTTATCAGAATTTGAATGAAGGACTTCCCAAGGAAAATCTTAAGTACTTTAAGAAATAGGGCTAGTAAATCAGTAACTTTCTTCCTGTAAGTCAGGAACAGGGCAACCTCTGCCCCACCACATCGCCGTGCAGTTCTGTAGAGCTGCCATTCTTATAAACAACAAAACACAGGTCCTAGGTACTCGGTAGCCTCTAAAAGATCCTATAGTACCTTTTTTTTCTGGACTAGAGTTCTTCCTGAGAACTGGAAACAGGCATCAAGGTGAGCAACACTCTTATTCTTACAAGGTAACGTGCAGGAAGAGGAGGAGTTGTTAGTTAGGGATGATGAAGAAAAAGGCTGCACTGCAACCTGCTACAAGTCAATATTATCATCCCCTGCATTCAGCATAAATTTTACCCACGGAAATTTCATTCACCTGCAGTTTCAGCTATATACATCACTCCTGTTTCCCTTCTGTCCTAAATTTTTGGTCAAGGCATAACAGTGCAGGTACTCCCCCTCCTCTCTATTCTTTGTTTTTGAATGATTGTTACTCCTATTTTGATCACTGATGTCACCAACTTTTTCAAAATAGTGTGGAAGAGCAAGAATATGTCCTCTAGTATAAACCCCACTTCAATACTTGTGTCACTTCTTAGAGAAAGAAGGACAACTCCTTTCAGAAACTCATATTGAAAACTGAAGAACTGCAAATGAATTTATGATGAAACATGCAAATAAGTAAAATTGACTGAAACAAGGAGAATAAGAAAGATATTGTATTGTTCTTCCTGGATAACTTATTATATAGGACATTTATATGCATGGTGCTATTCTAGGAGAATATGTTTCATGAACACATGCACAAAAAGATTCAAAGCCACAATCTAGAGTTTCAATTTTTAACTCTCAGCAACATTAGGTCATTTTGATGCACTGTTCATTTATCCTAAAAGCCATAACAATTTAAAAAGCAACAGCTTTGATCAAGAAGAGTTCCAATACCTGTATGTGTCAAGAAACCACATTTTTAGTAAAAATTAATTACATTCACCAATTGAAGCATTATTTCCACGTTTTATTTAATCACATGAGCCCATAACCAGACTGGTCATTGCACAGAGAGGCAGGACTGCATGGTGGATTCAAGGCTAAAATAGCCATCCTACTGTGGCACACCACTGGAGTGACCTCGTACTTGCAGGTATTTCCAGGATTCATCTCAGGCAAGGGATGCTTACCTGCACCACCCTGACATCCCCCATACCATCCCACCACACCATCAGTCTTTGCAGAACACTAAACACAATAGTTGAACTAAGTCTAATCTTCTATGAAGAGTCCCAATATGAAAAGCAGTAATGGCAGATGAAAGTTTTAGGACCCCTGCATGGAGGCTGAGTCACTCAATTTAGCTGACCCTCAACTTTCAGGAGCTCTGCAAGTCTCCTGCACCACTTGGCCACATCTTTCAGCGGCTATGCATCTTCAGAGACACGATACGTGCTTCTCACACAGCCACAAGGTCATTAGACTACACGAAGACTGAGTACTACAAGGCTAAAGTTTGCCATCTAACCGCCAACCCATATTTCTCTATGGGATCTTTCCAAATGATACTTATTAACATTTGCTACATGATTCAGGTTGCTTCAAGCTTGCCAGAGTTTCTATCCTTGAACAGAAACAGAGGAGACAGGAGACCACAAAAGCGCTGTAACCACTAAACATTTAAGGACTACAGTACAACCAGAAAAACGTTATTCAGGAGGAAGAAATGATAGCTACTACGGATTACATCTAAGAAGCGGTCAAAAGCATCAAAGTAGGAGAATATAGTCTAGAAAGCTGAAAACATAGAACTAAAAGACAGCTTTATCTCCCTTTAAATAAAGCTTGGTTCCATTACCTAAATTCAGGCCATAGCATGTAGCCCAAGACACCTCCACCTGCTCCAGAAAAACAGAAGTCTCTGCAATGTGCTGTGTGAGACCTTCTGGCCATATCCTAGAGCCTCTCAACAGTACTCGTTCTTCACAGGAAAATGAGCAAGTACTGAGCATTGTGTCCCTTCTTTATTTATAGGTACACTTAGTGACAGAGAGAATAACAAACATCCTAGACCTCCCTGTAGAAGTGAATCCCAGCAACTGGAATACTCTGATTAATCATGAAGCTTAAAGCATGAATAAACAAAAATACAAAATTGTAAATCACAAGGGTCACACTAGTCTTGATTCCCATCACGCAGCTCTAACACAAGCAAAAGGATACAGAGGATGAAACCAGGAACACAATACTGTGCCCATCAAGGCTAACCAGATGTAATTCTGTAAATTTACCATACTGTGAAAGCTATATGGGTCATATATTCAGTAGATCTAATATCCAGGAGGTCTTGCCAACATCCCACAGGTGTGCACAGGAGTGCAGTGTGTGAAAGGAACGCAATTATGTGGGTGGGTACACAAACAAAATGGTGTTTCTAAATCCTGGATGAATTCATTCCACACATCTGCATCCATTTCAAATTGAGGAATTAAATAAAGGGGAAGAGGAAAAAAACCACACTACTTTAAAGATACCTGAGTATTAATGCTGCTTTTTGCATTTCAAGCAAAATTGCTCTCAAGCATTTCACCTCTCCCAAAGACCTACTTCAGCAGACTCTCCTAGAAACCAGCACTAACAGATCCAACTCAGGCATCCTGGGGCCAATACACAAGTTTTCCTTGACTTCAACACCATCTCCTACGCAGACTGTGCTTCTAGACTACAGGGAGGAAGCTGCAAGTAGGAGGAAAGTGAGAGAGCCTCCACCACTTTGCCCCACACCCTTTCTAGTTTAATTGACAGGAGGGATTTTCTTAGGGATTTTAACTTGAAAATCAAACAATAAGCTACAATCCAGCCATTGTTATGGTCACTTTACTCACATGTTACAGGCCTTTATTTTGTTCTGTGTCTGTTTTTGTCCTCTCGATTTACACTCGTAGAGGTAGAGACCTGTGCATGCATCTCCTGTGTTTTTGGAGTGCTTCCACAACGCAAAGGAGAGGTTATACTACAAGCAGACTAAGTGTGACAAAGTGACATTATACCAGGCCAACAAGGAGACGAAGAAAACGTTGATCTCTTGGGTCTCAGAGAAGACAAACCATAGAGTCAGTTTGATTTTGTGTGCAGAGAAGGAGGGGAAGAACAGAAGTCATACCCCTGTATCACACTACCCTCTGTAAATTATATGCTTAGAGAGAAATAAATATCAAGCAATCACAGGTGATTGTTGCATTAAACTAGCTCACACCTGATGGAACAGGAATGCAAAATACAATCTCCTGTTGAGTGCAGAAAAAAATTGGTGCCGAGAAATTGGATTAGCCTCCTTTGCTGAGAAATACTTTAATCTTCTCTGTACCTCTCCAATTTCTTGTTAGTTTTTTAAGGCACGCTTTGCTTAGTGTAAGTGCCCTTCCCTGTTTGCAAATAAAGGTCTATATCCTACAGTCCTTTCCCTGAAGGACACAATTGGGACCTTAGTGTAGAAGTTATATATTGCAGCTTAAATGTGTCCCTGCTATAAGAAAGCTTAACCTTCAGTGATTTTAGCAAAATATTAGACTTACTGGTTGTTAATATTAAATGTCAGCAAATAAATTTTATGGATATATTAGATGTTATTGTGATATTAGAGTCTAGATAGATAAGAGTATCTTTTTATGAATCTCAGCATCTGGAATCTTGTGATTATACAGAAAGTTTAATATACAAATTAAAAAATATGAACTTGTAACTCACAAGATTTCAGGAAAGCCCTGAAGATAAAGCCTAAGTAGAACTGAAAAACTCATAAAGCAAAGCAATATTTACTCAGCAGATCAAAGGCATCTAGTTCACATAGGATATATCACCTCTACATTTTTCTACTGCCCTCTCTCTCTCTGCTCTAGTAACCCCATTTTTTTATTCTTCAGCAACACCTCCCTTTTCACCCTATTACAATTTCCTAAATCTGTCTCATGTCCCCTGACTACTGTAACCCTCTCTTCTGTACAACCAACTGTCCTCTAGCATTTTCCTCTGCATTTGGCCTCCACAACACATTAGATGCCCAAAGCAGACAGTCTCTCAGTGGATCCATTTCCCTTTGCTCCCCAAGACTGTCAAATGCACTTAGCACCCAGGAGAGATCTAGTGCACCATGTATGATAAAGCCCAAAACTCAGTCATGCCTTCAGCTACCCAGCCTCCACAGACGCCAAGGAAGACAAAGCATAAATGAGCTTCATTTTTGCTTGAAACCCAAGACTCTTAAAGTGGGCAGGATTTTCCATTGACCTATAAAATAAGTTTCCAATAAAGCTATTTATATAAATACACAGATAGATATAAAACCACAAATTCCCAGCTATGCTCCAAAACTCCATCTTCATGAGCTGCCAAGAAACAAGAGTAACCCACTTTACAAGCCCTAAATAACCCAAGCCACCTGGGAAAAGGAAACCACAGCATTTAACTTTTTCTTTCTTTCCCTTTTGCACCTCATTTAGCCCTTTCTGACTGTGCCTGCTTCAGCTCAAGGTGCTCCACTATCCCCAGGATTAGCAGAGATCTCTGTGGATTGCTCACACCTGCAATTCAGACGAATCCTGTTCCGCTTTGTGCAATCAGCCGTACCTCGGTAAGGCCATCAGCTCCCAAGCTGACAGGCAAACAGAGACCCACCTGACGGGTCAGATCAGACACCTGCAAAGGGGCTGGTGTAGGAAGGAGAGGGGAGAGGGAGGAAGGGAAGAGGTGGAATTACACAATTAAAAGACCAGGTTGATGTTTTGAAGAGGAGGAGTATTACGTCCTGCCCATAGGTACATTACAAACACCTGACTGTGAAACCAGCACTCCTGTAAAACTCCCAGTGAAGTTGTCTGCCTGGTTAATACCCAGTGGAGTGGATCCCACTGGTAGAAATTAATCTACTGGTTTCAAAACAAGAGGTCAGAGCTCTTAATAGCTACTGCTTAGGGAATCTAAATTTAATTTGCCACCAAATCTCCATTACCAAGATGTATAGAAAGACTGGTGAAATACCACACTACTACTTTTTCATAAATACACCCTGAATAAATTAAGCCAATTGATTTGCCTTTGTTTCAATTATATCTGTGAAATGAGAACATGACATACTGTTGTTCTGTTATAGTTGGATTATGCCTCTGCCAAAAAACTGCCTATTACCAAAAGAGAGCACCCTAATATATCCATAACTAAATACGATCAGTAGGGTGTATTTATGCTTCAGTGATTACTGTTAACAAAAGAGCACACAAAACCCAAACTGTGCATGATTATTGCTGTCTCTAGTTATATACGTGCATAACAGCAGTGCTCCTGAGAGGGTATTCGCAACTCTTACACCAGTGTCACTGCACAGGACCCATCACCTATTCATCATTTGAGAAGAAAGAGCAAAACTGTATAAAATACACATGCAAGAGAATGTCTTTGACACAAGCAGCTGTTCACCCCTACCTATTTCCTGTCTTAAAATTCATTTCAAATTAGCTTGCTATAGGAAGAGGGTCTGAACTCACTATCAATATTATTTCAGATCTTGTTCTGGAAATTGACGAAGCCCAGGCCTCAGATGATGTTATTTAGTTCTGGGCCATCCATTCATCAAAGCTAAGGATGCAACCTCAAACCAGTTTTAGCTCTAATCAACTGAGGTTTCAAGGCAGCTCTTACAGAGGCGATGGCAGTAACTTGAGGGCACTGAGCCCGGACATCAATTCTTCTCTAATGTCACTCCTTGTTTCTAACTACTATAGAGAGTGTAGAAACCTAATGTTGATACAGGGAAGAGAACACATCATCTACTTGCTTTGTAAAGGGGCAGGCCACAGAACAGTGACCTTGAGCTACTGTGGGGCAGATGACAGGCACACCCCTTCACAAGGTTTTGCACTTCATGACTAAGTAGCCTAATTTTGTGCCAGGCACAGCTTTCACCCTTGTAGCAATATCAGCACAGCCAGAGCATCAGAAATCTTTGCTAGAACCACCTCAACATTTACCTACCAGAGAGGCAGACAGAATGTGTAGAGGTGACGATGCACACAGTGGAAACCAAGAGGCAACAGGCCAGGTCTATGTGTATTCGGTGCCCACCCAAGACCACCTACAGTTTGAGTAGGGTACCCATGTGAGGTACAACAGCAATAACTGAGGAGGTCGAAGATAACCAAACACCATGGCTCCTTTGGACAGATTGTATTGTGTAACCCTCAATAATGTGCCAATGGTTCCTTGCCCGCTTATTGGGAGCACTGCATTACCAATGACGCCAGCTTAACATGGTTCCCATCCAAGTACAGACTTGTTGATGCTTCCCTGCCTCTGAGCAGCGAAAAAGTTCCTCCCAGCTTTTCCTGTGCTTAGCAACTTTTCTTTCTATGACCAGTGACAAGCAGGAATCATCAAACCCTTTGGATGTAGCTGGTTCACAATTACATGTAAAATCTCTGAACACTCAACAGCATATTGACAGTTGTTGCTAAGTCTTGGATATTATTTTGCAGCTAAAATTAAAGTAAGAAACAATTAGCATCAGCCCACTTCGTAACAGAGTATTTTATCAGCCAAGGAGAACGCAGAGCATAATTATATGGCTATATCCAGAGATTACACACTGCGTCAAATGTCAAATCATGTCGTGTTAACCACTAAGTTATCCTGAAATTGTTCAGCAATAAGTAAGAAAGAATTTGGTCTCTCTCTGTGTGGTCTCTCTGCTGGGTGCATATTTTCCAGCTGTTATCCCCCTGACCTGCATACCTGCCACAGACTCCTTCAAGCTTATCCATCAAACTAGAGAACAGAAAGCCTAGCCTGACATCTGACTTCAGCTAACAGGAAGCAAGCAGTAGCCCTCTGCTATCTAGTCCCTTTCTACTTATCCCCACGATGTAGGAAATGAACCAACGCCTTGCAGAAGAATAATGAATGGAGCTGATACATCAAGGTCAAACAGGCCTGACAGGTCCTTCTTAAAAAAAAAAAAAGGAAAAAAAAAACACCAACAAAACCTCCTTATTTACTTTAAAGCAAGTCACCCCAATACAGTCAACATTCACTTACAAATGATTAATGTAGAATGGAAATTTCCAGTTATTTCTCTAGTTTGAGAAACAGGAATAAATAATGAACTTCATGAAGGCTTTCACCAGAGGCCCAGGGAAGATTAGACTAGCAGCTTGTGCCTTTGAAAGATTGTTTCTACGGAGAGCATAGCCTCTGTTGGTAAGCACTGATTTTTAATTAGAGAACATAATATTTTAAAGGAAAAAAGGAGTGAAAGCAATATGCTTTTCTGCCTTACAAGTGTGAGACCATTCATGTAAATGAAAAACTGACATAAAATGTTAGGTGACTGGAAGGACAGGAAAGGGCATTAAGGTCATGCCTGTGGCAATCACAATAACCATGTATAAAGACATTTCATCCAAAACTTCTGCAGAAGCACTAGTCCATACAGATCATACATATGATCTCCTTCTGGAGACTCAGGAATTTTGTTTGGTTTTCAACTTAGATTTTTTTAATTCAATTTTCCCTTGTGAATAAGCAAATAGCTGCAAACAGCCCCAGACTGCATTTCAGTCTATTGAGTGCTGTCAAATTTTGAAAGTGTTATCTGTTGGCACTTTTTGGTTTTCCAAATCAGTGGAATACAAACCACCATGAGTGAGTTGTCTTTCACAATTCTGAGTCTTTGAAATGACCCAAAGGTACTTACAAACAAGATCAACATCATCTTCAATCCAGTATGTCCTGAGTAGCAACAACAGAAATCAAAGCTGACTTTTGTCGAATTGAGAAGAAGATTCAGGACTGAGTATGTTCTTTTTGAAACCATTCTATACCACTGTATCAAGTATCCCTTGAAAAAGGAAAAGGGGGGGAAAAAAAAAGACGACCTTATATTTTTCCTTAACCTATATCCTCCCTTTTAGCGCAGCTGTTTGCCATCATCTCTCTGAATCTGAGCAGAATGTGTTTTATAGGAACACCTTGTTCAATTTTAAGAGAAATTTACAATAACAGCCAAATATTTATAAAAAAAGAACTGAGGGGAAAAAAGATTAAGAGGCTTAATTATACCACATCTAGGCAACATGAGGTGCTTAAGCAGTGACAGCAAAGATTCCTTTTCTCAGAAAAGATCAGATATGAGAAAGTACTGAAGCATTAGCAGAGCCCACCTGTGTGTTAGTTTTAGATCACACTAATGTAAGTTTGCTTTTTTATTTATTTATTTTACACAGAGTAGGGAATGGTGAGAACATCAAGGATAACTCTAGCCACCCTCTGACAACTTTCTAGTATAAAAATTCATTAGCATTCCACAAATAACAAACCTTTTAAGCCAAATTGAATGCATTGGTTGAATTGAGCCTTCTGAGATTTCTCGCTGCTCCTCTCCTCATCCAGCACTTCAAAGAAATGCCTCCCTCTTCTATTAAAAGTCTGTCTCTTGTAAAAATTCACCACACCCTTGGAATTCCCCTCTTGGAATACACTATTCTGACTTGCAATTCAGGCATCTTATTTTTAGATAAAACGTTTCCAGAATAACAGCAACTGGAACATGATTGATCAGAGAAGGAAGAGCAGGGCGTGTTTTGGGAATCGTACTTTTCCTACTCCATAAATCACAGAAATTCACACAAAATAGATTTTCCATAATCCAGAGAGAGAAGCCACATAGAAGTCTGATAACTCCTTTTCAGCCCAGCCAGATACAGCTCTGGGATGCAGAGACATGCAAGTAAACGGACCAGAACTGGCATCAGAACCATAACTGTGTAACACGAGGCAAAAAAAAGAGGGTGGTTGGGCTCTCAAAGGTCAGTATTAGAGAAGTTTTGGGACAGTCTTCCAATAGGAACAGCAGAAGGCAAAACCCAAACTGACTAAAAGGTGCAATCAGATAGACTTACAAATGAGATTTATATTGAAATACCGCTTGAGACAGAAACAACAGACTTGATGATCCAGTGTAATGCTAAAATGAACCGTGCTGCCATTACTTGAGCCTCTTCACACTGAGGGAATAAAGGAAGCCTTTGCCACGTTTTGCCCATGGAAATGAAACACAAATAAGGGTCTGGGGCAAATCAACTCCAAGTCTCCCTTAATCTGATAAACTACACAGTCTAGGCCAAAATAAGGAAGGCAAGAAGCATCTCAGGTAGTTTTCTGAATTAACTTTTTCTTATTTTATTTCCCCACAGGTTAATTCTCTGGAATCACTGTTAAGGAAACACAAAAAGATAACAAATAGATAATTCCTTTCCTCTTTTTAAACAGAAAGATTCAAGGGGGTTTTTAGTCAAGTTTAACAGTTAGCATTAAGATTTAGTTACCTATTTTCTTAAAAAAGAAAAAAGGTAGGAAGGAGTAGTGCAGGCTTTTACTTCTCCTATTGTGGTTTTACAGAACAAATAGACTGGAGAGATAAAGGAATATGAAGTCATCACAAGTAGGTTCTTTTTGTTCCCACTGCTTACACAAGTGTCTTACAGTCCAGAGTTATAGTATCAATGCTCTGCAGTCGTTTCAACTGGTACAAGCCAGGCAAGCTATGTCCTTGAGGCTCCCAGACACCGCAACAGTCAACAATGCACCTGACAGAATTAGAAAGGTACCAAAGCAACAGTGACTAATAAATTGGGATTCAGAGATTTTGAAGTAGGGATAGACACTAAGCATGGCTTTCTGCTCAGTGTAGGACACGAGTAGTACAATACCTTCTGCAAACCTCAGTCCTTAGCTGTGCAACACTCACCAAGTGGTACAAATACAGTGTATTTCTGATCCAGAGTCAGACATGACAGCATAGCAAAACTCTTGTCAAGGCCATCTTTCCAGATCATGCTCAGATAGACAGTCACTGCCAATTTTCAGTGACCTATTAAGCCACTATAACAAAATGTAGGCTTTAATTTAGCAATTTCCACTTAAAGAAGTGGAAACTCCACCTCAGAGTTTTTGCAGCAACAGGGGAGTAAATTTAAATAAAATACTCCTTATGGGATTGGGGGGGGGGAGGGGGGGGAAGGAGAGGGGATATTTAAGCAGAAAAAATGGAGACTGGGAGTGAAATTTACCTTTCTTGACAACCACTTCCATTAAATCTATCAGAGTACACTTTCTCTTGTTAATAGACAAATAATTTATATACAAGTGTATACATGAAAATCAGCGTAAAAGAACCAGCCATGGTTGAAATGTACTGAACAGTAACTTAAATATTAGTGAATGAATGAATTCATCACATAATATATGAGCATTATTCAACAGATGCTGGTATTGACTGAACAGTGAGGATATTTGATGCCATATGTGAAAGGATTTGGTGGTCTCACTCCCAATTCCTACTCTGCTGCTATAATCAGAAATGCCATACAATAAAATCTAAATTAACTTCTCACTGGCCTTTCCTCTCAGGCATTTTAGAAGACAATTGAGTGCTAAGACACCTGGATGGCCTCAGGTCTGCTGATAAAAATAACTGTTAATAAAATGAAAAGAATTTGCAGTACCATTAGATATGAAATTTGCAAGCAGGTAGTCAACACTCTTCAGGGACACAGTGAAATCTGCTGCCTTCCAAATGCTGCGTCTTTGCATTCAGAGCAAAAGGAGCCCCATCCAGCTCAATTCTGCAGCTATTCAGATGTGGATTTTTTTTTTCTTTCCCCAGAAATCCCTGAATTCATAAAAGGGAAAGAGCAAGGCAATGTCCGTATCTAGCCTGTTCCAGGCTAGAGGCATGGAAAGAACAGAAAGCTGCAAAGTACAATCACCTTCTCTTGTGATTTTGGTTAAAGCCTTAGATTCCAGCTCTCCTCAGCCCAAACTGCCACACATCTATGAAAGCCAAGACGCACACAACAAATAAGGATAACCTCTGCCATGTACCATGCGGGCTTTGCAACACTCATCGCTATGTGCCTATACCATGTTCGTCATGGCGACACCTGAACATCTGTACTTATTGAAATGCTGCCTATTTGTCAGTCAAGGGTGCATTTATCACTACACCCATAGTGACGAACCACAGCACACATCAAGCCCTTGTATACAGCACATACTCCTGTTCACTTGTCTGCTTTTGCACAAACAACTCTAAGAAAATAGGGACCAAGATACCAGTTGTTTCAGTCACCTGCATCATAAAAAAGGCCTCGGTACTGGGCTTCAACTTCATCGCACCGATTCAGAGTATAAAGGTATGTGCAGTGCCTTCTCATGCAATCTCATCAGATAAAAGAAAAAGGCTTCCATCTACAGTTCATTAAATACAATTTTACTTTTGCATCTTCCACATTAGAAATAAATATCAACTTGGATTATCTTTATTTATTTTTAAAGGATGACATTTTTATCAACGAGGACACAGCCTTCAAATGAAGAGTGCACTGGACAATTATTTTTATATATGTGTGCCTCTGAGTCACACCATGTAAAAGAGAGATACTGCCCGACACACACACAGCAGAAATGGGGAAGAAATAAAAAAGACCCCTTATCTTTCCCAGTGCAAACTGCACAGCACTAAGGGTACTTCAGTAAAAAACCAGTGATGGCACTGCTGCTATTTGAGTTCAGACTCACTCTGACTTTCAGACATATCACCTGCACTCTTCCAAAACAGATCCAAAGGTCTAAAAGAGCAGCTTGATAACAGACAGGGACATTTATTTATTTATTTATTAAAAGGGCGTTTTTCCCAGACTTTAACTAAACCTCATCCACTCTTGTCACTCTGGGCAGACAGTTGAAAGCAATATTAGAGGAGGTAATTGCATAGATCAGTCAACAGCCTTTGTCCCCTTGCCACTGAGACTTACAGTAAAATGGGCACAAGAAAACATTGTACTGGCTTAAAGGCAGGTCTTTTTCTCCAGTTGCTTGCTGCTTACCAGCTGTTGTGTTCAACAGCAGGGACAGAAGCTCTAATGGTATCTATAGGGGAAATCTAGACTTCACTGTCTTTTTTTTTTCTGCCCTTCTTTCTAAACTTGGAACAGATTACTCTTTGTTTTAAAGTGAAACTTTACCAAAAATTATTCTATCTTGTCATCTACCATTAAGTCATTAATCATGTGTGCAGAGCACTTTACTAGCTATGAATTTTTAGGATTCTGAGTTTACAAGAACACCACCACTGTAACTTCTCAGATCGACAAACATTTTTCTCAACCCTTTGATCTTATTTGGAAGAACTCATGAAAAGACTCCGAGTAGCTACTTAAACAAACACAGTACAAGGAACAGACAAATTTTATTAACATTTGATTGTAAATCACTGGCAGCAGCCTACATGCTGATAAAAACAGATACTGCACTGTCAAAGAAAAACTGTACCTGTTATGAGTATGTCAGAAGAGTTGCAAGAAAGCTCCAAGTGTACCTCATGACATAATTACAGCTGCCAAAGTACAGTGAGATTGAATACAAATCGAACGAAAGGCATTGAACAGAAACGTAATGATAGAATTAAAGAGTCAAAAATAGAAATTGTTTGGTGTCAGAGAATACATCATCAACACTATCCTTGGGAGGGGAGTCATCACTCAGGTTTTAACAGCACAGGCTGTAAATGGATTCAGTTTCCACAACAGTTTTATCTTCACGTTCTGACCTAATTCAAAAGCATTGAAAAGCACAGTGTTGAGACGGGTGCTGGAATTTTTAAACCAAGTCCTATCATTTTAATCAGGCAGTAGTTTAATAGGACCGTTACAAACAGTAGAACAGTATCAGCTCCATTGCAGCCTTTGCATCACATTAGTGCATTTTATGTGAAAACATTCAAAGCCAGCTCATTTACAGGTGTGTGTTTAAATACTTTTTCCACCTGAAAATTACATAGAAGATCATGTTTCTGGAGAGTTCAAACCTATAAAATTCTGTAATCAATGAACACATAAGTTGCTGCTCACCTCAGAAACCATAGTTTTAATTTTTCAGGTAGAAAAATGCTCGTTCTGAAATAGTTACTCTACCATTGTTAGATAATTCTGTTCCTCTGCTTTTTAAGGAGAGATTACTTTAAATTCCAGCTGAAAATTAGAGAACAAGCTAGTGGAATAATTGATTTAAATCTAAAAAACTTTCTGCTGGTTTTGTTCTTTTCAAAAAAAAATCATCCCATTTCCTTTGTCAAAGAAAAAGGAATTAAAATACCTTGGAGAAATACAGTTTAAAAATGCCTAGCTTTGAGGCGCGATTTTTTACTGAAGCCTCAAAGATACTAATCAAAGGTATATAAGTAGTTATATAGTTTTCTTTAGTAAATAAATTTGTACCTGCACTGGATCAAGGCAGAACCTAAACCAAATACATTATTACCTTTGTAGACGTTTTAATCCAAGTTTATGGTCCATGCTTTCTGGTTAGGTACTTATCTCATGGACTGAGCCAAAACCTCAGTCCCAAAGGTCTGTAAAATTCTGAAACCACTTACAACAAAATTTGTGCATCAACTGCCAAAGAGACAGCCAACTGTTTTGTTTTCTTTTCACTCCACTTTTAATAAAAACCTAGTTTTTACTCTTTTAGACTTGAGCAAATACCTACACTCCGAAGTTTTCTAAGCAGGTGGCTACAAGTCAGTTTCCTGCTGGAAGGTGCAGAAGGAGCGCGTAAATGTGTGGCCACAGCCCCGGAAAGTCTAAGCAAGGAAATCCCCTCCCCTGTATATCCCCACCCATTCTCACTCCTGCCTCTGTGCCGCAGTTTGCCACCTTGCTTGCTGCATTACGCAGCAGCACAGTGGATGGAAATTCAATCTGTCTTCCCCACCAAAACCTATATCATGTGCCTAGGAGCGGTTTCAGCCTTTCTCCCACTCTGCACACCAAGCCTTCCCAAAGCAACACCCCGCTGGGGCCTCTTTGGGAAAGGACTGGAATTCCTGAGCATTCGCCTTTGTTTACAGTGGAAACAAGCGATTAACTCTCTTACTGCTAATGGAAGTTAAGGGCAGTGGTTAAACTTGCCACTTTTAGCAAAGTTTAACACACCTGAGACCACCACCTTTTACAGAAGAAAACAAGAAAACAGGCCAATTTTAAAGAAGCAGTCGGCTTTGATGTAACGCCCTCTTTGCAAGGTTATCTGCATTGAAGTCTGTGGAGAGGCAGGCCTGGAGTCACAAAACAGCTTCCAAGGCACCTTACTCACCCAGCTTTTATGTTAGGAGGCTCCCTGCAAAATTCAAGTCCCAGACGCCTGCAGCACAGGTATATGAAGACACATGTTTATTTTCCAAGATACCATTAAGTAGATGCCCTCATATCAGCTTTAAAACCATCCTTGGAAACACATAGCTGCACTAACTCCTTGGGAAACATCTTTGATATCTTTATATTGCCATATAGCCCCACTCTCAATTCAAAAAAGACCAATATAAAGGCATATCCCAAAGAACAAAGGCTTAATCTAGGAAAGGCTGCATATGCCTTTTATGATCCCCTTTTTTGGCTGTTAATCATGGCCATGTCAGGGCACCCAAGCAGTTGCTTACATGCCTCATGTGAAACTTGCAATTAGGATTCAACATCTCAAATGAAGACATCGAATGTCGAGCCTGAAGCTTGTTCCCCTGTTAACAGCTAAACATACACAGTACAGGACAGTGTTCAATTGCTACAAGAGCTGGTCTTACTTCAGATACCACATCACTGCCTACGGATTGGGTGAGCGAGCTCCGCTACACCAAACTGAGAAGCAAAACAAAGAATAGGATTCCCAGGAGCCTGCAGATGCAAAAAGGCAGGTTACAGTTGCATGGCCAATTTGCATGCCAAGTGACCACAACTGCATGATGAAGGAAATGGTCTGTCATCTGTGGATTTGCATATGTAATTAGCAGGGTTAAGTAGAAAGACACATGTAAGTTTTGCCCATGAGTGTTTTGCCCATGAGTGTTTTGCATGTGTACACATACGCAGTGCAGAAAATCGTGTCTTGGAAGGGTCCTAGTAGAATAACACATAAACTAAGAGCTCCACGATACTGAGAGCCTGGGCAAAGGGCCAGAAGCTCCTGAGTCGTAATCTCATCTGTGCAACTGAATCACCGTGGTTTTAGGCAAGTAATTAAACTTTCCACTGTCTTGGTTTTCTTCTTATGTTAGATATAGCCTAGTATTTTCCCCTTTATGTATGAAAAGGGTAAATAAAGCAGATGTTTAAGAGCTAATACTCTACTGCCTGACCTTTGCATTTTAAAACACTAAGAATAGTAATTTTATCACATTACTTGATTCTAGATTTCTTCTCTTATCCCACAAATACACAAGGACAATTGCAGAGTATAGTACAGATTTATGAAACCTTCAGTATAGGCACTGTACAAAAACTACAGAAATCAGTGATTTCAGTGACTAAGATAATGCTTCATACTAAAAACTAGTGTCTCTGGGCACAGTTTTCCTGTTACATTATTTGATATGATATTTTGCTTCCTCCTGTGGCAGTACATATTTTATAAACATCTATTAACAACCAAGAGAGTAGTTGTAATCTACTACATACCTGGTGAGCTGAACTACTTTATCATTTTACATCATTTTTCTTCACATGTGAACATATGAATCAAATAAAACAAGAGCTATAAATGCTTTATGATTAAACCCCCAAAGACCTTAAAAATAAGCTGTAAAGCAACCATAAACAGAAGCTCAGGTTCAGAGAGTGGAAGTCTTCTGAGATACAATGCGCATTCCTTGGCCCTTGCAAAACAAAGTCTCATAGTTAACCTCTCTTGACCAATGTCAGCTAAAAGCAATCAGTGTAAAAAGGAAAAACAGACCTCCTCAGCAGGTAAAACAGCTCAATTTATATCCTGTTCTACACTGATTTTTATACAGAATCATTAGTATATAATTTACTGCTCTTAATACAACTCTCACCATCTCTTTTGTGTCCTCTGATGTATTATGTGCTGCAAACCCCATAGAAGTTACTGGTCCCTCTTCAAGGGGAGTCCTACCTGAAAGACTGGATGAGATAACCACCTCTGAAAGCTCACAGGAGGTGAGAACTCAGGCAAGCTGGTGTAGATCCTTTCCTTGTTACCGAACTGTAAACTCTAATGCCTCATTACAATGCCTTCCTTTCACCTGTGAACTGACATGGAACTTCTGTCCTTGAATCTGACCCAAATAAAAATCTCCTCAACTGAGAAAGTGAGAAATATGACGTGAATTACCACCAGAAACGAAAGGGAAATGTTCCTATTTCAAGTTTACTGTGTCCATTATTTCCATAAAGCATGACTATTCCCAGCAAATACCTGTGAGAATGCCAGCCCTTTTGCATTGCTTGCAATTAGCTTATCTCCAATTATATAAACAGGTACATGATGACAGTCTTTGGTAATAGAGGTATTATGGGGAAAATAAGAGTTGCTTTACTTTGAG
This sequence comes from Tauraco erythrolophus, assembly GCF_009769465.1. Taxonomy (NCBI): domain Eukaryota; kingdom Metazoa; phylum Chordata; class Aves; order Musophagiformes; family Musophagidae; genus Tauraco; species Tauraco erythrolophus. The sequence continues at coordinate 20,785,339 of NC_141475.1, forward strand.
TATAGGTCTTAGTAGAAAACAGATTAAAGCTTTTGTGGATACACAAAATAAAAGATAGGCTAATTCTATTGTCTGCTTCTTCTAAATTATTTTATTAGATGGAACATATTAATTATAATGAAAGAGAACCCCTGACTCTGTTGGCTTCTAATGAAAATTCCTTTGTACGATCACGGCAGGATTTCCCACCATTTTCTCTTTCTGATGAAATTAACTCCCTATGGTTGGTCACCAGGATAAGCTCATTTTAGCCAATCAGCTTGGGAGCTGCCATTTACCTCACAAAGGGAGGAAAAGGTATCTGCTGTCATAGCAACGAGTGGCTTTGCTCTGATCATCTTTGGATCCTTTAGCATAATGAAAGACACCGGCTTGCTTTTTAGATGATTAATCTTTTCCCCTGTGAACCTACTTGAATACATTAGCAAAACAAGTATGAAAAATTTGTTTATCCCAAGACAATCATTAGAAAATTACCTGCAAGAGTAATTCTCATTAGGGCATAGTTTGTGAATAGCAGACCATATGGTGAATGAAAGCAGCAAGAAGCAATAAAATCTCAAAGCTGCAACAGGTTGCAAAGTTTATCACGTTCCAAACTGAAAGTTTAAATCAGTTAAGCTTCAAAAGTTGTAAAAAATTTTTTCTTTCTAAAATTCTAGATAAGTTATGACAGGAAGAATTGGCAGATTATACAATGAGGCCTGCAAATCCTTACCTACTCAGTCTTTTAGTGTGTTGCCAGTCATGCTAATTCCAGAGGGCCTGATCCCAGCCACATCTTGTACCTCTGGAGAATCTAATAACTTCAATGGTGGTAAGCTTACAGCTGAAATTATAGGAGACTTGATTCTTGTCTTACACTAGCATGAATTTAGATATTATTACTTTGATATTTAAATGGCGTTATAAAATTAAAATGATAGATGATTATGTACAACTTTTGAGAACCAACTCCAGAAGCAAATGTAAGAGAAATTAAGATTTCATAATATACCCTCTGACTTCTTTGGTATTCAGAAACTTCTTATTTTAGCTATGTAAATGATGAGTAGTTAATATTATACTGGGGCAAGGTGAAAGAAAAGTGAGATCATTAGCAGTATTGAAATAGTTTAATTATTATCTTATACCTACGAGAAGTCCCAATAGAACAGATTTGGAATTCATACTATGTAAAGCTAAAATGACTCCTCCAGTTTCAACAAATCACTAGAAAAAATAGAAATTTTATCTCTTCTTCCTCCCTTTTTTTTTTTCCTACGAGGCATCATCAGCTTGGTTTTGAGAGCAAAAACTGATGTGCTTTTGTGAAGCCTGCCACAGTGCACTGGAGCAGGGCTGTTCGTACCAAAGGATATTGCTCTAAATGCTCCTGTGTAAGCACATGGATCTCTCACCTTAGCAAGAATTTTTCTTCCAATCTGGATTCTGTTTCAGTATCTCTCTAGTCACAAGTCTAAGATAAATCCAGTGGTCTGCCTCCTTCTTTTTAGGAACAGAGAATTCCCTGTTAACAGCAGTCAATCAGCAGTGCCCTCTCTTATCACTGTCTACCACAGAGGACTAAAACATTTTGATTCTAACTCTTTTTAAAGTATCTATAGTGTTATAACATTCCAGGATAGAAGAGTACCAGTCTAATCGCAGACAAGCCAGTTCAATCATTTAACCTCACTACCATCGTGCATTGTCTTCTAGGCTTAAAGTTCCATGATAATGACAGAAGTTGAAGAGGCCATTTCCCTGTGCAGCACTTTCATTTGAACTCAATGAAAACAGATTTCACATCCATGCTTCCAAACTAGCTGGTTGTATCAAGTACTATGAAGTTCTACCAGCAGTTATTAATGGTTTAATTAATGGTTTGCTAGCTAGAAGAGCTTTAGAGGAGTATGATATTGATTTTGAGATTTATTTATTCATTTTTGCCTTGATTAGCAAATGCCCTATTCAGACCGTATCTCCTTCTCGAAACGGACTTCTAAGAGCTATCAGAGACACCAACTAGGTAAGAACGCACAGTGTTCTAGAAAGGTTCACCTATTTGGAAAATGGTGATGGTTCTAACATAATTCCTGGCTCTAAAGACTGGATTTGCACTTCTATGATCAAGCATGCATTCACTGTCCTAATAGGAAACAGTGAATTTTCTCTACCATAGCACAGGAATTTCTGCAACACTCCTGTTACCTGAACAGAAACACTTCCCTATGGCTATGGATATATCAGCAGGTTCCTCTTGAAGAAAATTAAATGGATCTGACTTCAAAAGGCTGTGATGACTTTTCAAATGCCTCCTTCTCAATGGAAAGCTGTCCCTTACAAACTGAACTTACTGGATTTCTCAGGTTCTGGTTTTCCTCCATTTATTTATTTGCAGCTTCAAATAGAAACTGGTTGAGGGGCACTGAGAGGGACGGGAATGAGACTTCCCACTGTGGGCAAATCTAGGAAAAAAGAAAACTCCCTAGTTATTTACATTAATCATTACAGACCTAGATTTTGGTTTTACGAAAGTCTTACAAAGCCCACTCACTTTAATCTCTCCTTCAGACTGTTCCATGGAAGTAACCACAGAAAAATAACAGTGTCCAAATGTTGTCGAGGAAGAATGGCAGGAGAGACTTTCTGTGTATTTCCGGATATTTTCTTTTTCTTTTGGGAGTGGGGGGAACAAACAAGAAAGAAAATCTATAGGTACTTGTTTCTACTGAAATTTGAACTTTACTTTGTAAGTACCTTTTTCTACAGATGACCTCAAATCCTTGATCAATATCGTATGAAGTTCTAGTAGAAAATCTCCTAGGAATGGTCTCCAAACTGAACCTCCTTGATCCAAGATCTAGGTGGCAAGTGGGCCAAATCAACTAACGGGTTCAGCAAGATCAAAATAAGCAAGATTAAAATATTCCAAATTCCATTTTAAGCCGAGCCCCAACTATTTAGCATGCAAATTTTTCCTGGGCCCTTCATGGAATATTACTATGAGCACCAACTACTGAAAGCAAAGCAGTAACAGATGCAATAGCATCTCCAGGGTACTTCAGATTTTCATCCATATGAAGTAATTAATCCTCACTTTGTGTGTGTGTTCTGTTTTATTATCTTTCCTATACTATCTACAGTTACCAGGTAAAACACTTGGTCGCTTTAGCCCCCAGTATTATTAACAGTACAGGAATGCAGATATTAAAAAGCATACATCCTTTAAAATGTTTATTCACAGTCATATCTTACATTCACATTTTGTTAATTTAGCACTGACAAGAAAATTCAGTGGGTTTGATGAAGAGCTTTTTCTACACCCTTAATCTACCTCATACCAAACAGGAAAGGTGAAAAACGTTCTTTAACAATTAGAACTCCTTAGATCCGTGTTGTGCATTAAATGGTAACTATGTAATTAAAAGGAACAAATTTAAAATCTGACAACAATTGGTGCATCTCCAGCATTTAAAAGGATTCAATTATTAATAATTCATGCTCAAAACCCCATATGTGGGCAATGAAGCAGAAGGAGAGATGAAAACGAAGTCTGATCCATGACTAACCTTACATCTGCACAGAGCCTGACTAAACAGAGTTACAGCATTATGTTTTCTACAACATTTACCCAAATACAGTAGGAAATTGTCACACCATAATATGTATTTGCAGTGATGCTCAACAGTTAGTTAATAGCATGGGGGTGAGGGGAAAGCCATGCCAATATACAAGAATCCAGATTCGCATACAGTTCAATACCAAGTCCAATTCAATCAGAGCACTGAGTGGCTTAGATGCTTGAAAGATTTTAATCACACATGAGTTAAAGGCAAGTTTGCATTAAAAATATCAGAGGATCCAGTCCAACTTTTATGATTTTGGTGCTGGTTTGAACAAAAATCAGGAAGTTTATCTCTAGCACTGTACGGTCAGGCTTTTAACTCATTTTTCTGAGAAGCTAGTCTACATTTAAAATAGTAATTAGAAGATGATTCACATTGTCTCTTAGCTCACTTATCCCATCCAGCAACGTATTCTGAATGTTGTTAGATCTGCTCTCATTAATTTACTCTGAACTAGAAATTTACACAAGCAACTCACCATACCATAGATGTCTTGATGTCAATTCAGCCCAAAATTCAAAGCTCATAAGTGACATTTTATCTGTTCATCTGTTTATCAACAAACATAAATCTAGGTTTTCACTTTTTTGTTCTCTCTTTTAAAAGAAAAAAAAAAATCAGCTTTCCTTTTATAGCTTTCTTGGCAAATTTGATTCTGCAGTAAGCTGTATACGAAAATGATGGCAGTGACATGTCTGAGTCAGCTGCAAAGCAATTTTTCAAGCCCAAGCCAATGAAGCTGCACACGTTATGCCAAAGTCCTCCTGAGACAAGAAGCTTGAAGAGAAGATTGAGAGGCACAGAAAGGGCAGAGCTGTTAACTCCTTGCATTAATAAAAATAACTATCATTATTATTTGTAACACTACCATATTGCTGGATGCAACTGTCAGAAGAGAGGGTGTGGTCTAGGAGACCTCCCAGGACAGAAATACACAACATCCTTAGGAATACAACACCATAGGAGACGTACATAATGCTATAACTTTCATCAAGGGCCACAGCTATTTAAGAAATAGCCCAAAATGTATTTATGAAGAGTGAAGCTGGAACATACCCATATTTTTACTATTAAAACATATACTTGATTTATGGGCACTAAAAGAGATTACAAAGTTAGTGGTTTAAACATACTCAAAAATTTTTTAAAAAGTGTCATAAATAGATTTGTTTACTCTTGCGACCTTTTTGATGTCCTGGTTCTAATCATTGTTCCATATGTGGGGGGGATGAGAGAAGAGACATGTTTATTCTGCGGCTGATTTATTACAAAATCAAGACCATTCAGATTCAAATTCCACCCCTCCTTAAATAGATTGTTGCTGTTCTCTCTTTCGCACAATTTACCACCACATGTAAAGGTCAAGTCCACTGGTAAAGTAATTCATATGGTTATCCAAATCCTATCCAAGCTATAAATTAATGTGACATAAACTGCCTACAGCGTTTCTTCTATTTCTAATGTTATACACAGGCAACTCTAGCCTGGTGTACTGATAATTCAAGTAAAAACTGCATACACCTCCCCTAAGAACATGCACACTGAACAGGAAGTAGTTAGTTCCAGAAAGGGACCTGCTGAGGGAGACACAGGGATGATCTGTAGCAAGTGCGAACTTCGGGCTTTCACTGGAAAAAATAAGTCCACTTTACTTCACAATTGCCACTTGTATCACAATCACTGACAGAGAAGTGCCCAAGCAGGAAAAAAAAAGCCACAAAAATTTATCAGAGTTCTGATGTTCTTGATTTTACGCAAAGCAACCAGAAGAGCTACAGGCTGGTCTCCTAATGCTCTAAAAATAAAGACTTACGGAAATCACATGCAACCATATTGTTTTCCAGAACTTGCTGTTGTCTTAAAAATCTCAAACCCATTGTGAAACATGGTAAACACTCTGCAAACAGGCTTTACATTTTGTAGCTAGAATGAGCTTATTTATTTTGAAACCACAAACTGATCATCAATGTTGTCCTCAAGAATATTCAAAGGAAATAAAACCATAATTTTTCATTTGTGATACAGTTTGATTAGTGAACTTAATCTCATAAATTAACTGGAGCAACTCACCCTGCAGAGCTTACTGGAAATGTGCTAATATGCATCGTCTGAAGATTCAGCCCACAGGAGGTACTCTCCTTTGAAACTGCTCCTAATGGACTGAAATATAACGGAAACAGTCACTGAGAAAACTTAGATTTGTAGAGGTGCTGAGGAAAGTGGTGAAATATTAGGATTTTACTCCAAAAATTCATGCTCAAGTGTGTTATGTAGTGTAAGTAGTTTAGGGAGCTCAGGGTAGACCTGGAAAGAAGAATCTATTTTCAAGAAGTCAAGAGCGACTTCAAAGCCTAAGATATGTCATCCATCCCTAAGTTACAATTTCCTTCACTGGTACTATATGGCTGAAGGAGCATCTTCAGTGCAGTTTAACCCATGATAAAGTAGTTTACTCAGTGTGGCTCAAACTCTGCTCTGAGCCTGGACATTTACAACACCTGCTAATATTCGCCTGTTCTCACATGCTTTCAGAACATCTTTCATTTTTGATTAGCATTACAAACAGCTACTTTCTGCTGTCCTCTCTCTCCTCCCAAGTCTTTCATAAAACCTGTCGACTGATTTATTCAAGCACTTATCTTTTAACTTGCTGTCACTAGACAGGTGCACACTTGCAACAACTCTTGTAGCTGAGCCCATTTAACAGCTCTGTTAGGGGCCCATCCTTGCAAGACATTGAGCTGCACAGAAGTTAGCGCCCTAGATACACCTTGAGAGCAATGATTTAGGGCTTGCTCTCTCGCAGGCAGTGCTCAGTGCCTTAGGCATTGGTTTCTTCCTTGTTAAGAAGATTGTAAAAGGACCATCCCATCTAACTATTTAATGTTATTTTAATAGGCTACATTACATGAACCTGATACAGTAGTGGTTATCTGAGTCAGAGGCTCCTTTTGCTCCAGATACTTCAATAACAAAAAGTGAGTAAAAGTAAATCCCTATACCACAGGCAGATAAGAGTTTAGACAGTGCCAGTGTTCAGGCCTGGGTGATCTTGTTTGCATATTTCAAACCCACTTGACCACACCTGCACACAGATACCATTTGTTGACAATTTACTGTCAGAGACTGGAGATGAAGGGAGAAAAAAAAAAAAAAAAAAAAAAAGAAGAGCAAATTCAGAGGGAGATTACTGTCTTGGTGACTTAAAAAAAAATAAAGAAAATCCTAAAGAGGTAATTCACATGTAGGAAGCAGGTTTCAGAATCCCTCTCTGGCTGCCTCTCTACACTACTCTGTATCACAGGCCGACCTTTCATAGGAGATGAATTTTGACACACCGGGATAGCATGTAGGACAATAGCCACAGATTATGCAGCCACATACAAACCACGTTACTTCGGAGCTGAAGCAGAAGCCAATAGAGACATGATCTCCACAGAGGTCACTCCAGCTGCAGGTGAATTGTACAAGGTCTCAGACACACCTACACATACTCCCTCTTCTATGCAAAAACCAAGTTCACTACAAAGAAGAAAACACCTCATTAGAACATAAAGAAAAAGTTTAAGCAGTTTCACTCTATCTCCAGGATGTCTTCCACTAGTTCTCCCATAGAAAATTATCCAGATCGCTGCATCTGAACTCGAGACTAATGCTTTTTAGGAGACAACAGAAGTCTTTATGAGAAGGAAACTGAGTGCAGTGTCAGCAGTTTCAAAGACAGAAGATTATGTTGTGAGCTCTCTAATGCTTCCTTCCAATTCCTGTCCAGTACCATCCAGCTGAATTCAAGTCCTACAGCTACAGGCCGACAACTTGGCTAAAAGATCCAGGCTCAACTCAAAGTCTTTATATAGTGAAACACTCACCCTACTTTTCAGAAGAAGTTACAAGATCCCTCCCAAACACACAGACACAAGTGTTGCATGCAGCATAAACAATATCGTAGGTAAAATGAACCATCAGCTTCTGTAATTTAAATTCCTTTGGATTTAAATAGTATGACTGTCTGCATGAAACCTGAAATCCTAAAGTATTAGGAAACCTTCATAAAGCTTCCGAGTATAATTTTTTTAACCCTAAAATATTAAATCCAATCACATGAAAACAAAACAAAGGATTCAAGTAACTGGAGTGGGAAGAATTCAAACTGCCAATAATTTCAAGAATATTTTCTTTCATTGATGTGAGATCATGACTACCTTTTCACTTTTTTATTTCTTGACTGATGTATCAGAAAAAAAGGTCCTTGACAAATACCTGCTCATCTCGCGAGACTCCTGTTAAACTCCTAATGCCCTCGTTAATGTGTGTTTAAATGTCTTGTTTTCAAGCAATCTCCTAACTTAGCTCTCAGAGCAATATTAGATACTTCACTTTTGGACCTTTTTTGGCAGGGCATCCTCAGATGAGGATGCTTTTTTTTAAAGAAAACTATGCACAACCAAGTCTCCTGCTTGGTATGAGCCGCAAAGCCAACAGCAAATGATTCTTGGTCAGGACTGACAAAGACACCTCTCTGGGGAGGACCATGGGATGGTTTCATGGCCAGGGGTGTTTATGTTTTAGCCATGGTTTTATCTGTTTGAGGTTGCCAACAGGCTTATACCAAGCTGCTTGACAAGGCCTCGGGTTCGGAAGGTGCTATCAAGCTTTAGTCAGAAGTAGGTTGTACTGGCACACTCGCCATGGTCAGCTTTAGGAAACAGCTGCATTCTCAGGAGATGATAATTTTTCAGGCACCCTAAGGAACAGCACTTTTGAATGGAGGGGACTATGAGATTTGATGTTTTTTGTTGCTTGCTTCAGGGCTAAAAGGAGGTTCCCAACCCTGTCATTTCATTTATGGATAATGACACCCAGCATTTAGGACCAGATGTTTTTAAACATATCCTATGCTGAAAAGATGAAGGCTATTAATTTAATGAGACTCATACCTCATATAAATCTTGTAAGGACAAGCATGATGAAAATGAACTTCTTCCAAGTGACCGGACGTATCAGTGCCATGCTGCAGTAGGTTAGCCGTATCAGAGGCAGAAACATACAGGAATAACAACTACCTGGACTAGCCAGAAGGAAATCCACAGCAGATTATGAGCTGTAGGGATTTCATTTAATCATCGTGAGGATTCAGTGGCAACTGAGACCTCTCAAGCAGACCTGAGGCCTCGAGACAGAGCAGGCTCCAGCCATGGCCCACAGGAAGGCACAGCAGGGCAGCCTTTCCCTTCCTTCAGGGAGGATCTCTGCCCTGGTCCTGGCAAAGCTTTCTCACATCAAACCCCTTACTGCAAAACTATTCAGGATTGACCCAAAACCTGGAAGTTTTCTGTCAGAGAGAGGGACTACTCTGGGCCAGAGTGAGGAATGGGGGCTGCTCCAGAGCAGTGCCTGGGGCTGCCCCTTCCTGCCAGGCTCAGCCTTCCAACCCCTTCTCTTTCCCCTCGGAGCATTGTCACAGAACTGGATTGACTTCAGCTTGCTATTTAAGTGACAAAGCTTCAGCAAGAGGGGCTCTTGCTCAGTCGTCTCCTCAGAGCATGCTTCCGCCCTTCCTAGCCTTGATTGACGTTGGATCTGTTTCAGACCGTAAAGAACAAGTGAAACCTATGAGCCTTGAGCCTCAGGGCCAGATTTATAGACAGAAAGAGAATTCTGTGATCTTTTTCCATGTATTTGTTGTCACGGGCAAAATAGGCCTCGTTCTCAATCTGGAGACACTTTTATTGTTCACCTTTCCTTGTATGTCCTTAGGCACACGGAGTCGCAGCAGAGAAGAGCCATGCCGGGGACTCAGTGTGAAGTACCTCACGTATTGAAAGCTTTCTGCTCTCGGGATTCTCACGGCAAAGACAAACAGCCACATCTTCACCATGTAAATCAGACTGGTACCAGCAGCTGAAGAGCTGGATGAGTTAGCTAGCTTTACAACCCATAGTTAACCATTTCAGAAAAACATGATTTGAAAAGTTTCCCTCATCAAATGAAATGAAACACAGGCAGATAATAAATCTTCTCAAAAAAGACACAAATTCAACAGCTCCTACTCATTACAATGTTTTCCCTGATGTTAAGCGGATTTCAAGTTGGAAAAGGCACACAGTAAAGTTGTCCTTGCTCCTTGGTAAGCTATTCCCTTTGTTAATTACCTTTATTGCACCTGAGTTTGGGAGACACTGTTGTTCTCTGACTACTACTTCCAGAAATTGGATCTTACTCTAGCCAGCTACTAAGCAAGACACTTTTTCATATATAATATATAGATGCACATTTACTAGTCAAACAGCTACCACGGTCATGATTTACTTGGCTGAAACAATGACACAGACAAGTCCTTTCTACTTTGCACTGAAAAGGATTAAGGATGCTCAGATGCACAGCTACATCTCTGCACAGAGGTAATAGCTGCTTAAATTGTGATAGCAGATGGCTGTTTCACAGCTGAATATTTACTACATCCAAGTTTTCCCTTTGAAGGTACTTGGGTGATAAATTTGCTTTTTATTCAACTGATAAACAAATTAAAGTTATTATGAGGTATGGAAGAACAGAGTTCCTTCCATTTCAGGCCTTCTGAAAACAAATATCATAAGGGTAAAGATGTGGGAGTGAGTTTCCTTGACTACTTAGTGTTCTTTTAACCTTAGCTTGATCATGTCAGACCAAAAAAAAAAAAACCCACTAATTACTTTCATAACAAGAGTATTTATTGTTTGCAAGACACAAACCTCTGCTTAGAACTGTGGGAGATTTTGAAACTAGAGTTCTATTGAAGTGAAAAATCAAAACAAAAATCATCTTTAGAAAGGGGGCAGGAAGGAGTAAATTGAGAAAGTTTCATGAAAAACAGAACAGGCAGACAGAAGTAAGCCCTCCCCTGGATCTTCCCTATCCTCAAGGGCTGCTTCTCTTCTGAGCAAAACCTCTAGGGGTGGCAGTATTGCCTCCATTGAAACAAATGCAAGAATTCCAGTTGCCACCAGCTGGGGTGGGACTTGATCCTGAGAAATTACTTTAGCCTCAGCTAAATAAGAAGTACAGTCTAGATCCTACTCAGTCAACAGCGCTTTTGCTTTCCATTCCTGCTCACCTCAGAACAGGTTCCTGCTTTAAACTCTGTCATCGTTTTCCCTGCTGTAACCTCCTGAGAATTTTTTGCTTTGAGATCATGCAGAACATGAATATCAAAGATTTTTTTTTAAGGAGCAAAATAGTCTTTTTTAAAAAGAAAAAAAAAAAAAAACACACAAGGAAAATAAAACCTTCCTCTTGCTAAGAAACATAGTCCTGCTCTACCTGGCAAAGGAGAGAGCTGAGCTGGCTTTACTAATTTGTCCAAAGTGCTTGGAGATCCTCTAATGCCTTTTTAAGAAATACCAAGTGTTATTACTGCATTATTTTGCTCTGCTTCACTAAGCAGACTTTATGACAAGATTCTCAGGGAGCTCCTACAGAGTGCAAAAAGGTAACTTTAACTGAGCTGAGAGCCTGACATTAACCTTTCCAAATAGGCTTTGCTTTATGCTCAGGGAAGGGGTTTATTAATTGGTTGAATGAATCAGCCAGCACACCAAGGTATTACAAATACAATCACTTATCTCTTTGCATTCAATCTGGACATCTAAGTGCCTGAACTTCTATGCTTTTTACCTCCAGCAGCTTAAAAGGAGACTAGTCCCTGCATTGCTGGGCTTGTTTTTCTCCCTGAAGCCTGCAAGCTGCATCATGCCAGAACATGGAGCTCCTCTTAGATATCAAAACTTTCAGACAGCTAAGTTCCTAAAGCAAACACCACCAAAGAATATGATGGCCCACACACCTTCAGGGCACCTACATTACAGACATCAGTACATGTCAGAAAGGTTTAAGATGGGATAAAATAAACAGGTATAGAGTTATTGTCCTTAATTATCCTATGGATTTTCCCCTTTTCCATCCCCCGTGGCTTTTTTTTTTCTTAAGCACAGAACCAGAAAAATATGAGCTATCAGTAAGTCTAGGATCACAGAGAGAGCCAGTGCAGTTGGACAAAATCACCATGGCAAGCCTCACATCAGAGCCAACTGGGGCTTGCATAGAGACCACCCACCAGAAACATCTGTAGACCTCACCAGTGCAAACTAGACCAGCCCCTGGCTCACTAGAGAATCCATGAAAAGAAATCGTTTCAGAGCCTAACTTAGGCAGACTGCCTTGTACAGACAGTACTATCATCTCCCTATGTTAATCATTTATGGAGCCATGGTCCAGCCGTCCCTGAACAGCACAGACTACAGTACTGTCTCCACAGCAGGCCCTGTGGAGCCTGAATATTGCCCACGATGATTCTGAGAGTATCAGCCAGATCTCCCATCATACAAAAACAATCAAGGGTATTCCTGCTCCTAGACAATGGGAACATTTAATTTCAAACTTCACTGTTCTGCACAGTAAGTACCAGAACTCTCTTTTTCTTTCTGGACTTCTCAGGAAGACATCCATGGGTGCAGCACACAAGCACTATCTTGTCACATCCCCATTCTTTTTCCTCCTTAGTTCCATTCCATTATTTAATTTCAACGCCTAATATAATATATAGCATGAGGAGCATGTAATGACAATTTTAAAATATTTTATATATTAAACGCTAAATAAATCTCACAAAGCCATAGTCTCCTATCACCATCATTGCAAATGCTGGCTGCATAAATAATTTGGATAGCTGCACCTGAAACTTCAATAAATTCATACAAAACAATTCAATGTAGCGTTCGGATCATTCATTCTGAGCAGAGCCTTTAATCACTCTACAACTTTTTGTTATTGATTAATGTGTGCCAGATATATGCAAAATAAACGTCCTGCAGGACTTGGATTTATGTATTTGATACAATTAAAAATAATTTTAAAAAACCACAGGTGTGAATTCTTCCACTATTCAAGTCAAATTCCTGGAGATATTAATGAGCAAGAAAAATTTCACAATTTGGGGTTACTTTCTGATGAGCCTTACAGTGGCCCTGCCTGATTGCAAAATGCTCAGAGAGTCAACGCACATAGAAAAGAGTATCAGAAAAAGGTTATACTATATAGTATTTTTATTATAAAATAGAAGCCTGGTGAATTTCACATCTATATTGTTCTCGTTCATGTGTCTATATATCCATCACACACTCAGAATATGTAATATACACTGACATCCTGTCTTAGTCAAAGATACTGGATGCAGCAAAGGGCAGGAAAGAAAAATCATTTGACCAAGGGTTTTTTGTGATAGACAAAAATCAAAGAATTTGTGTATCAGATATTCTCCTTCTAACAGTGCAGCATGCCATCCAGATATATGATAAATTAGATGAAACAGTTCAAAAGTAGTCCGAGATACTGGTTGGATTTGCCTTATCAAGGTGGCCTTACATTCTCTCTGAAGCAATCATAATCTGCCTTTGCAATAAACAAAAGTTCTTTGAACCTGGGAGTAGCTTACTCTCTAGTTAATTGATATCAAAATACCACCAGTTTGTTTCAAGGATCTGAATTATTTGACTGTAAATGGATTTTTCTCAAAGGAAAGTTGTCAAAAAAGTATTGATGGAAAGATTTATTCAATAACGGTCTAGCACCTATTGAGAATTAAATAGGAAGCTTCTATAGTTAATTTGCATCAGATTCTCCTTGTGAGTGCACAGGCATGTTATCAAGCACTTGTGGTGCAGCTTCTGCGCTTTCAGAATGGCACCTCTGGACATACAGCATATCTATATCTACTCTTTATCATGCAACTGTACTAAAACCATCAATAAAACCCAAAAGGCTACTGCACTGTACTTCAACAACGTCAAGGTTTCATCCCAGATATCTGCTCCCAAGCTCTCATTAGTGTAAATGAAATACTTGTGGTATCTCTCATCTTTTGCGCCACATCACAATATCTGATGACAAGTGAACAGCTGTCAGGAAGAGAAGAGATTTTAACTTGTAAAATAGACACAACTTTCACTCTACAGCTGTTGTCCAGAACAAAATATTGTCATAAACGTTAATGGCCTGAAATGTGACATTGAAATGGTAGCGTTCAAGATTTGTTTTGGTGACTTAACTGTGACACTGGCACTGAAGGTGAGGACATGGATTTCCTTACATTGTTTTAACAGCAAGTGACATGGTCAAGTAAATAATGTGAAGACTTTCTTTGGGAAAAGAAAATTTTAAAGGCAGTAGATGTGAGGGACACCACTACAGGCTGGAGGTTACGCTAGAGAATTTCTCTTAAATTAATCAATCAAGAGAGCACCAAGTTCAAGAACAAGAAAAAGAAATACAAAAAAAAAGCTTTTCTTCCTTATTTCATCGTCACTGAAATTTCAGGCTTCTGGTCAATTTTCTGCATTTGAAAACAAAGCAACATTTTAAGAAATATTGACATCTGGTTCTAGAATTATTCATGCAGAGATTTCTTTGAAATTTAAGTGGAGTTTCCTAAAACATATACAGGTGTGAGGAGCCAAATCACTTCAGGATTAGCTGTTCCTCAGAAACCTTAGCAATGATATGAAATTTGAAGCTCTTCTTGAACTTTTCTACTAATTCAGTAATTACTGCTGTGCCTGAAATTGGCCTCTTTCCTGTAATTACTCAGCATGTATTTTCAATCAAAGAGGTTAACACCTGAATTTAGATTCCAATTAACACCCAAGGTGGACTTTTTGTTTAAAGCTTAGTAAATCAGGGACTTTTCCCAGCACAGTATTTCACTAGCCCACATAGGCACACACACAGTACACGCTCTGGACATCTGAAGACCTGCAGCAGAGCACAGTCAAACTATGACCGACTCATCAGATTTGTGCAATCCGCATGTCAGCTAGGGTCAGGCAGCTTGCATGTGAGCACACGGACACACCTCTTGCTTTCTTCCCAGTTACCATGAAGGCTTTCACTGATGCAATTTAGGATATGCAGAGAAGGTATTCCTTCAAGTTTCAGCACTGAGACGTGTATAGAAAGAAATTTTACACACTTGCACAGCTGGAAACCACATTTCTTTAAAGTCTGGCTTCAAACTTCCATGAAGGTGTGCAATCCTCCTTAAAAAAAAGGACAGGAAGCACATTGTTTTAACCACCTGTTTTAAAAGGAGTGTCCTGATAGAGATGGACAGGGGCAGGGACAAAGGGCAGATGAAGTGAACAAGGTCATGTTAGACACATGATATTAAAAAAAATTGAACAAATTATTAGCTCTTAGGATAAAAGAGTGTAATAATATACAGAGGATTGCTCTCTTCCAACTGTCATTCTAAGTGAAACCCTATGACCCCAGTTCTTTCCCTAAAGCATCTCCGTGATGAATTCTAGACAGTTAATCTTGAAACATTTAAGGAAGCAAAGCTAGCAGGAGTTTTGCTTGAGGAAGGACTGAATTAACAACTAAAGACGGTCAAATTGCCCGTGTTCTCTGCAGAATGATATTGTTGCTAGCGCCTGATTGTAAAGTCATACCATTGTGCTGCTCGAGGCTTTCCACAGTAGCAAAAAAATTTTCACGTTGCTTGTAAGGCTGCCACCTTTGGCTCAGGAAATCTTTTGAGTCCAAAATTGCTAAAGCTGAAAGAATTTCTGGAGTACCATTGCCATGTGCTTGCATTGTTCTGACGCACCTCCCCAAGCACCTTCCGTTGACCACTGTTGGATACAGGACACACATCTCGATAGACCTTTGCTCTAACCTGCTATGGCCGTTTTTATGTTCTCATATGTCCTCTGTTGGGTTTTTTTATTATTTTCCTTTAAAAGTGTGTTAGTTTCCATGGAAACAATTATGCCACTGATATGTATGAGTTTAGTAATGTCCTCAGGAAACATTTACAGTCAGTTCACAAAGGGCAAGATGTCTTTACGAATATCAGTATTTAAGCAAATGTACTGTTAAGGCAACAAAAATAAGCTCACAGGTTTTCCAAAGTGATAGGTAATGACCGCGTTTTCATCACAGTCACTTATTTCAGACTCTACATCAAACTGTTTCCCTTTTGAAAATTTGGCCCCAGCTGTGAGTGCTGAGCCTTTGAAAATAGGATGCAGAATGCTCTGAAATGTATAACCTGCTATGGGAAATCTTGTCATAGACAATAAGCTATCGGTCACGACTCTGTGAGTTTCTGTACACAGACTATTTCAGAGGCCTTGGTATAAATACAATTCTCTCATAATCCAGTGCTAGGAGAATTACTATACAACAGGAGCTAAAGGGGAGGGGGGCGGGGAAGATGACATTAGTATAATTATTCCTTTGACCGCAGAAAAAAAAACACAAGATAATGTGATATTATACTCACTGTTTACCAGCCCACATTTAGACAAAAAAAATAATCTTATTATAGTATAAAAATATTTCCACTTTTAACCCAGTAATCAAGATAGTGCTTTTCAGATAAACAGGAGCCTTGAGAGCCAGCCTGTGAACCCTTCTTCCTTGCATGAAAAGAAAAGGATGCAAGGAGAGTTCTTCCTTTTATAGCCCTCATTGCAGCTCCACAAGCATCTCCCTATGCTGGTTTGTGGATGTGCACAGTCCACACAACTGCACAAGAGAGGGATGAAGCGATGGGGTTGCAGCACTGCAGAGCGCTCCGTAGAAAGCCGAAGGAAGAACAAGGCTACACCAGGCTTTGCCCAGGGTACGTGTGAGCTGCATCACCCCCTGCTCTGGGCTGCATCTTAACGCAGCTGAAGCATGAGGTGAAGGGTGGCTTCAAAGGCTTATGGCACCACTAAGCTGATATCCTGATCCCAATGCGCGGGGCCCAGCGCTCGGTTACCCTGTCTCTTCTGTCGTCCTCTACAGCTCTGCAAAGCGGATGTGCTACCAAATCCACATGCAAAGGGAAACTGGTTGATAGCTTGCAGGCTGGTAGAGCCCTAAAGGAGGTCAGGATTTTTAGCAGCGTTTTGAAAAGGTACAGAGAGAATTAGTGTGGGAGACCAAGGTAGGCAGACTGTTCCAGACAGCTGATGTAGTGGCAGTAGGAGATCCAATTTAAATTCGCTTTAGTATTAATTGTCAGAAAAGGATGAGATCAGTTTATGAACTAGGAGCACTGTGCAGTCAAAAGTTACAAGCCCGAGTTGTTGCCACAAAGTAGCTGAAAGGCTTTTCTTTTCAAAAGATTAAACTTCAAAGAATTGCAGAATAAGATACACAAGAAGTGGCGTGTGCTTTTGCTTGATAATGTTTGATTTTCAGCCACCCCCTCCCCAGCTCTATCACACTGTAAATTCTTAACACTGAAGTTGCAACTAAGTAGCTGTTTTATAAGATAAATGACTTGGAGTATGAAAGACTTCGACCAAAAAAAATAGGGCTGCATAAAATGGATTGAAAGAAGTATGAATAGCAGAAAACATTAACCAGTGTAGGAGACCAAGGTTTTGCATACTTCTTGACCAAAGGAAGTGAATACAAAGTAAGAGATCAATGTGTGTCCGACAGGTTAACCCAGCGGGATGACATTTGCCTCGCAGAAAATACACGCTACAACATCAAGTCAGACTGTGGTGCTGTGTAGGACCCTTCCCTCTGTGGTAGCAAAGACCTTAATTCTCGCTGAAACCAAAAGGAGAATGGGTCCCTGAAACATGTTTCGTAACTGGGGCTGGAGTGCTTCGGGACAAGTAAAACCCTGTGCATGTTGTTCTCTAGTGCAAAGAAAGGGAAACTGAGGTTGAGCCACTGGTGACCTAACTGCAAGAGAGAAGGCAATGGGAATATTCCCTCTTGAGGCACAAGAGGCCTTGCTAGGACTTGCTTTTGTTTAAGCACATTTCTTTGACAGTAAGAGCAATTCTCTGCCCAACTCAGTGGGCTGTGGGGCCAAAGAAAACCAAAGGAAAGAAAACTACACAAGAACTTCAGTCTGTTTGGAAACTGGGGCAGGCCTTTCCCAAGACATGGCTAGCTTAAGAACTGAAAGTGTATTTCCCCTTTTGTTTGTCCATATCTAATGAACTAAAGGATTTCTGTGACTTAACTCTGTAAAAAGAGAGAGACAGCTTCAAGGGAGCTGGAAATAGGACAGTGAGCTAGAAAAGGAATTATATCTCCTTTTAGGATAACTGCCACTAATAATCTCACCATGATCGAGTTATATATTCATGTAATAGAAGTTGGAGAATATTTACCATACCAGGGAGCCTTGAAAGTTTGTTGAGGTTTTTTTCATTCAATCTGAATGCTCTGAGAATTTCTGGTTCGGAAGGAAATTTTTTTTCTGAGGATCAAAAGGCAGTAATATTTTCAAACACAGTAAATAAGCCCAAAATCCTGAAAATATTTAAGTAACACAAAACAAAGCACAGAGCAAAACAACATTGATTAGAGAGGGAGGAAAAATTAAAAAGCAGCATCCTCATACTTGTCACTAAGATCAGCTACAGCATCCACATGGGAGTCAACAGTGCCGCAAGTCTAAAATCCCTCACGGACCAAGACTGAGCTAGCTGAGCAATCCTTTCTCCCTTAACAACTAAGTTCCTTGGGAACACTGAAATTCCCACAACAGTAGCCAAAGAGTAACCACACACCAGGTATTTTGGCAACCAACACATAGCATGGAACATCTCTCCTGAAGAGGCAAAGTTAGTCTTGAGCCTATTGCAAAATTCCTCTGAACACTTAGCTTTTCCCTGAGCAACAAGTACACTAATTTAAAAATTAATAGCAACAATTTGCTCAGTAACTTTGGGACAGGGAGGGAAAGAGCTACCTATACAGCAAGAACGAGCTTCTCGTTTTATTTTTTTGCAAAGGATTCATCTGCCATAATCCGTGAGTGTATGGCATAAAGCCCTGAGTAAGCAAATGACTTCCAATTATCCAGTGGCAATTATGAACAAGAGAATGCACGCTGGAGGTGGGATGAAAGAAAATTAAGAGAGATTAATGTGAAATATAAGGTTATAATTAGACACAGGTATCTGTTTTCTACCTGCTTTTGCCCATGGGGAATTTGGAAAAATAAATACTCTTATTTAATAAAATTCTCAACGCCAAAGGAAAAGCAGGGCAACTTTTTAAAAGCTATGACAACATATGCTAGACAGGCTGTGTTGCAATGGGTTTACATTTCAACATGGAATGGGTTGTAAGAGAACACAGCCTGCTATAGCATGTTTTGGCAATATCAGAAAAAAAGAAATCTAAAAAATTCATACCAAGGGGAAACAAAATAAACAATGCAATGCTCCTGTACTAGGACAAGCTGCAAAAGCTCCCATGCATTAAGGAACAGAGGCTCCTAAGAGATGATCCAAATATGTTAACACAGGGGAGGGGGGAAAAGGGAAAAAAAGACAGACGACAAACAGATTTTTCCTCTAAAGAAGTCCCAGTTTGAACATAGCTACTCTACTCCATCAGAGGGAAAAACAGATTCAGGCAGCTGAACTGATTCCTTCTTCATCTTGGCAGTTATCTGGAGGATGAGAAGCAGACAATTTGGGCATCCCTGAAGGTAGGTCTAAATGCCAGAGCAGAAAAACTCATTCTAGTAGGCAAGGCTGAATATTGATTTTCCAAAAGGTCCTGTTATCCTCTCTCTTTGTTTGCAGTGCCACCAACTACAGCAACTAAGGCAACCTCCGGACACCCACTGACAGATGCACCACAGTTTTGAGCATGTTTCTCAATTAAAGCTGTATTTCACTCCCCTGAAAATTCCAATCTCTATTCTCTGTAACACATTTCACATTTTTCTACATCTAAATGTAGAGTTTGTGCAACTCTGAAGAAGTTGATGGAATTTCTTTCAAAGGAACAACTGAGCCTTTTTTTAAAAAACATTTACATACATGTATAACTTTCCTCAGTCACAATTCCCATGAACATCAACCAGCTCTGAGCTCTGTTTGCAAGTTCAATAGATCTCAAAAGACCCTAAGGCAATTTCCCTTCATTAATCTTTTAGAAGTCTAGAATGAGACTCTACTGAGCACACTCTCCAAGAGCCAAATCAAGACTTGGTACTGGACCACCAAATGCAACAAGGGTTTTGGTGTTTACATCTGTAACTGCAGTATAAAATTAATTTCTTGATCCTAGCTGAGATCACACAACCGTGATAGAACTGGACATTCATTGGGCTTTATATTTCTTTTTATTTCAGCAGGTTCTGACACTTGCTGTTCCTGTCAAGATATCTTGGGCACAGATTGCCTGTTGCCTCTTTGAAAGAATGGAAGTTTATTGCCCACCTGCAAAAGATTTCTCTTTCTACCCCTAAACATCAGCATTGACTCCTAAGACTCAGGCATCCATTCTCCTCCCCGCACCCCCCCCCCCCCCCCCCCCCCCCAAAAAAATGAATACTCTTTGTTCATCCATTTAAGAATACAACAATACAACACAGTGAAGTCACACGTAGACATCAGCTCTGTTTAAAATAACACAAGACATCTATGACATCTATTTTCCTGCACTGGTCTCCTCTCTTCAAAAGCATTTTGTGCCACTAGATCAAAGCCTCTGGGAAATTTCTGGTCTTAATGCACCCTCTGCATTTCTTCCACCATGGCAGAGATGCACATGCATTTCCACACACAGCCACCTCTGCTTCTCCTCCCCTGCCTGCCCTTTTCATTTCTGAAATTCCAATTCACATTTCTGAATAGCTTTCTTCAACTTAGCTGATCCAGCGTTTGGAAACAACATTATATGCTACAAGTGCAGGATCGTTCCCTCCTGCCCAGGCTTTCCACATCTTCAGAAGAAATTCATCCCTGTTCAATAGAAGATCCAGCCTGAGAGGTTTCCACTCCCACCTATTCCTTCCTGCCCTTTCCACCAACCACACCAACAGAAATATTCGTGGGGTTGCAGTGTTTGCACCTGCAGCACAGCCCCAGCAGTTGTGATGTGCTGGCTTGTAGGTGTTGGCAAGTAGACAGAAGTGGTGGGGTTGGGAATTCCTCAAGCACGCATTGCCACCAAAGACAACATGATGTGAAACTGTGGAGTAATTGCCTGCCAGCAGGCCTTTCACTGGGTTGAGAGATGAGTAAGAATGGCAGGATCTGGCCGGCTGTCAGGGCTCTAATCATAAAGAGGTTTTCTTTAATGGCATTATTGCTGAGAAATAAACAATTTTCTGTCACTCATTACTGCACGCAGTCCTTGCATCTCTCTGAAACGCTGAAAAACAGCATCTTACAAACAAGGAAAATTAGTTATTAAGCAATTGGAAAATGATTATACAATTATGTTCTGTTCGGGTACCATTAGTCACAAGGAAGATGGAATATATCCAAGCTTTAAAAGTGAATTACTCATACAAAATTACGTCTGCTGAGAGTCACTTCTCCTTTAGGGTTCAATATCTATAGCACAAGATTTTCAGAGGAGGAGATGAAGCAGCGTGTTATGATAAAACATAAGTACAGGAGCTGGGTTTGGTTCCTTTTCTAACCAGCAGTGATGAACAAGTTGCAACTGGAATGAAGTCTGAACTGGTATAGACAGTCACAAACTGACTGATGGTAGCTAAGCTAAGCAGATTTGCAGCAATGCGGAAACCAGCTCCTGCCTCCTGTTAGAGTAGCTGTGCAAGAACAAAAGTCAGTCAGCTCTAATAGTTTACAAGTTCCAAATCCAGCAGTCACAACAAGGTAATAGTCTGTCCTGCTTACAAAAAAGGTTTGTTCACTTTAAACTAAAACCGAGACCTCTTTCTTCATCTGCCAAGACTACTCTTGATGGACCATTTTCATGCCAAGCTCTGTAACCTCCATGTGCTACATGTCCTTAATAAGATAAGGTTGGCCTTGACTACACTTTTAGATCTGTCAGCTGCTTTTGGTCTCTCGATCCTATAGCAGATTTTTTTTTTTTTCCCAAATGCAGTTTAAATTCCAGTTGAAGTTCTCTGGTTATCTTTGCTGCTTGTACATTCCAAATACGCTTCAAGTTCATTCTTGTGTCAGCATTAAACATTTCACACAGGTGTGGCCCCAGCAAAACTGATGATAATTACGCACTTTCCCTGACCTTTTGCCCAACCTTCCTGTAAACTGGCACAGTATCTCCCCCCTTTCCTCCCCAAAAAGAGTCGTTTTGTAATATAATACACAGCCTTAAACTGTTGGGGCTGCTGTGCTGCTCCATTGTGTCTCTTGGAATGCTTTTTACTGCTGTTTTAATCTAGTAAATGAAAGGGTGTAATACAGGACAGGTAATAGACAAGATTACAGATTGTGTCTTCTTGTCATTAGCTGAAACCAAGTGCTATAACAACAAATATCATCCATTCTCTGCCAAAAAAAAAAATCAGGAAGTTTCAGTTGTAGGTAGCATAGAAATGGACAGATTTAATAAACAAAACCAAACCCCTACAGTTGATCCAGTACAAATTTAATCATTGTACCCACCCAGAGCTTACTCTGATTTCACTTCTTCATTAAGCAAGCATCAACTTACAGCAAGTATTTTATTTTCTCATCTGCTGTCATCTTATTTTATTTCACTAAACACTTCAAAACATGAATTCTATCTTCAGGACTATCTCGTACTTGTGATACTATGCAACTACATCATTTCTAGTTACAGAGGAACCTAGGTTTAAATCTTAAGTCTAAGCTCCCCTGGCTAGTGAAGAAAGAGATCTGGATCTGTCATAGCATTTTGCAACCCTTCTCACTGAAAGCACACTAAGAAGGGCTTCAGCACAGTCATGGGCTGTACCAGAGGTGGAAATCCATCTCCTTGCCTGGACAAACTATTGTTTGAACAGACTCAGCCAAAGCCCCAGGCACATCCCTTAGTTTGCTAAGCCAGTCACTCCCTGCCTCTGGTGCCAGTGCAGTTGCATGGATGGGTGCAGCCAGTGCACCTCCTCTACTGCTCCCACTGCAGACTTCCAGCTTGGGGGGTAGCACTAGCCAAGCTTGCTCTGACTCGTTCTTGAGAAGGACAGCAATGAAACCTGTAGCCAGTACCTTAATAACATTAGCAAAGTTAAAAGAATAGCTTCTTGCTCCATGCCTAACTTTGATACATCTTCACAGAAACACACTAGTATTTAGTAAATAATATTCCTTGTATAAATATTGTACAATAAAAGTATTTGATTGATTTAAGTTCAGGGCTTCCTTTTATGAACTGTGTGCTCTGGGCCAGTACAAATCTACAGAGCTCCATTAGAGCTTCAGTCAGGCAACGTCTACCCAGCATATCAATGCTTGCCCAGTATCAGTCTGCAAAAGTGCCATGAACCTCTATGGAATTCTGCCAAATTCCATCAGCTGAGAAACTGTCCTGATGAGCACGATGTTCTCAGTGATGATTCACCCTTGTCAACATCGCCATTAGTCAGAGTATTTTCAGAAGCAACTTTAACATGGTTTAGAAGCTCTTTAATAAACATGCGTTTAGATAAACTATCTTGGAGCAGGGAGGTAAACGAAGGAGACCCACTGCAAAGTTAGAACTCAAGTGTGGCAAAACAATTCTGCAAAATGTTTTATACCTTATATAATCTCTCCCCACAGAACCTCAGGGGTTCACATTAAACACCATAAATCAGACCACCTGGGGCTCCCCTATGATTATTGCAGCTGCATGCTGCAAGCTCCAGTAGAAGAAATGTTCTTTTTTATTGTAAGAAAGTAATAGGGCATAGCCCAAGCCTGCCAGAAAAATGCACAAATCAAAAGCAGGCCTTGCACAAAATCGGCTTCTGATGTCTTCGTTTGCTCTGAATATACGTGGCAAGCTGACAGAATCACTTTGTCCTCATTGATCACCGATGCTTTTGCCAGCAAGGTGAGTAGTATGTGGAACAGCCAATTCTAAAGAAACATCAGTTCAATAGAAAATAAAACAGACATTTATTTTCTTTTTCTGTCCTTAGTGGATTTCAGCAATTGGGAAAGGTGCTGGACTCTCAGCACTGAAAGCTGAAGCTCTCTCCCAAGAGCATGCACAGCTCAGACAGAGGTGCCACAGGCACCACTGCTGTGTATGCTCCTGGAAGGAGGGCCCATGGGGACCCCCAGTCACCCCCAGGCCCAAGAAGTCTGTGGCTTCTGCCAAGTTCCTAAGCCCTATTTTCATTACCAAGGAAAGGTGCCAACTGCTGACTGCCAGAGATGACAAACATAGATGTCCAAAACCTCAAAATATTTACCCAAGCAAAGCAATCGAAAGGAAAAAAAAAGTAGCCGTTTTTTCCCAGTGATATAATGGTGACTCCCTTCACTTCCATCTTAGTCTGAAACCTGAC
The DNA here is from genome assembly GCF_009769465.1 of Tauraco erythrolophus. Taxonomy (NCBI): domain Eukaryota; kingdom Metazoa; phylum Chordata; class Aves; order Musophagiformes; family Musophagidae; genus Tauraco; species Tauraco erythrolophus. The sequence continues at coordinate 20,809,204 of NC_141475.1, forward strand.
TATCATCATTGATGAGGGGGCTGATCTGTCTTGTGAGAGTTTCTCCTAGGAGAGATGTTACGGACAATTTGCCTCAAACATGTTGTTTGACACTTGCATTGCCCAGAAAGTCAGAGGTTAGTGGAGCCTTGACATGTTCCTACAAAATCTTTGGTAACCAATCTGACGAGGAACATATCATAACCATCAGCTGGCTGGAAGGAGGATGGTGATGACACATGTTGAACAGCCTCTCTGGAGTCCCTCCAGTTTTTTGGTACAACTAACACATTTCTGTGGAAACGTCCTGCCTTGCTATCAGACTGCTGAGACAGTGTTTGAAACGTGCAACCACTCAAACATGCAGTAAGCCTTGTCTCTTACTGCAGTGATGACACCTCCCTTCTCAGACATCATCTCCCAGTCAGGCAATAAAACAAGGACTGAATCTTCTGGTTAGGCTTACTTTAGTATTTCATTTGTGGACTTTAACAGCATACACAAAATACAGCAGAACACACGCACAGATTTCAGAAGAGATTACCAAGAGAAAGAATACGCAAGGTGTCGGCTAGATAAGGGACCTAGGGGAAAACTAAATGCTATTTCAGTCCAGGAGTACAACAGAAGAAACCTTGATAAGTTAAACTACTGAAGGGAAGTGTTTCCTAACAATGCCACCTTCTGATGTTGATTTTAGCTTAGGTTTGTTTGGGTTTTTTCTATATATATATTTATTTGTATGTATATATACACATACACACACAGAGTAGAACATATGAGCTGGCAGCAATAAATTTGTTATTTCACTTTAAGATAATTATTTTTTAACTTTAGTCTTTTCCCAAGATGCTGACAGCTCAGTGGGACAAGTCATATTTGATGGCCAAGAAAAATAAACCAACAGGCAAGAGTCTCCCTCTATTGTGGCTCATTGATAGCAGTCAGGTCGCAGCAAAGTAGAAGCAAACCAAAGTCAATGGATTTTTTCAGGCAGCACTAAAGCTGGCAAAATAGCCTTTTGCTGCGTCTGACAGGTAGGAAGTGTATCTGGAAGCCTACCAAGGGAGAAAAGGTATGGTTTGAGCATGCTGTGCTCTGCTATTCATTCAACAAAGAATGGATGTCTGGGACTATCACAGTTGAGTAAAACATAAATGAGGCCTAAGGGCATTTTTTTTTTCTTATTTACAGGAGAAGCTAGGTATGCTCTTTGCAGATCTGACTACACTGGAACCCAAAAGGTGACCTCAAGCTACCTTCAGACACATCTTCCTACTCTCAGACTGAGAGCAGCACAGTCAGAGCAGAAAGTCTGATCCTGACCACACTTCATCAGGAAGCCTGCAAGAACTGTTGCTATCGCGGAATGGGAGAAGTAGGGCTTGAGAATCACCTCAGAACTCAAGCCATCTTAAATATAAATAAATAAATCATTTTCTCCCCAAGCAAATTAGTTGCCAGAAAAAACATCCTGCCTTCCAGCCCATCACCTTGTTTGACGGTACTTGTCAAAGATAAAATCTTTCAATGAATTACAGGAGGGGAAAGGCCAATCCCTCCTAGTTATGGTGCTGTGATTTACATCAGTGTAATTATATCTTCATTACTGTGGGAGACTGACTAGACCTCCAGGGAAACGCTACTAGTGCATAAGAACTTTTATTTTTAATTGTGATAGATCTGCTACTGTGTGTCTAAACCTATTAAAATACATTGGAACCAACCAAGATTAACAGAAATATAGTGCTAGGCTATAGTTCAGATTTGCTAAATGTTAAACTAATTGCATTGCATTCTTTCTGGTCTTTAAGTGGTAGTACACTGGCACTGGGTCATGACATTGCATTACAAGGGTAATATATAGATCATCTTTTTTTACTAGCAGCACTCTTTATTCCAGATCAATCTTATCTTAATATAAATTCCTAATGCTTAGTCATTAGGATACTTGCCTGTAATTCAAAGTGTAATATCAGTTTAACCTGGAATTTACTGCAATCACTTTCCCTCTGAAAAGTGCCCTCATTTAATCAATGAAAACTGCCATTTTGAGGGCCTTGTCTTCAAACAGCAAAATCAATCCCCCTCATCACTGGCAGGCTCTTCAGTTGGAAAAATACCCAGCACTTGAAGAAACTGGTGTAAAGATGTGGAACACACGCTGCCCGCCTCTCCGCACACACACTCAAGTCAACTCAAGTCTTAACACCCAGCAATAACACATCTTACTTTGTTACCAGATGATATAAGCAAACACCTGCAAAGAGCCTCACACTTTAACTGTGTCCTAAACAATTTGCCTCAGGGCTGTTAGAGCTGGCTCTTGCCTCCCCAAAGAAAACTTGAATCATCAGATCCCCCTACTCAGCACTTGACTTTTAGAGGACTATGCATATGCCTAAAATTGGGAGTGTTCTTGCTTCCCTTAAACTTTATAAGAGCTAGTGTGCACGAATGCATATATATGTGTGTGTGTATGTTTGGGAAGGTTTAACTTTCTCAAGGTTGGCCTACAACATAACCTTTTTCAAAGTTTCCAGATTCTCCCTGCAGCCCCTCCAGCCTGGTGACTGTGCAGAAACAGTTTTTGTCTGGAACAATTCTCATATTCAGAGCTTTATATAAGGTCATACCTTACACAAATAATAATGCATAAACATGAAAGTGAAAGAAAACCAGGAAAAAATTAAATTGGTTAAATAAAAGCCCCATGCTAATGCACAGTTTGTGGTATGTTCCAGAATTTTGAGATAAATACTAAATTTCCCTATCTTTTCAGTCTCTCAACCAAGTTCATATAAGCAGCATGACCCTTAAAATATATTTCCATTTGTTTCAATTGGATTAGAAGTTTGCATACAAATTTGTAGCATTAGATCCTTAATGGGTGTGATTTTTTGGAAAAACATTATATAATATGCATGTTTGAGCATATATTTAGCCTTAATTAACTTCCTGTAATCCATTCTTAGAAACATCTTACATCTTCACAATGTAGAGTTTTCCAGTCTTCATTCCACCAAAAGATGAGAGAGGCAGAGAAAATTAGGCTTAAAATATAATGCAAAAGACAGTATCAAGTGTCTTGTAGATTAAAACTTGTACACTGTCAACTTCGAAGTTGGGACAGGCACTACAACACAGGGCTTGCATTTTGCCTGTACCCAAGGGACTCATTCATTTCAGTAGACCTTCTTTTAGGTGCTAACTGTCCCCATCATTTCCTAGGGTTGTGTTTTGCACAGCAGGCAGAAAGGATGGCTTCTCACTTATGCAAATTCATCCATATCTTTGGGACTCCTCTAGTACCCACCCATTCACAAGTAAATCAGAGACACACAGGATTTAACTCTGAATAGCTTTGGTTTTGCTGATATAACTTCGACCCTTGATGATAGTTAATGTCAGGGTTTTTTTGCATTCAATTAATTTGATGGTCCAGATTTTTAATTTGCATTTCATTTAACATTTCAGATTTTTAATTTGCCAGATATTGTTTATCAAGTATTCATTTCAGCGCCTTTCACTGTATATACACTACATACTCCTCAGTAATTAGTGTGCAGTAAATTAATTCTCTCCTTGTTCCTTCATCAGATATTGGATTAAGAAACTTCCACTGTACCAACATAGTGAGCTAGATTAGGAATTTCCCATCCATAATACCTTTGTTTAATATTTGTCTTGTATATGTTATGCTGCCTTAATGCTTTACACGATAAGAAATGTTATAGTTAGAAGCAGAAACCTCCAATTAATTTGAGTCACATATTTGTTTGAAATTATTAGACTCAAATTAAACATGTTCACATGGTTCTGCAGTCTCAACTCCTTTAGGCAGCCCTACGTTTTCTTCAAGAAAAAAAAACGGCTGTTCTATTTATATAAAGGGCATTTAAATCATCTGATGATTTTTCATCAACTGCCATGAGTGTTAAATCAGATCCAAAGTAAACACCTCATTATAGATCTGTCTTCTGCATTATGTCAATATGGGCCAATGACAAGCAAAGGTGTCCTATTACAAATCCAGGGAAAGTAATACACAAACTCAATAGAAGGGCATTACCACCACAGTCCACTAAAATTATGCATGTTTTGCAAACATTTTCACAGTTCATTTCACCTTTTCCTCATCCAGTAAGGCACACAGCATACAGACACGATTGCTCCCAGATCGGTCCAAACTAGGTGAGCGCCTTTGCTCAGTGATTAAGACTCCTCTTCAAAAAATATATTAATCTTTATCTGAAATAACTCTGCAAAACTCGCCCACCTGCACTGTTTTCATGTGGCAGTCCAACTGTCCAAAATGTTAGAAAATACTTTACAAGGGATATTTTTGCCTACACGGACCAATGTGTAGTAAGTTGTGTTTGTTTGGTTTCTATGCTTTAAAGATGTAGAAGTTTATGAACGCAACGTTTTCCTTCAGTGACAGGAACAGGTAACAAGTGATGTGTGACAGGTAGGAGGAAACATTGCTCCCTCCTGAAGTCATGCCTGCAATGTCTCAGGTCACGTCAAGCACCAATGCAGGCACACAAGGTACCCAAGTCTAGTTTGGACAAGTCTCATCTTTAGCCACAGGGAATGGAGAAGTGGAGAGAGGATCTGGGGCAGGAGTGGTTTGAAGTTCTTTGGAACCAACACCCTACTGATGAGTATGAACCACAGGCCACCTGGAATTGATATTATCCACAGTCATGTGGATAGCTCACAAATCTCCCTGTTGCTTTTCTACTTGAACCAGCAAGACTTATAGACTTACACCTCGAAAACGGTAGCAAAGGACAGTTGCTAGTTTTCATCCCCGCTGACATCGAACACAGGACATACAATCACACTGGCTTTACAGTCACAGAATCATAGAATAGTTTGGGTTAGAAGGGACCTTAAAGATCATCTAGTTCCAACCCCCCTGCCATGGGCAGGGACACCTTCCACTAGATCAGATTGCTCAAAGTCTCATCCAACCTGGCCTTGAACACTTCCAGGGATGGGGCATCCAGAGCATCTCTGGGCAACCTGTTCTAGAGTTTCACCGCCCTCAGAGTGAAGAATTTCTTCCTTAGATCTAAAACTGAACAGAAAGATCTTGCAATGAGGCACAGGAAAATGATCATCGCGAATTTTGGGAAAGCTAATAATGGAGACAGGACTGTGCCTTTCTTCCCGTCCAAAGCAATAAGAGCTTCCATTCCACAATTACCACGTTTTTATTTAAAGGCTGCAAAATTGCCAATACATGTGTGTGACCATGGCGGTTCTCAAGTTTAGAGGGGAGCTGGTGCTCCATCAGCCAGAGCAGATGATGTCCTCCCTGTCTCTGTCAGGGAGTTGCAAGGAATGAAAAAAAAACATTGTAACCTCAGCTGGAGTTTATAAGACTTTAGAAAGCTTTGAATTATGACACCAAATAATTCTAACCACTCTAGGTTTCTGTCCCCACTGTGTCTAGGAGAAGGCTGTCTTACAAACTCACTCCACTGATAAATGGAAACTGTCTTCTCATTTCCTGGTTAAGTTTACTTAGGGACAGATATCCTCATTTATTTTTATCAACCTTTCATTTATTTAGAATGTGGCTCTGCCCAGTCTAGTATGTATATCTATTTTATCCCCTTTAGGATGAGCAGTACAATAATGACCTGAAAGAGGACTTCATCAGAACGACTTCCCTGCTTGCTGTCGATTCACCAGACAATGAAAATCAACTTTGTAACAGACCTTAATTTGAATTAGCTAAGAGTTGTCTACTGACAGAATTGCCTAAGAGCGAAAAAGCTTGGTTTAACTCTTTGCTTTGTGCACCTTCTATGAGTTGCTAAATCCTTCTATAATCTGGTTTTCCAAAAAGAGAGTGAGGAGGACAGCATCTTAAACGGTTTGCACAGAAATGAAAATGTTACAGCCTACAAGACTCTGGGATACGGGGAGCCAGGCTGTGCGCTCCCTTCCGATACACGAAGTGCGAGAGCAGCACTGCTGCTTTTGGGTGTGATAACAGACACGGGGGTGTGTCTGTTCCCCTGCTATTTCTGCATTACCAGACACAGTCAACAGCATCCTCCATTGTGTGGAAACACAGGGCAGCATGGAAGCACAAGGCAGAGCAGCTGTGTACCGCATCTCTGCTAGGCAAAAGAGACTTTCTACCTGAGGCAATCTGTTATTACAGGAATCATATCAAGGCTTGACCCCAGCACACTGGCAGGGAGAAGTTCAACGCACCTTAACTTGCTGTGCTGAATGTGCTTACTTCATCTTTCTCATTACATGGGAATAGTGTTTGGTGGACTAAGTTGCTATGGCAAACACTCTTAATTTTCAGGAGCAGAAATATTGGGATGTCTTGGGAGAATCATTCACACCTGAGGGTTTTAATAATTTATGGAACCAAAGATTACCCAAAAGAATCTGAAACATTCCAATATTCTTTCCCAGCCTCCACCTGCCACCACTTAATGTACTAAGGCTTATCTCTCCCCATAGCAAACTCTCCTTGGGAAAACTAGGTCTGAGAAGCTGAGGAAGATTCATGCCGCCTGCTTCCAAATGAAGTTTCAATTGAGGCTTATAAGAGACATGAATACATGAGACATGAATTCTACAGCAAAGTTCCCTTTGACTCCCATGGCATGAAAACAAGACCTGACACAAACTGATCTTCAGGGGTTTTAAAGAGAGGACGCAAGAGAAACATCTATAAGCAGATTCTAAAGAGCAAGGCAAATGCCAGGTTTGCATCACTTTAACCATACATAAGGGTGGAAGGAAAAAGAAAATAAGAAAAAAAAAATGCTCAGTTTCTTTCTTAATGAGATAACTAATAAATATTCCTAAAGATCAGGTTGCAGTTGTACCTCTCTTCCTCTCCTGCTCATAGTCACAAGGGTCACATTGATGGGTAGCAAGAGCACAGAGACCCTGTGCCAGCTCCAACTCACTGCATGTATTTGGGGTGGAAGGGGGGAAACATACCTGAGCCACAGCCCCCACCAGCACTGCCCACGGCTTTTTTACATATCCCTAAGCACAAGACAAAGCACAGACTTCATGATCATCTCTTTCTCTGACAACTATTTGCCAATGGACACAGAGGTGGCACAATTTACCCTCAAGCTCTCTATTAATTTCAGCAAAAGAAAGCCAATCATCAGTGTGGAAAAGGGCTTCCTAAGCATGAAACACTGAACAAAAGCATATCTCTAAGGCTGTGACAAGTTGATAGGAGTATTTCTTTTCCTATATGAGCCCATCAGTTCAAGTAACATACACAAAAATCAATGATCTTACAAAAGTGCAGAGTAACATGAAGACCTCATATCATATTTCTCTTCTGGTTGCAATATGCTTTATCTTACGAGAGAGAATATTTTGCTTTATTTAGAAAGTTTAGGCACTTTTTTTTAATCTAAGATGTTCAGTTTATTCAGTAAATAGCCTATCGGGATAAAGGGTCACTGAGTATGCCAAGGGAAAGTATATCTTTTGAATTAAAGGATCGAAAACTCAGTCAGGCAGAATACTGGTTGCTCTCAAGAACATTATGGGAACTAATGAAAGAACCCGATTTCCTGCCTTATACAATTAAGTAATCAGCTGCCTTTGGTTACCCCTAACAACTTACACAGACAAGGGGATTACTAAGCAAGCAGACTGCAGCATTTCAGAATACACAGTCAACAGGAATGCTGAAATGACATGCATTCCCAGGGGAGTCACTAACTTTTCAATTTTAAGAGAAAGAAGTGGAATTATTGAAAATTTAGGACTTGGCAGACCTTTACAGAACTGCTCTGGCTGATGTAATGTGCACTATCAAAGCTAAGTACAAAAATAACCTTTGCCATCTGAAGAATATTCTGCTTACTACCTATTCTCCAAGAAACAGTGAATTCCTGATCTGGTTCAAATGAAGAGATGCTTAGATACAATATAAAACTATCTTGTTCCAACCAGAATAGATTCCTGTGATCGCACATTCAATATGAAGCACTATGTTGTGGCATACTGCAGTGAAAAAGAATAGCGTTAAACAAATGCCCTAGTTTCAGCTGTGGGTAACTTATTCCTGAAAAGTAAAGAAAATGTTTCTTAATCTCTTCAGAGTGACTTAGTCTGCACAAGTATAAACTAAGCAGTGAACAACCTCCCCCGCTCCCTCCATAGGCACCTGCAGGGAACATGGTTTTCAGGGTTTCAGTTCTCAGTGGTCACTAGGAGTTATTACAGATTTGTGACTTCAGCGGAAGCAGTGCTAAGAAGTTTTAGGAATCCACTCCTAAACCAACACCACGACGAGTGGTGGAAAAAAAACAGTTTTCTCACAGCAGGGAAGTAGTGTTTGAGGTTCCTTTCTCTTATGTTAATAGACTTTGCTGTCTGCTTTTCAGCTAATTGGTACTGCTGGTAACGAGACAGGATAGGTAGTGTCATAACAACATCCCAAGGTACTTTCCTGAGCGCTCTGCAGCCTTCTGGGGAGGGTGAGGGGAGCTGCTCTTTTCTATGAGGTCACTCAAACCTGTCAAATAAAAATTTGAAAGTCTGCCAGGGAAAAGAGGTGACGAAGTTATTTACAATTTGATGAGAAAGAAAAGATAATGGAAGAAAGAACATGAGCAATAGTCTTGTTCTAGAGTGACTAAATGCCCAAAGCAAAGAAAAATTAAAATGCTATGCTGCTCACTTGAAACCACCGAACACAGTGCTAGAAGTGCTGAATGGAATGGTACTTCAGAAATAAGGTAAATATTCACTCTGACTTGCTATTATCTGCTGAAGCACTAGAGACATATTAAATAAACAGCTGTGCAATGTTGAAAATACTTCCAAAAGAATAAGAGAAAACTGTCAGCATTGCCAAAAGATAACATGGGGGGGGGGTGGGGTGTGGAATCTTGTAGTTAAGAGACATGGAAAGTGAAATTTATTGTAAAAGTGCATCGCCTTGCTTGGTTTTTAACAATATGAACTCTCCTGTACCATCTGGCTCCACTGACCCCACCACAGGGTGATCTAATTATTGGGGAAACATTTGCTAACAACAGCAGCACCTGGCTGCTGTTTGGTGTTTAACTTTCCCTTCCTGCTCCCACAGCCTCAGGTTCACAAGGCTCAGGCATATCTGCAGAGTTTCTCATGGATACAATAACAACCTTACTTGGCCAATGGTTTCAAATCCAGTAAATGACTTGGTTATGAGTATTCAATTGACAAACTTTGAGCTGCCATAAAACACCATGATTTTCCATCTCATTTACCATCTCAGTCTGGACTGATCCAAAAATGGCTTCAAAATTTTTGATTATTTAACTTGTCCTCCTTCTCCAGTGTCAAGGTTTGGGCAACATGCAACTGTGTGCTGTTGGGCAGGTGGAATTTATAAAGAGGATTAAGCAATCTGACATCAGAGATGGGATTAACCACTGAAATACAGCCTCAGATCTTTGAGTTGTGATGGTGGGTTGGATTTAGTTGCAAAAGGATCCGTTTCCAATTCCAGCTAAAGGTACTAAAATTGCCCTAAAAAAAAAACAATTCCTTGCAATCCATCGTGTACGATCAGCTGTACTTTCTAAACAGAAGAAAATCAGGAGGCCAAACTTCATGAGGCACCACTCTGCTGCCTCCCAGCTCAAACCCAAGTCCCACATCAGCCTCAACCTTGTGATCAGGCCAGAGCATCATCTACCCACTGAACTAGCCAGAGCTACCACCTGCCTGGCTTGGGGTACAAGCAGTTTGTTGAGACAACAAACACGTTCCTTGACTTTTACTAAGTGCAGTTGGGGATATAATATCACATGGCCCTCATGTTGCTTTTAGTACACACTGCTGACTGGTATTTTCCTGCACAACATTAGAAAGCCGACACTCAGCAATGCATAGCTCCTTCCCTCCCTAGACACGTTTTTGTCCTGTCAGTCAGAATCTTCCTATTCCACATTGCCTCCTCTCAAACCTCCTAAACAATGAGCTGTGGAGCCAGCAGTTGAGATTCACATGACCAGATCTGGATTCCTGGATATAATTTTAAAAGAGATATTTTCCTCCTATTTAGACATGCAATGAATAGTTTTTAATTTCAACAGAAAATAAAAAGATTTTAAATGCTTTTTTGTTGTTGTTTTCCCAGGAAAATTCCCATGATCTGTTCCCATACTCAACATTATTCTTTGCTTGCCCAAAACAGAAGGCAAGCTTAGCACAAAGAGGCAGTAAGACCTGGAATAGCAGACTTAGATCACAATCTAGATAGGGGCTAACTCAGCAGAGAGGCACCAAGTAAGCTGAGATGCCTTAAAGCAGGCAAGTGGTTTATTTGTGTTGCTGTGCTCTTCTTGCAGCTGGAGTAACAACGCTCGGGGCAGAGGACAGGGCGCATTGTTACCTCATTTCTGCCACAAAGAGCTAGATCTCTGCTAACTTTCCATGCACGTCTCTACCTGCTGTTATTCAGCGGAGCAGGTCAGCACACACCCGAGACTGCTCATTGGAGATGCTGTGCTAGATTGCAAAGGAAATTCATCTCCAGCGGTGTTCAAAAAGACACCCTTAACTGTCACAGTGGAGAGGTAGCAAGGATGCTTCTCTATTCCAGCTGGGAGGGTCAAAAAAAAAAAAACAAAAAACACACAACAACCAAAAAAACCCCACACCAGTGTCAGATGCAAACACCCTGATTTGAAACACAAACCATACGATTCAATGATTAAAGGTTGCAAACAAAAATGTGGGCAATAAATACGCTGTGTTCTCCAACTACACTTTGCAGAAATATAGGAAGTGCTGAAAGTTTAGATCATTCCCTGGACAGTAATAGCAACGCACCTAGAAGTTTTCTTGATATCTCCATCAGAATTCTGAACGCAGAAAACACAGCAGATATTTGTATCTGTAATTACATAAATCTAGGAACAAAGTTAAACTATCAGCTTCCCAACCAAGAAAAGGCATTGAGTGCACAGAGATGAAAGATTAAAGAGGCAAATCAGAGTAACAGTAATAATGGATGACTTCAGCTCCTTCCTATGTGCTACTTATGCGCCACTGCGTTCACAATTACTTTTCTTACTTTGCTATCTTGAGATGATTGCTCTTTAGATTAGAGAAAAAGCAAGTAAAAATCTAAGAAATAATGAACTGTAAAGCATTAAACTAGGTGCTTCATACAGCTGCTTCTGCAATACAAGAACAGGGAGATGTTCAGTGAAGCTAAAAGGCAGCATACCTTGACGGAACACATTTAAATGTGTAATTTATTGCATCCTATGGAAAAATCTGTCCTCGCTCTCTTATCTTTCACAGTGGCACCATTGGGAGCTGGGGAGGTGTTATGCTCTATCTTGTCTCCCTGTACCACTTTTACACAGCTGATCTTATTCACCAATTCACCATTTGTGAATAGAGTTTAGAGTTCACCATTTAGTGGCTCTAAAACCCCACATCTCTACTCCAGATCTCTCTGCTGTTCCAAATTGGATCTTTTTCTATTGCTAGGATATCCCTGAGGGACAGGGATTTAAAAAAGTAAAATCAGACCATTCAAAGCAGATGCATTAAATTCTCTCCCTTCCCAGTTTTGTCCTTTTCTCACTGTTGATCCTACTACCATCTTCCCCATCACTAATATCCATTCTGTCATCCTAATTATGAAGACCTAACCAGTATCAGAGTCATCTTAGATTCAGAGCTTCCTCTAGACTCCAGTGGTCCCATATAGACAATTTCCACAGGTGTTCTGCATAATATCAGGCACTTTAGCCAACTCTTATCTAAGCCATCTAATATCAGCTCCTGCCACCATCCTCTGGCCTCAATCACACACCATAATGTTTTGCTCCTATCTCATCATGGGGAGAGATCATTTCTTAGCTCCTCTCTTTCACTCTCTGTTCCATTTTTCAGTTGGTTCACCTTTCCTGTTACATCAAATATAAGCTTATCTTCCTTGGCAAGGTCTTTCACAGCTTATCCTTGACCCATCTTCTGCAACATCATCCCAATATACGAGTCTGAAACATATTTGTTCCATTTAAAGAAAAACACCTTCGCAATTTCAACTACACTACCTTTGTGTTCAGTAGAAGTTCCTTGCAAATGCCTGCAAGACTATTAGCTCATTTATATCCTCTCTCAGCAACCTCACCGAAAATCATGGTCAATGCTTTCACAACCCATATACTGTGTCCACTGCTTTTCATGTTGGTTGATAAAGTCTCATAACATTCTTCCACCTCTTTCTACCCATCCCTAGTTCTTCGCCAAGGTTGTAAGCACTTTGAGGAAGCAATTAGCTTTTTGTTCTGTGTTTGCTTAACACAAAGCGGTCCAGCCTTTGGACAAATAACAAGCACCTACAGTATTCATCATCACAAGATACCATTGGCATAAAGAACTTTCATAGTTCCAGGTAATAGGACAAACCACGCATCAGCAAATAGACAGGATTTCCTTCTTTCTTTGAGTCAAGAGAGCCCATATGCTCCCGCTACGGATTTTATTGTATTCTCTCTTTAAGAATCTGTTACTGGCCCTTGTCAGGCTACTGACTATGGCAGCAAGTAAACTTGTTTTTCTATGCAGGCTGATAAATGAGCCAATAAATTCTAAATCCAATGCCATGGATGGCTTCAATTATTGCTATTATTTATTGTCATCTGTTGTGTGTTAACTATCTCCTTGGGACTGGACCAGTTGGCAGTACTGAACAGGGTGAAAAGTCATCTGTTGTGTTAAAGAAAACTGGTGCTGTAGAACTTAATAAGGACGATGAGAGGAATATTAAAGTCGCAACATTTCCCATGGGAGCAAGAACTCCCTATGGAAAAGGGAGCCCTCACATTGTTTGCCCATTGTTTTCATCTGCTGCATTACTGATTAGAAGCTTTACTGCAGAATATTTAGCAAAAAAGGAATCTGGATATTTTAGAAGGGATGGTTGGCCAGAAAACTGATGAAAGACAACTGATCCAAACAAATGGCTGCATGGCCAGAAAAAAAAAAAAAAAAACACAAAGGATATGAGATACCACAAAAAGGAAGAGCAAGTCTTGCAAACAGAGGCAAATTCTGAGATGTAAATATCCATTAGATATACAAGTTAGGATTTTCCACAAAAATGTTAAACCAAAAGTGATAAACTGTTCATACTTAAAATACCTGAACTTGCTTTTTGAGTATGGGAAAAAAAAAAAATCAAAAACCCAAACAACATATCTGCAAGAAGATGAAAAGGGTTGAGTGAATGACATGAAGTGCATAGTGCATGAAGTTAACAGGAGATTAGAGATGTTTTAACCTCTGCAATAAAAACACACCAGCAAAATCTGCATGCATCTTCTAAACAGTAAATACTGCAATGTTTGGATATTTACAATAGGCCATGGTCTTTTTATTTATTAGGATAAGCTGAATTTTTAGGATTCAGCTATAGAAGCATCACACGTAAAACGCACTGAAATCACACTTTCCTAACCAGCATTATCAAATGCATCTAGTGTTGACCTGCTGTTAGATTTACAGAACTATGCTGGGTTATTGCTCAGCTCAACACGCATCTGTGGCACAAGTTGAAAGTGATGGATTAGTTGTATACAATTCATTCAGCAAGCATCAGAAAGTGGAGAGCAGGGAGAGGAGAGAGAAGAAAAAAAAAACCACACACCACCACCTTTACCAAAGCCACGTAACCTGAGTTAATGAAATTATATTTAACTAAGGGTGTGTATTTAGACTTGATCTTACCTTGGTGACTTAGCCATTAGTAGGAATTCATTGTTTGCCTCCATGATTCTTATCGGTACTTAGGCAGTGTTTGCACGTGATTTTCAACTGATTGCTCAACATGCTCTATGTTAGACTGTTTTGAAATAAATGAAAACATAGCAAGATCACAGAAGGCTAATCTCAATTATCTAATCTGCTTAAAACTGCATGGTTTCTTTTCTTGTCGAGGCCACATTACAGCTTCCTCTGTGGGCAGAAATGTACCTACTGATGACAAACCAGACATCTGTTTCTTCTTTTGCAAGACCAAAACTTTTCTACAGTGAAATGGAAACAGTTATTACTTTAAATTACTTTTCTTAGGTCATTGAGGATCACTCCTCAAGAGGTAATAACCCCCTATAATTATTATGGGCTCCTATTGACATCCGTGATAACTGTGGGTGTTTGATTTACTTACTAGACCCTCTCAAAAAAAAAAAAACACCAAACAAAAAGCAACAAACAACACCACAACGAAAACCACAAAACACACCACAAAAACAAGCCACAAAAAAAACACCTCACCACAGACCCTGAGAATCTGACCATAGGGTGGTGTATATTAAGCTTTGAGCATCTCCAAGAAAGCTGGATAGCTCCTGAAGACTTTAATGATACAAAGCTGGGATGAAAATCAAATCTGAATATTCTAACTTCAAGTCTACACGGCTGCTGACTCTGAGGCACAGATCCTGTTCAACAATTCATGAAAAGAACAGAAAAAAAAAAAGAGTTCTTGGAAAACCATTAAGCCAATGGGCAACTCACAAAAACAACACATGAAAAAAGAAATTGCAAATGCCTTTTATAGTTTGTGTGTATGCACTGACTGGAGAACATAACAGCCAAAGCTCTCTTACCCAGAAGGAATATGCTTTAGCCTTATGCAATCAGTTCTAAGATTTCACCTGGAGCACAGCTGAGCTTCACAACCAAACTTCCTGAGTAATTTCAATTTCTGGGCTATTTCTTAAATATCCAAAGAGATTTAAGAAAAAAATAGCAGGTACAGAGTTAATGCAGACATTAAAGAGCTTGCGCATTGGCCTGCCAAGATCTGATGTTTCTATTGTCTTCTTAGAAAATAAGTTTGCCCTTGAGACATGTCTTTCAAGCAGCTGGAGCCCGTGGGACAGTTCACAAGAAAGGACTTCTAGGAACACTTTTACTTAAACTCTCTTGCCATTCTCCCTCTCTCTACACCAGCCATTGTTACGTATCCTGTATGGCACAGCACCGGTACCCTGACAGAGTACTGCCCTTGTACCCCGTGGTCCTCATAACAGGCTCTCAACAGTAACAGATCGGTAAATAAATAGCAAGTATCAGAATATGCTGTTTTAAAAGTGGGAAATGCCCATACCAAAAGCTGTCAGACATCTGTTTTTGACATGTGTGACTAAACTTAGCCACCCTTCCCTCCCACCCCCTACATTTTCATCTTCCTCAACATACTATTTACCATCCAGTATACAATTGCCTCTATGATTAGACTCAGCCACATTTTCTTTCAGGCTTCATGACTATCCATTGCTTCTCCAGGACTCTACACAGCGTACAGCACACACAGGGCACCACCACTGAGGGAATAATCAGCACTCAGTGCAAGGGCCGGGCAGAAGCACATTAGAGCAGCAGGAGTTAGAGCAGCACTGGCATTTCCATTACAGTACACACTGGTAAGGAAGGGCCTGGCTTAAGACGGAGCAATTGAATGGCAAAAAGACTCCATAGGTTTACTTAAGACTTCCTGAAGTCTCAGCACTTGCCTGATGACCTTCCTTTTAAGATAGATCTTTATTATAGCTTTTTAGCCAGGAGTTCAAAGGAGTAGCAGTGACAAAATAAGAGAGATGATTCCCTCCACACCCCAGATCACAGCTTGCCAGGGCGGTAAGGAATTATCTTGCAACCTTTTCTTCTTCCATACAACAACATGAATGCTCAATCAAGAGGCAGCAATGAACATAAAGGTTCAGAGACAATCCCTGGTTAAGCACCAACATTTGCATGCTGTCAGAATTATTTGAACTTCTTGAGTCTGCAAAATGAGGTTGGAGTTTTTCCCCAAGAACCACCGCTGTTTGATTATGTTCCTCAAGCGATACATTCTCAGTAAAAGAAAAAAAAAATCTGAAATACTGATTTTCCTAAAATATGACAAGATACTAGTAAAAAAAAAAAATCACATTCGACTAATAAGTCAGGAGAAAGGGAAAGCAAGACTGAAAAGCATGTGCATTTTCCTATATTCTAACAGCAACATATTTACGACTACCTTCGGTTTCAGCAGAGTTCAAACTTAAATGACAGAAGTCCACCACCCCTAGAAAACAAATATACAAGTGAAAAGTCTGGCCACTTTCCTGCCATAATGCTTCATAGAAACCACAGCTTCTTCAGTTTAATTTTACACATATGCATGGGTCTGAGAAGCAAAGCTCCATTTTTTACTTCAGTGTTGTGTCCAGAGCTGTCCAGTAAGTCCTAGTAACTTGACCATATACCGTTAGAG
Source organism: Tauraco erythrolophus (assembly GCF_009769465.1). Taxonomy (NCBI): domain Eukaryota; kingdom Metazoa; phylum Chordata; class Aves; order Musophagiformes; family Musophagidae; genus Tauraco; species Tauraco erythrolophus. The sequence continues at coordinate 20,825,480 of NC_141475.1, forward strand.
TAAGACTAACTCTTAACTGTTGATTCCCTCATGGAGCCAACAGGTCACAGCAGTTTTTCTTAGCACGATTGGCAAGCGTATAGCTTGCTTGCATATGACAGTTTTGAGCTTGGCTTCTGCCATGACACTAAAACAGTGAGTGTCATATTGGACATAAAGCCTTAATTAATACAGGTCGATAGCAGCACATCTTATCCAGATTGGCAAGAAAAACATATGAAAAATTAAAGTATCCTTGAGATTCCAAAACTAAGGGAAATGAAAAGCATACCTTTCTAATAATCATACCGTGAAAATATCTCAAAAAGAACCTGTGTTTACATGGCAAAACAGCTCAATTTGGTCTGCTGCAAAAGAAGGAAACACAAAAATAAAGTTTTGCTTTTAAAAAAAAAATACATCACAAATAATTTAAAAGACTTGCTTTGTGGCTGTTAAAAAAAAGTTTTCAGACTGATCAACATTACTGTTGCCAAAACGTAACGTTTTATTACAAGATTTGTGATAGCCTGATGGAAAACAGCAAGATTTTCATAAGCACCCCAGTTCCTAGAATCTTGTTGTTTAAGAATCTATTTTATTCACAAGGGACAATGTCATGGTTTGAGGGGGGGGTGGGTTCTGGTGGCAGGAGAGGGGCTTTGCTCCCTGTGACCTCCCTGGTTTTGGAACCAGGTTAGACTTGGTTCTGGCCACCAGATCGGACTGCCATCCCCCTTGGGGTTGAGCCAATAGGGCGCCTCTGCGAACTGCCCTATTTAAGTCAGGACAAAGGAACCGGAAAAGGTGCTTTGCCCAGGAGCAAGGAGAGGAGGGAGGAGGGCACTGCCTCCGCTCCCTGGCTCCCGGCCGGGCAGCTGCCTGCATCAGGCCGGCACCGCCCACGGAGAATGGCAGCAGCGGAGCCGGCTGGGGAACTCGGGGGCACCCCACTCCCGGGGTGCCCACTGGGCTGAGTTCACCTGGAGAGGACTGAGACCTGAGAGAAACAGCCGCATCGACACCAGGTCAGTGAGGATGGAGCGGGAGGAGGTGTGCTGGAGCAGAGTTTCCCCTGCAGCTGGTGGTGAGATGGCAGGCGGCCCCCCTGCAACCAGGACGGCCTTGGTGGAGTAGAGATCCACTCACAGCCCGTGGGGAGAAGATGCCTGAGCCTGAGGATGGTCGTGTTGGGACGCACGACAAGGCAGAGAGGCATCTGGAGTCTGCGTGACGACCCACACTGGAGCGAGTGGCTACAGCTCCCTAAGAATCTGAGACTGTGGTAAAGCCCACACTGGGGCAATCCATGGGGAAGGATTGTTTCCTATGGGCTGGACTCACGCTGGAGAAGTTTGTGGATTTTTCCTCGTGAGTAGGGGATCCACTGGAGCAGGAGAAAAGGGTGTAAGGACTCCTTCTCCTTTAAGAAAGAAGCAGCAGTAACAGCACGGAATGAACTGACCTGCACTCCCCCAGTCCCTGCCCCCTGCGCCGTCAGGGGGAGGAGGTAGAGCCGGGAGGAAAAGGAAAAGGGGGGGGGGGGGAGGGGCGGGGAAGGTGTTGGTTTTAAGATCTGGTTTTGTTTCTTTTTATCCTCTCACGTAACCGGTTTTGTTTCCCTTTGTCCTTTTAAGTAATCATCAATAAATTGTTTTGCTTTTAAGAAAGCCAAGTCTGTTTTGCCCAGGACCATGGTTGGTGGGTGCTCCCTCTGTTCTTGTCTCAACCCTCAGTCCCTTTATTATATTTTTCTCCTCTCTACTTTACTGGAGAAGTAGAGACTGTGTGAGTTTTAGTTGCTGGATCAGCCTAAAACCACGACAGACATATTTCCAACCCTCGCTGATGTGGGCAAAGTAATATTTTTAATCCATTTTCATTGTTTTGAAAGATCTGGTTCATTGAATAGCAAACATTTGGTGTCAGTCATATGTTTCTCACTATTTTTCTGCCTGAGCATAGGCTCAGAGAACACTTCTCTCTTGCCAGAAATACTTCCTGGCTAATGATTTCTGGGAGTACTTGATCATTATTTTCACAGGGCACTGGGACAGATTCTTTGCATGAGGCCAGCAAAGGAGTCTGTCAGAGTAACAAGAATCTCACCATACCACCACCTAGGAAGGAAGGCCTTTTATATATAGCTTTAGAGAGGCCTGTGAAGGAGGATGATGCCTCTGCTCTACCCAAAAGTAATAGGTTCCTGCTACCTTTGATGAGTCAGGCAATACGCAACATACCTTGGCAAAATCCAAATTTAATTTTGACATGCTGCTCTTTTCATTTCCCTTTCGCGACTGAGTGTGTGTGTTCACACCCATTTACAGGCAGTATTTCACTCTTTGGCAACTAGCAAAGCGATTCCTGAGACTATCAAATCAGCCAGATGAAGACTGACTACTTCTTACTCAAAATATTATGCAGCACAATTCTTCAGTTATTCCCTTGCAAATGAGTCTGACAAGTGCTGTATAATGTGCAAACCGAGTTATACAAACAAAAGCATGAGAGAGCATGAATAGAAATAAATTATACAGAACAAACTTAGAACAGTTGTGAGGCTGCACAGACAGCAATTAGTTGACTGGCAATGCAATAGAAAAGATGAATTTACCATTCAAAAAAAAAACCCTGAACAGCACACATGACATGTACTCCACATGAACCAAAGACAATGGTTCCTCAGACAGAAGAGCTGTATTGACACCAGCATGAATATACTCCCCCCCTCCCTTCCAATGCCAAAAACGTATTTTCTAAGGACCAGTCTCAGGTGGTGACATGAAGACTGCTGAATTCTATCGCCGAGTCATTATGTGACCTTGAGGAAAAAGATTCACTTAAGAGCACAAGGTCTCCATTTAGCTATTGCAGAATAGGTATATAACTATAACAGCACTTAGCAACAACGCAGAAGGGTTGTGAGGCTTAATTAATTGTTAAACGCTTCAAGGTCCTCAGCTGCATAATGGCAATCTTTATTAATAAAGTTCTATTTATTGGCTATCACATCCCTGACTTACATAAATACACCCATCATTATCTTCATAGCAGCTCTAGACATTTTTTTAATTCTTTAATTTTTTGCCATATTGTATCTAAAGATTTATTTTTATGAACTTCTAGAACTGATTGATGGGGAGAGTACACTGTATCAAAACTCCTCATCTGTTCACCCATCGTAGCCCCTTTGCTCTGCCAGGAGTATGTAGGGGGAGCTACCACTTATGAATGTTTGGCCAATTAAATTCAGCTGGACTCTATGCAAAGAGAACAGACATGGCTGTTTTTAAGAATGAATTATTGTTTTTCTCTTACAATTCATAATCTGCTGCAGAAGTTTTACTATTTTCCCCCTCACGAACAATAAATATGGTATCGCCAGTCTGCTTAAACATAGTAATTTTTCCCAAAACAATAAGTGTCATTAAAATAACAATTGGTGCTGCTTAATGCCCTTTAAAATCAGGTTTTAAACACAGGCTTTCTAATGCAAACATCAGAAATAGCTGTTATGCACGACCTGGCCATTGCAGCAATGGAGACAGAGTAAGAACATACACCGGCTCCTACTCAACTCCAAGTTTTCCCATTAACCCACTGACCACTTCTGGTCCACACGGCCCCACAGGAACATACCCATTGTCTCCAATTGAGCAGGATTTTACCCACCAAGTTTAAAAATTAAACAGCACATACAGCAGTCCTTGTGCGTTAAGGATCTTAGAACTGTGAGTGAGTACATAAAGTTCGGTTCCACCTTAATTTAAGTGAAAATGAAATGACAGATTCTGTAGTATTAACCTGGGGTGGGAGGGGAGAGAAATCAATGAATGAAACACAGCAAGGGGGAATTAAAAAATATTATTTATCTTTCTATTTTTGTATATACACTCAGTTCTTTAGGGGAGCTGGGGGGAAAAAATGCACAAATTAACTTTCAATTTGACAGTTGTGAGTGATCAGAGAAGTAAAGTTCTGTACACAATGAAACTAAGAAACTCTGTTGTCTATCAAAAATAAGAGTGAGCACTGTCTTAGGCAGTAACACCTGATCTGTTATTAATCCATACTTCAGAATAGAATTAAAATGTATTGACAGCTTCAAGCAGAAAATGACAACGTACAGGCTCTTTTAAATTCTTAAGGGAAACCCAAAAAAACAAGTCTAAACTCTTTCTTTAAAAATGCCCCAAATTAGTTATCATTAGTTAGCTATTATACATGCCTATATAAACAAATTGTTGGGTCATTGATGAGCTAAACTGCATGAAGCATCTGAGAAGGTGGTGTTTGGAAAGGGATACAACAACTTGGGAGCATTTTGAAGTAACTCACAGATCAGCTAATTCAGTCAAAAGATAACTCACTTGAGAATGATATAATTACTTTCAGTTTGCTTAAAGCCAAGGAAAAGTTGACACAGTGATTAAAAGGAGAGGGGGAGGGTGAGCAAAGGAGGAAAGAAAAAAAAGAGTTACTTTATACTGCTTGAAATTAGGCTGTTCTGAGGCCTCGGACCTGAGCTTATTTGAAGAAAGATTATCTTGACAAATTGGATAAACATTTTGCGCATGACAGGACGCTGATGGAGAGTCTGTTCTGCAAGCACACCTGGGGGATAGTTTGCTTAGTGTGTGACCAAGGTGTTCAGCTAACCCCGAGTCCTCCCAGGGCGCTTTGTTTACCCTGTGACAGGTATAGGCAGATCCGAAGCCGAGGCCTCCATAACAGTTCCTGCAGACTTTGCAGATGCATTTCACTCCCTCCTCCTTGGGATGAAATACCTCTTGGCTAGACTAGCCCACAAAAGGCTCCAGCAGACTTCCACAAACAAGTCTGGGTTTAAGGATGCCTGCAGGACAGCATGCCCGAGGCAGCAAGTGACCAATGCAAAGAAGCTGTTATATCTCCATCCCTCATCCTCTTACCCCTCAGCATTGACTAGAAGGGAGCTCTCCAACACCCTAGTAGAGTCAAGTAGTGGAAGAAAAACCATGTCTATAAACAGCCTACTGGTTAATTAGCAAGAGAATGAGCATTACCTGTATAGACTCTTCATTTTCCCGCGTCAGAAAACCAGGATGCAGAAGTCAGCATGGCTGTTTTGTTCTGCCTTCACTTTGATGTCAGAGACCAAGTAACAGAGGACACTAGACCGAGGTGGTGGCTGATGACCACTGTACAGGTTGTTGACACCTGCTAGCATCACCTAAGACTCTTTTGTCCAGGCAGGCAGCAAGCAAATTTTTGCCTCTTACAACAGAAGCAGTTGTACTGGAAGCTAAATCTTTGCAGATCCCAACAATCTACCCTCAGAGCTTTTTTCATGTGTTTGAAGTCAGGGATTTCTCTTCTCAAATCCCTCAACTTTCCCAAAGATGACATGCAACCCTCCCTGCACCTTTTTGGAGTGAGCTGGTTTCCAGCTGAATGAGCTCCGGCCCTATGGCAAAGTGATTCAAAGACAAGCACTAATGCCAGAGCAAAACGGCAGAAGGATGGAGACAGAGACATTGGTAAAAGAGAAACAATTTAGAGAAGTTGAATTTGTTATGGGAACACTCTTTAGGACTAGAGGTTTACACTAGCAGATGATGAAAGCTCAGTTCAGAACCTGTTTTTTTTCCAAATGCCAAAAATCTTGGCTGAAGACTGTTCTCACAGAAGTAAAAAAATAACCAGTTCCCTAGATAAACTCTCTCCCTAGCTGAGTTTCATTTTGGCTTTTGCCTGCTCTTAGTCCATGGCTTAAAGTTTGCCAGTTCAGTGTTCTTGTTTCCCTGAGACCATGTACTGGTGTGCTTGACCCAGGTAACACAATTAAGTGTTCTGCAAAGCTGCTATCAAGCAGTGTGGGGAGCAAAGGATATCCATTTTACACTCTGGCAGCACATCATTCCAAACACTAATCCTCTACCTTGCCCTAATCTCCCTTGTTTGGGGACAATTGGCTTCCTCTACCTCTTCTTATTCACAAAACATTTTAAGAGGGGAGATGAGGATTGGGCATCTAAAATTAACATCTTGGATTGACCCTTTGGACATCAGCCATGGATGATAATAAATTTTAGATGGGAATGGCCCTTAATGCTTCTACCTCGTGTCCACTAGACCATGAAGGCAACTAAGCACTGGTGACATTCCATATAGCACAAAGATGTTAATATTGCTTACTGGACCAAGGCAGGACTATAGAGATGTTTGTGGCATTTATTCTGAGCGCTAAGAAAGGGCCAGTTCCCTGAAGCAACAATCAACCACTTCTGTACCACATCAATAAATTATTATTCTTCCTTTCTGACTAGCAGTGACAAGCAAACAAAACGAAGCCAGAGCTGCTCTGCAGCAAGGCTGTGTCAGCTAACACAGATTTAATTTAAAACCCACAGAAGAAACAAGGAAGCACTACCAAATACCTCAGAAATGTTTGAAAGAAACTATTTTTAACTTGGGGAAGGGGGGGTACCTTCATTGATTTTGTCTTTCGAACCTAGTTTTCCAGAATAGCTGCCATCACTGTGTTCAAAAAGCAGCAATCAAAGCTGTAAAAGGTGTATTAAAATTTCTTTCCTCCAGAAAGCATTTTTGCCCAGGTGATTTACATTCCCACATCTGCTCAGGCAGGACACCCCAAAGGTAACACACATTTCTCTTGCGAGTTATGACAATAGCTCGGAATAACTTCAGATAGTGCTCCCCATGTGAGATGTAAATAGGTGGATGGAGATAAATCACCTCCACCCAACAGGAGTAGTGTGAGCCTTTGCAGGCAGACTTGGACTCAGCAAACAAGTACCATCATTAGAAAGTGATTTAAAACAAAGGAGTTGAATGATAGGAAATAAGTATTTTTCCAGGATGTAACAGCCTAAAGGACACAACCAGAAAGTTAATAAGCTCCTAGAAGTAGCTGTGTATCTCCAGCTTTCCCTGAGGTGTATTTAGCTGATGAGAAACGTTCTCGTGATGCAACTCTTGCATCTTGTATTTCATTAGTTGAGTGTGTTGTCAATATCCTGACAGGAGGGATTTTCTTTTCAGGTTGACTGAAATAGAATTAGGACATTATTTCATTCCAATTCATACAGTTATTAATAAAAAGCAATTTTTCCTTATTTGCCTGTGATACTATACTGCACACACAAAAAGAACAATGGTTGTCAAAACCAGAGTCAGCCAAGCAGGAATGTTCTGGCTTTTAACGTACATGACGATGTGAACCATTGTCTCCCAGCTTACACGGCCATGGCTGCATGAGCACTCTGCAGTCAGCGCATCTCTGTTTACAGGAAGGAATCCAAGCTACAGAGGAAACAATGACTTTGCAGTTTAATGTAAATCCTCAGGCACAGATGAGGAAAAAAAAGCAACTTAGCATCTTAGCACAAGAGAGGATATTTAATGATCTACCATCAGACACCAAAACTTGATGCAGACCTGCCTGATATTAGGCATGTGTCTCAGCCATAAGTGTCCATTTTGATGGAACAAGACACTTTCATTATTAAAGTCTTTTCTCAAACAGTTTCTTCTCTCAATTCTATTCTCTCATTTTCTCTCCTCAATTTTTTTTATTGTTTCAGCCAAATTTTAATTTTCAGATGGAAAACACACAAAATAAATTTAATTTTATCTGAAAAAAATAATCTTTGCACACAAAATTCTCCACAAACTCCCTTTCTGCAAAACTCCAAGTATCTTGACAAAACTTCCAAAAGGAATCAAAATAAAGAAAGCCAAAGTCACCTTTGCCTTTAGATAAGTTTTGCATTTCCCCTTCAAGTGATCCCCAAGTTTCTGAACATCACACGTTTGTACTCGAGAGGTGAAAGTCAGACAGCAGTATGTGACCCTGAGCAGTGGTGAGATTGGTGTGTTTACAAAGAACTTTCCATCAGCACAATATATCAATCTCCAGTGATATAGAATTAGACTTTCAAAAGTAGGTTTTCTTCTTAAAAATAGCACTTGCATGATTTCTAAAAATGGGACAGAGAACTGTGCCAGCAGGATGGCTGCAAACAAGCTTCCTCTATATATTCCAAGTGCAAAGAGCAACAAAGCTGCAGCATCCCTGCTTATTCTCAAAGTTTTGAAAACACACATTTCAAGATCACCTGGGACCACTAACTCGATTTAGGTGGTCAACCCACTCTTGAAAAAACAACAACAACAAAAAAATCTGTTTGTCAATGCTTTTGCTACCTGGTCTAGCTAAAGTTGGCTCGACAAACACTATGTACTCACACCTGCACATCATCCTTGGGCGATTTAGAAAACATTCTCTGTATTAATACTGTCACAATATAGTTCATTCCTATTTTGTGGTGGGTTTGTGATTGTTTGGGTTTTTTTTTTTAAATATTATGTGTGATTTTTAATCTCATAAACAAAACATTCACAGCTACAACTAGTACCCTCTTCCCTTACACTGTACATTAGGGTGTACCCACCCAGAATATCTATCAAAGGCCATTACGCAAGAGACAACCAGTCCTTTATAGCAGAAATGGTCTGAGCCCCATTAGCCGAGCAGACAGGCATGTTTCGAGCACAGATCCCGGAATATAGGGAAGCCATTGTTTTGCTTTGGAACAGGCCAGGGAGCCTCCATCACATGAGGGAAACCTTTGATGTCCCTTGGACTTAGACAGCGAGCCCAAATGAAAGCAAAGGGCAGAGCAGCTTCTGCTAGGCAGGGCGGACTTTTCCTCTCTCTCATGATGACGGAGACCTTCTGTAGGAACAAAAGATTCTCGAAGTTCTTACCAGAGAAGAGACAGTCCTGACTGGCAGGACAGAAAACAAGGGCTGTATAGGCACAGTGTCTGGCAAAATGACTGACTACCAGCTCTGAGTACAAAACAAAGATACCTGGTCTTATGACTGAAGACAAGAAACAGAGTGCTGTGGGTAAGCGTAAACATCTCTATGTAAATGTACCGATATTTTGCAGCTCTAAACCACTTTTATACTGAGTTGACTCAGCAGCAAAGCCACAACCAATGATCTTCCTCATCACAACATTTAAGCATAAAAGTGACAAGACATGACAATACGAGCATCTTGAGGACTAACAAGGTAAATCTTTAACTTTCTGGAGCTTCTCCCACAGAAGACCAATTCGGCCATCCTGAGGATTTAGTTTAGCTCTGTACAAAAATCAACATGTGAGCCACAGCATATGGGACCACAGCCAGAAGCAAAGCCTGTAAGCTCACAACAAGATCTGAAGTCTTTCTTAGTTTCCAACTTGCTTCCAAAATTTCTAAGGTTGGTGGCAATGGTGCTTTCTGTCACTTCAGATCTGTTTTTAAAACAAGAAATAAATGCATATTTCCTTATGTTACAGCTAGACAAACACAGCGGCTGGCTACTTTGCACAGTGAACAGCAACAAAAGCTGCTGAGTCTCTTGGATGGTGCATTTCCCAGTCGCACTTCTGGACACTAGTCAGACTCAGGACTCACAGAGCACTTAGATGGGGTAAGGCTCAAAATATCTGCCAGACTTTAAACTGCATTTGGCCTTATGAGGGTATACCTTCTCCAGCCCTGTTGGGGGGAGATGGGAGAAGAGAGGCAGGAGGGAAGAAAAAGTTAAACAATTCACTTTTGGGACAAAACCATGCATAGGCTTCTCTGCTCCAGGCTTGAGTCTAAATTCCTACCCAAATACATACCTTCATGTACACAATGTAAATAAGTCTGGATTTGAGCTAGATCCTCATAACGCAGATTATTTTTAAACAAAAACAACCATGCATCATTGTGGGACACAGTTGTTAAAATTCTGAGGCAACTGAGAGATAAATATGGTAATCTATTACATAAACAGTCTGTAAACCACTTTGTAATCTTGGTGACAATAACCCACTATTAAACATAAGAGTGGTAAACTCTGGGGGAAGCATTTGAAATAAAGCACAAGCAGAACACGTACCACAGATTTTATTTTTGTGCCTTTACAAGCCAAATGCTCCATTCTGACTCAGTGAAAGAAGTCAAAAGCATTCTCCAAGCAAACAGCTCTTTCTGCTTTATTCCCTCATGTGCATTCATGGAGCAAGATGTTTTGTACTACATTTCTGCATGGTGAGGGCTTATTTTTGTTGAATCACATTCTTGGAGTGCTGGATTAATGCACAAGTCAGATGAGCATCTAGAAGGCTTGGGCAGACCCCTCATTTCCAGATTAACAGAACTATTCAGGAAAATTCAGGAAACTCAGATTCATTTTTTTAGTGATACATGAGAATTCATTCTGCATAATCTACAGACAACATAAACAGTAAGCTCTAAGTAGACAGTACTTGCTTTTGTAACAGGAAGCAGAAACCCTGATTTGTAAACTTAACTCCTATTCAAGTCAGAAAGCCTTAAACCAGAAGTGAGAATCTTTTTCTCAAATCAAACTTTGCCCTACAAAGCCTTTTTTAATGCGTCCAAATACACCAATCCAACAAGCATGGAGATGTCTCTCAAGACACTTTAATTAATAGTTATCAAAGCCAACAAGACTCTTCCTAATTTTTAGAGGTTTCATAGCAAAACAAGATATCAGAAGACTTATTATTCAGGGCTGGTGTCTGTTCATTTTTGTTACAGTGCCAAATTCTATCCCTGAGACCATTTGCCTCTGCGCTGGCACATCATGCATGCTGTTGCCTTTTTGCTCAGTAGGTTTTTTTCTGTTCCAACAGTGCACTAGCACAAGCAGAAGAGAAGTTTCTTGGGAGGCCAAACTCAGCCATATCAGCACACCACCCTCCGCTGCAGATCCTATTATTCTGGCATTACTATTCGCATCCCCCCCACCCCGACAGAAGTACGCTAATAAGGGGCTTGATGAAAAACGAACAAAACTAGTCTGCTAGAACTTCATGTGAAATGTTGACCCAAGAAAAATAAAGCGTGCCTCTTAGATATACATCTGTCCACTTTGCACAGTAGATAGCAGGGGGCCTGCTGCAGGTGCTAAGGAGAGGAGTTTTAGCCAGCTTCCAAAGTTCATATTGATAAATCATAAGCATATCACACCAGCCATCTGCACACACCTAGTCACATCTGCAAGTCATACGGAGGCCTTGCAAGGAGCTGAGGGAGGTTTTACATACAGCTGAGCAAACCCTTCCCTCCTCCATCCATGCTGGAATTTCAAATCCCTCTCGCTAGTTCAGCTCTCGTACGTTTGCCAAGAGGAACCTCCCTTGTTTCCACCAGGTCCCATCTCAAGCTCTTTCTTTCAATCTTGAAACTCACAAGAAATGACACTGCTCACCAGCACCATTTTCAACTTACTTCACATCTACTACAAAGTGCCTACTCAATAGACACTTTCTCCCTGTTTGAGACTGCAAAGCCAGATTCACCCAAAGAAGTTTGGGGACCAATATAAACAAATCTCACAGCTCACTTGGCCTATATCTCAATCCCCATGTCACTGTTCTTTCTTTCTGCAAAGACTCAGCATCCACTTCCACAGACTAACATAAAAAAGCATCAGGGTAAGTATGCACTATTCTCATTAATGATAAAGGAGACAGTAAATGTAATAAGCTTGTTCAGAATATTTAATGCAAACAGGCACCAACTCAAAGGACTTCTGCACATGTTTAACACCATTGCTAACACATAAAACCAACCTTTAGCTTTAAAGACAGTCTTAAATACATTTTGCTAAACAGGGAAAAGTCACATGCATGAGGGCACTGGTGAATTAACACCATAAGGCTGAAATCTCAAAGACTGGCAGAAGTTTTGTTTTTTCCCTTCTCACTCCTAGATTAAACTCCCCTTTAGATAAAAAACACCTAAATGAAGTTTAACTTTTGCCAACAGAATCCTCTTCTAGATTATTTTGTTTTTCTTTTGCATAAGCCTATGACTTTCACATAATCCACGAGCAAATAGCTCTATTCTGTAGATTAGAAATTATAAAAGACCATGTAATCAGCTGACAAAGAACTGAAAACAACCCCAGAGGAAACGCAGAGCTGCTCTCACAGGCTCACAATGTGCTGCTCTGTCAGCCTCCCACTCTTTCTGCAGATACTCCTGACATGTCTTGTATCATTACTGGACTTTATGAATGGGACCGTAGAATGTTTACTGGTGAACAATCAGAAAGGGAAGGAGCTTGGTATCACGGACAAGGGAGCTGCTTCACTGTCCGCTGACCAGATCCAAGCAATTAGTTCACTGCTTTCTCCTACCACCAAGTACAAATCACAGCTCGACATTGTATTAAAGACTGAATTGTTGCTCATTTTTGAACAAGGATGCTTAAGAAATTCAGCTATTGTAACCTCAAATAAACTGCACATGGTTTGGTGGTTTTATTGAGTTCACATGTATCTAAATGTTTAGGTACTTACACAAAGTCTCATCGACTCTTCTTGGGCCAGAAAAGTCAGCTGAAAGTCTCACCAAAGAAAGTTGCCCCCCAGAGGCTACGACTCTTCCCACTTCTGCTGTGGACAAGCACAAGTTCCTGCCAGTGAACTTCCCTGCTCCTGCTTTGCTTGCCCAGTCACACACACGTAAGCTACAGATTGCACCCAAGGGAAGGGAAAGCCCTGTGGAGAGATTTTATTTGCAAGTCTGAGAGGTAACAACACTGCTAGTTGTGCAACATATCACAAATAAGCGTGAGGAACCCAGTCTAAGTGTTCCTATTGACAGCTGCTCTTTTTAAGCCTGAGGAGCAGTTTCACGTAAATTTGAAAAAGGTCTTTGAAAACAGCAGCCTTACAGGCTTCTGGGAGCAGCCAGCTCCGATACAAGGAACACCACAGCAGATAGAAAAGATGCAGCATGCACATGAAGCACAGCACCCACAGACGAGAGAAACTCCACAATTCACCCTGCCTGCAGGAAACATTTCAGCAGAGCTCAGAGCCCCACAAGAGTCTCACCAGGATGGGCAGATCCATATGAGAAGCTTCCTCCTGCTTATGGGACAGCTCATTTTGCTTAACCTTTTTCCTGGGTTGAGCTTGCCAAGTCATGATGTGTCCAGGGCAATATCTGGCTAATCAATAAATATCTTCAGATATTATTAGTATCTCAGCACCACTGTGACTTGGCTTGCAGGGTGTCTGGTGGGACCAGCCCTATGGGATCACAGCCAGGGCAATTCTCCCATTCTGCTGATAACGAACACAGCCATCAGGGATCACAGGGCCAAGAGGCTCATCATCAGTGTGTAGGGGAGGACATTTTTTGAGAACCTGGGAACCAGAGGGCTTTCCAAGGTGATTAAGTATTGGGTATTTTGAGGAAGGAACATCAAAACACCAAATCAAGTAAGTGTGCTCTGTTGACATCAAGCCTCCTAGCTCAGTTCACATGGCCAGGGGTGATCACTGGTGGTGGTGAAAGCAGAGACCTGACCACCAGCAGTCATTAAAAATCCCATAGCACTTTGCCAAGGGAAGGGATGCTGTTGAACTGCAGAACTGCTTTATACTCACTAGATTTCTTGGTGAGGTGCATGCAAGATGCTTACCTTGGAGATAAGCAAATAGGGAAAAAATTACTCACAAGCACTTGCTTGAATACAAAGAAAACGAAGTTTTAATCTCTTTATAACCCTCTTGCATTCATTTTCGCTAAGCTTCAGAGTCCTATGATTACTAGGGAACGTTTTTATAAGTGATTTTAAATACTAGAATGTTCAATAGAAGTATGAGTAGGATATTATAAAACTCCTAATTCATGATGTCTTGTGGAGCTACATATCTAGAAAGGAAAGTAATACCGTCTGCCACGTAATTGCTCGACATCAGCAAATGACAGATTTTGGTTGGACCAGGAATAATTATAGCGCAGACATATAATCATTACACAATGTTTCGAAAAAAAGTTTGTCAAATTCATTATTATCTCTCCACTAAGTTAATACATTTATCATACTGTAAAAACACATATACTCTGTATGCATTCTTAGGTATGGAATATAGTTTTCCAGTTCACAAAAGCACAGTTACTTTAACAAGTTCATGGAAACTAATATCACCTGATCATGTTTTAAGAAAAGAAAACGGCAAAGACAGATATAAGACAAAAGCAGCAATATCAAAGATGACTTAGACAATCCATAGATAAATCCAATTTGGTCTTTATATTAAGAGTTTGGCCTGTTTATTGTCTAGTTTAGTTGTTCAATCTTTGCAATTCAAGCTTTTTTCCAACATCTTTTGATATCTATTTAATCAGAAAATATTTTTATTCTGCCTATCTACCTCATGATCTGAGGAAACGTGCCCTCAAACACTGAGATTTGTACAGCAAGCGGAGCTGAAAACTGAACTGATCCCATCACAAGCAAATTACTTGCTTTCTGACTGGGGAGGCAAAACTTCACTTAATCTGATGGCAAATAACGTGCATTTCTCGAGCAATTCCTACTTTGACTAATCAGTCAGGCTGATGGATGTTCAGCACTTACCTTAATGCAGATTTTTGCTTTAGCTAACATTTGTAGAAACAAAATCAATTACAAGCTGGAGATTACTGGGCTGATGGGCTTTCATGCTATTGCAGTTGACCGTGCAATTGGGTTTCTAAGTGACAGACACCACAGGACAGTCTCAGCTTGGCAAAATCCTCCTTACTTTTCCACTTATCTAACTTATTCTTCATTCAGCGCTTTAATTTTCCCATCCTTGGCCTTGTTTTCTGAGCCATCTAAGCAGAGTGCATGCATGTGCATGTGTTTCGCTCTTTCCTGATGAAGAAATACCTGCATTCAGGTGCCTTCAGCACAGCAGGCCACCACCTGCTGGCACAACCATCAGGACAATTACAATATTATCTTCATGACTAGTGAATGTTCAAATGTGGAAGCGCTGCACGAGGGAAGACTTTGGATGAGGAAGCTGCACAGAGGGTTGTTGGTCAACACAAAACAAAGCCTAGCAATGCTCAAGAACATACTAGAAGTCTTCACAATTAATGCTTTTAATCAGCATGATCCAGAGAAAAAAAGCATTGCTGCAGTTAAATATTTTTAGATGCAAAAGGTTCCTACTTCAATGGATTGTCATTGCTCCCCCCACCCAGTCTCTTATTATACAGTATATATTTACCAGCAATTATCATAGTCCTGTTTTGACTTGTTCCTTTCTTAGAACAACAGTTGTACAATTAGGAGTCCTCCCTATCCATGTTAGAAACACTGGTGCTTAAAATCAAACCTTTAACTCCTGTTCCCAGCAGAGCTGGGGAAGGCCCAGCACTTTGCAGAATCAAGCCCAGCAATAAAGATAATATGAATTTAACTAGTTCCAAATGGTCTCATCCATAGACTAAATTAGTATCTTTAGGGGAGAAATCCTATTAAAATTTAAGCAGGTAGATGGCATATGAAAGTAGGAGGGTTGTTTTTTTTTTTCCAATTAGCTAACTGTCTGTAGCCTGGAGCTAGAGTCTCAAATGTTTTTACAACACAGTGATACTCCAGTTCACATCTGTCAGCTGGAATATTTACAGCTTTGTAATTATTCAAATTGTCTGAACTCCAGAGCTGCAAGCTGGATGGCTCAAATGGGGCAGTCTGGCATAAGGTACAGGAATAAGACACTTGCATCCAGTCAGGGTCTAAGTTAGCTTTGGAAAACTAAAGAGCTACAGAAGCCAGGTTCCCCACAATTTACATCTTGCGTTTGACTGTCTCATCTATAACCATTTCTGCAGCTAAGCCACACCATTTCTTCCCCCTCCCCATCCTCCATGGTTTCTTTAGTATTAGAAGTGAGCTGACATTACAGATTTTTCACCGTCTCTGATTAGGAGACTTCCAGAGTATCTCTGACCTGCTTGTAGTCTGCTATCACAAATCTTGTAGAAGCTTGTGGCTCTTCACCAGTTGGTGAGCTTTGGCTGAAGTCAACCAAAAGCACCAGATTTGTTGAGAGAGAGACAGAATCCTCACCTGGGCCTTAACTGCATAGAGCTGCATTAGAAAAATCAACCTGTGGGTCAACACAGCATTGATGAAGCCAAGGCAGCATCAATAGAGAGCAACTCCTTCCAGCTGAGCACCTAAAAGCAGTGGGATGATGAGCACCACTGACCCCAGCAGGAGCACAGAGCAGACCCCAAGGGCTTGGACAGATGGACTTAAAAGACATGGTGAGGCCAAGATTTCACCCACTACACTGAAATGAGCTTTCCTGAAGACTTGCATAAAAACAGAATTGTAGGGATAGAAAATTTGGGGACCTCTTTTCCCCCTTCCAAGAGAGAATTATCTAACTTACTGGCATCTCCTGTTTTAATAACAGCAGCTCCTCTCGGAGCAGGCCTCCTACTGAAATGATGTGTGGCAGCAGAGTTGAGGAAAAAAAAAAAAACAAGAAAAAAATATATATATGTACACACACAAAACTGTTTTCCACCAGCTCCTTTCTCAGCAGATTTTCCCAGTGCATGACCAGTCCTTTGACACGCGCCTACGGGCAGGTCTGGGCTTACAAAGCGTCACAGCGCTGGGAAAGACTCGCGCACAGGGACCATGCCAAGATGGGAGACGCCGTTCTTCATGCAGAAGGTTCTGCAAGTGCATTGAAAAATGTTTACTCTCTGTGTGTTCCTCCCCAGGAACAACACAGATGTGGGTTCAGGTTTTTTTAAGACACACTTGGGTAAGTGCAAATACATCTCTTTTGTAATCAGCCTGGGCTGACCCTGTTTAGCCTGAGGTCAACGACCAGTGGCATCTGACCTGCTGAAGTTAATGCGGCAGAACAATAGGAGAGGGTTGGCAAGGCCTTATCCTATTACCTTTTTGATACCAAATTAATTGTTTTCTCCCTCTCAATGATTCTCTGACCTTTCAGCTATATGTGTTGGTGGCACAGAGTGATGGATTAAATTTAACCAACTACATTTCTTGACATTGTCTCACAGATTTAAAAGTTATTTAGGTCTTCCTTTCAGTACTAAGAGGT
Source organism: Tauraco erythrolophus (assembly GCF_009769465.1). Classification (NCBI taxonomy): domain Eukaryota; kingdom Metazoa; phylum Chordata; class Aves; order Musophagiformes; family Musophagidae; genus Tauraco; species Tauraco erythrolophus. The sequence continues at coordinate 20,842,419 of NC_141475.1, forward strand.
TTAAGAATGTGCTTATGATTGCAAACCCATTTGATAGTTAAAGAAAACTGCAAATATTAATTAGCTTGGGAGTATCAGAGACAAGAAAACCAAAGGAAAGATCACAGTGCTTATTACCAAAAAAAAAAACCCACAAGTAAAGTAGAGAGATGCCTATAAACCATACAAGGCAACTCTAGATGTCTGGTATAACCTTAATTAGCAGTGCTTTATTAATTGGCAAACCCAAAAACATTACTTGTAGAATAAGTTTAATTAGCCAGACTGATGTTTTTCAGATGGAGAAATCCCCCACGATACTTCGTTGGATAAAGAGCTTGCATGGAATAGCTATTTATCCCTGTCACAGCTTTGATCTGATTACATTTTTATTTCCTAGTTGTTGGACCACTTCACCAGCTGGAATAAACTGAGATGACATGGTGGGGACTAACACCATATTAAAAAAAGTTAAAGAAATCAGTTCAGGTTTCAAGTTTTCCCCCACTATGCATCAGTTAAAGCAAAGATTCATGGAAACCTGAATTATGAATCTAAATTTCAAAACATTAAAATTTGCCTGTAGGTGACTGTAAAACATCAAGGCACTAGGCCCAGAGGCGCATTCTTCGCTTGGTTCAGCTCTCCATAGGCAGAAATCCAAGTGTCACGTTCTGTCAGGTTATAACACCCACAGGAGTAAAAATAGTTCATCTTCAGATAACATTTTTTCACCTCTTGTATCTGGCAAGGGCCAAGTCAGCCACCAGATGCAACTCAGATCAGCTCCTCTGACTTCATCTGAACTGGACAAACGGATGTGAATCTGAGGCTACCTCATTTATGGGCTTTACGCGTTCTGGAAAGTAACCTGGCTTGATTCACAACCTCCTTTAGCCTACCCCCTCAAAAAAAAAAATATATTTTGGAAACTTTAGTTCCCATTAAGCACTGGGAATTTAGTTCCCATCTCCCTTGATCCTCTGCATAGTCCAGCTGTTATCTAGCTGAAGCAGCACTATAATTGTTAAGCATATGCTTAACTATTTGCAAGATCACAGCCAAAATGTATTTATTGAACATGTTTTTCCAATAAGCATGCAAGACTACTTTCTTTAGCTGGTGGAGGATATAATCTGATAGGTGCCATCTCAAGATAAAGAAAAAACGTTTGACTGGCTATGTCACAGGAGCCTGTACAGCTACATATTTAGTCGCTCATACCTCAGAGATGTATTCGTTGAGCCATTATAACAAGTGCAATTGCTCTGGTTTAAGCAATATTGAATCACAAGAAAAAAACAGGATCAATAGAAAGTGTTACACCAGCGGTACTACTGGGTAACTTCACTTAGTCAACACAGTTTAAATATTCTCTTAATTCAGACACCAAACTTCAAATATGGATGATCAAGCACATATATATTAGTGAGATGAAGAGCAAAGGATTTCCCGTGACAGCTCTACCGAAAAGTGACAAAAAACTGCCTTAAGGAGAAATTGGGAGAGAAGTAGTAAAAAGCTAATCTTGTTATAAGGACTTATGGTTTATGAAAAAATTCACAGTGTAAGCTTTCTTTAATTTTCCCAAGACATCTCTACCTGCATTTAAGTATTTCTCTTCAGTAAAAACGGAAACAGGAACCTCTGTTTCCAGAATAGCAATACACTTGATTTAAGTCGAAGCAGAATTTCACAGAAACATATTCAGAAAGTTCAGATTCATAGAATCATGGAATGGTTTGGGTTTGAAAGGCTCTTAAAGATCATCTAGTTCAAACTTCCCCCCCGCCACAGGCAGGCACATCTTCCCCTAGATCAGGCTGCTCAAAGCCTCATCCAACCTGGCCTTCCAGGGATGGGGCATCCACAACTTCTCTGGGCAACCTGTTCCAGTGCCTCACTACCCTCAGAGTGAAGAATTTCTTTCTTATATCCAATCAAAATCTCCCCTCTTTCAGTTTAAATCCATGTCCTATATCACCACACACCCTTGCAGAAAGTCCCTCTAATCAGACCAACTTGATGTTCATAACCGATAACAGCAATCAGAATTTTAGGAAGATGAGCGTGATCACCTTCACATTCAGATACCTTTCTAGCTATTCAACAACTTTGTGGACAAACTTTTGGCTTCCACTGACTTTAGTGCAATAGAGACAAGCCCTATGAAGTTATCCTGAAATATTACAACTGTAAATAATTTGAAGGGTGTGGAAAACAGATAAAACCAAATCACCGCTAGAACAAAAATGTACAAAACCACATATCGTGACCTTCCCAGGGCAAAGTTATTAGAGCACCTAGATCAATAACAGGCAAGTCAGAACACTACTTTGAACTGCATTATTCATTTTGGAAAATGATAAAGCTGGCTTAAGCTTAAAAAAAAAAAAGTATTGTTGCCATAAGCTTTAAAAAAAAGGCAGTTTTCAATACTTATGTAGTGCAGTCGCCTTTATTGCTGAATTCGAATGTTAAGGCTTTGGTTTATATATTTAATGGAAAAGTAACATAGAGAGAAAAAAAACAAACAGAAAAGAAGAATTCCCCAAGAATTTTTATAGAGGCGCTGCAGTCAACTCAAAATACAAAATTTAAAAAAAAAAGTTAAAAGGCAAAGATTTGCAGGAAAGTGTCCAAAGTTGCAGGAGATGACATCTGCAGAAAAGATGCAGAAGACATGACACCCCTATCCCTTCTCATCAGCATTTGGGAACATTCAGCACAAAAATCTTTGAGGTCAGTGCAATTTAATTTCTAGTATAAAAATACCTGCTTTAAAAGCCTGCTGCATTCCAGCTAATTCCCCATGAGCTCTCAGTTTGGGTCTAGACTAGTGCAAGTGGACGACACATGACCAACGACCCATGCAAGTCTTCTCTTAAATAGACTATGGAATATGTATGTAATGCAGATGAAGAGACTAACTTTATCCTTTCCTCCATAAATAATGAGGTGAACAAGACCAAATTGGACTTGGAAAGTAATTTTCGGAAACTTTAGACTAGAGGAGACAACTGCAGTTTACTTTTGGTAAAATATGGTATGAATTGGGAGGAGGAGAGGTGGTTGTTGTTAAAGTCCTTACAGAGTATTTCTGAAATAAAAAAGCAAGGACTGTACTCAAATAGAGAGTAATTGCATATGTGTAATGCACAGATTAAAAATACCTATCTTATGACTTAGAAAACATCCCATACGAATTCTATATTTATTTCTCATTTTTTAAAAACAGAGAGAACAGGAAACTTGCTGGTAAAATTACAATCAAAAACATTGACATCACCACTGTCACTGTCCTGAGTACATGATTTCCTAGCCCATCAAGCAACTTAATAAGTGTAACAGCTGACAGCTATAAATATCAACAGCTTAAAGAGACAGCCATGCACTCCAAGATACTTTTCTCCTCGGGATCTAGCACCACACCCACCAGATTTCTATGCAGTTTCTCTTTCAGACTCCAGAAGAGCAAGACTTCGCATTGCCATTGCTGTCAACTTATCAGCCATGGATCAGCCCAGCAAGGCAGGAGAAGCAACCACAAATTCATGCAGAAAAGACCATAATATTCACCATTCTTTCTATGGCAAAGTGATGCAAATTTTTGTCAGCCAGTAAAGCCACCACAGGTAACTACTTTCTTTATTCAAAGAGTGAGGATAAGTAGGAAAAAATGCAGTTAAAGAGAAAAGGAAAAGCATGTGCTAATCACATCTCTCCCTTGAGGGTGGCACTGCATGAACCCAGGACAGAGGAGCTCATGCATCACAGCTGGTTGGAGAAGGCTTTGGGAGACGGGTCCGGCTGCATCTGGCTGGAAGGCGCACACAAGCATCTGTCTGAGCAGTTCCTTCAGCAAAGGGAGGTAAGCCTTACATGGAGGTTATTATTCTGGTATAAAACAACTAGGAAAGCAAAGGAAAAATCTGCCAATATCACCAAGAGCAGCCACCCCCTTAGTGGGTGCTCTTCTGTCAGCCATTATTGCTAAAGCAAGATCAGGCTCACAAAGTCTTGAGCTGGACAACTTTTCCAGGCTGCCCCTTGCCTGCTGTGTAAACACCAAACAAGGCACTGCACCTCCTACACCTCAGTGTTTCTGTCCATAAAGAGAGTGAAACAGCCCCAGTGGATCTCTTGAACGTCTCACAAACAGAGTGGGAAGAGAGCCGTTGTTACTCAAACGGAGCACAAGTTCAGTGAAACGATTGCCTTTTGCAGTTCCATTTTCAAACAGCCATATCTGGTTGGTTCTGTCCAGCCATCACTTCACCAGAGCAACAAAACCCCTGCAAACCCTGGAGGTTTTGGTGCAACACGCAACTTGGTTGATGTCTTTCACACACTCACATGCTGCCATCAACTCGAGAGCGCACCAGACCCTGGGGAGAGGCCGCAGACAGGCATCCCTTGCACCATCCCAGGCCCCATCCTTCATCTCACCCTGTCTCTCTTCCTGCTGACTTGCCCAGCGCCATTTTATTAAGATTGCGGCTCATCGAGCATTCAACAGCACAGCTCCTCACACACTTCAAAATAAATCAGCACATTGCTGCTACCCTGGCTCCCTTGCCCTCAGCTTTCAATTAAATTTAGAATTGACTTTAAAAGTACAACCTGAACATAATGTGGTCCAAAATGACCTTGTTACACCTTTCCTTACCTTCCTGAGCAGGGCTCTTGTACTCCAGCTCAGAGTTTAAAACCTAGAAACATGAATTTGCTCTAAGCTCCTGTGGCAAACTACAAGTCTCAAGCTGTTTAAAGTCTTTAAAGGTACATCCAAAGCTGAAGTGTGCTCTGCAGAGAGAGATCTGGGAGCCCGGGTCCAGCAGCTTTCAGCAAGATATTTAAAACCTTCCCGCGAGTTAAATGTTTTTTCCCCCGATTTATTTTTTGAACTCTTAACACAGTAATAACTACATCTTGTTATAGCAACACATTAGTCATTACAAAAATTAATAAGGATAAGTTCCGCACAGATGAGGAGCCAAAAGCCGTTTGTACACAGCACTTACCTTGACTCTCTTTTCTTTAGTTTCTTCCTTGTTGTTGCTGGAGAAGAAAGACAACCACGTTTGAGGTGTTCCTGACAAAAAAAAAAAAAAACCACTGTATGAGTAGGCCAGAAGGTAATTAGATCAAACTGATGACACACTTTTTGTGTTTTAGAGTTGTGTTTGGGGACACTAAAAGGTTTGTGTGGCAACTGTCCTCCCTGTACCTGGTTTAAAGACAACAGATGACCTTTAATATTCACGCAGATACCACCATCTTTCACACACGAGCCCCAAGACTGAAGCTCTGGCTCTCGCAGCAGGTGCTGCGGGCCAGAGCAGCACTGTGACCCTGGCTCAGTCACCAAGGAGCATCAGCCCTCCTCATCCTCCACCGGAAAGTGTTTTTCAAAGCAGTGGGAGGGCGTGCAGGGGACTCACGGGGTTGTGAGCTGCCTGATCCCCAGCTCCCAAGCAATGCAAAAAAGCACTTATGTGGGACAGCCAGAAAAAGAAGTTACCTTCACCAACCCCACCACACAAACCTTTCTTTGGGGGCTGAAACAGGACTGCAGTCACTGATCATTAATTTCCCACATGCCCAGTGTCTCCACTAAAGCTGTGCTCCATCCCTGCTACCAGGAAAGGACACAGCTCCAGACCAAGAAGAGACCAGTGCTGCTGCTCCCAGTGCTGCGCACTCATCGCACATCCGTGCTGAGCCTCGGACCCCTGGTTCCTTCTGCTGCTCAGAACAGGAACCCCAGGTGCTGTTGGGAATCTCATGGGCATTTGGGGTGGGCTTCAAAACCCCCACTCTGCAGCTACAAATGTTTCTAAGGCACGAATTAATAAAGGGCAGGTCTCCAATCCCAGCCAGGAAGGCAAAGCTAGAAATCATTCCCTAAGTGCACAGGCCAGTAGACAGACAATCCAAGGGTTGCTAACAGACTGATATTTTCTGTGTATAACCTACATCTGGGATTCTTGATGGGCAACACAACCGTCTTTACCGTATGCTGTTCCAGTACTGAGCACTAAGAGGTTTCACTGGCTACAGAAGGACCAGACCACGGCTCCCTAGATTATTCCTGATTTTTACAAAATTAACTTACTTCCCATGCTATTTTTCAGAATACCCCTGGGACTCCTAAAACCACTCACCGTTTCAGTTGTAACACAGGCCACCTTGCACTTCTCTGTCCTCAGTGAGGTGCAGGATGGTGGTTAAGAAGATATTTATTATCAAAGCAACAAACTTTGTTTTATTCAACTTCCAGTTCTGACACAGCGCCACTATCTCAGATGAAGAATATGTGTTTTCTGAACACAGAATTAACTTTGCAGCCATTTGAAACTAAACACATGACTTATTTTCAACTTCAGTACAAACTTGTACCTTAAACTCAATTGTTTCAAAAAAAACACTACCAGATTTAAGTCCATTTGCAGGTTATGCACACAATACGCTTACAGCAACATTAAACACACAAACCACCTCTCACAGAAACAAACTTAGTATTTGCCCATCCTTCTTCTAGAACCAAGATTTTTTTTTTCTTGTTCCCCAGAAAAACAAAAACACTTCTAAATTATAAGAAAAACCCCTACAGATAGCACTAAAAGTAAAAATCCTTACCTGGAAAGGAAACAGCAACTGTTGGGCACCAACCAGACCCACACTAAGAGGACTGCAAGCAAGCAGGTGGCATAAATTTCCTACTAATGAAAACCACAGCTGGGATCGATTGAGTTGGGTTAAGAAGGGTCTTCACTGAAGAAGAAAGTTTCCTATTCGCAGCCTTAGTTGATGCACCAAACAGCGAGGCCCAATATTCAGCACCATGAGAACAAAATCCTATTGCTTGTGCTTAAGATGTTACCACTCATAATTAAAGGTTGTAACAGGACCATGCTTCATATCGACTGGTGAATTGCGGTAATCCTAAATTCATTTCATATATGGGCAATCTCAGTGCCATGACAGACGGAGCTTGAGTGGCTCCAGCTGTGGTAACGTCAGAGGTTATGTCCCCAGCTTGCTGATGTTGCACCTTTGTTGGGAGCTGCCACCACTTGAGACAAAGGGCAGCCTCAAATGCTGCAGTTCAAACACCCCATATTTGCAAAAAGCAGATTTACATGAAGAAGTATGGACAAGAATGGTCAGAGCATGGGCACATGTTTTAGCACCTAATAGTGACCTCCACAAATGCAGAGGGCTGAAGAAAGTGGTCAAGGCTGCAGATGGTCTGTGTAGTCAATGGCATTATACAGATACTGAGAAGCTGAGGCTACCCATCAAAGTCTACTGATACAGGACAGCTCTATCTTTGCATAAAGTTAAAAAATTAAGGCCAGTAGACAAGCCTTGATAAAAACAGGGAGGGAGGCGAGGCACAAACCTCCCTCTGTGCAGCAAATGGCTCTGCCTGGCACCCTCTGCCCTTGTGCCTCACCTGAAGTAGCCGGATTGCTCAAAAGTCAGGACAGCTGCGCTGGACTGAGAGAGTTTAAACCAACGCTGGGGATACGGCAAAGATTGATACTAGTAGCGCTATGGCAAATTTCCTCAGCTGGTAACTGGTAACGCAGGGTTCATTGGGTGTCCACACCTGCAGAGGATGTGCAGGTGCTCCAGTTGCTGGTCAAGGCCAAGAAAGACCTGATGGCTACAGATGTGCTATGCTTTGCTTATAGAAAAATGTGGTGTTTCTTTTTTTTTTTTTTTTCAACAGCATCAAGTGCTTATATAAACTTCTGATTAAAAAGTCAAGATTCATTTGGGTCACATTAAATGCACCTTGCCCATTCTGTGAGGATTTCAGACTATATTTTTTATTCCTGCAATACCACAAGTCTAAAACATTAAAACTCTTCACAGAGCGTGACATAATAAAACAGCTTGGACCCGAGTGCTCTGCCAAGCGTAACACCGAATCTTCCAAAGAGTGAGGTTAGATAAAGCACCAGATATGAGGCAAATTCTTTACTGAAATAAAACACCAAACATTTCTCCTTGGCTGGCAACAGGTGAATTCACAGGACAGGTTTCCTTATTCACAGAAGTTTCTTTTATAGCAAATTTTCCTGCAGGTTTCCCTGCCTCCCAAGAAAACTCCGTCGTGCAATATGTTTAAAATGTTATCAGCTTAGAAAAAAATAACACTGTTTTAAACTGATGGGAAAGGAGCCCATTGGCTCTAAAGTTACCATCCCTAAGTCGGGCACCCAGTGCTGTTTGGGGCCTTTGTTCAGGGTAAATCAGCCGTCGAAAATCAGCCCTCCAGCTCCCTGCGTGCGCTGCGGAGCAATGACCGGGAGAGTCTCGTGCAGCCCAGTTTGGTCGCTCATTACCTGTTCAAACACCTTGTGAATACCCGTCAGAGGAGGGAGAGCTCACCTCCCGCTGCCGGGGTCCCCCCTGTGCTCCCCATGGCCACCACAGCCACCACCACCAAAACATGTTCTCAGCAAGGGCAGGAGTCATTTGTTCCCCACAGGGACAGAGCTTCTGTCTTTTCTCCTTCCTTCCTTCCTTCCTTCCTTCCTTCCTTCCTTCCTTCCTTCCTTCCTTCCTTCCTTCCTTCCTTCCTTCCTTCCTTCCTTCCTTCCCCACAGGGACAGAGCTTCTGTCTTTTCTCCTTCCTTCCTCCCTTCCTTCCTCCCTTCCTTCCTCCCTTTCCTTCCTCCCTTTCCTTCCCCACAGGGACAGAGCTTCTGTCTTTTCTCCTTCCTTCCTTCCTTCCTTCCTTCCTTCCTTCCTTCCTTCCTTCCTTCCTTCCTTCCTTCCTTCCTTCCTTCCTTCCTTCCTTCCTTCCTTCCTTCCTTCCTTCCTTCCTTCCTTCCTTCCTTCCTTTCCTTCCCCACAGGGACAGAGCTTCTGTCTTTTCTCCTTCCTTCCTTCCTTCCTTCCTTCCTTCCTTCCTTCCTTCCTTCCTTCCTTTCTTCCTTCCTTCCTTCCTTCCCCACAGGGACAGAACTTCTGTCTCTTCTCCTTCCTTCCTTCCTTCCTTCCTTCCTTCCTTCCTTCCTTCCTTCCTTCCTTCCTTCCTTCCTCACAGGGACAGAGCTTCTGTCTTTTCTCCTTCTTTCGTTCCTTCCTTCCTTCTTTCTTGCTGATGATGATTTCCTGCACACCATGGGTAACGTCCAAAAGGTGTTTTACAGACCCTAAAGCTGAAGGTGGGGCAACCGCCAGCAAATCCCAGTCCATCTTTCAGAAGCACCAAAGCCTACGAGTCGTTTTTACTGAGGACTCGTGTTCACCACGACTGAAGTCCCGCAGCCCTACACTTCACCTGCCTCAGCAGGATGGGGAACATGAGCGTGACTCCGCGGCACCGCAGAGACGCCGGAAGGGGAATTTATTTCCCAAATGAACACCCGAGAAATGAATGTGATGCTCCCGAGGCCTTCGCTCCCGTTCCTTACACCCTCCCGAAACACTGTAGCGATCCTTTCAAAAAGATTAATGTAAAAAGGTTTGTGAGAATCGCCGGGCGTTTTTGCTGGCACGGCAGGGAAGGGCGTGAGGGCTCTGAGGAGAGACCCTGCCCGTCCTCGTGCCCGTGCCCGGGCCCGGCCCGCGCCTGTCCCCGTGCTTGTTCCCGAGCTCGTGCCCGCGCCTGTCCCGTGCCCGTGCCTGTCCCGTGCCCGTGCCCGTCCCCGTGCCCGTCCCCGTGCCCGTGCTGTCCCCGCGCCTGTGCTCGCGCTGTCCCCGTGCCCGGCCCGTGCCCGGCCCCGCGCCTGTCCCCGTGCCCGTGCCCAGCCTGTGCCCCAGCAAACAGTCAGGGCCGCCCGGCCGGGCCGGGCTCCTCACCCGGGCATCGAAATGAGGCGCCCATGGGCTGTTTCCTGGGAAAAGGTTTGGGTTTTTTTTCCATCAAAACCTCACCCAGGGCGCGGGGGGCGGATGCTCGGGAGGCGTTTGCCGGCAGCACCCCCTCCCTGGCGGGGCCGCATCTGCCAGGGAGCGGAGGTGAGTTCAGTCTCTGTGTGGCACTGTGGTATAAGTGACCGCTGTTGTGAAGCGGGGGGGGGGGGGGGAAGGAAGAAGGGGAAAAAAAAAAAAAAAAGCTTAAAATTTTGCAAGAGAAAACAATCCTCCCGCGGACAGCGGTAAATAAAATAACAGCAGTGGGGTGATTTGCAACCATGTAACGGGCTTTTGTCTGGGCCTATTTCTCTCTGCCTTGAGGGTTTCTGTGTTCCCTCTCTGCAGGATCCCAATGTTTCGCCCTCCGGCTACAAAGGCTGAGGGCTGCAGCCCCTCCCCCGGCTGCTCACCCCCAATCTGCCCATGCTGCGCCTCCCTCCAGCAGCCTGAAGGGCTCCGGTGGGGTGCAGGGCACTGCAATTTAGGATTTCTGTGGTACTGCTTGAATTTTCAAGAGTGCTGGTCTAGGACTTGCCAGGTTTAAAAATAGCTTTTACTCATCTTTTTAACTCTTTTTTCCCCTGAGTTCACGTTAAGCCTGTTGGGCATTTTGTTCCCTGTAGGAAAGTTAGAGGTATTTATAAGTCTAATTAGAGGCATTTATAAGAGTGATTAGTGTGAAGCATCAGCTGCTGGGCTTTCTCCGTGTGTGTGTGTGTGTGTGTGTGTTCACACATGGATGCAACACTACAGTTTACAATTTGTTCCTGTGCATGAAAGCTGTGAAATGTCCTTAATTCCCCTGGCGCTGATGGCAACAGCGGCACTGCTCTGTGCAGGGGCTCAGCATCACACAGGATTGCAGCCCTGGGTAGTGGCTGGTTTTGCACTGGTTGAGCCTCCCTGTATATTCGTGCAGTGATGTAGGAACAAGTGAATGAGCGGAAAAAAAAAAAAAAAAAGAAGAAGAAAAAGAAAAAGGATATATTTGCTGAAAACTACTGTTTGACTCCTAGGGACAGGGGCTAACATGGCCCTCATTCCTGCCTGCCCATGGGCAGCCTTGCAAGCCCTCATTTCACAGACACACCGCTGTATTTCCCTCTTTGTGCTGCTGTGCATTAACTCTGCATCCTCACCCTCCATGGATGTGTTTCTGCACCACAGCTGTCCCTTGGAGGAGAGGCACCCACAGCATCTGCTTTGGGGAGCAAAACCGTCTGACAGTTAACTCAACCAACCATGTGTGTTGCGGGGCTGGGTGAGCAGCCTTCCCAGAGCAAGGGAAGCCCTGGGACCAGGCATGCCACAACCACACCACTGAACACCCCCCAGTGCTTTTGCAGAGCTGTGCTCAGCCCCATGTTACTGAGCCGCGTCCCTGCCAGTGGTACAATGCCCACCCTGTGTGTGTGGCTTCGCCTCTGGGCCCTGTTTGCCTGCGTGGCGTGGCAGGGAGATAGCTGGCAGCAAGGAGGGCAGCTGGTGCAGCTGAGGGTGCTTCCAAAACAGCCTCCACACTGCCAGTCTGAGTCATGCTGCTGGGCAGGACGCACCACAAGCATGAGGCAGCCCCACAGGTCGCTCCGGATCCGGTGAGCACCCACCAAGCACCTCAGCCTGCTGCAAAGAGCAACCTGGAGCAACCTGGAGCCACAGCCCGACCACCAGCCTCGGCACCGGGCTCCGGTGCCTGCGCAAGCAAATCTGTGTCTGAGAAGATGTTGAGCCATGTAAAAGCGCTCACAGGTGTGGGACCTCAGCACTGTCCATCTCTTAGGCCTACTGGGACAAGTGCTTCTGCCCTTGTGTCTCCTTCAGACCAGCAACAACCTCCCACGCAGCTGCCTGCTGCCAGCTGGGAGTGCTGGAGCAGGGCCGGCTGCCTGCAGAAACGCTCCAAGTCATAGTTCCTTAAAACTCCTGAGGCAACTCCTACAAGTTCAGGTCCTCCTCGACCAGGGATTTATTTTTTCTACCCATCATATAAACAGAATTAAAAGGTCAGTGCTGCCCCCACACGCTTACAAAAGCTTTTGGTTGGAATGGCTTGAGAAAGATAGGGAGATACGTAGGGAATAGTTTCATAATACTTAAATATTTTTCTTCAGTTTTTTTTAAGTGTATTTGTTCTGCATAACTGTGGTCTGTTTCCCTGTCACAAAACAAACAAACAAAAAACTTCCTTGCAAACTTCCTTGATTTCTACTTTAAAAAAAAACTTGAGAAAAATATTCACAGATTTTTCCACATCGATTTCACAGCTGTGTTTAAAGCAGTTTCTGCAAAAACAATTTATAGTACAGTTACACTGGTACGTAGGGATGGGTTAGCTTGATAATTTTTTTTTTTTTTTTTAGGGAGACATTGATAACCTGATGGTCCCCAAAATCATATACAAAACAGTCTTCTTTTCACATGGCCCATCTGTGTCTAACCCCTGTAGCCCATGTAATCCACATAGTGATTTTTCCAAGGGCAGACTCTTGCTTTTTCTTTTTTTTTCTCTCTCCATGTCTGTACAGCTACAGAAAGCCCCACGCAAACTGAAAGGTGAAACACAAAGCAGAGGAGTTACAATGAACTCACTTTACTCCAAGTAGTACCAAGTGACCATGTGAAGCGATGTACAAAAACCAAGCTATTTTTCTCTCTAGTCTTTTCAGCAAGGGGGAGGTTAAGGTATCCTTCCTGGTAGGGGGGAGACTCAGATGTCAGGCTGAAGAATGACGTTGTGTATGTCCCTTTAAAAACTTTGAATAGAACCTAGTTTAAATTTGAATCTAAAAAGAAAAAGTGATCTGGTTTCAACCTGTAACTGGCTAAAGTGTTTGGTGCAACATCTCTGTCAGGAAAAAAAAAAAGTTTCTTTCAAATCTAAATGTTACTTTTGATCATTACCAGTGGAAAAAGGTTAAAATGCTGCTTTATTTTGTTCCCACGGACTGTTCATTTCACTCCAGAATTACAGCAGCAAGAGCCAGACCCTGCAATGGGGTGGAGACGCTGCTCGGAAATCCGCTGTATTCCTGGCTGGGCCTGGCCCTGTGCACAAAACCCAGGCACCACAGCTGGTGAAGTTGTTGCAAGAAAGTGATGTTTGCCCAAGACCACCCCATGCTTGCAGGTAAGATGGTTCAGGCAGGACATGGGCTGGTGTGGCCATCACCCAGCGAGGGATTTCACCAGCTCCTGTCTGCCCAGACGGCGCCCCGGGGTGCCCCTGGGGTTCCCACGGGGCTTCAGCATGTGGCTCCCCCAGCCAAGTCCCCACTTTTGTGACCCTGCGCCCAGCCAGGGTAGGGCTGAGCTGGCAGAAAGTCATTCCCTTGCTCTGTTGGACGGAGGGAGGGATGGGAAGGTGCCGTGAGGCATGAGGGGGCAGGGAGGTGCAGGCAGGAAGTTGGGACTGCGGAAGCCCCCCATTACATCAAGTTGGGCTCCCATGAAAGCTCAGCCCAGGCAGAAGGACAAAACAAAGCTCCACCTTGGCCTCCAACACTGATCATGTCATTTGCTGGGCCCAGTTTTCGTCTACGTACGAAATCTCCTTACAGGGTCACAATATAGCACTGTAAAAGTCCCAGCCAGGTATCCTCTTTGCGCAGACAAAATTAAGTCTCATCTTTCGGGAAGATTTTTTAAATTTTATTTTTTTCCATGCAAGAGCGTTCAGCTTTGAAATGAAACTTGCAAAACTTTCTGTGTCCAATTCTCTGCACATAATTTTTTGCAGCCCATGAAGAGGGTTTCCCTGCCCATGGCAGAGGGGTTGGAACTAGATGATCTCTGAGGTCCCTTCCAACTCTAACCATTCTATGATTCTATGATTCGATGAAGAAAACTTCGCCACGATAAATTTCATTCAGTCTTCATTTTAGTCTTTGCTGGAAACTCATTTGAATGCATCCACTAAACAAACTACTCTTCTTGCCCAGGCTTCTTTCAACTTTAGATGTCCTGAATACGCAATCTACTGACTGGAATACAGGTACCTCAGGGCTTTAGAAAAAAAAAAAATCCAAATCATTGAGTTCAGAGAGTACCAAGACCAGCAGTGGGGTTATAGAACAGATTGACCTGTAGGAACAATAAAAATTTTGATCCCACTTTATTTAATCAGCCAGGTAACACAGGATCAGGTGCCAAAATCATAACTAGAAATAAATAAACATCATGAAAACACACAAAAATTAATACAAAAATATTTTAATGTTATCTGATCAGAAATTCCATTTTTAGAAAGACAACAAATACAAACAGCACCATTATTTTTTAAACATCTTCCCTCAAATCCTTTGAAATGTCAGTGCAGGTTTTAAATACAGTTTCACAAGGAAAACAATGTAGAAAAAGAACAAATAGTTATAACAAGTATAATGCATTTGACAAAAGTCCTGAAAACAATTGAAAAAGGACATGACTTTATGATAAAAATACATCTGGAAAAATTGCATTTTTGGATTGTTTAACAAATCTCAAATTTTCCTAGCAGGAAGGCTGGAAGGGCACGCTCTGTCCCATCCCTCATTATTTTCAATTACTAGTTTGTTTGCCATTAGCTAACAGCTGTGAAGTTACTTTGACTTTGTTATAAACAGCCAGTGCAAGTTCTGAAAAAAGATGTATTAAATACCAGAGGAAAATGTGCAAAATCATATAAAATGGAGCCTGATCCTGCTAACCCCTGCTCCTCTGAGCAATCTCCTTTCTTTTCTACTTACTGTACAGTGTAAGAGCTTCAGGATTAAGTCAGATCTTGGAACCATAATTCCATTTATTTGGAGAGGCAAATGTGCCTTTTGCTCAACGTAAATGTTTTCATTTGAAAGGCTGTCAAGTCTGAAAGCGTATTAAATTCATGTTTAGAAGAAACTTCGTGCAGTTTCACACAAACCAGGGGGCTGTGCAGAGCCATAGGGATGGGGTGGATCTTGGCAACTCTAGCACCCAGGGCAGCCCCAGAGCCGCCCTGCCCAGCCACAGTCACCACGTGTCCGGCAGCCGGACGAGCGAACACCCACCACGCTCACGCGCCCAGAGGCACATGACACACAGGGATGCAACGCTGCCAGAGACCCTTCGGATAGTCAACACCTGCAGGAACTCCAAGGCCACCGATGTCTCCCACTGCCATGCGGCACCCCGAGAGCCCGGACGGCCCTAACGCAGCCTCTTCGCCACCAAAGTCGCTTCTGCTCCAAGTCAGCGGAGGGGAAAGAGCTCCTGGAATTTCAATATCACATCCCCATCACGAGGCTGGTGGGGTGCTGACAGCCCTGCAACGCGTTACGCTTGCTTGAGGTGGGAAAGAGCAGCTCATGAAAGCAGCAACAGGCACCACACGAAAACAGTCTGCCACACACTCAAAGTTTATGTTAAGTCATCCATCACTGAACCCTCCACTTGAAAACAAACACGCCAGCAATAGTATATGCATATACACACTTATGTGCACACAGATACAGAGTTTGCTGTTTAATTTTATACAGGCTTTTTTCCTCTTGAATTATCTCCTGTAGATGGAGAAGACAGAACAAAATGTAACTCACTGTTCACAACATTTTTCATACAGTATTACATACGTTACCAGAAAAAAAAAAAAAACACAAAAAAAAAACATAGCAACCTGTAGCCCCTTTTTTAATAAACATCTAATTCTGAACATACTTTTTGTCCTTGCAAGCCTCAGGTCTGAGTTTTGTTACATTTTAAAAATTGCATCAGAAACTTAATCGGAAACAGTCAAATCATCCTTTAAGAGTCATTCTTAATTAAATAGCATGATATATAGTTCCCTGCAAAGGACTAAAAATATTCTGCTCTGATTAGCTTTATTTTTACATTTCATCCAGCTCAGGAGTGCTGCAAAATAAGTCAGCAGTTGTCATCCTTTCACAAATAATATACTTTCTAAAATGAGAGTTTTTATAATAGTTTGGATTCAGCTAATGGAGGAATACCATTGATTCATACGTCCTTTTTTAAAGAAAACTGGGTTGAGTCATTAAATAACCCAAAATAAATCATTTTTTACCCCCAAATTATTAGACTGCTTTTCTTAAAAGAGCATTAAGGCACATTTTGCTTCAGTTCAATACGAACCAATTCTTTTCCCCAAGTTTCAGTTGGCTAAATATGAAAATCTCAGAACTTACTCAGCTTTTTTCAGTGTCTCAAGTGTAAGAAGAGAGTCAGATTACTCATGTTTACCTCTGTCAAACAACAGTTTGAATACAGCCCTTCTAGCAGAACGCTATGAAAATACAAAAGCAGTAACTGATTCCCAGGAAATTCACAAAATGTCCTTTTCTAGTGATTCAAGGTATTTTTGTGGAGGCAGATTATTTACTATTTTTAGCTTTTCCCACTGTCTAGCTTGTCTAATTGCTCCTTGCGCAAGTGCTCTGGCCCGAGGGTTATTTTGCAGCTCTAATTGTAAAGGAAAGGATTACATGGCTTTGCTCGTGCTGGAGATGGGGCTCAAATCCTCAGCAAAAAACTCCCTCCCCTGATTTCATACCTACCCAGCACATTGACTCAATTTGCTGGTCTCATCTATAACTTCAACCCTTCTGCTGACAACATGATCCCAGATAGGTAACTGGTGTGCTGCCTATCAGGGGCCAGGGCTGTCTGACCAGTGTTGGAGTTTTCCAGTTGGTGCTTCTCTGCTACAGAGCCATCTGCTTATACAGTGAAGATGTGCAGGAATTACCAGAGGTGTTACCTTTGCAATTTTCCTTGAAAATTCATGGAGAGATTCCCATAAAATCCTCCTCATTGCAATTCTAGCTGGAAATCCTGGAAACAGCATAGTGAAACCGAGCTCTATACTGGAAACAGGCACTGAACCAGAGAACCAGATACAAAGGTATCTACCTACCTACCTACCTACCTACCTACCTACCTACCTACCTACCTACCTACCTACCTACCTTCCTACCTACCTAAGTTTGAGGAAGGAAAATCAAAATGCCAAATTACTTTGATTTTGTCAAAAACACCAAAATGCCACAGTTGGAACTCATAGTGGCGGGCTACCTAAACTGCGCTATCTGAACTTTCAGAAGATGAGAAAACCATTTTGTGACCAGGTTTAGTTAACACCATTTTGTGGACACACACAAGAGTTCTTCAGGGCGTTTTTACTTCAACCCACTGGGTAACTTTACCAAGCAGCAGTCTGGCAGAAACACCTCTCGTTTCCGAGCTTAAGACTCTGGCAGCTCACAGCACAGTTCTCTCAGAGAGGAGAAAGAAGGATGGACCTTCTGCAGGGAAATGGAAAGCCTCCAATCTGCGATTTCGCCTTGTCTGCATAAAGAGTACTTGCAGTTTGGCCCAAGCCTGAATTTGCCATTAAAGTAGCCCTTGTCTATACAAACGTTAGGACACAGTCCAAGCACCGTCACAGCCTGGCACATCACTGTGAAAAAGCAGTCACTGTCATCTCCTGCAAGGGTACAGCGATCCTCCACAGCAGCATCTCTCTGAAAATAGTTTCATTTTCCTGTGACGGTACAAACGGTAGCACAAAGGTCTGGTCTATGAAAGCAGTTTTACAAAGCACAATAATTTCAATTCCTGGTCTGAAGTGTTCTACAGGCAGTCATAGGGTCCAAAGCTGAGATCCTAAAGCACCAACGTATTCACAGCTATGCAAGCATTAGGAACTCCCAATGTCTCAACACATGCAACATCTTACATTATACTTAGCAGATTCCATTTAAATTCACATGCCTATAAGCAGTTTCAATGGGGAAATATCATACTCGCATAAATATTTACAGGAACTTGTGAAAAAAAAACAGTAGAAATTAAGCCAAATAATTTTTCAGCTATTATTGATTTGAGGTTTGTTTGGGGTTTTTTGCCTCTTGGGAGATAAAATTTCTAAATTTTCCACCAGGCTCTAAATCAGTAACAACATTGGAAATACTCTGTTCCTCCTGCATGCCTCAGATACGCACGGGTTTGCTCCGTGTCTCATGCTTGCTCTGCAGCCCGTGTGATGCTTTGTTTACTCGCTGCACAAGCGGATACGTGCCACAGCCATTCCCCGGCTGAACGACTTGTCTCCGAGTCCACCGCTTTCTTGCACCGGCATCTGTAAACATTGGGCGGCCGATGTGTTCCTCCTCTCCCCATTCAACTACCCTCTGTGTTTTGGGTTCAAAGTGAAACTATCCCAGAGTCTGGAGAGCAGGACTCGGAAAACACAGGGAGAGACACTGAGGGCACGAGCATATTATCAGAAAGAATTTGAGTGCTCCCAGCAGCCCAGCAGCAAATTAGAAAGTTTTGGCTCCCAAGAATGAGTTGTGTTGTTTGTTCCTGCATACTGCAGCTGCTCGTCCCTCTCCCTCCCCACCCCCCTCCTTTGGGTGGTTTATTACACACAAGCTACTAATGAATGGGAGCCGCTGTTTTACAGTACACCACACTTACAGGACTTATCTCTAGGCCTACCACAGATTTGACTGATCAACAGCAGGGCACCACCATCATAATTCTTCCTAGAAACAGGAGGATAAAAAGGGGTTTGTTGGAGGTTGGCTGTGTCTGCAGAGAATCCTGCCTGCAGGGCCTGCTGATGCCATCGCTAGCTGCTGTGGTCTTTGGCCTAATAAGGTACAGAAACAAAGATTGTTCACTTGTTCAAGAATACTAAAGTACCCAAGTGACGGAAAGTGGAGGCAGCGGGGCACACATCCAAGTGGGATTAAGGCCACAAGTGCAACGTTACAGGGCTGACTGGGTGGCAGAGGGAATATCTGCCTCTGGAAAAAAAATCCAGTTCAAACATAATTTATAATATGTCACTCACAGTCAGAGGTGGCTGTCATTAAGAGTTAAATGTTGCATTGTGTTCAACTTATTCCGATAAGAATTCTCTAAGCTGCTTATATGTTATCATAACTCATGAGTAACCAGAGCGTGGGCTTGGGGAGGGGGAGAGGCTCTCTGGGGCAGGATGGGACCCTGGCTGGGAGGCAGAAACACTGGAGCAGAGCTGGACTGCTGGTACCTCAGCGCAGCATGCCCATGGTCTGCACACTCCGAGGACTTTGTGGTGAGCCTTAGAGCCTGCCAAGCCCATAATACTTGTCAAGGTCCAGACTCCTCTCCTACAGATGCACCTTTTTCACTATTATGCCCTTCTCCCAGCTCGGGAGCCAGACAGTAACACCGAGATTATCTAAAATGGTGCAGTCGACCTCTGTTCAGCTGGACTCAAGGGAACAGCCAGAGAAGGTCTGGGTACCGTAAGGCTGTCTAGGGAGGATGGATTCACCATAGTTGGAGGCATAAGCGTTGGTGTTGAAGGAGGAAAAAGTGACCAATGTTGTAGCCAAGTAAAAAGCCCTTAAGTTAATATTGCTCACTGGAGATGGGACTGGGAACCCAATGGAAAAGCAAGGAAGCAGCTTCCTTGGGGACAATATTAAATGCCGCTAACCATCTTGGCAGTTTCGAAGCGGTAGGATTGTTCGCTCTGGCTTAGGGAAACCCAGCAACAGACCTCAGTGAAGTTCAAGGAGACAGATTAGGCCAAATCCCTCTAAACTTTACAGGCTTATTAGAGAAATTTTTCCCTACAATTTTTCGCCCACCTCATTTTGGGTGTAGAGAGAAAACCCTGTGTGGAATAAGGAGAATTAAGGATCACATCAGCCTGTCCATTTTCACAGGTCTTTCAACAGCATAGCTCACTTAGTGCAAATATCCACTGTAATTCCCAGTTAGGAGCATTTCTCTGGTGTAACTCGTTCAGAAAGCAGCAGTTTGTTTACTCACGGGCTTGGGCTGCCCAGATCACATTACAATGGCTGGAGCTGCTGGTAATGTGGAGGTTGGTTTTAAACTGGCGCTGTAGCTTTTATAAAGCCTTTAATGTCATAGGCTCTGGCTATGTCCAAGATCTCACCTATCCAAGGCTTAAAGGTGTTTGGGCTGAGACATCCCAGTCTCCCATTCCCTTGTCACTCAAGTCAATGACCACATCTTTGTTACGGTAGGTGTGGGAGAAATGTCTCGGTACCTGCTCTCCATGCTCAAACAGCCACCCCTACCTTTACACAGTTAATGAGATAACCTTTTCTTGGACTTTCCAACTGCATTTCTTAGTTACACTCTTACACCGAGGTCTTGCAGTGTACCTGGCCCCAAGTGCTCTGCCAGGCACGAGAGGACGAGCTATAAATGTGAGGGTAGAGTCATGAAGGAAGCATTACTCACTAACAGCCTGAGGGGGGCAGTAAGCAGTCTCCACACAACTTTGCCCTGGGTAGGAACAAGATAGAGGGCATTGGAGTATCAGTGATGGAACATCTTCAACAGTTTCCATGCCCTCAAAGCCTGGTTCCCCAGCCTGTTCTTGGTGCCTCTCCATAACTTTCAAATTTACTTTAGTCAAGGGAGAAAGAATTCCTGAACATCTTCCCTGCTCCCTAAAGCATCATTTTGGTATGTTATCTGTGCCTGGTCTGGCTAAGGACCAAGGGTCTCCAATTTGTTCACACTACTTCACACTAGCAAGTGTCCAGCTTTCTGGGCACTGAGCTGAAATGCAAATGCCTTACCAGCTACTGCAGCACTGTCTTCCGATGGGTTTGAAAGCCGACAGGTTAATCACAGCGAGCTCTTGGTATCCAGAGGTGGCTGCTTCATGTATGCCCACGGGATGCTGCAGGACACTGCGGGCAGGAGTGTGGGGGCTAAAGGGGCTGCACGCTGCAGTCACGACGTGACGCCAGAGCACGTTTATGTCTCTGGCTTCCACGTCTCTGTCAGAGACATTACAGGCTTTCCAACGGCTGATAAACAAAAATCTCCGTCCTTGGAGAGCAGAGAGTTCACTGTAGCCACCTCTTTCCATGGTGAACCGGTGGATGAGGTGGGAGCTCCATGCACTCGTTCCTCCCACACTGCCACAGCAGTGTCTGGAGCACGCCTACGTGTAGGAGGTGTGTGTGTGCTTGTGTGCATGCCTGTTGTGTAGCCTTAAAATTGTGCGTGCTTAGATACATTTGTCTGGATGCAAATTATAGTAAACAATCACATTTTAACAAATAAAAGTTAAAACCAGACAGCTCTCTGAAGACATGTTTTTCTCGGCTCTGACTTCTGTTGGATACCTGAGTAGAGGTGGGTAGTAGATTAACTATGCAGCTACTGAGACCATAAAGGCTTGCAGAGGAACAATTAGTCCAGAATTTGCATTTTATGAAACTGAATATCTTATAAAACTTACAATACAGCTAATGACAAAGATTTCTTCGAGTAAGTATTTCTCTCTGATCTTCAGCACATGAGGTGTAGCATCTTGCCCATATGTGAGAACCCGTAAATGTAAAAAACAATTTTTCAACAAAAAAACTCACTGGTTTTTCTTCGCCATCTGTATGAGCGTAAACAGAGAGAATAAACAAATAAACACTGAAAAATACATTTGTTTTAAATATATGTGAACAAAGAGCTTGACACATTTGAAGTACATAATGCTGGGTTTATAACATGATTTTAACCACCTGACACATTCCACTAAATACAGAAAACTCTCCAGGTTGTATTTGCATTCTGGAAGAGTAACTACAAAAGAAAGTGTAAGTGCAGCAAATCATTCTGAAAATCAACTGATTTAAATAGAGAATGAGTTCTCCCTGAAAGGCTGCAGCACAACTCACTTTGTAGTATTACTTGAAAAAGCTGCAACTATCTTATTTTTCCCCATAAAACAAACCCACTTTGGGAAGAACAGACTGACAGTTTGGTCTATGCTCCAAGGAACCGTGAGAAAAAAAAAAAATCTCTTCTAAGAGCAGAATGTTTTCAGTTAGGCTTCTTTTTTCTCCAATATTCAGTGAAATTCCTAATGCAGTTCATAGTCTTGGGGGGGGAGGGGGGAGAAAATCAGCAATAAATGGTGGAAGAAAATCGAATCCCTTTTCCAGGCAGTGACACTGCCACTTTAACAGTTTCCCACTGTACTTGGGGTTAGTTGCCAGAGAAGCCTTGTTCAGCCTATTTGGGGGCCCCATGAAATGCTGCAAGCGTTACTGAAATGAGCACTTGTCTTTTGTTGTGCTGCATGCTAGCACCATACAGTGCTGAGCTGATAAATCCACTTTTTCTAACACAAGCATTTTTCAAACAAAACTACCATGAGACTGATGAGTAATGCCAGCTTGCCAAAAAAAAAAAAAACCACCACCCCGCACAACTGCTGCTGACACTGACAGCTGTTAAATTCACATATTCACAAAATGAGATGAGTTACATAACTGGAAACTACAAGAGCAAGTCACCAGCGAGGGGAACTGCTAAGCAAGGCGTAACCGGCGCTCAGGAAGGAACAGATCACACATTTCGATGTGCGCTGGCCCACTAATGACCATGATAAAGCTGGGTGCTGCCTGGAGCACACAAAGGTTAGCGGGCACTCGAGACCATGCATCATCGAGCTGCTTGTAGTTTGCTTAGGGTTGGGCTTTTTTTCAGTAAAGTGAGAATGCGTGTGGGAAAAAAAATACATCAGCGGTGCCATGTACGTTACGAACACAAGGGTAGTTTATAAGCCCCAATGTGGCTATGTGCAAGACGCGAAGCAGAAGCCTGACTCTAAAAGGCTTATCGGCAAATTTTCAGCAGCTAAAAGACAGCAGTGGAGAAGGTGGAGAGTGTTAGGCACTCAGGTTTGACAAAAATCTAGGTAGCTTTTAATTTGCATCAAATCTTTCAGGCATATAAAAGTTGTTGTTTCCTTTATCCTTATTTTATGAACAAAGAGCTGAGCTCTGGAGGTCTGTAATCTGGCCAAGGCAGGGCAAGAAGGCAGTGGCAGAATGTCACCCGATCACCAGATCACCTGCCTTTATTTCAGTATCTGTTTCTAGACTGGTTTTTGAAAAACTTTAACAAAAGCAACTGATTCTGGAAGAGCCGTGGGACAGATGATGGAGGAATGGCATCATGAAGGGCTTCTGAGAAACGACAGGCTGTGGAGCTGGTGTAACAGTGCAGAAGAAGGAGCAGTGCAGGGAAGATGGCAATGTCTGCAGAAGCTGCCAGACCCTCACGTGTTGCTGAGATTGCCAGAAATGGGGTTCTGAAGGGGGCTGAGCTGGAGATAAATCAAAGCAGAAAACAATGAATGTCTGTATGAATAGCAATAAAAAAATCCTGTAATTAAACCACCACTAACCTCAAGCTAAATTTTATACATCCAAAATAATCTGCACTTTCATTTTTTCTGCTCATGGCTGAATTAATTCTTGTTATATATTAATTTTTTTTTTTATAAAAAGGATTTAACCTGGTGGAAAAACAACACATAGAAGATTTTTTATCAGCAAGCGTGCTTGTTCATCAAACATGAACTGAACATGAAATGATCAATTAAATGCATAAAGTTCCACATATTTTATCATGTTACCAGTAACAAACTAGGTTAATGCAAAATCAAGATGCGCAGACAAATCAGAAGAAAAAAGACACACAGAAATTAATGTTTTGAGAATGATGTCACCTAAGCCAGTGTCTGCTGCGTAGGAGCGCAGTGAAAGCATAAACAGAATATTAGATGTGCATTGAGCCACAAACTGAAATAGCTGTGAGCGATGGCAAAGTCCGGCTGCTCTTGGAACCTTAATGTAAGAAAACATCCTTATAAAAGATGAGACAATAGCGGGTCTACAAATGACAGTCCCGTAGGCAGGGAAGGATTAAGAACTTCCTATAGCTCCTAAAGTATCAACCTATATTGTAACCTTTCCACAAAGGCTGCCGTAAGTGCTTTCTCTGACTTAGTCCTCCCAGAATAGGGAGAAACATCAGAATTAGCTTGACTTTTCCTCTGCACACCAGCCGCGCACACACTCAAAGCAGAAGAAGTAAAAGGAGAAGGAAATGCGGCACTTGTTCAGGACCTTCTGCCAGCGCACCTGTAAGTCCCGGCGCCCGCTCGCCCTCCCTGCTTCCTCCAGAACACGCAGACCTTTGCCAGCCCTCATCCAGGCCGTGGCAACATGCTGCTTTCCAGAGCAGCACTTCTCAGTCTCTGCGGAGCTCTGGGAATGTGGGTTTTAGATACAAGCAACACAAACTAGGCTGAGCCTTCAGCGTTCATTTATTGAATTTATTTTCGTCATTTTATTTTGAAGTGGGGGGTTTTGTTGTTTTTCTTTTGCTTGCTTGCATGAGTAAGAAAGTGCACTCATTTAACTGGGCATGCATTTAATTTGAAAACATTCTCAAAACACCTTCTAACGCCTCATGGATCACAGGCTGAGACACATTCCTGTAAAGCAGACATCCTCAGAGCTTTCGGGCTAGTAGATCACTCTCAGCCCTCAGATTTTCTTGCAGACTGCCACACACTCTTCTCATCAAAATTTTAATTGAAGACTACAAACATTATTATTTAATACAGTTCCACAGACCACCTGCAGCAAACTTGCCAAGGCCTCATGGATTATCAGTGATCCATACAGAAGAGGCTACGAACCACCAGTCCACAGCCTTTGGTGATTCTGACGGTTCGTCTCTAGCACTGTATTAAGCCTGTTCATACACATCACTCTGTTAAAAGAGCCTCACTTCAGAAAACATTTCAAGGAATCAAATGAACCTGAGTGAGCTCTGCTGAGCTGAAGGGGATGAGGAAGATGAATAGTACCACTGCAGCTACTGCTAACATGCACCTCCAGGCATTCCACATCCCAGTTGAACTAGAGATGAACAACTGAAAAAGGTGAAGAAGTACAAAAGATGCAAGTCCAGGACCTGTTTTAAGTGACTTTTGTAGATTTGCAGTTGATTGTAAATTCAACAGGATCTACAGAAACCAACACTAAAGAATTTGCAGCAAGTCCAAGTTCTTGAGATCCCCTTGTCGTTCCCTCTGCCAACAATTCCTCATTCCAAGCCTCAGGCTTTGAGGAAAGTCTGGGGCAGTTTTGGTCCAAAATTTCCAGTGGAATAGGTGTATCATATGTTTTAGAAGCGATGCCCTGTATGTCAGGTGGGACTGGTGCACTGTATGCTCACACTACAAAGGACATGTAAGTATTTAAAAAAAAAAGCGGCAAAAAATTCTGCAGATGCTTTTCAAAAGACTGAGGATTCACCTTCCAGTTGCTCACCATTCCTATTTTTAAATGCTTTTTTCTGAAAACCAAGCAGATGTGCTGGTCCTCACCTAGGGCTGTGAGCTGTGTCTTGCCAAGCTTAGTCACACACAAGGCACTTCCCTGAATCAACACTCTTGCTAATGTGAATACATTTTTTCAGCATAGTTCTGTTAAAAACCGACGACAACAACAAACTACGATTATTATTCAGGGTGGAATTAAATAAAGCGTCACCACTGATATCTGCGTGTGCAGTTCTAGACCCTAAATTATTTTAGGGCACAGTTCTGTTCTCCTCCTTTTTCCTAGTAATTAATCTCCTGCTCTTCAAATACTCAAATGCTCTCTCACCAGAGCAAATCACACCAGCCCTATGAAAGGCAGGACCTTGGCCAACAGGTATCCATGGATTTTAGAGGACTTTCTGCAGAGCAAGGTGTTACCGCAATTAAAAGCTAGAGACTCTTGCTGTGGTAACCTACTGGACTTCTCAGCGGTACGGCGATATTTAGCGTTCAGAGAGGCTCAGCCACTCCTGAATCGTATAATAGCCCCATCACTGCTCAGCCTCTCCAACCTCAGGGGAACTGCTCAACAGGTGAGTGACTGGGAAAAAGGATGTCAGAGCCGGGCCTTCTCCTGCGAGGCACAAGAAGTGTTTGAGCAAGATTCCCGCTGGGATAAGTTTGCATAATTTTTCTAAGTCTGGGAGCAACTATTAATGCAATTTTCTTCCTTCAGAGCAGTTTTAAGGTGACTTAAAGTCTGAGAGCGTTTTCCACCTGGGAGACTGGACTTTGCTTCTCAGTGTAGTTCCACTTACTCATCTGATGACTGTCGATTACTGATGTGAGCAATGCATGCGGAGCTGAGGTTTTCTGGAAGCAGGAATAAAATACAAGAGGAAATCCACTTGCTATGTAGGGCAAATTTCTAGATTTGATAACAAAATCAGACCTGTGCAGCAGCCTCTCCCTGCTCCACATAGTTTGTTGCTTAAAATCTTAAAGGAAAAAATATCATATTCTCTATAAATATGATCTTAGCATGACAACAATTTTCTTCTAGAAAAATTGTGACTTGTCTATTTGCATTACCAATCAGTAAAAGAACTAGCCTGTGAAACTCTCACACTTTCGTTCCACACTATTCTGAATGTTACTTAATTCCCTAGTTTAAAAATAAAATTACACAGACTAAGACCCCTTTGAATCTAAAAAGAATGCACATATTAAAGAAGTTACTTCCTAAAATAAACAACCCGCTTTAAATAAGGAGCCTCCTGGTTTTTATGATATTAAGGAAAAAAACATGCTTCACAGACATCTAGTTTAACAAACATCAGTCAGCTTTCATAAAAATCCAGAGGTAGATAAAATATTAGTTTGGTTTGGCATATATAAAGTGCCAATTTTTCATAGATTAATGCACTGAAATACTTGATACAATGTTGCAGGGAAGAAAAAAATAGTTGACGGAAGAGTTTATTTAAGGAACGGTTACTGCTAATAAAAACTTTCTGTTAACAAGGATTTTTAAAATTGTTTTTTAATATGCTTTTAATGACCTCTACTCCTCATACCTACCTCCTTGCTTCCAAAACTGTTTGTACTGTCCCCAATAACACTCAGTGGAAAGCTGTCGTTCCTGGCTAAATCCTTACTTAGGTTGGATGCTATGCCTCCGTTAGACAGGGTCACAAGGTCACAATCGATTTTGGAGGCCACCTGGAGAGTCCAGGCCGTGAACTGACTCAAAAAATTTATATCAGAGCTGGAATGGTCCACCTCCCAGGGCTCAGCCTGCGCTAACACCCCAACCGCAGGATGGAGCCTGCCAGGCCCAGCTCAGAGAGAGGCCAGAGTTGTTGACCCTGTTAGCTGACCTCTTCAAACTTCAGGAGAATTTTTTTGGCAGTTACCACGGTGACTGGGCACTCCAAGCTTATCCTTCTTACTGAAAAAAAAAAAAAAGGAAAAAAAAATTAAGAAGAAAAAATATTAAAACCTACCTTGTAGAGATGTCTATCAAAAATCAAATACGTAAGTGTTTTAATAGTTTACTTCTCTCCTTGGGCTACTCTGGCTCTAACTCTCGCATCCGAAGCAACCATTGAGAAAGCAGTTTGGCTAAAAATATTTTGGCTTTTGAAAAAGTAATGTTCAGTGGATTTAACGAGTAGCATTTCTAGTATCTGCCCGCAATCACGAATGACACACTAAGAGGTTTACCGTGAAATAATATTTATTTCTCTTTCTGTTTGTGTCTCTAAATTACTAAGATTTCTTATCACATTCAGAACAAACTGAGAAAAGGCTCAGGGAAGGATTCCAGGCTGCCTTCCACTTCTTCCCTTTTGAAAACTAGCTGCTGGATGAAAACATTAAGCGGCAATACATTGCTTGGGTTTCTTAAGAAGAGACTGCCTAACCCATTTAATGTACCATGAAATATTATTTAAGAAGAGCAGAAGAGAAAAAAAAAAGAAAATAGTTGTCAGACATCGTTACTGTTGTTTTTTTCAGGCACTTTGAACACTAACCATTTCACACATAAAATTTACCAGGTAAGCAAGGTCTCCTAACGCTGACAGAAAACACTTGAAGCACATCAAGGGATCAGAGAGCTCCCTAAGTAAACAAGAAAACAAAGTGCACTCTTCATTTCTAAAACAATAAGAGAAAAACTGGTGCTTCTTAATTTCAGAGCAATCACATATTACATATGAAGCTATTATGTAAATTTTCCTCGTGTTCCTATACTTGAAATAGCATCTTGTGAAAGGGAGCACAGAAGAGTACACTGCGTTATAGCTGGAAAAATCCTACTTAAGGGCTCCTGATGGCAAACTGTCAATCAGAATTCCCTGTTTGTTATGAACTGCTCGTTTCTGGAGTACAGCTAAACAGAGGCTTAATGATTGAAAGTTTAACGTCATTTTGTCTCACACATGGTTTTGAAGTATCCTCTGTTGTTTGAAGAGTTAAACATGAATATTCAAATTGCTGCTCAGCCACTGCTCTGCTCCTCCTGGGCTTCTCCACTGGCAGTGCTGAGACGGCAGAGGGGACCGAGCTGCTCAGTTGCCTCTCACAGGGCGAGATCCCGCAGATCCTATGGGTGAAAACACAAAGCAGGAGATTGGAGTGTGGAAAGCAAAGAGCACAGATCCGATCTTTTGTTCCAGATTTATTTTTCCTTTCTGCTGGAAGGATGAGTAAAAGGCAGGCCAGCCTATGTGTATTAACCAACGTTAAAAAAAGTGAATACCGGCATGGTAAAGGACTCTTCCTCCTTTCAAAATTGGTTCAATTGCTTTGAAATGTCATATGCCTCGATGCTAAATAGATACATAGACACATGATAATATTATTTAGCAATTTTGAATTAAACATGAAAACAATTTAAATTAAAAACACTTAAAGATTGTTTTCCTGTTATTAGGAATGTGTTAGAAAAAGGCTAAGCCTCCCATTAAGAGATGAATTTTTTCATTTGTGTTTTTATTATGGTTATACAAGATGGTTTTATGTTTTCCCTTTTTTTTCCTGTGTGTAATAACATACATTGAAGCAAACGGGTGACTGATTAATAGGTTAGTGGGAAGAAAAGAAGTGTTTGTTGCATTTTATTTTAATTTTTTCATCCTTTTTGAACAACACTGTATATATAAGCATGGGCCTTTCAATTAGATAGCATGATTTATGAAGTCATGCTCAGGGCTAGCCAGGTTGTTGACTCAGATTAGAGCTATGATGCCAGCTCATTCCCTAGTGACAAACACTGACTGTCCTCTCCGCAGCCAGGCACCCCTGGCAGCCTTATGAAAAGACCTTGTGGCTGGCAGAGCACTGAGCAGGAAATGAGGTCCTCTCCGGTTTGGGACAGAGATGACTGGAGTTACAGAAAGCTGTAAAGCAAAATCAGCATCTCCTGAGTCACAGACTTTAAGCTCTAGGGGACCCCGCAGTTCCCGGTGTGACCTGGCCCACCAGCACTGCATTGCCTGCACACCCCCCAGCCTCCCCCTGACTTCCCAGGGGAGCACCCTGCAAACCGTGAGCCCGTTGTGAGAAGAAGGGAGCGATTTCACGTGGGAGAGGGGAAGCAAGGGCGCTGCGGTCTCCCCATCCTCCCCATGCACCCTCCCCAGTCCTGGGGCTCAGCACCCTCCCAAGGGAATGCCTTTCTCCCTCATCCCTACCAGAGAATTTTTAGCACATCGCATGGCGTTTTTCTAACAATATTACAACAAGGCGTTTACCTCGGCCTATGGCTTGGGGATCTTTTGTGTGGCCTCCCCTCTTCTAGGAATTTCACATACAAATCACTGGAAAGCAGGAAATCTTTAAGACCCAGCGGGAAGCTGTATGCTATGTTTGCCCCTTAGCATAGACAGCTGCAGACCACAGAGCATCTTGCCTTGTAGGTACTACAGCAACCCAAACACCTGGACCTGACATGAGGGAACTCGGCCCCCTGTTTCAAAGATCTCTGAGCCAGCAAGCGAGCCCCTGGAAAGAGGTTAGAAACTCTCACTGAATTGAAGAAGGACTCCCTGATGCTCTCAGTGTAACACTTTTAGTCTGAATTCCCTCAATGCAACTGAAACAATAATATTTAGACCATTTGAGGCTGAGATTATTGCTCTAATAAATTGTTTTTTTATTGGTTCATTGTGGCAAATAAGCCCCCGGTTGATTTTTCTCCTAATCAGCATGGAGAATGCATTCCGCTGTAATTAAATCCTGTGTAACTGGGCACTCTGTGTTCGCTTGTCTCTTAGCTTGCAGTGGTATGAGATACAGTGCATCAAACGCTATACTGTACACGATAGGCACCCTGCCAGCCCGGGGAACGATTATGCCGGCTTGCCTTTAGTGTGCTTACAAATGAGTATAGCTGGAGCACGCACGGAGCAGCGTGCATCGCTTGGGAGACGTAGGGAAGTTATGAGAAGGAAGATGGCCAGAGATAAGGTCTTGTCTCTCGAGGAAGGTTTGACCCCTCCCCTCTGAAAAGGCTGATAGAGACAAGGAGGAGCCCCCCGCACCCCCGGCAGGTCCCCCCGCCGCGGCTCCTCTCTCCGCCGCCCGTGGGGCCCGGCCCCGCGCACCCCCCGCCGCCGGGGCTCGGGCCGGGGCGCCCGGTGCGGGCGGGTCCCGTCCGCCGGCGGGAGCGCGGCCGGGCTGCCAGGCGGGCAGTTTTGAAGAGTCGATCTTCATAATACAAATCCCCCGGCTTCGCCTCCCCGCCAGCGGCGCGAGCCAGCTTTTTAATTGAATCCCGGGGATTTGGCCGCTGCCGAAAGCCCCGGTTCGGGCCCCAGCGTCGTGGGTCCCGTCCCCCCCACACCCTCGGCAGCGGGGCCGTCTCTCGGGGGTTGATCTCTCGCCTCCAAAACCGTGGATGCAGGAGACTTTGCGAGCCCGGTCGAGCCCCCCCGCCCCAAGCAGCCGGGAGGCGGGGAGCGGCCGCGGGCTCGTTGCACAGCGCGCAGGGCGAGCGGGGCTGGGGGCGGCGGGGGGTCGGGGAGCGGGGGGCAGCTGGCAGGGCCTCGGCGAGCTCCTGGCTGCTCCCGCCTCTCGCCCGGGCAGCGCTTTAGGGGAGGGGGGGTCAGGCCGGATCCTGCCCGTTCTATACGTTAATGCTCTTTTCTCTCCGGCTGCGCAGCCCGGCTGCGGGGAAGCAGGCCAGCGGATAATTACCCCTCACTGCAATCCGCAGAGCTGGCCTAATCCGAAAGCTCAAGTGCCCGTAAGTAAAACTTCAGGAAAAGTTATTGAAACTGACAAATACGGGGTGACAAATAATCAATAAAAGCCCAGTCCCACATCCTTTATTGTTTCCAGGCACTAACAGCAAGTAATGAAACCTCGGCGAGGACAAGGGGAAGGAGCAGCAGGGACCGGGAGCCGGGCTGGCTCCTGGGAAGCCCCCAGTTAAACCAAGGAAAGGACCTGGCAGCATACGGGGGCCGGTCCCGTCCCTGCGTGGGAGTGGACAAGGTGCCTCCCCTTCCCCAGCCCTTGCCCGCCGCCCGGTCTCCGGGCCGGAGCGCTCCGGCCGGGCGAGCCCGCAGGGCGCCGGCCCCGCGCCGGGAGCTGCTGCCCGGCCCCCGCGGCCAGGGAGGCCCCGGGCCCGGCTGCCGCCCCGCAGCCGCGGGCGGCCTCGCTCCACGCACGTATCTCCTGCACCCGCACAAAACCCCGGGCGCTGTAATCTGCCTTCTGAAATACATCACGCATCCGGGCACCAAACGCGCTGCTTCTAATGAGCATTTCGGCCCCGGATTTTCCACGCCGCAGTTTCTAAAGTTTCGGCGAAGGACGCTGGGCAAGATAAATCCGTGCTGTCGTTTCTCTCCCTTTCTGTCTCTCCGAATTAAGTTCTGATCTATCAGTTTAAACACTGGCCAGAAAGTTGATTCACTTTCTGTTAGGATTTCGGGTTAAACCGGGGGCTCCTCCAGCGTCTTTAAGCTTTTGAGCTGTGTAAATGAACTGCAGTGTCACATAATCGATAGGGAAAACTCAGCTGTCACAGATCCGAAAGCAGCCTCCTGCCACAGCAATAACGTGATTTGGCATTTCAAAGTTTGGAAACGTGCTGTCTGCGCGTCCGGGGCTCGGGGAGGAAGAGCTGAGCAGAGGGACGGGGCCGATGCGCTGGGGCGGGCGGGGGGCGGCGGGGCCGGCGGTCCCCAGCCCCGCCGCCCCGCACCGCGGCACCCGCTGCCGCTCCGTCCGCCGCCGCTGCCTCCCTCCCCGACACACGCTGCGAAAGTTGTTTCCCAACTTTGGCATTTGGGGAGGGTTGACCCAGAACAAATCTCAGTGTCTCGGTGGCCTTTGCAGAGCGACCGTGCCCCCCCGCCCCGAGCCTGCGGGACGTGCCCATCTGGAGCACGCACCGTGAGAGCGACTGCGCCGCGTACAGCCACAGCGGCCATCAGTCACTAAAAGCCACACGCTTCAGTGGGCCGGGAATAAAACGAAGTCCTGGTGACGCCTGGTTAAACCACTGACCCTCTTGCGAGGGCTGGAAAAGGGGGGAAGGCGACCCCCTCCTGGCAAACCCAACTTGGGGGAGCTTCGCGCGATCCCCGCAGCGGCCGTACGGCTCTCACCGGAGCTGGCAGCGCCGCGCGCAGTGGGGCTCAGCTCGACTGTTTCGGGGGGTGGGGATCGGGGAGGGGTGCCGGGCAGAGCCCCCCGGCCTGGCCGTGCCCCTGGGCCGGGCGCCGCACGGCGCGGGCAGTGGGGGTGCGGTGGAAGCAGCGGCAGCCCGCGCAGGCAGAGATTTCCCACTGAAACTTTTATTTTTATATCGGTTTCGTGAGGAAAATCAACCTGTGGGCAGGTCGTGCTCTAAGTTGCGGGGTAACCGCTGCCCTCGGCCCCCTGTCCCTCTGCGCACCCCTATTTACCCGTACACGCAGGCACACGCGCAAGAAAACAACTTACACAGCATGTTCAGGTGCTTTCTGGAAGGGGAGGGCTTTAGCTTCAAATGAGGAAGTTCTCTCAGATGGACGATAAATTTCTCTTTGGTCAGGCTGCGATGTTTGATCGTATCTTGGTGTTTTTGTCCCCACCACAAAGGGACCCGTGGGCTGAATCAAGAAATAGGATTTCAGATCGTTTGATTTGACATAAGGAAACTGTTGCGTTTGTAATATTATAACACCCTAAAGGGGAAAAATGAAACCTCTGTAGCTGAGACAAGGAGTGTGCTTAAGTACCACTACGTTTCAATCCCCATTTGGATATAATTTAAGTCTCCTCTGGCTTACAGTAATATACTCTCCAACCTTGAGGCTATCCAAAAGGGGGGGATTTAATGAGGCCGAGTTTATACACTTATATAATTTAGAGGTTTCGCTGTAGCTGTAAAACGACAATTGTTACATGTGTAGTGCAAAAGAGCTGAAATCCCATCCAGGGACCAAGTCGCTTATTTCTGAAGGAGCTGTCATTTCCCGCAGGGGGGACACAATGAGAAGGCCAGGAGCGATGGAGCTCTGATCTCCACCAAGGAGAGATAACCACCTGATTAAAATAGGCCTCTTGTTCCCTTGTTACTCGATCGTCGTGTGAACTTACCTTATTTACCATTATAGGCAATGAGTGAGTCGCCCAGACTGCAACACACCTATAGCTTTGGGTTTGCCTCTGCCCTTGTTATAAAGACCAGCTCTGGGACAGATTTCTGGACTGCTCCTAACATGGGAGCACAGAAACGCTCTTCAGGTCAGCGGCGATTTGTACGTTCAGAGCCACACATGCGAACGCAGCGCATACATCCCCCCTGGGAACTGTGCAAGGGGCTGGGCCGGGCAGAACTGGCCTGCCGAAATCAGGGTGTTTACAGTATTCAAACACAGGTAGGCATCACCCGAAAGGAAAGAGGCACTGCATTGCTTGAAACACTATTTTATACTCGACACCTGGCACCTGCTTGTTTCCCAGGTGAGCCCAAGCATGGCGGCTGTCCTTTCAGGTCACTCCAGAGGCCAGGCGTCGACCAATGGCATTGGACAACGATGTACATCTCCGCTGAGATTTAGTGCACATCGCTCTCCGTTTTAATATTAAATGGCACAGTGTTTGCCAGATTATTATCCCACTATTGCTTGTGCATTTGTCTCTTATGTCTAGTGTCTGTCATTACACAAAGCGTTTTGAAGAGCTAATTTCAAAAGACAGAAAGTCTACACTTACTATAAAAGTCATTAAATTAGCATGACAAGCATAAAGTTCCTAGGTTATAATTTGGTTATAGATCTGAAATCTTCCCTGCTTTCTTTCTCCACTTGAAGGATGAAGGCTGCAGCAAGGCACTGACTCGAAGTTAGGACAACTGAGCTGCAGAGCACACGGTGGAGGAACAGGAAGAGATCCAGGCTCCATCACCACCTTTTTGGCAGTGCAGTGGGTGACAAGAAAGACCTCCGATTTCCCCCTCACGTCTCCCAGCAGCCAGAGAAAGGTGTGATAAGATGGTCTTCTACTACAACAGGTGGGAACAAAAAAATAAATACATCTTGATGCATTTCTCATGGATTAAATTGTCGCTTGAGTCGGAGGGAGCGCTCTTGCAGTTTAGATTTCGCTAAATGCTGAGATGGGAAGATGCGTTACAGGAGCAGCCATTGGCTGTTTGCACTAAAGCTGCGACGCATCCCATTTATTTTAATCGCTTCTTCATTTCGGAAGAAAGCTGGGGAGAGGAGGGGAAGAGCTACTTCTACCAGCTCCGCGTGTCCCCGCACTGACCGGGGGGGCTGCGGGATCCCACGGCGGTGTCGGGACTGCGAGCGCCCAGGACGCGGCGGCGGGGGAGCGCCCGGCTCTGCCCGGCCGGGCATCCTCTGCCTGACGTGTTGCATTTCGACAGCGAGAAAATTAGAGAAGAGAACGGGGCATTCAAACGCGGTGCTCGCAGAAGAGGCTGCCCTGGTCGTTATTTAGGCTAAAAATCTGCTGTCAACTTTTTTTTTTTTTTTTTTTTTTCCCGCCAGGATCAGCAAGGTGCGTTTCTAGGGGCTGGTTTGTTTGCTTTTAACCAGGCACGCTGCAAATTGTGCAAGCTTTCCATTTACCTTTTCTTCTTTAAGCGTTTTAATTATCGTCACTGACCTGTTGGGCATACCTACAGTATCAATGTCCCTTTTACATCGCTGCCTTCCCTTTCTCGGCATGTTTCTGCTATTTAACACTTGCTACCTTTGCCATTAGAGTCCTAGAGTGACCCCCATGGGTATCTTTGAAAGAAAGACCCTCTGCATTCCAGCACTGCCTCCTTACCCAAGTAATAGCAAAGGGACCATTCAGACACATGGACCACACTGAAGCATTAATTAGGCTGATGAAATCCATAGAAATGTATGGATTCAGCATAATCGAGTTTCTTCTGCTGACTATAGTTAAGGAATACGTGAGCAGCTGGGAGAATAGAAAGTACTGTTAGGGTGAAGTCATGCATGTAATTGAGTATATTTAACATAACCATTTTAATGATCGGTGATTAAAAGTGCATCTACTTAAATTGTATACCTCTGCAATTTGTCCATATCAACTTTGGAGCACACACAAAGAAAAGGTCGTCATATAAATTTATAAACAAGATCCCTTCCTGGCTACACATGACTCGAGCTGGAATGATAACTCGGCAGCAGCGAGGGGGAAAAAGGCCTTTCGCGAGAGAACAGCTACGCCAGTGCGATATTAATTAATCACCGGTTTGGCCCCCTTTCTCTGCTATGCAGGCACAGTATTAGAAGTGCATAATAAGTGAGTTTTCTTTTCATCCGTAATTATTTGAAACAATTAGATCACTCGGGGAAAAAAAATTCCCTGGGTTTCTTTCCCATATTAAAGGAGTATCTTTTCTCTCGCTTGACGGTATTGTGTGTACGTGTGTGTGCATATACATATATTAAAATAAAATGGTTTGGGTTTTTTTGTTGGGTTGGTTTTTTGCTTGTTTGTTTGTTTTGGGTTTTGTTGGTTTGTGTTTGGTTTTTTTTTTTTTTTTCCCGTGGAAAGGTTGCTGGACACCCAGAAAAGAAACGATAAAGGTTTAAACTTCTCCCCTCGCTAAACTTCTGCGCTGTGAGGTTAAGGACTGGAAACACGGACGTGTTTTAGGGGAGACGGAGCTGATGGGGCTGATGGACATGGCCGTGTCTCCTCACAGGAGAGCCCCTCAGAATGGGAAATTAGCAGTCGAAATCTGCTAGAGGGGACTAGATCCCACAAAGCCCACGCGTTGGGAAGGCTGAGTGTCTCTCTCTCGCCTATTCAATCTGCCCAGGCTGGGCGCAGCGAATAAATAGAGTCATTGTGGAGCCCATACACAAACCGACCCAACTCCCTCCCCCATCCCTTCTCGCCCTCCCCCCGTCCCTTTATGCTTAAACGCACACAAATCTGCAACCGCTTTGCACTAAGAGGAGCCCAAACTTTTCTTCCCCTTACTGTACGACGCCTGTGGGAAAGGTTTATTCACACGTATGGCATGCGTACTTCGAGCAGAGAGACGGGGGTTCACGCTGGGTAAGGGAAAACAGGAGCCTGCCAGGGGCAGGACCCATCCCGCCGTCCTCCCGCCGTGCGGGCGGGCATCCCTCTCCCCGCCGAAGATAACGGTTCAAAGTAGCCAGATGCATTAAACAGCCACAAAAGGCGAGGTGGGGGGTGGGGTGGGGAGATTCACTTAAGTTTCTGGTGGAAAAACTTAAATCGTGCTGTCTCCCGCTCTCCCAGCGTCGCTGCAAGGTGAAATCCATTTGGAGCCATCCCTGCCAAGCGACCGCAGCCCGGCGGGGCGGGCGGCAGCTCCGCGCCCGGGGAAGTTACTCCGTGCAAGAGAATTTGCAGCCTTGAAAGCATATTTTTCTTCCAGCTATGGTGGCACTTAAATGATAATGTGGGCAATGAAACTGGGGAGATTTATATCTTTTGGAAAGTAGGACGAGCCAGATGGTTATAGCGTCATTAACAAACAAACTTAGGATCTGCAAGTGAAGCTTGAAATTGGGAAAGAGATCTGGAGAACAAAAGGAGCTGCTGTTGAGGGGAAAAAAAAAAAAAAAAAAAAGAGTCCCTCTTCTGCCGGCCAAATCTAAGAGCACATTCTGGAGGGGCTGCTCCTGCCCAGCGCTAGATAATAAACGGCGGCTTTTTCCTCCCCTGTTGTGACTGAGAAAGGACAGAGAAAACTTTTGCAATAGGCAAATGTGGCATTTATTTATGTGTAACCCTTTGTAGTCTCAAGTGTCCCAAATGGGCCTTTAATTCAAATCCCTAGTTTGATACGGAGAGATCGCTTCTCCCAAGTTTATTTTAGAGAAACAAAGAGCGGCTTGTGAAAGTTGAAGGGCCAAAAGTTCAGTAATTATTTTTTTGAATTAATAGTAACGAATAAATATTAAAGGTTAAACGTTATTTGCAGAGAGAATGGAAACATCTGCGGGATTTATTGAGTCCTCTCGTCTTGTCTCCCCCCACCCCCCCCAAAAAAAAAAGCTCACTGTTTGCTAGGAGGCACCGACACAGCGGCGGGCGAAGGTCCCAGGGCAGGCTCGGGGTGCGGGAGGGTCGGCAGGGGAGCGGGGGAGGCCCGGGGGACCCTCCAGGACCCTCCCACCGGGCCTCTCCCCTGCTTCACCCTTCGAGTTTGCCCTCTAAACCCACACCGAGGGTTCCTGCATGGCCAGAGGAAAGGCCTTCAGCATAGGATTACCCAGCACAGAGTCAATAAACACCGGAGACCCAGCAGCTCCAGGGCTTCAGCAGGAGGGATGGGGTGTTTGCCTCCTAAATTTTAACCAGTATGATCCCAAAAGCAATAGAAATGTTTGGAGGTCTTTAGAAGATCCCTGTATCTTGCTTCCAGAGCAAAATTGGTGGTTATTAGATGATTAATGATTTAAAAGATGCCTGTTAACAGCCCCAAGTTGAGAGACAAGGAGCCACGCTCTAAAGTAAAAATCTAACGTGATTTTTTTTAAATGTGCTGGAGATCTTTAAAAGCCCCGAGGACTTACCCTTAAGGCATTATTCAAAGAAAAAAAAAAAAAAAACTGAGACTGGCGGTTCGTCACAGGCAATTGTAAAGGGTTTCAAAGGACCGATCAAACGAGTTGGAGAGTAATCTACATTAAAGTCCGGATGGCAGTGTTACAACATGCACCTGCAGGGTATTTGCTATCCGTGCCCCTTACAGAGCTACAAATCACCATTAAAGAAAGCTGCTTAAGCTTCCTCCTCGCTTCTAGAAAGACTTACTCGGGCTCCTTCACTTTGATATTTATACATCTTGTTATTGATAAGTGTGGGGCTGTTCAGCTCTCCCTTCCCCCTTCCCGGACTGTCCCCGGGCACTTTCGTACCCTCCCCCTGCCCCGTGCAAGGCTCCGGGCGGGCGTCCAGGGATCCCGGCCCCACAGCAGACACGCGTGGGCGAGGGGTGTCCCTCCCCCCGCCCTCCCTCCGCGGAAACCTGCGAGGAGCCGGGGCCGGGAGAAGTTTTATTTTATTGTATTTATCTAGTTTCCCCCCCCGAGCCGGCGCGGCGCTCCCGGGCGGGCGCTGTCACCGGGGAGACCGGGGCAGCCCAGGCCGCATCGGCACGCTGGATGTCCCGGCGGATTTTCTCACAGTTGCGGGAGGCGCAGACATGGAAATGAGCTCATTAGGGGGGGAGTGGCACCCGCCCAGGCCTCCCCCGCCCCCGGCCCGGCCCGGCCCGGCCCGCTGCAGCCTGCGGATCCGGGAGATCTGTCTCCTGGTCTGGATTTTGGGGAAAGTCGCGGCGGTTTCATCCACAGCTGCGCAGAGCGCCGAAGCGGGCGCGGTTAACCCTTGGGACGCCGTGGGGCCGCCGCTGCCGGCCAGGAGAGCCCGGCGCCCCCCGTTCTCCTCTGCGCCCTCACTTCCCCCCTTGCCTCCACGGGCAGCATCCAGCGTGCGCGGTGCTCCCCCCGCCAGGTGATGCCAGCGGGGAAAAGTAAAGTTATAAGACAAACAAGCCGGGCAAAGTAAAAAAAAAAAAAAAAAGAAAAAGAAAAAAGAAAACAACAACAAAAAAATCAAGATTTTCCACCCACTCGAGGAGGAAAAGGCTCAAAGGTCAACAGGGATTCATCAAACGCTTCCCACGGCTGCAGGCAGGGCTGGCAACCCCGAGTCACTGAACCTGGATTTCTGTTTCGGGAAATTTCAGGGATCAGGTCTGTGTTTTCAATACTTCCCTCGAGTGGGTTCTTGCAAACGAGCAAAAACCCCACCTATGGCAGGTGTGAGGCTGGTGCCCCCGGGCTTTGGGGCAGCGGTGTCCCGCGGCCGGGTCGGCTGACCGGGCGGGGTGCCGGGGGCCGGGGA
Organism: Tauraco erythrolophus; assembly: GCF_009769465.1. Lineage (NCBI taxonomy): Eukaryota > Metazoa > Chordata > Aves > Musophagiformes > Musophagidae > Tauraco > Tauraco erythrolophus. The sequence continues at coordinate 20,881,303 of NC_141475.1, forward strand.
GCCCCGAGGAGCAGCACCGGGACCCGAATCGCTGCGACGTGGCGGCTGTTGCCCCGGACAGCTGTGGGAGCACTCCGGGAGGGAGCAGAAAGGGGCTTCGCTGCGCTTGGTACGGAAGAGGATTTAGCTAGTTTATGTCGAAAATTTTAAAAACCCAAAAGGAATCAAAGAAAAAAACACAAAAGGAAGGCAAAATATCCCGAATTTGGTGTATCTGCCTCGTCTCTTGACACCCCTGGCAGCGACCCGCCAGCCCCCCACTGGCGGAGCCCTCAGCGCGCACCAAAGAGCGCAGCGCTGGGGCTGGGGGCGAGCCGGCAGGACGGGGCAGGGGCTCGGCAGCGCTGCCAGCTCCCTCCGCCAAAGTTTGCCAAATCAACTCCTCTCCGCGGAATTACCTTCGGAGGGGCCGGCGGTGCAGGAGGGGAGCGGGATCCGCCTCCCCGACCCGCCGATCCCAGGCAGGTCGCCTCAAGCGCAATGGAAAAACCTGCGCAGCGCCCAAACCGGGGGGCGCTCCGCGGAGCAGCGCGCAGCCCAGGACCGGGGGATCGGGACGGAAGTGCGGATGCGCGCTGGGATGCCCGTTCCCCCCTGTCAGAAGTCGCACAACTTCTCCCTCGGAGCCATTCTGGGGGGGATTCCTGTCCCCGCAGCCGTGTTCCTCCCCCCGCCCCCGCCCGAGGCAGTCTCATTGCTGATGTCGTGGTGGAGCCGGGAGGGTTCGGGTCAGTTGGGCCGGACAAGGGAGTCGGACAAGAAGGAGCTCCCCAGGGCAGCTGGTGACACCCAGAGGGGCTCCGCCGAGGGGCTCGCCTCACCACCCCCCCAGGCTCTGGCAGGCCCTGGCACCTCTCCTGCCACAGAACGGCGTACGCAACTTGCAGTCGCCTCCAAACTGTTGCAAAACAAACCCCCGGCACGTTTACAGGGCTGGCAAGAAGGTGGCGAACCGCAGCGCCCAGAGCCCAAACCCTGCCGGCCCTCCCCGCCGCCGGCCCGACAATCCGCCCCCCTCCCCACCCCGGCCCGCAGCTGACGGGGGGGCCGGGGCTCGGGGCGAGCGCGCCTTGGGCCAAGCACTAATTTGGTGTGTACGCTTAAGCCTGCCATCTGAAGTGCTGTGTAGCAACGGGGGGAAAGGGGTGCGTTTGCGACTGGAAGATTTAGGTTGTTGCTAGGATGTGAGAACAAAAAATCTTCAATAAGTAGGGGAGGGGGGGAGGACGGGGCAGTGGGGGAGGAAGGGGGGTTACAAGGTTTGTCACAGGGAAAAGTGCAGACATCTGCTGGAACTTCCATATCTAAGCTGTTCATTTACAGGAGCCAACTTCTGAAATCTCCACAATTAGATCTGCATTGTTCTTTCTCAACAACACTGCCTAGAAAGAAAAGGTCTTCTCTGTCGGGGCCAATCCAACGAAGCGTTTGACGTTATTAAATAATAAAGCGATTGTGATTTACATTGTTGTTCAGAAAAAGGGCCAATTATCCACTGTTATGTTGCCATAAAGATCATATTAACTCGAATTAGTAATCAAACAATATGCTAGCGTTAAAAGTATAGAGAGGACAACGCGACTGGTCTTGTTGCACCCTCACTTTTCCTTGTAAAACCAGAAGCGCAAATACACTTGAAAGAAGCGCAGAAACTTCACCCTTAACGGGAAAAAAAAAGTGAGAGAGGTACCGGCATTTGTGATTAATGGTCCCTCGTGTTGATTGTTTTCAATTAATTCAAAGCCACCCAAATCTCATATTGATTTTTCTGTTTACAAATTAATTCTTCTTCCGAATACCGCGGGAAATGTTCCACAAAGCTCCGCGAATCGGGGCGACTTTTTTTTTCTCGATGTAAGGTTGGGTTTAGGATTGGGATTTTGGGGCGCGTTTTTCGTTTGTTGTTTTGGGGTGTTTTTTTAAGAGTAAGGTTTTTATAAGGCGTTTGAGTTCAATCCAAAACCAAGCCTCACCGCCACCAAAACGCAAACCCAGCCGCATCCTTGCACTCAAGAAAATTCCCTCTGCCATAATCAAATAATTATTTTTATTAAAGCAGTTATTAGGTTTATAACTCATTTGCCACTTAAATTTGTGCAACCAACCAAGGCGATCTAAATAGGTTTGAGTTGCCCCTTGGGTCCGGGATGTAAGCGGTAAGAAGGAGGATTAATTATGGGTGTGTGCAGCAATAGGACACAAAGGCTATCAAGTAGCGCAGGGGAAAGAAAGTGGGAAACGCGGAGCGGGGAGCAGCGGCGGTTCGCACCTCCTTCTCCCGGGCGGCGCCGGGCACCCTGCGCACACCCGTCCCGGGAGGACGGGGCACCGCCCGGCACAGCCCCGACTTTCCCTCTTTTAGTGTTAAGGCGCAACGGGGCGAAGGGTGGCGGTGGGAGAGCTCCAACTTGTTGGCAGTAAATAAGGCGCTGTCAGGCGGTGATGTTCCGTGTGTGAAACATCCCGAAAACAAAGTGTAAGCGATCTGTATTTTTCATACAGGCGCATCGATATGATCTCTTCTCTCCTATGTAGACAAGATCCGTTCTTTTGTGCGGGGGATGACAAGATCTGACCCCTGGAAACGTGCTCCAGGCACCCACCAGCATCTGACTGTTATTTCTAATGTCATTTATTGCCAACACGTTTTGTTATCAGCTGGGGAGGGGGAGTTTACTTGGAGCCCAGGTAATAACTGGTTAGCTGTCAGCTTCTCCCGTTTAGCAGTATGCAGGCACAGGACGGCTTTGTCAAACTGTTCCAGGAGCTGATGCTATTTGTTACCACGATTAGGTGAGAAAAAAAAAAAAAAAAGAACTTTCACAGTAACATGGGTTTTTGTAAGCCAACGCCAAGCAATTTTCCTCAGCGCAATGCATCAGCAAGTATATCCAAAAGAGCTTGATCTACTTGCAGGATAGGTGCAAGAGGAATCAGCAAGGGCTGCTCCGGGATGACATGAAAATCCCGGCTCATTGCCTTGGCCGCGGTAGGACGAGGCACATTAAATGTGAGGCGGGGAGGGACAGAATCAATCAGCCCCCTTGGCTGAGGAGTGAGCCCTCGTTCTGGAAATAATTTCGAATAAAACTTGAGTAACCAAGTGTAACCATCTAGCTTCCTCTGAGCAGATTGCCGAGAGAAGAAGAAAAAAAAAAGAAAGAAAAAAAAAGTGACAGAAATAAGCCAAGAAAAACCAATCTGGACCGAATTAATCGGAGCGCAAAGTTTTTATCCGTGTATAAGGATAATATATTAAGCCAAAAAAGAGACAGGTTATCTCTAAACAGGATTAATATGCGTTCGTGTATAGGATTAGACCATCTCATCCATTTAAAAACAGTGTCTCTTCTCCTCCTCCTCACATCATTTTATTATATATATTTTTTCAAAAAGGAAAGAAAAAAAACTTTTCCCGTTAGGAGCACTTGGAAAACGTGGTTTATTAATCGAGAGCCTTTTTTTTTTTTATCAAATGCAACTGATGGCCCTGAATGAGCCACCTTGTGAGGAAACGGGCCATTTTTTAAAACCTGTGATCAAAACAGACCTGTCTTCAGAGAGAGCACAGCAGATTTAAATGTTGGTCAAAAGGAGTCACAACTGTTCATTAAAAGCAAACCCTAACTAGTGCTAATGTATAGCCATTTTGTGAGCTCAGGGCTGTGGAAAGAGGCGAAAAAAGTCTGAGAGTGTGAGCTGATGCCGTGCTGGCTGGCAGTGTGTGGTCTATTGTAGGGAATGTGCTTTTTCCACTGAACAGAGAGCCCCCCTCTTTTATTCCCCAGCTCTACTGCACCTGCACTGGATCAGGGAGCTACTGCCATTCACCACATCAACAGAGAAGACATCTCTGACAGCACTCAATTCATTACATTTCTTCCTGCTTTTCAAACCAACACACACGAGAAAGAAAAAAAAAAAAAAAAAAAGTATTGCCAATCAGTGCCGGGGGGGCAGGGAAGAAATCTTACAATACTTTATATTCGCCACTCATTTTGGATTTCATTAGTCAGAAAACTCACTTCTCAGCCAGTTACAACTTTTTCTTTCTTGCTTTCTTCCTTCCTTTCTTTGCTTAGGGGGCTGCTGGAAGAAGGAGCCGGAGCGATGCCATCTCCCTGCCCGCGGCCGGGGGCAGCTTCGCGCCGGGGCCCCCGCAGCCCCAAAGGACAGAGCGAGGGGCGATGTCGGGTGTCCTCAGGAGAAAGAGCTACAAGTTTATCCATAATTCATGGTAGCAGAGCAGCCTGCTCTCGGGAGACGGGGAGAAAGAAACTGCCAAAGAGACCAAAGTGCTCTTAAGCATTTGGGGGGGTGGGGGATTGGTGGGGGCTGTTACCGTGGGTGCCCGGGCAGGGGCGGCGGGGCAGCTCCGGGCCGGCGGCCACCGCGGGGAGTGGACGCGCCGGCCGCCCCAACCAGGGGAGAAAGTTGTCACCGGCAAAACTCCTCCAAAGGGACTCCGGGGAATTTAGGGTTAGTTTGGTTTCTTCAAGAACCATTTTGCAGAAGCATTTGCAAGCAAAAGAAACCGAGCCGAGGGGTTTAGATTCAGGTATTTGATCTCGCCGGATCCAGACATCTAATTAGAGTGGCCTCAGCGACTGAAACGGTGTTAATTCCCATTGTTCCCCGCGCAGATCCCTTGGCTCTCCACCGCTGGGCTACTCTCCTTTTCAAAATGCAAAATAAAAATCTTTCTACTTGAAACAAACAAAAAAAAGTCTGTATTTCCCCCCTTTCCGGCCCATTTTCCTCTATCGCAAGCAAAAGCAAACACTCCGGGGGATTTTTTCTCAGACGCTGGCAAAGAATCACACCTCCTCAGTGGAATCTTAACAGAAATAAATCACAAGGAGCTCTTGCCTACCTGAAAAGTAGGAGGAAATCCGATTGCCTGGATTCGGGTGTAATGTGTGTATCGATAAGGAAGACACTGCCGTCTCAGAAACGGGACCCAACTAATCTATGGGTTTCTTTACATCAGCCCCAGTTCGGATGTGTGCTTTGGAAATATTGATTCATGTGACAGGAAAGTCGCAACTACTGTGTGTGCAGAACACGGGGAGGACACGGAGCGAGAACCCGCAGCAGCGCAAACCCCACTCGCGGGAGAGCCAGATTGCTTTTTAAGCTAAAACTAATAATTTCATAACTGATTCACATTCAATCTGGCGCTGGTGACGTCACGGGGCATTAGCATACGAGGAGGGATGAAGCCAGTGTGGCTGGAGTTGATAAGGTGCCTCCTGAGGAATTCGCTGCTTGTTTTAATACATTAATTATTTCTCTGTCTTCCGCAAGTTTTGCAATTTGTAAGAGCTTAAAGGAACCATCATTCCAAGAAATGCCAGAAGGACGTGTTGGAGAGCTTCTCCCGTGGCACCCGCACCCCTGGCAGGAGTCCGGAGCGGAGGGCAGCGCGGGGACGGGCCCCGGCCCCGCTCCCCAGACCCTCGGCTTCCTCCCGGCGCGCAGCCAGCCGGCCCGGCCGCCCTGCAGAGCGCGGTGGGGTTCGGTTCTAATTAAGCGGGACCCGGCCCCGGGGGTCCTCACTCGCCCGAGTAAGCTCCACTCGCCCGGCCGGGCCTCCCCAGCGCCGGGGAGGTGCTGGCAGGACGGGAGGCAGGTTCGCAGGATCAGGCCCGCAGCCGGGGATGTGCCTCCCTCCGGAGGCTCCTCGCGGGAGAGGCTCCGCAGAGGCCTGTTTCTCTCCAGCACCCGGTGGGATTCCCCCCCTTCACCCATCCCCCCAATCCCGCCCCCCCCCCCCCCCCCCCCCCCCTTAATCACGACTTTCTGCAAAAAAAGAGCCCATATTACGTCATCAGCCCTAACTGCTGCGGAGATGATGGGGTCACCGAGGTCCCGGGGCGGGGGAGCCCGCAGGGGGCCGGGCCTCCCCTCCAGCTGCCCCGGGGCAGCGGCCCAGGGTGCGGGGTCCCCGTCGCCTGCCCAGAAGCGGGGGCATATCCTGGCGGGAGGGGCCGGGGCAGCCCTGTGCCCGCTGCTGGCCTCTGGAGAGAGGGACGCGCTTTGCGGAGCCGAGATGACACAGCCCAGCTCCATGTCCCGGGGCTGGCAGGGCTTCCCCGGGGCTTGCCGGGGTTCCGCGGCCCCCAGAGCCTCTAGGAACCGGCGGCATCGCCACTTAGGTCCCACCAAGCTCCGCTGGGTCCCCAGGGAGCGGCCTGGCAGTGTCCCGCCCCATGGGGTGCCCCTCAGGGACCCCCCTCTCGCTACCCTGAAGAAGTCAACCGCCTTGGAGTAATCGCCCGGTGACTTGAGTCTGAAACGCACTTGGAGCGAGGGAGAGGCTTTTATCGGCGGGGAAGGAGAAGCAAACAAAACGCATAGAAACCCTAAAAGAATTTTTAGAAAGAAATTTTAAGAGAGAAAAAGACAGAAATATACGCTGTAAAAAGCTCTCGTCCACATGGCAGAGGTCCTGCGCGGCGGCACGCCGGGCTGGTTCCCGCAGCCGGAGTGACCGGAGAGAAACTACGGAGAAAGTTCCCCGGCCCGGCCCGGCCCCGCTCCCGCCCCACCGCCCCCGGCCGGGACCCCCGAGCACGGGCTCCCCCCGGCGCTCCTGCCAACAGGTCTTCAGCGGCGCAGGGGAGCCGGGCCGGCACGGACGGACCTTTCCCTGCAGTAAGGGTCCGAGCCCGGCTCTCCACCAACCTTGCTAAATTATAAGGAAAAATTATAGCTCTTTTCGGCGCGCCCCCTCCCCCTGCGCGCACAGGCGCACACGGATACAAACACACACACACACTCTCTCACACACACACACACACACACACACACACTCTCTCACACACACACTCTCTCTCACACACACACCCCCACACACAATCACACACACACACGGCTCAGCCACTGCAAATCCTCCGCGTACTCCAGAAGCAAAGCTCAAAAATCATCTCGGCAAGGTTTGGGGGTCTGCTTGGTTCCGCCGCCCCCTGCCCGCTCTGCCCGCTCGGCACCTGCCGGCGGAGGCAGCTCCGCGCCGCGCAGTGAAGCCGCCAGCGCGGCCGGGGCGCGGGCGCGGCCCCCGGGCAGAGCCGGCCGGGCGCCCGGCGCGGTGCCGGCGCGGGGCACCGAGCTCCTCGCCCTCCCGTTCTTGCACAGCCAAGTATGCAGCTCCGAGAACTTCCATCCCTGGGTTCTTTTTCTTTTCAGCTCGCAAGCGAAAAAGCCCCCACACTCACTTCAGCGCTGTACGTCCTTACCAAGCGAATTGATTCCTCAAAAGCAAAATAGAACCAAACTTCTTGCAATTCCATAGTGAGAAAAACTGGGTTTAATTACCAAAACTAAAATAGCGGCGGTGCTAACTAGCAGGCGATCAAATCGCAATCAAACTTCAATCTCTGAGCAGTTAGCTATAAACTGTCAGCAATTGAAAAGTAAACCTGGTGCACACAAAGGCTCTGTTTAATTTTCTTGTTGTAATGGCTCTAAATGAGGACCCCATCACTATGCAGTTAAGCGGTGTTGCTTGTCCCCCTGAGGCGCTGATCAGTTCTTTTTAATGTGAGAAAACTGGCAGCTCGAAGCCCGTCAATGGAGCTCCCACAACAAAAGTCCTGAAAAGCTGAATGAATTGGGTTTGTAATTACTGCTTCCCTCTCCCCCCTTGCAGCTTATCTCTTATTCATTCAACATATATTATTGTCACCTAATCGCACACTCCCAACATTTTTTTTTTTTCAGTATCTACTATTGCGGACGTTTGTTGTAGAAATTAAACAAAATAATCCTCCCTTCTCTCGCACCCCCCAACTACAAAAATTTTGAAACGACAGTGTCAGATGAGGATGGCTGGCGTTAAAAAGCAAGGACGAAGCTCTCCTGCCATCTGAACGTCAGCCTTTCGCATATATCCGTACGCACCGAAGCAGGCTTTAGATTTTAATATTTGAGTTAGATCAAGATTTAAATAACTGAAGTGTATTTAATCACACCTATCAGTAATGGGCCTCTTTCCTTCAGCGGGACCTATATTATATATTACTCAAATTGCTGAGCTCGCTGCCTCCCGTTCGGAGACAGACGCACAGCTCTGCCCGTTGGAGACGAGGAGGAATTTAATCTGGAGGGAGAACACGCTGCTGCGGGCATCCCCGCCGCCCCCGGTTCCCCATACGGCACCGGTGGGCATCTCACAGAATAAAAATCCGTTTTCAGCCAAGAAACGTCTGCCGGCAGCCGCTCGCCCCGTCGCTGCCCGCCGCGGGCCGGAGCCGGGGCTGCGCGGCGGAGACGGCCGTTCCCCAGGTCCCCCACCGCAAGAAGCTGTCGGTTGCAGAAATAAGTACAGCTATTACAACCAAATCTACTAACAGTCTAAATAATTAATTGAACCATTGCTCTTTGACCCTTGGAAAGTCCAGTAGGGACCCGTTTGTAGTAATAATACCCCCGAATGAGCCCTTGTCAAATATTCATTTAGTGGTTAATGTGAGCGATTTCCCCCTGGGACAGTCTGTAATACCAGCTTCCCAGCTTTGGCAAGAAACCCTGCTAATCTACCTCTCCAGTTCCGCAAAATATTTTAACATCCCAGTCCTTAAAAAGCCGTAAAAAAATCGCAGGGGAAACTATAATCTTATCCGGGGATTCATTTCGGCTCTGTAGAAGGTTAGCGAAACATTTCACAGGCGTTCTTGGACCAAGCATCACCCTGGCTATGGAGCACACAACAATTCTCGAGAGGGAAAACACGGAGAACCCAAAAGGTCTTCAATAACCAAAATAAAAATACATCCACGAGCTCTGCTACATGTCTCAGCTGCCATAAACGAAAGCCCAGGATAATGGCTTAGGTGTAAATGGGGTTATTGAATGTGTTCAATTTAAAATTAGCAGTGGACAATGGCGGTCCTCCAAGTAACACTTGAAAAATAAAATCGCTCAGCTGTCCGTGTAAAATGCTTTGGGTTATCCTCTCTAAACGGATGGATGGATGGATGGATGGATGGATGGATGGATGGATGGATGGATGGAAGGAAGGAATCTGTTCAAGAGAGATCAGGTTTCAACAACATATATTCTACATCATACTCTGAAATCTAAGCTTAAACAAATTGCCCATATAAAAAGTTGCTGAATTCACTGAGCCTGAATATGTGGCTTAGTGCCTTTTGTTTAATGGTATTAGCTCGCCTTCTCTGTGCGAATCGTAAAACGACCAACATTTCCAACTACCCCCCTCGAATGTTTTAGTTAGCACTTCAAAAAGGGGCCAGGTTTTATTGCTGTTAATTGGCTAAGATTCGCTTTTAAAAAATGGAATCGCGATATCGATTGGGCTTTTATTCCTGGTTCTCTTTTCCCAGAGAGGCGAGCAGGAGCGGGGATGTGGGCTCGTTACCACGTGAATAATCCCCAGACGCACTGCAAACGCTCACAGCTCTGAAAAAGAGCATTTTACTCGTTGGGTTAACGTAAAAGAAGTAAAAAAGTTTGGGAATCTGCAAGAATTTGCTATGTTGCACAAGCACAGCGACGGTGCATAAATAAAAGGGACAAAGGGAGCTAAACTACAAAACCAGGCAGTGAGTAAAACTCCCCATCTCCTAGTCTGGCTACATTAGTTTTCGCCTGGACACCAGGCTTCAAGGATGGAGGCCAGAACTGAGCCTAGGAAACAGCACTACCAAATAAAAGCCACAAGCAGCCAGGTAACGTTTTTTTAGTGTTTTGTGGTTGGTTGTTGTTTTTTTTTTTTTTTTTTTTCCCCTTGCCTTCTTCCTCCCTGAGCTAAAGCGAAATCCAGTGACCGACAAGAAATGCTAGGAAAAAAAAAAAAAAAGAAAAGCTGAGTAACACTTGCCCCCCTGCCAAAGTGCCCACTTTGTGCCTTGCCTGAGCCAACCATCACATCCTTTCCTTGCTATGCACAACACGCCATTAGCCGAACACACGACCAGTTTGCAATCACAGTGCCCCCAGTTTCATAGCCGGTTTTTAAAAACTACTATTATCATTATTTGCACCTCCCTCACGCGCGTTTCCCAAGGGAAACCGCAGCCGCGTTAGCAACACCAAATAAACGTTGGGGCTTCAAGGGGAGGAACAGGGGCTGTCGCTGCTGTTGCTCAGCTCTGCTGCCCGCAGCCCCCTGCCCTTGCCCTGCCCGGGGGCGACGGGCCCTGCCGCCGGCCGGAGCGCGGCCCGCGGCCGCCAGCGCGCAGCAGCGCGGAGCCGTCTCCTCGGCAATCGCGGTTACAACTGTACGGAGTAAAACTCTACCTGGCACGGATGGCGGATCTCTCCTCCTACTTGGCGGGCGCCACCGCTTCTCTTTGGGGCTTGTGACCGGCTGCAGAGTGTCCGAAACGGGGCTACACCGCGCTGGCAATTTAAGAAATAGGATTCAAGAAAGAGCTGTGACAAAGCGTGAAAGTCTCTGGCATTCGACCGTTGTTTGTTTGTTTGTCCGCTTTTTGTTGTTTCTTACCTTGGCCCGGCCAAGCCCACCCCCGCCCCCACCTCTCACCTCCTCCTGCTCTGCCCAGAAGCCAGGAGAGGAAAGTTTGGCAAGTCCCGAACAAAGGGAGCGGGGAGCGCTCAGCCCCCTGCCAGCGCCGCGCCGCAGCTGCACCCGCCAGGCCGGCCGCGTTACGGTTCCCAGCCGGGAAAAGCCGGCTCCCCTCCTGCGTAGCCCGGAGGCAGAAGGCGCCGTCGGGAAAAGAGAGAAATCAATGATCGGGATACGCGAACAAGGCGCCCGCTCGCCGCGCCCCGGCCGGGCTGCCGCTGCCGCCAGCCCCCGGCTCGGCCCCGCTGGGGGCAACAAGTGGTCAAAAGCGGCCGAGTCCGAAACCTCCCTTACCCCATCGTACCCGGCCTCCGCGGAAGGGAGGGGAACTGGGAAACGAGCGTCTCGCTCCGCATTCCCGTCCCCTCGAAGGAGGCACGGGCGGTTATTCCATTAAAGCTATCGTACTTTCTCTTTCTGTCTACGTACACACATATAAAAATATTCATGCGATATATATATCGCTGCATTATTTATCGTACTCGGTTGGCTACGACGATACCTTCTACCGCATGAATTATTTAAAAAACATCTTGCGTTACAAAAATAAATCCAAGACTCAAGCGGAACTTCAGTGTCCATATGTCAAAAATTTATTTATCTCAAACTGTGCATAATGGAGTAAAAACTTAACTTGAATATGTACCTGTTATAAGGATGGTATTAGTTCAAATATATACATGGACTGTCGGCAGACTGATTTCAAATAATACAGAGCCGAATCTTTAAAATACAACTACGGAAAATGAGAAAAAAAAAAGAACTTAAAATATCATCACAATAAATTTACAGAAATATTACAAACCATAAGAAAATATTTCAAACACAGTAATTTCAGGTTGGTTTTTTTTTTACTTTTTTTTTTTTTACTTTTCTTTGAACAGGACATAGTCTGGAAACAAAAAGTTATTATAAATTAACAAACGGCGTGTGAACCTGCATGGCAATTTTTGCTTTTTAACAAGTAAAAAAAAAAAATTTAGTACAATCTAAACGTTTGCCCTTTACAGCAAACCAAGCCCATGGTTCGCAAGTACTCATCCTATCTTTTTTGTCTTTTGTACAATTTCTAAAACAATTTAAATGTCCAAATGCTGTAAAATAATTTCCTTTCCTCTCACAGCTGCTATAAATTCAGCTGCTAAAGCCACAATGCTGCAAGTAGACTCTATTTTTAAAAAATAATTGGCAAATTCGCGAGTTTTTTTTTTCCTCCTCTCTATATTACCAACAGACATTCTGATTGCCATGTTTCTTTTGATAAATACTGTACAAAAGTTGCCTGCAAATATTAAAACATTTTCCTCTTCGCTCTTTGAGTCTAGCTCTAAATATTATTGGTAAAGACTTTTGCAAACTTTCTGCAAAGTTCCTACCGTTTTCACTAGAACTTTTTAAAAGTTTTGTGTAGTTGCTTCCCCTCTGAGATCTATACAAGTTCCCTGTCGGTTTAATTTCTGCCCCTCGCCTCCCCTCCCGCCCCCAGTTTTCTCTGTACAAAAATAGTCCAAAAAAAAAAAAAAAGTCCAGAATTTCTAATAAAAGTTTTTTTGTTGTTTGTTTGTTTTGTTTAGTTTTCCTTCCCCCTCCCCCCTCCCCCCCCCGGCCCCTTTGTCTTACATATGTGATAGAGGGAGTGTGCCATTAATGGCTGTGCCAGGAACAGGTGCACTCTGGTAGTGTTGGGACATATGAAGTCTGCTTGGGGCAGCTGGTTCTGGTACTTCAGCACCTGGTAGATACATGCTGATCATGTCCCGAAGGTCCCCAGCTTGGCAAGGAGCCCTTGAATGAGACGAGGAAGTGACTACGGGGGGACTGGAGCTGGATTCCGTCTTGACCACTGAGCCCATGGAGCCCAGAGCCATGCCCGGGGTCCCTTGCTGGGAGTAAGACATGCTGTAGGTAGGCGATCCGTTCATGTAAGTCTGCGAGCTGGTCATGGAGTTGTACTGCAGGGCACTCACGTCGTAGCGGTGCATGGGCTGCATCTGCGCCGCGTTGTGCGCGTTCAAGCCCGGGTGCTGTGGGTAGCCGAGCTGCTCTTGCATCATCCCATAGCCTCCGTTGGTCCAGCCGTTCATGTGCGCGTAACTGTCCATCCTCTGGTTCACCCCAGCTCCCAAGGTGGCCCCAACCCCTACCCCAGTCGTCATGGTATTGGTGCCCGGTGCCAGTAAGCCCCCTGGCAACGTGTACTTATCCTTCTTCATGAGGGTCTTGGTTTTCCTCCGGGGTCGGTATTTATAATCCGGGTGCTCCTTCATATGCAGAGCTCTGAGCCGCTTGGCTTCGTCAATGAAGGGTCTCTTTTCTGCCTCGGATAAAAGTTTCCACTCCGCCCCGAGCCGCTTGCTGATCTCAGAGTTGTGCATCTTCGGGTTCTCCTGGGCCATTTTCCGCCGCTGCCCGCGGGACCACACCATGAACGCGTTCATCGGGCGCTTGACCCGGTCCGGGCTGTTTTTCTGGTTGTTGGCGGCCGAGTTGGAATTGCCTGTGCCTCCCCCCGAAGTTTGCTGGGGGGCGGGAGGTTTCAGCTCGGTTTCCATCATGTTGTACATTCAAACTACTTTTGCCTGGAACCAGCCTTGAGCAGAGAAGCGAGGAGCAGCCGCAGCGAAGTCCCAAGCCGGACTTTTTTTTTTTTTTTTCTCCTCCTAGGGAGGGGTAGGAAAGGGGGGAGGGGGACTCCCCAAAACCACACTTGGATCAAGATCAGGATCTTCCTCTTCGCTGATGGATTAATAATGCCAATAACTGCTATTATTACTGCCGGAGCCTTGATTTTAAAAAACTTCTTCCTCCTTTTTCCCTTTTCTCTGCCTGCCGCTCTCTCTCTCTCTCTCTCTCTCTCTCCACCTCAGTCTTAAAGAGCCAGCAAACTACTTTACCCCCTTTTGCAAACACACACACTCTCTCTCTGCCTTGACAACTCCTGATACTTTTTTGAACAAGTTAATAGACAACCATCCATGTGACGGGGGCTTGTCAGGGAATAAATGCGTTCGCCCCGGCCAATCAGCGCGCGGCGGCTCCGCCACTGAGGACAAGTCTCTACCCCTGGTTTTGCATGAAACGGGGCGGGGGCTCGGAGCCGCCGGGACGGCTCGGCGGGGGAGGCGGGCCCGGAGGCGGCCCAGGCAGCCACTGGGAAGCCTTTGTATCTCCCCTTCCAGCAACAGGTCACACACGCCTTTTGGAGGAAGTGGGTAAACAGCATTGTTGCTACGTGTGTTTTTGGTTTGGGTTTTTTTTTTTAAGTTGATGTTGGCTTGGGGCTGGGAGAAGCCATGGGGGGAGCGGAGCGGGAAAAGCTTCCCCCCGGGCCCCCACTCCCCCGTTGTCAGTGCTTCTCGGTGCTGGGGGGCCGCCCGGCTGCGCGGGGCCCTGCGTGTGCAGCGCTCGCCCCGTCCGGGCCGTGAAAGCGAAGTCCGCAGGCGGGTCCTCCGCCGCGCCTCTCCCGGGCCGCCCTGCTGCCTGCTGCCGCCGGGAACCCGAGTTCACACCGCGCAGCCTGGGGAGAGGCTGTGCCCTTCTCCCGGCCGTACCCCGGGCCCTGCTTCGTTCCGGCCGTGGCATACCACACCAAGCCCTTTCCTCCGGCCTCGGAGGATGGGGGTTGTCCAGTGCAAACGCGGGTCCCCCAAATACCATTCGTGCAGAACACAAAGCGGGGCAGGGACCCCCTCTGAAGGGCCTGGGGGGGGCCGGGGCGCGCTCCGTCCCGCCGCTGCCCGCGGCCGGGCCCGGCGGCGTAACGTTACCCCGCGCCCATTGTGCGCGGCGGGCGGCGCTGGGTGGGCGCGCAGCGCGGGGGGAGCGCGGCCCGGCGCTACAAATAGGTAGTTTTGTTTCTCTTGTTGTCACTACACGAGCCGCACAAAGCCCCGGCTAAGTTTACTTCCACTCTCTTGTTGGGATCTTTGTTGCTAAAACGCACTTGACGACAAAGGAAGGAGGGGAGAGAGGACGCGGAGCGGGAGAGGGGGGAGCCGCTCCACTCGCGCCGCCGCGCCCGCTCGGCCGCCCCATCCGCGGTGCCCCGCGCCGCTCCGCGCCCCCCCCCCCCCTCACCCCCCCTCCGACACGGCTGCTCCGCCCTTCGATCCGATCCCCTTCACCGCGTTAAGCCGCAGGGAACGAGGGGCGGCGGGGGACGCCGAGCGGGGGGCCGGGGCGCGGGCGGGCTCTGCGGGCGCGGAGCGGGCGGGGGCCGGGGCAGCGCTCAGCCGCGGCGCTGCGGCGCCCCCTGCCGGCCCCGGGCGGGGGGGCGCCGCCGGGAGGGGGACCGGGAGCCGGGGCGGGGGGGAAGGGACAATTACACCCAATCTAAATAATAGTAATAATAATAATAGTAATAATAAATAAACCGCCAGCGAACAAGGATGCATCTTTTCCCGACTGTGGATTATGCAAATAAATCCTATCGGGTTTAATGTGTTTAATTCGAAAATGTATATATAACCCGTAGATAAGTGATAGGTTAAACCGTCGAAAAATAGGTGTAAATTACGAGATGTGGGATGTAAACGGATTCTGATTGCCCAGACACTCCTGAGGGCACGGCGGCTGTTTACTTTCTTATTGTTCTCCCTTTGATCTGCAGTTGATAACGTTATTAAAAAAAAAAAAAAAAAAAAAAATCTTAGGATAATTAAGTTTGGGGAAAAAAAAAAAGGAGGGGGGTGGGCGGCGGCGCTGGTTGTTCATCGTCATAAACTGATAACTGAGGGCTGGTGGAGCACAAGCAAAGTGCTATTTTTGCTCCGGTTGTAGCTGCAGGAGGTGCGTGGGGTGCGTGGCACGGGGCTCCACGCAGGTCCGGGGCGGCATGGGCTGCCCGGTGCACGCTGGAGGCCTTTCGGGGCCTGGCCCTTTCCTAATTGCATTTATCATAGGAATAAAGGATGGGGAATGCATAAGAATTGTGTTATCGGGAGTATTTACAGCTCTATTTTAATTGACTTTTAATTATCGATGCAACAAACTATCTGGCATATATAAATAATAATGCACTGCAGAAAATGCGGGCGATGGCTCTTTTGGGGCATTTTCTGACTTTCCTCTGGGTATGGAGGTGCGCTTGGTTGGGAATATGCACATACACACACAGAGGCGGAAGCAGAGGCAGACCGGGATGCTGGCGATAAAATAAAGATGATGAAATGGTCTCTGAGTTTTCTGTATTAATGACAATAACAACACCGCTCTCTGGAAGGATATAGCCAGGCTGGAAGGGACGCCTGTGGAGGGACGGTTTAATCTGAATGGATTTAAAAAATCATTGCCTTTGGTATAATTTATGGAAATGAAAAGTGCTTACGTTAAACAAATAGTCTGCAAATGTTCTCAGTGATGGGCTCTGCGGCACACGCACTCTTATTTGCAGGTTATGAGTGTCTTAAAAAGAAAATGAATGTTAACTACTTGGATTTCATGTATTTATTGTTCTAATACTCGCCGATTTCTCTAAAAGCCCTAAGGATACAACCTATCGTGTTAACTGTATCGGAAAGAATATACACATTTTCATATCATCGTTTTTTTCCCCTGAACCTACTACTAACCAATCTAAAGCAAAGTATTAAGCAGTCTTGTGGAGATGGGAGATTGCAGCTCCATTTTTTGTCCTTAGCTGCAAATAGAGGTTTAACTTGCAGTAATTAGGTGAGAACTAGCCAAGCATCTTACTATTATGATGCTTGTTAAAAACGCTTCTTTTCTGCATCTGCATTTGAGTGTGTTCCCCTCCACTCTTAATCTTCTTATGGAAATGAAGGCGAACGGCAGGGAACCTGCAGAGACTTAGAGAATGTCCTTGTTAACTGGAATTTCTCAGCATTGCTAATTAGCAGAGTTTGACGACCACCAGTATTGGGGAAAGCTCTGTTTAGCCACTCACAAACCCTTCCGAGGAAGAGCAGACTAATTTTATTTTGTAATTAAAATCTGAAAAGAGCCCTATTTGACAGTTAGGGCTATGAGAGTTTTATCTCCCTGTGAAATAATTACTGCCTTGATAACTCAATTTTCTGCAAAATGTCAACTGTGAGCTCCAAAAGTTTTAATTTCATTACGTTAAAAAAAAAAAAAAAGCGAAAACGAAAACGTACAGAGAAATTTCCTCTTCCCGCTCTGATGCTGTAACAGCCCAGCGCTCACGAGCCGAAGTTAGCCAGGGAAGTTGCACCGCACTAACTATAGCCCAATCTCTGGGGAATTTCAGATACCACATAGGGAGTTTGCAGTAATGTCTCCAGGAAAAGTTGGGGAGATACACCACGGAACGCACTAGGATATAAAACAAATTTCGAATGGGTACGGACCCAGCGAAGGGGCAGGGGCCACGGACGGCGCAGGGGGCAGGAGGAGCCCCGCTGCCCGGCCCGCGGTTCCCCAGCCTCCTGCAGGCTCCCGAGGTGGGGAAAACGCCAGATTTCCTCAGCCAAATAAATATCTCGCACGGCGACGGACGTACACCCAGCGACAACCGCCGGGCACTGGAGTAAGAAAGAACTCAAATAAACTTCAAAAGTTCGGCGGGGGCGAGGGCGGCGGCGCGCCCGGCCCGCGCCCCGCCGGGGCTCCCCGCCGCTGCCCCGGCCCGGCCCGGGCCGCCCTCTCTGCGAGGCCCGAAGGGGGCAGTTAGTGGGATCTGGGGGGAATCGAGGCGCTGGAGTGAGTGTAATCCACTCTGCTTACGTTTTGGATATTTTTTATTATTATTTAAAACGGTTTAATCTCCTTTTTGTTCCTGCCTGTCCAGCAAGTAGCCCGGTTGTCGCTCTCAGAAGTGGCATTACGCGTACAAACCAACGAGGGGGGCGAGTCACAGCCGCTCCCGCCAGACCCCATTTCGCCCAATAATTTCATTCAAGGGCTCTAAGGACCCTTGAAAGCCGGGGAATGCAGAGGGAGCTCCGCGTTCCTCCCGGCCTCCCCTTTCATCCTCCTTCTCCCTAATGAAACCGCGGGGCGAGCACACGTGCGGCCGGCGGCCAGCGCACGGCCCGAGCCCTCTGCGAGCCGCCGGGACCGGGGACCCCGGGGGGCCGGGGGAGCGGGCGCGGCTCCCCCTCGCCGCCGATGTCTTCCTCAGCTCGGCGGCGGCGGGCACCTCCGTGCCCTCCGAGCCGCCCCTCTGCCACCTCCCCTCCCGGCGACCACCGCATGCATGAGCGCGCTGCGGCTGGGAGGTTAGGGCGTTAAAAAACAAAACGCGGGGAGGTTAAAGAAAAAAAAAAAAAAGAAAAGAGAATGACAAGAAAAAGAACCGGCTCCACCTTTCTCCAGTGCTATGAGAAGCGAAATTAAAATAAATAAATAAATAAACCTCAGATCCTGGGACGAGTTTAACGTACACAATAAACAGAAAAGCCGACTCGCACACACCACCTCTCAAAGTCGCTTTCAAAAGGCTTCTCAATACATGGAGAAGCCGATTGTCCAAACACGCTTCCAGGACTCTTCATAAATAGCCAACAACCTCCTCAAACTCTCCGCGATTTTTCCCCTGCATCTTTAATAACACTCCCCGGACCTCCTTCCCAGAGGAGACTATAATTGAAGCCCGTACTTTTTCTTACGTGACCTTAAAAATAAATCAGAAAATCGAGCACCGGTGGCGAGGATAAACTCAGGAACTACCGCACAACATAACGGGGTGGAATTGCAGTTGAATGTAGGCCCTTTAGCGGGAAGGCAGCCCCCTCGAGCAGGATCTTTTTTGGCAGTCTATTTATATCTTTCCTTCCTAGTTTTATAAGAACAAATAAATTTTCTTTTCCCATTGTAGTTAGATGAACTCACGTATATTAAACACAAAACCTCTCTTGAAGAACTCTAACTGCTTTGCTTAAACCGCGAAGGCACAAAAATCTAGAACTGAAGGTTTCCAATTCGTGAACAAATCCCCTTAACTCTCTCAGGCTCGCAGGAGAAAGACTGGGGACCTTTTCTGAAAGTCTTAATGCCTGGAAGGGGCTATCTCAAATAGAGACGTATTGTCTTTTGCCAAAGTTGAGGTTTCTATTTCATTTTCCTCTTTCCCCTCCACCATCTTTGTGTTGACTTAAGAAAATAATGGTGTAAAAAAGTGTCTGTTCATGGGATCACACGTGTCGCCCAAATCAAATGAAGTCCTCTTTGGCCCCAGCTCAGTTTTGATGGAATTATTCCGTCCTCTCCATTGAATTCACACCGTTTCCCAAAGAAGCTCTGGCAGTTTCAATGGGAACGCCTGAGGCACAGCTTGGGGTGCTTCAAGGTTGCTTCTTTCCTCAGCGCACCTCAAACCCTGGCATCCCGAGGCAGGGTTTGAAAAGTACATTAAAAAAAAAAAAAAAAAAAAAAAGCCCTTTCCAGTGATTCTCAGATCACTGACACGATCGCCCATAATGGAGCCAAGACGCTGACTTTTATCTCGCTGTTCCTCATAGTCCTTAATTTGGAGCTCATTGACAGGACAGACGGTAATGACACTTTCAGAACTGTTATGGTCTGGAGTGACAATCTCTCCATCTCGCCCATGGTTTATTGACACCATGGGCTCATTGTGTCAACTTAGGCTCGTGGTTTCAGAATTCTCCAGCGACGGGCTCGTTGGGGGGATTTTAATTCAAATTATAGACTAGCTGTCTATACTGTGAATTCATATTTAGACGGCGCTTAATCGGAGCAGGGAGACGGTGCCGTAAATAACACCACTACCACGTCCCATGTGTCTATGCCACTGCCCTCCACCCAAAGACCTGAAAGAGCCTTTGCAGGAGGAAACCCGGGGGCATGGGGGGGAGGCAAGGGTGCCTCCGGTCGCGGGAGGGGAGAGGCAGCTCCCCCGAGGCAGCAGAGGGGAGCCCTGCTGCCTCCTCGGCGCCCTCCACCCAGGTTTGGGCCACGGACGTGAGTGCGACCAGCGGGGACGGGAGGAGCGTTTTAGGCGCGTCAGGATCTGGAGCACCTCTGGGTTGGGGGTGTGGGTGTGTTTTGGGGGGGGGTGTCACGGCCATTTTTCCGTGGAAAGCACGGGTGAGAGGGGCATCTCCAAACACCCTGCCTGTCCCCGCGGAAGCCTTCCCGGTGGGGCCGGATGAACATGGGGCGAAAGGCCCGCGGGGGTGCCCACCGGCGCGGCTTGCGCCAGCGGCGGGGAGGGAGGTGCTCAGGGCAGCATGTGCCAGGGAGAGGCTGAGGGAGAAGAAAGAAAAGGTAAAGTGGGAAACTGACGTTTGAAATTATTTCCCTGGTTTCTTTCTTCAAGTCTGCCCTTCCACCGCTCGAGAGGGAGATGTAGGAAATGCCGGCATCCAAAAAAAAAAAACCCTCCAAAAGGTATAAATAAACTAAAAATGCACTTTTCCTCCAAGCGGAGATGGACGAGAAGGAGCACAGAGCTAACTCTCTCTTGCTGCCAGCTCTCTGCCAAGCCTGGGACCCGATCCCCGATTTACAGCATTTGCTCCCTTGAGTAACATCCGCAGAATAAAACCCGGCGGCTGAGTTACGGACCGAGCCCAGGAAAACCGCATTTTGGTTAAAGTAATCACTCGGGACCCTTGATTTAACGTGCCAACGTCTGCCCTTCGGAGGGGGGAGTTTACGACCCCTTTACAGCTCCCTCACAACTGCTGTTTCTAAGGGGAGCACTAACAGCCCCTCTTCTGGAACCGGGTTAATCATTCACCTTTCAGCAGGAGTCACTAAATTTTTCGTAAAGTGCCTCCTGACGTTAAACCGTGTGTACCAACCGCTCGGTATTTTTTCCGTTTCCTGCGGTAATTGACATATAATATCTCTGTTTATAGCTAGCTTGACAGATCTATACAGATGTATATTTTTGCTTAATTTCAGAGTTATATATACCCAACGCATGCTAACTAAAGAAACAGTAAAGGAAATCTGGGAATTCCGTTGTGCAGGAAATCTGCACAGGGCTCTTGCTATTATTTATAGAAAATGCTATGTCTTATTTTGGACGCTCTTACTACAGAATTGCCTTATTAGGAGTCTCAAGCGGAGATCAATCTGAGAGAATGGAGCAAGTATACTCCACGCTACAAACAATATTTTTTGTTTTAAAAAAAGCTATTCGTATATAATTTCTAAAGTGAAAAATTTATTGTGAGACCAACAGCCATAGGATTCATTTAATGGAAAAACTGCGGCGTTATGACTTTCATCCAGGCTGTCAACAGGAGATACAAAATAACCCCAATTTAGCAGAAATAATTTGGTTTCCATTAGTGTTTCTCTTCTCATGCAAGACGCATAAACCGTGCTGGGTATTACCGCAACTCGCAAATGCAACTGTTAAATGCACTACACAGAGCTATGTACATGCCTACAAAATAAGTAGCTAATTCATCCAAAAAGTTGGTGACAATGCAGCACTTCACATATTTTGGCTAATCGTTTTATATCACCCAGGTTTCTTTTAAATCTGTCATCTCCACGGTGAGGAAGAAAAACCCCACTCCAGGCATTCACTTAAGATAACACTTCTTCCTTTTCCAGGAATTGGGGGAGGGGGTGTTTATTTTGCTCTTTTTTTTTTTTGGGGGGGGGGGGGGGGGGCGAGGGGGAAGACGACTTTATTGCTTCGGGTTTAAACAGATGCCTTCTAGAAAATTTTTCCTTAATGAAAAGGAAACGTGGAACGCTGCTCACAAGCAACACCTGTCAGTGCTGACTTATTTAAAACACCTTGGGAGGAAAACATGAGCAGAAGCCTCTGAAAGGCTGGCGTTTCCTGACAGCGCTTCAACACCGAAATTTGGAACGGGGAGATATTAATCCTTGTTTTTAAGCCTAATACTACCAATAAAGAAGTTGGTCTTTTGAGGATGCCCTGCTGCCCGGCGAGCAGAGCCCGAGCAAGCGGCTTGGTCCCGCTGCAGCACTTCCTAGGTGTGGAAGAGCACCATATATCAATAATTCTATAGGACCCAGGCTTTCGGAAAGCTCTGCTTAGAAACAAATCGGTAACTTCTTTTTTTTTTTCTTTTTTTTTAAGTGTTTGTGTATCCATAGAGCAAACAGCATAAGCCGGAGGCAGTTTCCCCTTCCGTGATTTCTGGGCTGGGCTATCGGCTCACCTTGCCTCTCCCTGCTTCGCCGCGCTTACTGTAAAACCCCGCAGCGACTCCAAACCACTTCCAGACGCCGGATTCTCGCCTTCCCTTTAGTCCCTTCCACGCGCTCCTGTTCTAACCGCGGAGGCAGCCTCCCTCTCCCGCGGAATTTTCCCGCGGGCAGCGCGCAGCCCCCGGCGCGGCCGACAGGGGGCGCCGCCATCCGCGCGCGGCGCCGCCTCCCGCCCGGCGCGGCCCCGGAAGAGGGGGGGCGCCCGGAGCTTAGCGGGGTCGAGTACGGATCTTTAGTCTTCCTGGATAAAAAGAGATTAAAGGCTAAATTCCTTTTTTTTTTTTTTTTTTTGTATCAATTTTAACCAACTACGAAAATGTAGAGCTTTTCAAACATCCTTTGATGTTTCCCAGAAAGAAACTGTTATATCGGTTGTGAAATTACATCGTTTCAGAGCCAGCGAACCAGCCGTGGAGTGGTAAAATAATTTAATTAAAAATAATAATAATATGAGGACCCGAGCTTCCGCAGAGGCACTTAAAAGCTGACACATGCCCCTCCGTCTCCCCTCTCCGGAGCGCTCCCGATGTTTCCTGACTGCCGTTTGATGGGAATAATTAAAAATAAAATAAACCCACGCTAGATGGGGGCTCGCGTCCCTCGTTTGCAGCGCGCTGTCCTCACCCTGCCTCTCCACGACAGCCCTGCTCTGGGGAGGCAGAATACCGCACAAAAGCAAATCGCTAAAATCATAAATCAAATGTTGGTCTTTTACCATATTAAGCATAAATAAAATTGTAACCGGCTACCCACTTTCCCCCTACTACAAAAACTCTTCACCTGTATTTAAATAGCACGTCTTTAATTACAGCAGTTGGGGATGTATGAGGCTGAAATGAAATTAGCAGTCATTACCAGTCCTTTAACTCTGTGGTGCTTTTGATCAGCACTAAATTAGCTTTCCAGTCCTAACAAAGGCTCTATAGCAAGCAGTGGGCTGTAAATAAGACAGCTCGACCTGCCCTCAACACCTTTTCTCTTGTCAATCACAGCTCTATCATTCAGCCCAAGATTAACCTTTATCTACCAAATTCTCACCAAAAGAAGAGGGGGGGAAAAGGGGAAAAATCCAACCTCAACTTTGCTAACTGTAACTAAAAACAGCTTCCCTGCAAATGCTATTATAATGAGCCAAAATGTCAAAATCGATCTTTTCCCAACCCAAATCGCCGCGCATCAGAAGGCAGCGTTAGACCGAGGCAGTTAAAATGTATCGATCTATTCTCGACTTCCCCGGGCGCAGCTACAGCCTTGCCGGGGGATGCGCTACGTCTCCCCTGCAGTGGAACCCCGCTTCCAGCGTGCGCGGCCCGGGGAGCCCGGCCGGGGCCGAATCCCCCCTTTCCCCGGGAGAGGTTTGGAAACCCGCGGCGCCGGCGGGAGGGTGCGGGCTGCGCGCCGCGCCGCCGACAGGGGGCGCCAGAGAGCGGGCGCCGCGCCAGCGCTGCGCGCCCCTGCGCGCCCAGGTAACCCCCGCCCGGGGCGCCGCACCGCACCCCGCGCAGCCCCGGCCGCCCCTGCGGAGCGCCCCAGCCGGAGGCACCTCCCGGCAGAGGAAATGGGCCGGAGCGTCGCTGGAAGCGGACGGATGGCTTAATGCCTGCCGCCGAGCGGGATGCGCGCTGCGCAGCATGGACCAGTCCCCTGCTCCGCGGCTCACCCCACGGGGGAATGGCAAAATAGCGGCGCGGCTGAAACGCCCCGGGGGGGTGGCGGGGAGTGTCCCGGCTCCGCTCCAGCCCGGCGGTTCCCCCCGGCCATGTGTTCCGGGGCAGAGGGGCAGGCAGGGCTGGGGCAGAAGCAGGCTGGGGACTGGGAGCGCGTCTGCCCAGCGGTACGGTCGCGATTAAGCTGCCGCGCAATTTCAGCGGAGCCTAAACCCGCGCACGAGTCCCCGGGGTTCACGGTGTGGAGCTCAGAGCGGCGGGTCGTAGGTGGGAGCTACATTTCCAGATCATTTTAAAGGTCACGGGGGAGGAGGGGGGGGAAAAAACTGTGAATGTCAAAGTTGTGATGCAGCTACTTACATGTCGGTGCCAGAGCAGGGTGGTGGCTAGTTAGCGGTTTGATTGGCAGCTTACAGCGAAAGTCCGCGCGGACTCCTGAGCCCCGCTCAGCCCCGGGGGTCTGAGCACTTTTCACCGGACACAGGCAGTTGGAGGAAGCTCACACGTCCCCTTCTCTTCTCCTCTCCTCCTCCATCCAGGACAGAGAACGAATCCATTTCGGTTTTTCTTCCACCGGCTCTCCTTCCGTTTGCCTACACATCCTCCAAGTCCTAGCCCTAGCTTTTAACTGCAGTCCCTGGAACAAGAGGGGAAAAAAATCGTTTATGGCTTAAAAAATCCAAATGGCTGATTTTGTGTGTGTGTGTTATAAGAATGCACCCACAACAACAAAAAAGTCACTTCTCTGTCCCCCACCGTACAGCAGAAGAATAATAAAAAAGCTTTATATTTTTGCAGTGGGTATTCAAAGATAATTTGATGCCATTGTTTCTGCTACAGATGGTTCTTTTTAATACAATAACACTGCTCTTTGTGCATACTACACACAATAAAAATCGAAAGCGTTCTCCTGAATAACCATTTTGTTCTCGCTTGTATACAGGCCAACAAAAGCTGCCGTGAGGTAATGGGTTCTGTTTATTGAAGCCATAGAATAGAGGTTTGATAAAGATTTTTGTATATGGGGGGGGGTGGTGGTGGAAATTAAAATAAAGACCTCGCAAGGTCGAGCTGATCTCTGCGTATTTATTACCACTGAAATATTTTACCAATGTATTTCTCTGAGTTGCAGCTGCAGGGATCCTCCTCCCCTCCCCCCGCGCCCCGTCCCTAATCAGCCCAAACATCTGTTTCTTTGAATTTGGGGAGATCTGCGGTCGTAGCCAGACCTACAAAATCTAGACTGGAGGAGCGGGCAGGGCAAACCAGCTCAGAGGCGAAGGCAGCGGGCGACGGAGAGGCGCGGAAGAGGCGCCCCGGCTGCGCGGTGCAGGCGCGTATCTTTGTGTGCGTTGTTTTGCAACCTGCTGTCCGCGCACACGCACACACAAAGGCGCAAACCGGTGCTAACGGTCACCGGGATTAGCCACCGGGATTTCCCGGCGCGCGGACACGCGGCGCGTCTGTGCGCTCCGGCACCCTCCGCGGCGCGCAGGTGCCGCGCAGCGCGGCTGGGGCGCGGGGCCGCTGCGCGCAAAGTCCCTCAGTGCCTCCAGAGTCGTCCCCGCAGATCAGGCTCCCGATCTGCTCCCTCCGCAGCGCCGGAGCCACAGCCTGCGCAGCGCACCGGGCAGCCGCAACTGGGAGCTGGCCAGTACCTCGGGCGCTCCAGGCTCTAGCAGAGTTCTCGAGCCTTGCCGCTAACTTTCTGCTAAGTAATGAATAAATTAGCGCCGCTCAAGGGGGGAAGAAATATCAGAGGGGGAACGCCAAGACCTACAGCTAATTTTGTCTCGGAAATTGTCTCACAGTTCAAGGACCCTGCGCCCGAAAGTCTCCCCGTTACCCAGTTTTGGATCCGGTTACGACTGTAGCAACTCGAAGAGAGCCCCAAAGCAAAAGAAAGTGCTTAGACAATAGGGCTCTGCGGGAAAGTTGTTAGTCAGTGGCTGTGTTTGTCTACCTTTCTATAGGAATTAATGCCACAGTTCTCTGTGCCTCTGTAGCCTGGACTGACAGTAATCCACCTCTGTGACTTCTGCCCTTTGTGTTTTCACAAAACTCGGCTCACTTGTAGCACGACAACAGCACGGAATAATGACTTTAACCTTCAAACATTCTTTAATTAGCTTTTTCAGCAAACTAAAAGATGCTCAAATGAGCCCTTTGACAAAAAGTGACCTGCGCCTTCAAATTCTACTTTCACTTTTGGGACTAAGACGTTATTGGTTCACAACTCGTCTGAAGTCATCTAATAAGGGATTATTTAGGAACTATTACCCACACGCCAATTAAAGCCTCTCCGATGAAATTCGGGAGACAAAGATAAGCATCAAAACGGAAAATTAAACTATTTGCACATGGCTTGTTGTTCAACAACCCATTTTCCATCTCAGGATAAACATCTTCGCGCCAGCTCGCTCCGCCGGAGCGGGGAGGGTGCGGGGAGCCTCTCCGGGGCGGCCGCGGAGCGGCGGCCGCGTCCCCGCCGGCAGCGCCCGGCCACGGCGGTCCCGGCCGGCCCCTCTCGCCTCCGCACAGGGGGGCCGTGCTTCCAGGGGCCGCGGAGACCTTGTCTTTCCAGGCTGGAAGCCAAGAGAAGGCTCGCAGGGAGGGTGGCAGGGCTCACCTCCACGCACGCAGTTCAAGCAGCCTCCGGTTATTTCGCAATAGCCTTTACGTGCGAAGGGGGGTGCGGTGCGGTGGGGTGGGGAGGAAAGTGGCAAAAAAGATTCAAATTGTGCAAAACTTTACTAAACTGGTAAGGTTTGGGAAGAAAGTACCGCTTCTCCTGAAGAAGTATTTTATTTTATTTTCTAGAGCAGCGAAGGAACGGGATTAGTAGGAAACGCGCATTTTGCTGCCTGCGGTGGTTCTTTGGGTTAAATGGGAACCAGGCTCTGAACAGTTTAAACCGACTTATCAAGGAAAGATGATTTTTTTACTTCCCGACAAAACATCCCGATGGCTCAGAAATTTTACGTCGTTCTTAACCGCGGCATACAAATCTTGGAGAGAGTTTCCAGGCAAATTACAGCAGCATCCTACGGCAAGCTGACAAAGATATTCCGGGAATGCCACGCATCTAGGAGGGAAATACGAATCCCTCTCTTTAGCCTGAAGCACGAAATTGGCTTAAAGCTCATTTTGCAGATAACCAGAAACGAAATCATCAGTGCGTGGACCGGGTGGCTGCAACTTTCTAACGCTCTGCAGCAATTTCTAAGACTTTCTGGAGGAGAGGAAAAAAAAAATCCAACCAACCAACCAACCAACCCAAACCAAAAACCAAACAGAGAGAATGAACCACAGGTTGGAAGGGGTCTAAAAGAAACTCGCGTCTCAACACGCATTTTTCGCCCTGATCTGCGGGGGACTGGGCTCCCACACGGGAATCGGTACCCTTAAGTCTGTGTGCCGGGACCGATTCCACGGGGTAGGCAAATGAGTGTCCTAGATTTTGGCTTTCATAATTCATTTTAGACTCGGAAAAAAACCCACCTGCACCCAGATGCATAGATAAAATAACGGATCACTCCAAATTTGTGAAATGTATCTGTATCTCTCTGTTGCATATCCAAACAGGAAAGACCAATAAAGTGTTTGCCAGACACGCTTTCCCACAGACGGGCTGAGTGCGGGTCTCTGACCCACAACTGTGTCCAGAGAATAAATAATTTCTGAATTTCGGGGCTCCTACCCAGGGCAAACGACTGGCCGCGCTCTAAAGGAGACAGCAAGAGCCAGGCTGCTGTTGGCATTTCTCGCCCCCAGCCAGTATATTTCTGCACTTGCTGTATCCGCACTGGCTCTGACCACCGCTCAGCCACAGCCTCCGCCTCACTCCAGCCGCACACGGACCCGCACACGGACCCGCTCTCCTCCACCCCGGGCGCATCCGCCGCTCCGCAGTTCATCTTCCCCGGAGGAATCACGGTTAACGCGACACGGGACAAGCCCGTTTCGCATTCTGGCTGGCTGACGAGAGGGTTCAAAGTGTCTCCCCCCGCACCGCGGGCACCGGGCGGCCTGGCGGGGGGCGAGGGCCGCTCGGCCGCAGGGGCTGTGTGCGGGAAAGCGGCTCCCGCCGGCCCGGGCAGCGGGAGCAGCCGCCGCGCCCGCGGGCCTCTCCGCAAGGGGAGCGCGGGGCCGCGCCCGCAGGGGCGCTCACTCTCCAGTCGCGACCCCGCCTTCCCTCTGGAGCTGTTTTCCCGGGGGGAAAAAGGCTTCCCAAATGGCCATTTCCAGAAGTTCTCATTCTCTCGTTTTCATTTAAACAATGCTCAGGCTTTTCTAGCCAAAAAGCTACGAGTGGGAATAAGGGCGTGCTGCCTGCGGGCCGGTGCGCACGCATGGGGATACACTCCTTGGAAAGGTTGGACAAGGTTCCCATCACCTTACAGCCTTACAAGCACATTGGTGAAACACCGATAGCAGTTTCTTTCCCTTGTTCCCCCCGCCTCTCCGGGATATGACGGTAAAAATCCCAGTTACTTAAAAGCAACGAACCTGTAGTTCCCAAGAGTGGGTCTTGAGGAGCTGCAGGTTCGCATCGCGGGCAGGTCTTTCGCTATATAGAAACGTATGTAAGAACTTTACACGTGCCTCCTAAAATTGGAGATTTTTCAACTGTTTAGTTTTTTTCATGATTGTTATGAGAGACCTGTTCATTTATTACCTCAAAATTTACTGCAGTATTTTTGCTATGGGCAGCAGTGGTGCCAAATATGCCTTTACTGAAAGATGACCACAGAGTATAGGAAAAATTTCTCCTGGGAAGAAGAGTATAAAGTACAGGACCAGTAATATCCTGCAAGTATTTTGTCCAAATATCTCTGGCACTTGACACCTTCATATATTCAATTCTTTAGATGGCAACTTTTTTCTTTTACATAGTAAAGATGAATTTATCAAATAGGTAAAACTTGTTCGCAATAACTGTTACATTCCTATGGATGTTATGTCTGCATTACAAACATATATTGATTCTGAAAATGTTTTGGTAAACAACTGTAATTAAAAAAAATAAATTGACAATGTGAATGCATCTGCACATAGTATATCTATACTCTACACCCTACATACATCCCATGCACATGCTATACACTACACATATGACAGTATAAAATCCAGTGCCTGGTACATACATGGCATGTACTACTGCACATTTATAGGAGTCAGAGACTCCCTTCCCACGTAATTCCACATACACAGAGTTTGCGTGTGTTCTTACATCCTAAATGATGTGAGAAACATGATTTTGAATGCTAAATTCTGAATACATTACCATGGAGTAAGATGACAAGCCACAATCTACAGGTCATTTCTCAAAACTTATGTTTTCATTTCACACTTATTGTTGCTGTTAACAGTCTGGAACTGGACAGGAGAGCGCCGACCTTGGCAGGAGGCTCCCAGTGATGTCCAGAGAGCACTTAAATGGCAATATTCTGCCTGGCACTTTTTTCATCATCATTCACTTAAGATATAGGGTGAATTTGAGGAGGTTAATTCTTTTCTCTGGGGTTTCTGTGTGGTTTCAAGTAACTTACCATCACCACCTCATCACAGTACCATTTGCTGATCCCTATAACCTGCAGTGTCTTAGTGACTTTATGAGGTAAGTTCAGTTTATTTGGGAACAGCCAGATTTAGATAGACCCACAATATTTGCTTGCTATCATTCTCATTTTTTTTCCAACACCTGTTTTCACTCTAGCCATTGTATATCTCAAGATACCAATCAGGGCCCACAGTGGGCTGCAACACATTGTGCTCAACACTTCTTCCTCTGAACGGCATAGGCGCCAAGCAGGAATAGCTCTGCATAATTTGAAACCCTCCACCAGTATTACAGAGTAGTGATTCCAAGGTTCCTGACAGGTCAAGAAATTCAGGTTATTTGAAAGAATATTAATAAATGAGAATATGCAGAAATGAGGGATAGCTATTGGCAGCAGGAAAAGGGCAAACCTCTCATACTGTAGCTGGCACTGCATTAAAAAGTATACAACAGATTAGGTATTAACCACTTCTATCAAATCCAAGGCCCAGGAACCTAGGGGGAGGGAAGTGTGTAAGAGCAGATGCTTAGAAGGTAAAACACCCCAATTAACCTCATTATCTGTTACAGAACTGTACTATTAATATTCTGGGGTTTTCAAATTACTGTTGTTGTTGTTGTTGAAGAGAATCTGTTGACTACAGCATGTGTTTTGCTGTAGTCTCCCAAATCAGCATTGCTCTTCTTAAGGTCAGGGGAATGTATCTTAAAACATTCATATATTTAAAAAATATGTATTGTTATTTTAATAGGCACTGTGGATACTTTAATTTGTATCTGTATTAAATTAAACATATGGTGAACGGGGTATAATAGATTTTCTATAATTTAGCTGCCAATGTGGCAACAGAAGCCAGTTACTCTCACCAGCAGACTTGTCAGTGGTTTGTTTACTAGCTTATTTGAATTAAAATAAAGCTTCGCTTCTGCTGACTGCACATCATTATCTATGAGACCATAATCCTGCTAGCAAATCCTATATCTTCCAGAACTGGCTCTTTTGTTTGGGATTACTGAGAGCTTAGCCTATAACAAAGAGGAATAAGGCATCCCTCTCATCCTCGTAATTAAGTGTGGGGAGTAATTTAGAAACAAACCCAGAAAGATGTACAATTTGGAGTTCTGCTCCTATGCAGGATTGAGAAACAGAAGAGGCCAAACACTGATTATGTTAGCACAATGTTTAAACTATTAAACTACTGTACAACAGGAATCCAGCTTTTAAAAAGAAATGGCAACTATCAATAAAGTATTAAGTTGCTTTACACTAGAGACATTTTTTACTTATCTAAAGGTATGCTGGAAATTTTGGGTGGAGCTTAAAGACCGAAGACTATTTTAAATCTCAGTTTTTCTACATACACATGCTACATACACTTTTATAACATCTCCATTTTGAAATTAAAGAGCATAATTTAATATTTGAAACTTGATTTGTATTTTAAAGTATCCCTTAAATGGTTTAACTATTTTTGAATACGAATATTCTCTAGGAATAGGAATATCTCTGGCAGCTGAACATGCTTGTTTAAGTGCTATACTCTAATATGACCAAGATTTATATTTTCCTTTCGGCAAAGGAGTAGTTTGAAGTTGTTAGCATTTTACAGCCACCTTAGAAACGACTATAGCACTTGGGAAGAGAATAAAGAGTATTTTAACATAGGTATTCTGAGGTCAGTCAAAAGTACATCAGCAACCTTTGACTCTGTTGCTCTAGCTGTATGCATGTCATCCAATTCTCTTTCTGCTCAATACAAGAGTTATGTTATATACAAGTTGTAGAAATTAATAACTAGGTCACAAAAAATAGAAGTCTCAGGAGTATACAGATACACAATATCTATTTGCAGAGGGCTAATAAGGACAGGGGTTGATTTATAAAAGTCTTCGACATTAATTGTCACAGATGGGAATTCTGAGGACCTCTGTGAAACCAAACGAGACCCTAGTGAATTATAAAGCAGGTCCTTAGATTTTAAAAACATTTAGGCAAAGTGACAGTTCAGAACATCTGTTAGCCTTCTGTCTGAGTATAAACTGGATGTCATGGAGTGCACAGCTGTAGGCATTTTCTGCCTCTTTTTGCCAACATCTGTCACAGCATTACAGTAATATAGGTAATTATCAACACCTCATATAAACTGTTTGCTATTTTAATTTCTGAATAAGTAAAATTAGCATTATACCCTTTTGCAAAAAAAAAAAAAAATCCAGAAAAGGAAGAATACACATTCCCTTTTAAAGCTGAATGACAGATCTGGTAATTTTAGGAGAGCTGAAATTCAGAAAAAATCTCTACTACAAATAAGGTCCTTAGGATAACATAAAAGACTTAGGTGAGAACAAGTTTAAATATTCTCCCTTTCTCTCTCTGTTTCTTAAAAAAAGATATCTGAGTCTCGTCTGTCATAAGCAAAGGAGATCAGTAGCAAGAAAAGATAGGAAACCGTTAATCATCTATGTTTTTTTCCATGCACAAGCAGCTGTCAAATGATGTATGTTTTACCACGGTAACAAAGCCAAGGGCTCATCAGTACCAAGCAATTTTACTGTCAGCTGGTCATCCTTCTTCTCAACATCTGCAGTAAGAAAAAGTGATCACCTTGCAGTGATGGACAGAAGCTTGACCTCACTGGCTGATGATGAAGTGAGTGGGGTAACAACTCACAGGACTTTCAGCAATAAAAGCACGTTCCAGGGGTCCCCCAACAACTGGACAGAAAGGAGTACACAGGAAGAGACACTCCAAACAAACAGTCCTTCAAGCCAACTTTTCAGGACAATGTGTGGTCCTTTTACACATCAAGACATAGAAACTAGTGCCCAGTCCTGAAGGTGATCTACCTGACTGTGGACAGCACGGAGGAGATTTCAAAAAGTGACTAGGTGTTTTGGGTTCCTCAGTTTTGGAGGCCCAAGTGTTACACTTTATAAGAGCATGATTTGCAGAAGGCAGTGGCTTATCATTTGTGATAATCAGGCTCCTGTGAGATGTTGCTAGCTGAAAACCAGAATCATCAGCCACCTTTGGTAACAGTGGCCCACTTGGTGGTTGTTGTAATGAGGGCAATTTTGTCAGTGCCCTACACAGTCTTTTAGAGCACAGGATAAAGAATGGTAGAACAACAAAGCAATGATGTCAAACAACAGCAGTGGAGACCATGTCAGTTTGAACTTGCAAGTATGAGCCTGGTGACAGAAAATAATCATGTGGCAATGAATTTTACAACATTACATGGAAGCGACAATCCTATCCAGCTCATACTTATTTTGCTTTCACCACAAAAAGAATAGCACCTCTGCTAGAAGTTAATGTTCCAACATGGAAAACCTGAAAAAGTGCCGTTAGCTCTTTTTATAAAGGAGGGATATGGAACAAAGTGGTCACTAATATGCTATTTTTAGTGCCTGAACTACAGTCTAGAAGATAATACCCAATTACTTGATATAGTGCTCTATACACTGTCTGAACAACAATAGTGGACTGAGAAGCAAGAGAAAGCACCAGAATATGGTTTTGAAGTCATTCAGATTTCATGTATTTTATTTTCTTCTAAAAATAAAGGCTTTGAAAAGAGGTGCAGCGTTGTCCAAGTTGAAGGAGGGGGGGCCAGAGAAGAGTTGAAAGAGAGATGAGAGCAGATGGAGGTTGAGAAAGAAGAGAGAGAGACCTTGACTATAGGAAAAGATAGCTAGGGCACAGATAGCCAGAAATCTAGAGAAAAGAAAGAGAAAATGCATCTGGGGTGCACACTCAGAGAAAGGCATCCATGGAGCTGTAAGCCTGCCGTATCTGTACCTGTAAGAAAGACCACAATCAGGACAATCTATACAGTTGGGGACAATAGAGGATTTTACTAATTCTACTGTTTCCTCTAGTTTCCACTCTGCCAGACTGTGAACTGTGGCGGCTGAGCTGCAGATGCATGTTTTTTTTCATAGCCTCTGCTAGCAATGTAGTGATTTTATTGAGGCTATAGGGGACAACTCTGTGCCAGTACAGCTTGAGACTGATACAGCAATTTTGGAAGGAGATGCACAGAAACCTTACTGTCTTGCTTTCTTATTTTCCCCTTTTCTCTTTCTTACTGTGTCTTCAGCATTTATCACACGCTCCCTCCTATTTTCTCTTCACAGACAGTCAAAATTAGCTGAAATTGTGGACCTACTCCATGCAGTCTGAGGTCCACCACTCTAACAAAGACACCTCAGTGGCAAGGACTGTTTCTACTGTGGTCCTAAGCCACTTGTGAGGTGTTTGTAGGTTGGGACTATTTCTTTCAAGAGCTCCATCCCTACACTGAACAATTACTGCTCTGGCTTTTCTGCCTACCACAACTCTGTATACCCTGGTGGATGCTAAGCAGATTTTACCAAATCACAGGCTGCAGTATAAGTATTTCCCCCTGCTTTTGGTTTCAATGCTAAGATTCTTAAACATTTATTTTAACACAAATAAAACTATCTTACATATTCCTATCACCCTACTACCTAAATGCATTGTTCAAATGCCAAAGAGTACAGGAGCTATTGCAGATCACATAATAGATGCCTACACACTCACTGTACCAGTAATATTTATTATTCAAACAGACTGTTTTGTAAAGAGCTCTGAGATACCTAGGCCATAAAAAGTGTGATATAAAACAAAACACTATTCAGTTCAATAGATGTCTGATAAGAAAAGAACCCTAAAATTTGAACAGTTCCTCCTCCCCTTAATCAGCTCTAACAATGGTACCCCAGTCTTGGTGCTCCTGCACGTAGCAATATCTGTCTTTTAAAGAGAGGAATAGAAACGTGCCGCTAACAGAGAGTGCTCATTGGTAGAACATTGTTAGGTGTTTTATAATTGATAGTTTTCAGCATCAGCACAAAGGTAAGGGCTTTAGCCTTGAATACTACCCACTAACAATATACCCACATACAGAAAACTAGTGCTAAATGTATTTATTAAAATAAATGCTTTAAAATAGTCTTCTTTTCATACAAAGTAATTATCTTACACTATGTGTAAAAGGTACTTTTGTAATCAATCGTATACAACCAGCCTCAGATGCAACCACACACACACCCCATTACACACAGTGATGCTCATCAGATTGCATGGGACTGAATCATTTCATTATGTTCTGTAGCTTAATTCTTCAATTCCTGTAGCTTCAGCTGGAATTCATCCAGATCAGCCCTGTTTTCTAAGACGAAATCAAAATACTTCAAGGCCACAACCACCAAATAATACAATCAGCTCTAAACATAGAATAAGGCATTTCATACTTTTTAGAGGCTCATAGTTCCTGTTCTAATAGTGCCAGGGCAACAGGGATTTTTTTTTTTTTTTTTTTTTGGCACTTCTAGCCTATTAATTACCAAAGGAAAAGAGAAATATGTTGTGGGTATGAGCGAATTTTGTAGCAGTAAAAATAGACAGTAGAAGCCAGCTGGAGAATTTTAAATGCTCTAAATTTTCACAAGTCCTCCCTAAGAAGTTAATCACTAACAAGGTAATGCTTTAATTTTTTTTTTTCTACATTGGATAGACCAGCACAGTCAAGAGATAAAAGAGAAAATAAAGAGCAGAAAAAAAAAATACAGTAACAGGTCATGATTTTTCCACTGAACTAGACTAAAGTAATCTCCCTAGTAGAATTAGGTGAGTAATCATAAGGGTAAAACATTTTAATTACTAAAAATAGTTAGTTTCATTTGGTTAGCTGTAGAATCCTATCATCTCTTTTAATTAATTCATTTTCAGGTATTTGTATGACCATCAATTTATTCATAAAAATGTTTGAGAGTTGCAGCCTATGCAAATTCTGTTACTAATTAGTTAATGGCTACATTCACCCTGTCAGTGGCTGATGATCAGATACTTGTGCTTACAGTTCTTACACCTACAAATGTGTTTTCATACAACACACAAGAATGTTCCTGTACTTGCACAGAGTGGACAGCACTGATCTTGAGTGGCTTTTTGCCCCCAGGATCAGTGTTTCCATGGCGAGTCCTGTGGGGATCTATCTTGTCTTTTCTTCTCTGCAACAGGCATTTAGGGATAATAAAATAGTTAGTGAAGAGGTATGTTCTACACTATTTACAATAAGCTGATGATTGTCAACATAATGGCCCAGACCCACAAAGGCACTGAGAAATAAAAGAGCCTTAGGTTCATCAGTACATTCGTCCATATGAGCCCACATCTCTCAAGTATCTGATTTACTCTTTAAAATGTTACACCTCGTGGAGACAGGGACACGGAAAGGAGTTAAATGACCAAAGAGCTCTGAAGAAGATTGAAGTGACGCTGGCTGATCATCAAATGACAGTGGTATGACTTCTCCTCCTTTTATCTTATCCATCATTTGTAATGCACATGCACAATGTGGGGCTGTTGTTGGCCCTCACTGCTGTTGAGTGCACAGTGACAGTGTCCCGGACACTTTCTACCATCCAGAGAAGCAAAAGAGAACTGTGCTGTTCATTCTATTTTTAAAGTAATTGAGA
Organism: Tauraco erythrolophus; assembly: GCF_009769465.1. Taxonomy (NCBI): domain Eukaryota; kingdom Metazoa; phylum Chordata; class Aves; order Musophagiformes; family Musophagidae; genus Tauraco; species Tauraco erythrolophus. Next base: position 20,916,737 of record NC_141475.1, read on the forward strand.
TTCCCTTAAAAATCTGTCGTAGCACTACTCAGGTAGTGACCAAAGCTAAATTAGAAAACTAGAACTCTGGAGAAGAATGTTCAGCTCCAGTATTATAAGATTTTAAGATCCTGTCCAGCCTAATGTTATAAACAGTTCCACAGGAAAAAATCATTTATGTGAACTTAAGCACCTTGGTAACTGCTGGACTGGAGCCTTGGTGAGTCAAATCATGTTGTTAGTAATGCTCCTCCAGTGCCAAATGCTTGAAACTTGTCTTTTTGTATCCTTTTTCTACATTTATTCATGCTAATAATCTACTCTCACATGCTACATACCATAATATCATTTAGCATGTTTCAATTATGGCAAAAAAAATTATAATCCAAGTGAAAAGTCCTTTGCAACATACATCACCTCCCCATCCTATTGCCATTAAAATGTTCAATTTCAGAGGACCTAGCATAATTTTCTTTTCCTTACACTCTTTTTTTTTTTTTTTTTTCCATTCATTATATTTCCATTACAACTCTGGAAAAAGATGTACTTCAGTGGATGATAACCAAGACTATACTGTTTAATAGATGAAGTAGCTATTACACATTTCAGAATGACTAAATTAAGTCCTACTAGGAAAGCAAAAGTTTTATGCTTCTTTCTTTTAATCAGGACACTTGGTTGCAGATTAACTAACTCGCATTACTTTTCTCGAAGGAAAGTATGAAAGAACATTTGTTTGAGTCTAAACATTCCATATCCTTAAAGAACCAAATTACCAACACAATGATACATGCACACACATAGCAGATTAGAAAAGGTCAGCAACTTAAACGATCAAATCACACAAAGCCTCATTTGAGCTAAATTACTTTCCCTCCCCAGTACAAAACACCACAGATATGGTAGTGTTCTATTGGGGAGAGCAAGTAACAAATTATTTCCAATACGTACAAGCCAGCTTAGCAGTTTCTGGACTGTAACCAGACTTGTCAAGTACCTTCCTCAGACTTCAGAAAAAGCAAAGAACTTCATCGGTTTTAGCAGGTGGGATTGCGTATTTACACAGCACACACGAAATCTAAAATCATAAGAATGGTGGCACTACAGCTGCATCTAGCCCTTCTCCTCCTCCACAGTGAAGGTCAGTAGAGGCACAGAGAAGAGTGTCAGGACAGAGTGAGCATAAAGTGTTATCTTCCTTCCGTATTCACCCAATGTCCAGCAACCTGAAATTCAGGAATTTAGGATTTTGATAAATTTTTCTTCCCTTTATTTGCCCTCCTGCCCTTTTATTTTTTCTAATTGCGTAAGTGTTACCAAAATTCTGTGGCAATGAGTTTCACAGGTGAATTATGGGCAACATGAAATACCACTTCTCTATTTTTTTTTTAATCCCTTGCCTGAGCATTTTCTTCGCTGCCCTCGTTCCTTGCTCTGGCTGTTGCTAATTCAGTTTAGGAGGTTACTGTCTCCACCTTTTCTTAGCTACTTCCCAACAGAAGTTCCCATTCCAACACAACTGCACATATATTCAGTTTGTGACAGGTTCTGTGAAAATTATCTGGTTTATCTTGAAAATGTTTACAAATAATTTTTCTTTTTTTCTTTTTTTTTTTTTGTTTTGTTTTAAACTGAATCACATTGACACAACATATAGGGTTATGCTAGCAAGTGTGAAGCTGCCATAAACGTTGATGGAGAAGGAAAAGAAGGGGTAAGTGATAGGCACAGGAGTGGTTGGTAACTTTTCACCCAGATTAGCAGCATATTCCCAGCATGAGGAGCTGCACGTTCACATGCATGTTCTCATGTCTGTAGGAGTCACAGAGTCACTATGTCGTCGTGTCTGTATGTCTGCCATGCCAACAAGTGGAAATTTGCATGGAAATCCACTGGAATGGAAAAAGTAGTCTATAGGTGGTTCTCTTCTGTTTGCTGGCCGGAAAGAGCATGAAAAACCTGGCCACAGCCTGGCAGGAAGGATATGACTTGACCATTCCTCCACAGATGATATTTAGTTATTCCTTACAAGTAACTGGAAACAGGTCAACTGTCCTGGCCTCTGCTTTTGCTGCGAAAAAGAGGGTTCTGACCTACTTGCCTTTTTCCTTTTTTTTTTTTTCCTAAGTATTTGGATTTTATTTGCAGGATTAGCTTCACAGGGTGCAGTTACCTGCTAGCCAAAAATGGTAAAAAAATTAGTTTACTTGCCATTGGAAAGAAATGGTTTGTCTACCTGTAATAAACAAGGATATAGAAACATGCAATGAAATCCTCAATGTCTGTCTGCAATTATGCTGCAGGTAACCACACCATCCAGCTACCTCTTCCATCCTGTTTTTCCTATCAAAAGCTTAAACAGAGGAACTGCAAAGTTTATTTTAGCTGTTAGAACAGTTTTCACTGGACTTGACAGAGAACCTAATGTTTCCATCAGCGGACTGAATGGCCTTAACTCTGAGAATGTCAATGAAAGCTCTTTGCTGAGGGCACAGAGTATTGCAGGGTCTGCTGTGCAAATTCTCAGATCCTTGTTCCAAATTACTCAGAGCTTGCTGAGCCTTCGGGTATATCATATTATCCATCTTTGGTTCATCATCTATTCAAACCACTGGGCACAGAGGAGCAGAATGGCTTTCATTTCTGGGTAATAGAGTGTCTGGCTTGGATTTCACTTTTATTTGTGGCTGGTCATTCATTTCCTCCTTTGGGTTTTGAGATGAGAAGATGTTGCAGGATTTATACTTTGTCAGTAAATAAGTATTTTATAAAGCTTGGGACAGACATTCGACATTGAGAAAAAAAAACAAAAACTTGTACATGGTTGGAATGGCAAAAGCAATTTCTGATATTGCAACATTTTCTCAGGCCTTTCCCCAGAAAGTACTTTGTCTTTTTCCTCTTACTATTATGTTTCAGCCTGTGAACCAGTCTTCCTCCTGCCAACACCTGCTGGAACATAAAGTATTCTGAAACAAGATGATCTTTCAGCTGAAAACAACAGCAGGACACTTTTTTTTACATTTTTTGAATACAAAGTTAGCCATGTCTACCTTGAGACAGTTGGACAATAAAAATCAAATTAAGCAAAGGGGTAAACTCAAATTTAGAGCATTAGTTAAAGTAAAATAAAACCCTGTGAGATTACTTTTACTCAGAATAAACTGGCTTTATTTTGTATCCCTGCCCCATTGAGTTGGTTCCTTTTTCTAATAAATCTTGCTTTTGTTAGGTCTATTGCTGTGCAGATCATGTAATGGAAATATTCCCCCAAAGGAGAATTCTCTTCCCTCTGAGAAGACATCCCGGAGCATAAAAAGCGTGTGGAGCACACCCTCCCCTTGCTGGCCATGTCTGTACCCATAAATACGGATGACTGTGTGTCTATTTCAGTCTTGTCCTGACCAGTCAGATAAAAGCATTTCTCATCCAGAATACACGTTTACATAGCATTTATCATTAACCTATTAAGGTTAATGAGCTTCAGGGTGTATCATCTGCAGACCAGCACTGCAGTAACACATCCAGAGGTTCAGAGCTTCCCTGACTGCACCTGACACAATGCCCTGATTTTTTTTCACTGGCAAAATATAAGGAGCCTGCAAGAGAAAGGAATGAAGTTGTAAAGTTGCTTTCTTGCTATATGCTGTTTACAGATTAATTTGATTGCTTTCATTAGCTACTATTGCTCATTTAAATGAAAGTTGTGCATATACAGTAGTGATTTAGTAGATACTCTACTGGTAAAAACTACAAAATGTTAAGAGGAGTTGGCTCTGAGAAGAGTCTCTTTCTGCTCAAGGCAGCTGACTGAAAACTCTGCTATCCCTCCTCCAGTACCAGGCAGCAGAAACTAAAAGAAAGGAGGAGAGTTACTCCAGTACTCCAGTGACAGCTGCTTGCCAGTGAAGAAGTTTGGAGTCCTACAGCCTCACAGAACTGAAGGGCAGCTTTACAGTTCCTGTCCTCTTTTCTCAATCTCATGTCAAGTCAGAAGCCAACCAATGCTCCGTCCAGCCAAGGGATCAGGTTTGGTGTTGCATTATTTCTCCTGGGCCACCTTTTCCGAGACTTTATATTCAAATCAGTAAAAATCACACTGTTAATGCCACTGATTTTTTCGGAGAGATTCAGATGTTGCCAAGATCTCATTTTTATGACCAACTCTATAGTTTGTAAGCTTACTGAAACCAAAATGAAAAATTATTCATGCGTAATGTGAAATTCGGAACAGACTTTTATCTTTGTTATAAAGCTCCTAAGTAAGTTAAAACATTGTTTCATTAAAAAGGTTTGTTTTCCTTAGTTTAGAAAGACAAGTAGGAATTTAATGAGAATAAAATACAGCTGTAAATTTATGAGCCATATTTATTTTTGATGCAAACACAATGCATGTTTGAGTATAATTAAATATAATATTTCTTTGTAGTGTGGCTTTCCAATAATTTAAAAGAAACTTTGCTACATACAACATATTTCAAACTTCTGCCACTTCTATTTATTTATACTATCATTGTTATCAAAATAAAGTATCCTTTAATTTGAAATGGTGAGTGCTATTGACTGAGATCCTTAGAAATTTTCACATAATGATAGACTAATCCTGGGGAAGACTGCCTTCCGTATGGTCTAGCTTTTTTCTTCTCATGGCAGTTTCCATGAGGTGCGAGATTATTAATTCCAAATATTTTCCTAGAGATTCTCAATTTTCTTTCAAGTTATTCTGTGCTCAGATAATTGAGAAACATGGACATGAGGACTAAGATTTTTCATCTGATTTTTTGGGATAGCCTGTTTTCAGTACAGCATTCAGAGGACAGATCTACAGTTGTCAGTAGCTGATACTGCCAAGGGAACATTTTCAGCAGTTTTCTCCACAGTCATGCTTGAACACGTTGCATTGCAGTAGAACTGGGAGGCCATTAAGGCATTCTTAAGTAAGAGCAGACCATTACTGTACCCAACTGAGGATGGTAGAAAGCATATTTACAAACATATTTTCAGTATTTAATCTTGAATTGCAGATGATTCACCCAGTGCAGTCTAACAGCAACGCTCCTCACTGCAATCACATACCCTTCTCCCTAAGAGAGATGGAGAGTCCAGACACAATTCAGCGCTGTTACAGGTTTCTCAGTCTAGAAGTACTACGGAATGCTGAACTCAAACTAGTGTTGAAAAATGCCCTGTATTAAATGAAGAACATTTTGCAGTCACTTCGTAGTTGCAGAGTACAGCTTCCTTAAGCGTGAGTCGCAGTGTTCTTAAGTAGAAATAATGTGGTTTACCCCAAAATATTCGCAAGAACACCTCTTCTTGTGTAGACACATGCACAGTTTACTAATGAAATAAATAAGCAACATGCATAAACTATGAATCATAAAAACTGTAGGTGAAATGGTATTTGTGTGTGTGGGGCTCACAACTAACTGGATTATGTTATCTGTCCACATTACAGAACCTCTCACTTTGTGTTAGAACTGCCATGTACTATTCACATACAAACGAGTTACTTTGCCCCAGACAGGAACTGGGCATCTCAGTGAAATAACTGGGGAAGCTGTCCTGTAGTGGAGGGCCATCAAACTGGATTTCCTCCTGAAAATCACTTTGCAACAGAATGAGCCTTCTGCACAGAGCCCTGACGGAGGAGGAAGACGAGGGCTGCTTCCTGAGTGCACTGCAAGGCTTTCCTTGGGAGTCAGTGAGCCTCAGAAGCAGGGAACTGGTTTTCACCCCATGCAAACAAAGCTAGGAAGGCATCAGACTCACCCAGGGAAAGAGGTCACGTATGGAGAGGTCTGTCTTTATTCGATTTCTAACTAGTTTTCTGTAAAAAGGAGGACAGCTAAAGCATTTGTTTGCTAAAACAGTGTTCCTTACTTCACTCTCACATCATCCTCAAGGTGTTTAAACAGAACATGCAGGTCCCTAATGAAGTACCTTCGTTATCTTAGCGCATCTGCTGTGTTAATGCAAGCTAACTGCTACCAGGATCAACTCGTGTGAGGCTGCATCTGTGTCCTCATGGAACTACTGTACCCTTCTGTATCTATCGCAAACCAAGGAGCTGGGCCACTGAGAGCAGAGAGGCTGAGGTCCAGAGAGAGACTGGAGCAATTTGCAATGAGTTTTGGAAATCTCACCAGCCAGTACATATTTAACTATCTGGTTAATTGCTTCCAGCTGTGATTGCTTTCTGTTTCAGTTGGCAACATGTGCTCCTTTTGAGTTCGTCAGGAAATAAAAGGCTATTCCTTTCCTTTCTTCACTAAATCTACACTGCTTTGAAGTCATCCATGAACTGTTTGGTCTATATGGCCAATTCATATGACCACATGCACTATACAGCCAAATGTGAGAATAAAGTCCCATATATAGAGACTAGTCCAGCTTGTGCACATCTCCAAGCGCGAGCCAGATGCCCTCAGAGGGACATGAGCACATACAAAAAGGCTTCGGTAGTTTCCTGCAGTGTTCAGATTCCTCGGCTTTGAGTTACAGTCATAGCTTTCAGAATACTTTAATTTGGCTATATTTGATTTAATTAGATTAAAAGAATAAAGTAACCAGTTACTAAGCCACTTCATATTCACTGCAACACAAAGCAATATATCAGTCTGGTGAATTACAGGAATGTATGGTGGTTATCGGCTAAATCTTGGAAAAATCATAAGCCTTTGACCACCTATTGTGCCTTTTATACAGGGGTCTCAAATGATTTAAAAAAACAATGGCTACACTTAAAATCATAAAAAACTTCAGTACCAAGAGGTGCTACCTGTTCACAATGACACAGTAAATCATGCTGAAAATCTCTCTCAGCCGTCCCGAATTTCTAACCAGTAATTTGTATCAAGACTTGCCCTATGCACATCCCAGTGCGAGCACACAACATACCTGCCACCTGAGTCGAGGGAGAGCGAGGGAAAGCACTGGCTCTGATGGGAAATAAATTGGACCCTGCAGGCTGCAGGCACAGGAAACCTGCCAGATCCGGAGTCTCGCTTTTCCCAGAGCCGTTTTTTTCCGCACAGGAAAGAAAAGGCACTGGTAGTGACAGGGGAATAACAGCCTCTCTGCTAGAATGCATTCAACCAACACTGCCAACAGAGGGAAAGGTTCCTAGTTTTCTGTTTGTGATTACACTGTTTTGTCATTGCTGTCAGGACGTGCCTATGCAATATGTGCCTCTCTGATGTCTCGTGCCTGTATGTTTCATTTTTAGCTGAGTGGGATGTACAGTAATTAGCCACTCATTCTCCTTGTCTATTCTCTGCGTTTTGTTTCGTTTCCTTCACTTAAAGCATTTTGGCAAGCCTTCGGCCTTATTGGCAACTCTTTCCCTTCTCCCCCATCTGAACCTCCTCTGTCAATTTTCTGCTCGCAGCTTGGGAGATGACAGTTTATATATTTGTACACACAAGTGAATATGCTAATACACTCCAAATACGGACTGTGCAATCAAATTATCATGAGTTTGGTGGAATGCTTTTCTGGACTATTTCCTCTAAAAATATAGCATTCCAATTGCAAAGAATTTACAGCCAACCAAATATTGTTTGAATCAAAAATATGTGGTGAAGTTGAGGATTTTTTAATTCAAGATGGAAAATTTTTGTTCCTGGGCGCTTTTTTTTTTTTTCTTTTTTTCTTTCTTTCTCCTTTTCTTTATGAATTGTTGCCTTTGGGTGGATTTTTGCTTTGAGAGTGCAAGTTGCTCTCATTGACATTACTGGGACTTACATGAGAATAAAGAGTGGGAAATGAATAGCTTTCAGGGGCTTCAGGTTGACGGAACAATTTCATCTCTTCTCAGTTAATGCGGTACTGCACTTTACGAGGTTTTGTCTCATATCTGAAGTTTTACAGCTGTAGGGACCAATCTGAAGATCCCCTTTTGAGTTCTTTTCCTTCACAGCAGTCATCGGCAAATTAGCAAAAATAAAGGACACAGAATCAGGTTCACAAACAGCTAGGAACAACTATTTCATTTGCTTTTCATGGATATATTTTTTTTTTAATTTGTAAGCTTTCTCAATTATATGTATTTTTCATATTTAATAAATGAAGCTTTAAAATTTTGCATGTGCTAAATGAAGAAATAACTCTTTTGATACTGTAACAAAATTCATAATGTAATACTTCAGAGATGTTTGAAAAATCCAGACTAGTTAATGATTTTCCTCCTGTTCTTAAAAAACAATTGCACTGAGGCGTGGAAATTAAGCAAGAGTCTTCTCCTAGATTCCTTTTCTCAAAATTGTTGGTTTGGAAACACAGTTTAATACCAGAACCTACTTTTTGTTGTTTTATATTCATGTGGCTACAGGTTCAGTTGAATCAGTTAAGCTGGTACAAGTGAAAACAAATACGTAAAATAATATATATTATTTGCTTATTTTGCTCAAACTGCATCTTGGACTACTAAGGTGCTGAAATGCTGACTGGTAGTGGCTTGCCTGTGTCTTAAGAATAAAGCAAATATGTATAAATTTGCAAAGGATCAAACCTATGTTTCCTTGCTGTACTGACATAGTCTCAAATTAGGATATAAAGAGGAAATGAAAATTCAAGAAGTTGCCTCAGAAACCAAGAGTTAGAAACAGTTTTAGCCATGCTATCTCAATTCACAAGAAAGGGGTCAGACATGGGGTTAATCAGAAGAAATCCTGCTACTCTTGAGACCCAGAGCAAGGACCCTGTCCTGTACCCCTGCAACATGTGAGATCCAGAGAGCAGAACCCAAACGCAGGTGACTGGTGTCTGCCTGGAGAGCAGCAACGGCACAAGATGCGACAGAGCTCAAGTGTATAGACCAGCAATTACTCTTGTTACAAATAAAATCTCATCAAACTGGCATGAAGATGTAAAGTAATAACACACACCCATAACAGCTAAAATTTAGTTGGAGTCAGTTTAAGAGAGCAGTAACTGATCTCAGTAACCTCTCTTTGTAGCAAGCCACTAGAGAGATACTACGACTTGTCACCTCAGCTGTAGACTACAGCAGAGATTTAACACTCCTGCGAACTCAGCAGAACCACACAGCTGTACAACAGCTATAGCTGTGCAGTACAACATACATACGTAGCAATCACGCAACAGCACTATGCTGATCATTCCACTCCAGGATATGCGTCAAGCTAACAAGAAGCACTGCATGCATCGTTTTCTGTAGCTTGACATCATTTATTCCTTAAGATGCAGGCAAGGCTGTCTGGATACTCCAGCATTTTGAACTGCTTGTCCTTAGGGCCCTATGAAGGAGCTCTTACATTTTGCACTAATCTCTTTTTTCCCCTAGTACTATACATTTTAAAGAGATGCCATATGGCACTTAAGCAGACAAATCATATGGTGGTTTGCCCTTTCTTTCTAATTCCATTGGCTTTACATTTCTCAAGTTGCATTCCCAGTTGATGAACAACGTCCTTAACCTCTTGAGTGGTCCTGGAAGTCCACTAGACATAGACCAACATGACACTTGTGCTGACTTCTAATATATACTGGATGTCAACAATGTTACTGTCATTCACTTCAGCAGTTGATTTGCATCTAAGCATACTATCAGGGGCTCTATTGTAACACCTTAAGAGTAAACTGAAAACATAGCACAGCTGCTACCAAGGTACAAAAGAGCATTTCCTTCACTGGCATCCAGTCCTCAGACAGACAGCAGTCGGAAGTCATAGTGTTAAATGGCTAAGACCGCTTAAGTAGAATTGAACTCTGGAACATAAAGTGCACTTTTCGTTGATGACATCCTATTTGCATGCACTTTTCTTTCAAAAGGAGGTAAGTAACCACTGCTTCTGTAAGCCTTTTTTTATTGTCTAAAGAACAGAGCCACAGTGGTTTTGTGAAAGTTAAAGTTCCTTTTCATATGGCTAACTTATGTTTCATAAAAATGAGAGATAAGTACTACCAGGTAGAATAGCAGATAGTGTTAGGATATAGAGAGGCATTTCATTTATGGAGAATTTCACATAGGATCATAGATCCTTCGTGGCCTCTTGTCTACTTGCGAGACAAAGTACAAAATTAAAGGAAAAGGGAAAAGGTTGAATTCATAATATTTTTTTTTTCTCCTCAGTGTACAAAATAAGCCCATTGTGTATCTCGAGAATGAAAATGGTGTTACTGTCCTGTCCACTTAATACTTAGCATTGCAAAATGCCTTATAAAAGCACGACACCCACTTGTGACTGTGTATATTTTTCTATAGAAACAAGGCAGAAGAATACGTGCACAAGCATCACTTACATAGCAAAATAATGGTAAATGCTCATCTGTAGAAGTGACTGGATATAAAAGCAATTGCAAGTGTTTATGCAGCACAAACACGGAGGTGAAGTTAAAATACCTTTGAAAACCTGACCCATATTATAGGCAGTAATAAGTAAATCCTCCCTCTAAAGATAAAAGAAAAAATACCCTCATTATTTAGTCAGACCTGCACACCATGAAGACCCAAACACAGAGGGGTTATCAAAATGCCCTTAGAATAATAAAATTCAAGCATTGACAGACCAAGAGGCAAAGTTTTAAAGTCGAGGCCCCCTGACAAGGCTCTGCTTTACTCTTAGAGGCTGGCTGGTCTGATTACCACATCTGAATGCTAGCAGAGATCCAACCCTGGATGTTCATTAGGGGAAACTTCTGTACTAACAAGAACATTATTGGAATTATGTCAATTACCACCAGCTGAGGATGTCCTGCAATTTTTAAATACAGCAAAACCATAAAGAGACTTATAAAGTTTAAAAGTAGAATTCTGAATTGCAGATGGCTTGAGCTGGGTGTTTGTAAGGGTGCCTGTAACCCTGGGATCCCGTGCTGCCCACCCTCCGTGCAATCAAAGCCATGAGTAGGCAGACGAGCTGAAGTGTCTCAGCGATCTTGCAGTTTTATCCCTATGTGGATCACATGCCAGGGGGTCAGGGTAGAGGCGAGGAACAAGGAGCAGTGCTGGTTATGTGAAAGCATTCCCCTGAAATTTAAGACCCGTTTTCTTTCCTTCCTTTAAATACATCTTCAGCGTCCCTCATCGCAGAAGTGACCAGAAGTCCTTCACTACAGGACCCACACACCCTGTTTTCCCTTTAACTGTGTTACAAGCAGTACTGGTATGTGCAGGCTGGGACATGACTTCAGAAGTGCAGGCAGAGTTTCGGTGGCACTGACAGCTGGATGGCTGTCAAGCCAGAAGGATCAATTCTTAAAGTAATTATAACTGTGTTCTTTATGGGCTACAGCAACTATTGTCTGATCACAAATGACTCTGGAGACCAGTATTTAAAAACGCGACTACTTTGAACACACATCATTAGTAATACACTGTTCACAAATATGATGAAGGCAAACTAACATTTGCTGTCTTATTTGGCTTTTTAAAGTTACAAATACCTTTGCTTTCCTCTCAGAAAATATTAGCCTTCTTCAGGTTTGTTAGGGAGTGTTATCAGTCCTGTCACACTAGCTTGTGACCTAAAATCTAGCAAAGTGTTTACACTTGATTACCTCATATTTGATAACTAACAAGGAGATTTTCAAAGGCAGCCAATTTTTCCACGTTTTATATTTAGACATTTGAATTAATGTCTTTTTCATTTTTAATAAGAAGTTACACGCAACGTGAAATGAGACCATCTATTCACTTATCTAAATGTAGACTTCGTGTCCTGCCTTGGTGAGTCATGGTCTTTACTGCATGCACTGAAAGTCATCTAAAATAGTTTGTTCATGATACATACAGAGGCCCCAAGGTGTTTTTTGGTGCTAGCAGAGGTGTTTTGGATTTCATCTGGTATTCAGATAATATCCAGAATATATTTTAAAATTTTTTATAACCCTCCACATTCACTTGCTTTTAGTACAAATTAAAAACCCAAACCAAATCAAAATAAATATAATCAAATGACTATTAAAATAATAATTTGAAGATAAACAACAAACATTTATGCCAGGAGTTCTTGATTACTTAGTGCTGATTTTGCCCATACCAAATTAACACTGGGCCAGGAAATTCCCAGACACAAATATTCAACAGTATCTATAGGTCTACATGTTCATCCCAATTTTGAGAAGCTTCACTTCTTAAGTTTTTCCTTGCTTACCATGGAGTTCAGTTCAAGCTCTGTTAAATCTATAAAAATCGATATTGAATATATGTATTATGTGACAGTTCCATCTAAAAGTATCTGGTATAGAATATGGGCCAGATACAATAGAGCAGCCAAGCACATGTAATTTACCCAACAAACCTAAAGCACTCCCACATTGATTTTTGCAGTTTTGTAGCCCCTAGTCACAGAGTGAAGAAAAAATGGCTTACTCATAGAGTGTGCTAGTACTTGGGGCTACATCATGTTTATCTCACAGCCTCTGATTTGGGTTGTCTTTTTGTTACCTCTGTTGTTGGATTTTTTAGGTCATTTAATGTGGTTCTCCATTCTAAAATGCCTACTTATATGGCAAGAAAATAAAAACGATTTTCTAAATTTTTCTGATCTGTTGATTACTTTTCCCAAACTTACAGTGTACAGATGGAATATTGCAACATTTTAACAGTTCTTAAATGCAATTATCTTAAGTGAGTATGAATAGAAAATTGTATATAAGTAAGGAGATAGGCTTTCAACAATCTATTAATGTACATCACACAACAACTAGTATAAAGGGATACCAAAAACATATCAGAGAATACAACTGCAATTTAAAAGGACATTTTTGAAATGACATGCATACATATTTGCATAGCATAAAATATCTATGTATATGTACTATAATTAGATATTTAAAATGTTTTCAAATCCTAAAAGGATAATACTGATCTGTCTATCTCTTCATGCTTATTCAGAAATAATAAATGGGGAGATTTCTCAACATATATTAAAATAATATTCTATTCACCGATATCTGCTATATTAACCAATATAATTTTTAAAAAATATAAATTCAGTCATAGATTCTATCAGCATTTGGACCTAGGTGGCAGGCTATAACATATGAACAGATTTAAAACTTGAAATCCCAACTTAATAAAGAAACCTACAGGATTTAAGTATGTTGCATGTCTAGAGCTTTTTTTTCTATTTTATTTACTCATAAGTATCATTAATACCAAAGATCAACAACCTTTGGTGCCATGTATGTCACTCTCTCTCTTCAAGTCTTTAGTAGTTGCATGCTTATCTATTTCAGTCAAATGTATTTCTTATCGAAAAAAAAAAGAGTGAGCAACCTGACAATACAGTGTTATCGAATTTTTTCAGCTGAGACCCACATGTCATTCAGCATTCAGACATGCTTGTGCTTGATTGATGGATGGGTTTGTGACAAATAAAACTAGGATCAAGAGCTTTGCACCTTTTCCCCCATCAGGAACCAGAGTAAAGCATAACTCTATAACAATGGTAGGATTAGGGATGCATTAGCTCGCCATCGACCAAAACCATCCATTCCCATCAATACTTTGCACTTAATAACCTGAAGCTATGATAAGAAAACAAAAGAAGGAGAAAGGGACAGGAGAAAACAAATCAATAGAAGAAGGGAATGTCTGAAAGATGCACTGTCCAAATGAAGAAAAATTTTTGCTGAATTGCTAGGATAATGCCCCTTGACAAGAGAACAATGTACTGTCAAGGTTTATCAGTGAGGAGGCCAATTGGCACAATGTTAAGCACAGGTTTGGCATTTGAGTGGTGGCACTTACTGTAGATGTAAAGTACATAATGCCAACATGCAGATAATAACTACTCATACTTGTTCCGTATTAGAATGGCAGTTTGGATACGCATAAAGAACACAATCACGTTTCTAGGTGTACTGAAATGGATGCTATGAGCACAAGGACTGATCCTGTCCTGCTGAAGTGCATGTGATCAGTACTGGGCTGATGTTTTTGACAAAAACCTTGTGTTGAAAATAATATTAAATTCTACTTGCAAGTATATATTTTCTTTCTTTATTATTGATTAACATCTTATCTGCTTTTACAATCTGGCCTGAAAGACCAGGAATTGTCTCAAGCTTTAAAAGGTCACCAGATTTCATATGGCTTCTTGCTTTGTTTGAAACTCTGAAATCTAGGAACTAGCACTAAGACTGGACGTAAGAGAGAACCATTCATTAACCTCTCCTCTTCTTCAGAATTAAAGTAAGAGAAGCCCTACTTCTTAAAACATTTGCAGCTTGCTCAGGGAGATAATAAAGTATCAGTTAAGAAACAGCTTATTGAATATATCTTAATACAGAAACCTCTCTCTTTTTTGCAAGATTCGATGCTTAAGCTTGCTGATGTAGGGGGCTAAACTAGGAAATAAGTTTCTCTAATGCTGTGCTTCTAGCGCTGAAGGAGGGGAGATCTAATGATTTTCTTCCTTCAAGATCCAGAAAGAAAGGTCTATGTTGCTGACATTCACTGTTTTACTCAATCATATGACTCATTTTCAGGTAAGTCTTTGATATACAGGAAAAAGTTCTAATATCCAAGATACTAAACAATATTACTTAAGCTCTAATTTCATGAAAAGCAGCAGAAAATATTTTTAAGTGTTTCCTCTATAACAAATTTTTCAAATCCACTGACAATTACAAGATTCTACTCACTATAACAATACACATATGTTTTAATATCTCCGTATGAGTCATCTAACCATCAGTGTGTACTAGAAAGGACTGAAAAGACAGTCCAGCAGTAAAAGTCCAGGACTATGAAACAGGCAATAGGTGCTGGATTGCTGGCTCTGCCATGCTCCTCCTTTGTCACATATGGAAAGCCACAAAATCTCAGCATCCCTACTTCCTTCTATGTAAGTGATGATTATGATTTACGACTTCAACTCAGCCTATTCACTTGCTGTGATCACAAAATGTTCTACAAAGTAGAACCTATAATGAATTAAAGGAAAAGCCACAAGAAGCAAGCATGTTCCCAAAAGTCAATACACTCTTTACAAGTTCCTTGATGACTACATGAAGTTACTGAAAGCATATGGAATTAAGTAAAAAGTGCGACAGTGGCTCATGCAGAAGCTGAAACGCATTCACGTGAAGTAAGACAAGAACGGCAGGCAGAGGAATATTTTCCAAGACATGCTAAAGGGTACTTTGAGTAAAGAAAAGTAAGAATAACTATGAAAGGAAATAGCTAACTGAATTTTTCAATTCAGTATATATATGACAGAAGTAGAGTCCAATGTAGTATAACATGTACTTAAGTAAAGTATGGAAATAAATTTATAAAACATACAAGAACTACAAAAACATGATAAACTAAAAACTACACAGACAGTAAATCCTTCATTTTTTTACTGCTGCCCTTATAATTTTAGACTTACGTTGCATTGTCTTGTAAAAAAAGAAAATGGTGTTACTGTCCTGTCCACAGTTCTCCATAGAGGAACCACCACAAACTGTCAGTTATTTTGGTTTAACAATATTGTCACTGTCAACGCGCACTATGGAAAAGCCCACAACATACTTCGATGAATGGCTTGAATTTCAACACGTCTAAGTTACTCTGGTTCTGATAACACAACTGATGACACAGAAATGCAGCTCTTTTTCGCGTAAAACCTTCCTGAATTTATTAGAGGGTCCATCTATATGGAGCTAACAGAAGCCCTCAGTTCTGCCAAAAATGAAAAAAATGTTAACATGGGGACAGACGAGTGATCCACTCCTCATAACATGTATTTTATAGTGGAAAAAATTATTTCAATACTGTTACATAAAATAGGACTCATTCTCATAACAGTTCACTAGCAGAAAAGTGACGTGTTAAGGGAATCTCTTTTATTTAATTTCATTACAATTCTGAACTGTCTAAATGTACTACTCTACTCATAAAATTTTCAAAAACCTGTTTGCACTGTGTCTACTGAAAGGATCCAAGTATCTGGAGTCTCACTCACACACAGCCTTAAGGATAACTGCCAATAACTAAAATAAATCAAAAGATGGACTTGAAAACTTCTCAAAACCAGTAACTTTCCATTCCACAAATAGACAACATAAATTTGGCAATCCCACATCATATAATTCACACACAATGAAGCAGTGAGTATCTGTTTTAAGTGCAAATCTCAAAGCTATTTTAACTACGGAGCAACCCGAGCACTTCCATGATTAATTACTTATTTATTTCATACCAGAAATAATCAGGATCTGATCGAGATATCGATGGTTCCAATCCGCCAGTTATTTCCCAACTAATTTCAGGAAGAGAACGAATTAGCAAGATTGGACAATAAAGACCTGAATTCTGCAGTGAGTTGTATGGCATGCAAGGGGGAGTGAGAAAGCTGTGTGTTCCGGAGGTATGCAGAGGCAAATCAACGGACATTTTGGCACAGCATGGTGATTGTATCCAGGCCTTACACAAGTGACCAGGTGCAGGTGAGGAGCACACATTGTCAGGTGCTGTACTAGTTTATTCCTTTTCTTCCTATTGTCTCTCAAGTCTGAAATAACTGTGGAGCAGAGAGTAATTCCTGCAGTGGTAGCTGAAGATTTTAATCTAAAGTTCCTTCTAGCATAGAACATAGGAGCAGGACTTCCAGATAGTTTAGTAACTGCCCTTCTTGAATGATTTTAAATCTAGATCTATGGACCAATTTTTCTTCAAAATATAATTGATTGGGCTAGGCCAAGCCTTCCGGTCCCCAGTGGTTCCAACATTTTTTCTTCTTGTTTAAATTTATTTGGATTCCTATTCTACAAGGACCTAAGTGGAAGATGTTTCTAAATCCACTCTTTATCTCTTTTCTTAAAATGCTCATATAATATTCCTCAGTCTTAGCATGATTTCCCTCTAAATCTAGATATATAGGTTTACAAGACACTTGACAAATAATTGTTATAAAGGCTTTCTAATTCTAATGATCGCTGGTCAAGTTGTCGAATTATCAGAAAACAAAAACCCAAAGATTTGCTTGATTTTTTTCCCCAATAAATATCAGTAACCCTTTTAAAAACAACAATCTTGTATCAACACTGCAAGCTGAGTTGCATTCCTATGAATCCGGAGACAGAGAACAGTGTTTTGTGATGCTTTAGCCTCAAGAAACATAAGTTCAAGTATTGAATATAATGCTTAAAATTAGTGTTGATGTCATTAATATAAACACCTGACCTTGATCAGTGACCCACTAGATACCCTCTCTGTTTTATTTATGAGACTGTAGCTTCTGAATGACTTTGGCTCTCAGGTAAGGTTCATAACATGCAGAGTACATGCCAAAAATTCATTTTTTCCATCTATATATCTCCTTGCATTTATCAATACAAGAAAATTGTGTGAAGTCACAATCAGTACCTCATGTCTTAGTTGCACAGATATGCATGGGTAATTCCTCTTTGTTCAACTATTTCCAAACATCCCAAGAAATAATTCTTGGAAGTTGGTAAGTCAATATATTTATATTCAAATGTTATGCGTGCAATTCGTAAGGCTGATCATTTAAATTTATTCCTTGTGATCAAAAGATAGAATCCAAAATATCATTTGGATGGCCACAAGAAGGTCCATCAGGTTATGAAATATTTGCCAGCTACATCTTCAACTCTTCATTTTGGAATCAATTCTTTTTCTTTGGTGGAACTAAATGCATATGCTCCAGAGGGTTTGCCCAACTTCTGAAGGACATGTGCCTATAATAGGCCTTTCTCATCTCTGTCTTGTTAACAAGTATATAAATAAGAGAAGGCTACAGTAATTGGCTCAGAGTTACTAATGAATTAATTAACTTCAGTCTATTTTACCTAACCTTTAATAATAAGAATCTTTTTTTGGTCTAGCAATAGGTCTGACAGGCTGAAAAAACAGACATGCAGCAAAGCTCTTGAAAATTAATGAGAAACGAGGAAAGAATCAATGTACATTCTGCTTGCAGAGAACTGACACAAAAAAGACACAATAAACCATGAACAAACACAGTCAGTTTAAAAAATAGGTTAGAAAAAGTGGGCAAATTCAATTATAGAAGTAATTAGAAGATATAGGGCAAGGCTGCCTTTTGGGACTGTGCCAGAAAACATGAATTAATAAGAGTGAATAGAAAGCGCCCATGTAGTAATTAAGAGGCAATCACCTATGGCAATGAATACCTGAAAACAGGCTGCAAACTATTAATTCAGTGATCAAAAATATTTTTAGATGATTAATATGGCAAATTTGTTTTAAAAGACTAATTTCTGGAAAGATATCAAGACAATAGCACATCATTTGTTCCTCTGGCATTTATATAGCTAATTAAATTTTATAATTTGCAACAACATTAAGCATTATCTGAAAACAGTAAAAGCAATATTTCCTCCAGTAATTCTTTATTATAGTGTCTTCAAAATCAATAAGTTAAGACTAACTCAACTTTTCAAAAGAAAATTCAAGTGCCCAGGGCTGATTGCTTCATTTATTTGAATGATTTTTGTTGTTGTTTATTAAAAAGACACCATGCATGAATTTTACGTAAGAATTGTCAGCTACTTTAAATTATGTCAGTACCTGTTTTAATTATAATTCAGAAAACTATAAACAAAATTCTTTGATAGTCAAATAAGCCATCACAGATGTTAACGCATGACCAAGAGAGACTTTTCGTCATTAGATAATGTCCCTCTCCTTCAGATACCAAAAATGAGCAAGTTACAGTGAAGGTGTGCAACATTAGGCAGCAAAAATAATGATCTAAAAATCTAACAAAATCTCTTGAAGTATCGTATTCTTTCAGTAAATCAGGTAAGGGCTAATTTATTGATTTATTGCCTCAAAGCTGCTTCCTAGGTCATTACAAAAGCTAACATAAAACATGCACAATCTGCAAAAATTTGTTGTCAGTAGTGAAAACTTACAAAAAAAGTGGCCTACCCTGCAAAGCAGGTCTAACTGGAAAGCTTTTGTGTGAGAAGTAAGACAAACCACAGAAGAAGCTTTCGTTAGTAATAACTTCACTATAGTTATATTAAAAACACAAATTAATTTCCTCTAAATGTACCATTTTTCACTACCATTTCTGAGGATTCTAAAAATACCCCAGAAGCCTCCAAATAATGACCAAGAAACAAAGATCAATGATGAGTTTCTATACTAATACTGACCATGAATGATTACCACATTCTATTTGTATTGCTGCAGAAAGGATCCGCCCGAGTGGTGTTGACAAACTAACATGTGCCTTGAAGCATTAAGATTTACACCTTTTTTTGCCTTTCTAGTGTAATTTTAAATAGTGTTTATGCTCCTAATTCAGAAATATTATCAGAACTATAAGCAATGCAAAAAGGGCATAGCTACTAGAGACAGAAAAAATTGTCTACACTAAATTAAACACACAAATTTCATGGTTCAAAAATCTGCCCTGATCTCAAACTTCCTTTCCTCTCATTTTCTCCATAGAAAGGACTGTGGTTTGTGCAGTAGCAAAAGGACTAGAGGAAAAAGGAGTGAAAAACTACAAAAAATAAAATGGTAAGAGGAAATGGATTGAAAAAACGGAAGGAATGCAATCTTAAAAAAAAAAAGAAAGTAGGCAAATATTGCTTAAAAATAAACACAATTTATTTCAAAACTAAGTTGCTCACCTGCATCAGTATATTTGGAGATTTAGGGAGAGAGTGTTCCCTCGATATGTACTAAAGGCTTCCAGTTTCAGTTAGAACTTAGAAAAATTGAATCTCCTTTGAAAAATACACAGCTTAAAACTATGGGTAAAAGAAGTTAGTGAACTCACACTGTTTTTGTGAATGCTTCAAAACGAAACACAGTTTGAGACATTGCTGTCACACCTTTAACTCCAGGTGCCTCCATGGGTCTCATAATGGGCTGTTTTCTGCCACAGTGCTCAGGCAGAAAATACAACTGAATGTGCCGTACCTGGAGTACGCCAATAGTTTATAATGCTATTGATAAAAGCAGTCCCTAAAGAATGGAATATATGCTGAGTTGCAGAGATGCTCTTTTAAAAGAAGAGACAAATTATCTGCTGTCTAGTATAGGATAGAGGTACCTTGTGGTTTAATTACAATGTTGATTCTGAATACGCTCTGCCTAGTTTTACAGTGCTATTCTCCTGAGATCAAACCTTCAATCCCTGGTCACAGTTATGTAAATATGCCATGAGAAGAGCCTCTAGACAGGATTTGGAGCTTTCTATCTTCTGCACCAACCCATTAACAGGAGTCATGGCATGATAGCAGCTGCTTTCCATATACTCGTCCTTACGAAGAGTACAGCCACTCAGATCTATCATGGTATCTGTCTCACCCAACATTAGGTACCCAGTTTTACCCCCTCGGCTGGCCAGTCTCCTTGTGCTACCTTTCTAATTAGTGGAGACAGAAAGGGCCCTTTGGAGTCCAGCTCAGAAGAGGATCCTAATTTAGGTGCCTGACATTGCCCAAAAGGAGGGACTTTCCCTCTCCATTGATTGCAGAGAAAGCCTAAAGGATCTAATGAGACTCAACTGGACAAATTAAGTGCCTTGTGAATACTTCTACGTGCCCAGTTTCTGAAGCATTAGCACCCTGTTTGTTCCTCTGACTTTCTGATACTGTAGCTCAGCAAGGCACTTGTTTTAGGACTTCTGTCTCATTCCCATTTTCATACTTGTGCTAGTGTATCTGTTTCTGTCGTGATGCTGTAAAACAAGCTTTTGAACTGGTCCAGATCTAGACATCTATCAACCTGCTCCAGCACTGGTCATCTTGTTTCCAGCTTGCTGGGTCCTAGTCATATTCATTGAATCCATTCTGTTGTGGGGACCATCCTTGCCACATGTATTTCAACCTTTTCTGGTTTTACTCTGTTCTTCTGAAGTTGAGGAGGCTGATACTGCACAGAGTATTCAAGCTGCAGGTGTACTATGGATTTATGCAGTGTTGTAATGATGGCTTGTATTTTGGTCTCTATTCTTAAAATTTTGGTTTGACTGTTTTTGATGTGACAGTTTTGCAGAACTATCCATTTAACTTCAAGATCTCATTTCTGAGAAGTGGTGGTTAGTTCCCAGCCCATCACTTTACATGTAAAGATAAGACTTATTTTTTCCTGTGTGCATTTGTTTGCATTGAATTTCATGTCATTTTTTTGCCCATTACTGCCAGCATTGTAAGATCTCTCTCAATACTTCATAGCTGCTCCTTCTCCTAACTTCCCTGAGTAATTTAGCAAGTTTTTTCCCTCACTATTCACCTTTTTATTTTTCAGATCACTTACGAATATGCTGAATAGCACAGATCTCCATGGGGTTTTCAGTGATGACCCACCTCCGCTGTGAAAACTGACCATTTATTCCTATACTCTGCTTTCTACTGTCAAACAGTAATTTACTGATGTGAGTATCTTCCTTTTTATTCCAGCACATTTTATTTTCTTAAAGACTTTTCAGGATGGACCTTGTTAAATATCTTTTGAACACCCAAGCAGGTGATATCAGCTGGATCTTCTGTGTTCTCCTACTTGTAGATTCCTTCAGAGGATTTAAACATGTTTTTAAGCCAGGACTTCTTTTTTAAAACTTACATCTACTCTTCACAGTATGTCATAATTATTCAGATTACACTAATTCTATTATTTGTTATAGCTTCTACTCATTTCCCAGCACAGATGTCAGATTTACTGGACTGCAGTTTTCTGGATCTGCCCGGATCCCTTTTTAAGATCTGTCACTGCGTTAATCAGATTTCAGTCCTCTGGCTCAAAACGATTGGAACCGAGAAGCTGTACATCACAATCACCTGTTTCTCTCCTGACTTTCTTTAGAATTTCTGAGTGAATCTCTCTGTTTCTAATGAGTTGTTATGTCTTGTTTTGTCAATTTATTGTATAAACTATTTATGGACACTTCAATTTGAAATAAATCCTAAAATGCATTCCACAAATTAAGATTCTGAGATGGCAATCTCTCCAACCTCTCCCATGGTAAGCACAGGTGCAAAAAAATCACAGCTTCTCTGCTATGGCTTTATCTTTTTTGAACGCTCCTTTCATGCCTTGAGCATCTTACAGATTTTCTGGCAGTAATCATGCTCCTGATGTGTTTGAATAAAAGGCTATTATTACTTTTTCTTCCTTGTGTAAGTTGTTTCTCAACTTCTTTTGGAGATTGTTAAGTTACTTGTTACCTAGATTGACTCAAGACTCTGGCTTACCATGGAGCCTTAAAAGCAATACACCACAGGAGGTGCAACTGCATGGTAGGCTTAAACTTTCCCAACTCAGTTACCAGCTAACAAAAGGCCACCTTCCCATCCCCAAACCATGTGTTCCCTCTCCAGCTGTCATGTGCTGGCACTAGTGCTCAGTTATATTAATGAGCTGATAGGGCTGAAAACTAACCCACGTTAAGAAAGTTACTGGTTTTCTCTAAGCACACAGTCCCATGGCACTTACGCTGTCACAGGAAGAAGGGAAGACAGAAATAAAGCTCAAGGTGTAACTGGTGCTTTTAGCAGCAGTGAATATTTAGATTAACTTAATTTTGAACCTGTATTCAGGGTTAGGGGGGCAAACCTGGAGCATGGGCCAGGAATGAGTGGGTGGCTGAGAGTGGTGAGGTTAGGACTCCTAAGACTGCTGCTGAATCCAGCTTCTCCAACTGCATGCTGAGTGTAATGCAGATTTCTGACACTCAGAGGCTTAGGATAATCAATTACAATAATCAAACTTAAGCCTTTTTTAAAGGGGTATTTAGGAAAACTTGCAGGGTGTATTTTCCCTCCCCAGTGAAGTTATGTCTTGATTTTCAGATTTAGGAGTTAATTTATTGGAAGAGTAGGAGGGAAGAAAAATCAGGGACTGGGGAACTTTCAATACTATTACTAAAATACAGAGAGCTTGGGGGGTACTTAATCCCCGTCCTGCACTTCTGTCATCAGCTAAACATTGTTCCCCATTGTGCACACAAGGAGAAGTGCAAAGCTGACCCAGGAGATTGAGATGAAAATATTAGAAGCAGAAATTAAAGTCTCCTGGAGAGATTGTTCAGCTATTATATACTGATAAATTTTTCACGGATTTCCCCACATTTTTAACATTCATATTAATCTGAACTTGGGAGCTTTAAAAACATGCCTCTAATTGTAATATTTCCCTCTGATTGCCAGCTAGGTGGACTGCGTAAGACAGATCCTTTCTTAGCTTAGCTGAAGAGGAAGATACATGCGAAAAGAATATAAAGATTCCAGTGTTCAGACTATTTGCCCTGGCTACTTCTACAGTTTCTGATCTGTTGTTCATTTGGATGTGAAGAGGAAGCATGAGCTCAGGACATAAATGAACGGTGTCATAAGAACGTAAAATGGCTGTACCGGGTGAGACCAAATATCCATCTAGCCAAGCACTGTCTCAATCAGTAGTTAGAAGTGAGTGCCTAGAGAACAGAACAGGCATGTGATAGCACTTCCCCCAAGTACTCTCACAGCTTCCACCAACCTGAGTCTCGAAGACTATTTGAGCCAGATAAGGTTCATGCGTGTTTTTAAGCTCTATGGATTTCTCTTTTGGGAATTTGTTCAAGCTTCCCTTGAATCCATATAAACTTTAAACTCTGACAGTATCCTGTGGTTGCTTAATTATGTTATGTCCAAAGATCTTTTGTTTCTTTTCCAGCTGTCGTATCTGTCATTTGCCTTAATTTCTTGTGCTGGCAAAGACTGTGCACAAATGTGTAGGGACCCTCTTGGTGATGCTTTAGACTAGATACCTTTACCATCTCTCCCAACAGCCTCGTTTCTAGGCACACAAAGAGCCTACTTTGCTTAGTTTCTTTTTAATGGAAATCTCTCTGTTCCTGTGATCATCCTTGTTGCCCTTTTGTGAACCTTTTGAAAAGGTTGGGGCAGGCAATATGCAAGATGTGGGTGTACCACGGATTTATACACTGGTGTAATTATTCTGTACTTATCTTCTGTCCCTTTCCTATTTATTCCTAACATTCCCTGAACACCACTAACTGCTAAGCAGATCCTTTCATGGACTTGTCTTTTATAATCCCAAGATCTCATTCCTTGGTCGTAAGATGCTGAACGCCCATCATTTTATTTGCAAAATTTTGATTGTTCCCAGATGCATCACTTTAACTCTTATCTAAACTCAATTTCATGGGATTTTTTAAGGACTACTCACTGAGTTTCATAAGATCTTCCAGCCAGTCCTGCTAAGTTTCCTCATGTTTATTGTCCTGAAAAACTTGGTGTCCTCAACAGGCTGCCACCTCACTAGTCACTCTCTTTCCACTTTCCTCATGAATCAAAGAAGGAAGTTTCTACACCTCTAGGCATAACCTCCTCTTTCAAACTGAGATCCCAAGATTTCTTTCTCCACAGCACTGTCTCCTTCATTTCAACTTTACAACTCCTTGCTAGAGACAATAGCCAGTTTTGGATCTCTATGTCTTTAACAACACCCAAGTAATTTTTGCCTCTGACGGATGTAAGACATGAGACAACACGGTTTTCAAATCACCTCTCCTAGAAGGATGCCAGTCAGAACTCTCCAGTTTTCTTGGCATTGCACACAGAGTGCAGTGCTTAGAAACTAATTCTCTTCTGGGTTCAACATCCGAGGTCAGTAACAAACGCAGCTTTGAAAGAAGGGTACATTTGAATCCACTCTTCTTGTCAGATGAATAACAACAGTAAAGTGATGCATCTTTAACAAAACCCCCTAATAAAGGTTTTAAAGCATGGTGATCATGGGAATTAGCTTGAAAGAACATGCAAAGTGCCGACCCAACTTAATCTAATTAGAGCTCTAACACACAGAAGTCAACACTTCTTCTGGCAGTAGTAGTTGACAAATTCTTTCTTTTAAAGAAAGAAAAAGGAAATTTTAAAAGGCTTTGGAAAGTTTGGAATGGAAATTTGTTTAATTCTAGCACAATGTTTCTGAATTTTTTAAAACAACTTCTTGAAGATTTTTAGCCAGAAAGTTAAAGAAATGACTGTTTGAAAATGGCATTTTAATAATGAGAAATCATTAGCAACTCTGAGATTGCTTTTCCATTCCAAAAAAAGTACAAAAAGGTGGTGTTTAGCTGAAGTATCTGTGTATGCTTTTGAGGTATTTGGCAGAATAGCTACCAATGGGGAAAGAAATCTCTCGTTAGTCCTCATCAGCATATTTATGTTTACAGATACACAGAACCCTGCAGAAGCCAAGGGTTTCTTTATCCTTCCTCTAGTCAGCGCCAACATACACAAACCAGCACCACTTTTTAGCTGTCTCCTCAATGCAGAAACTGGCATAAGAAAATTTCTAACGAATAGGGGCTGGATGACAACAAGGAATATTATACTGAGTAAACTGAAGAATTAAACAATTTGGAAGAGGGAAAATCCATAGGATTAAACCAAAAAGATAATTACAAGTACAGAAAGAAACAGAAAGAAATAACAATCGTCTATGCAACTAAAACAGACACAAAAGGGTAAACGATAAATGTAAGAATTATTCCAGGAAGGGGTGAAACAGAAGTGGGGGAGAGACTATATCTAGAATTCATGCTCTCATGACAATGCCGATGAATCATAAAAAAAAGACTGGCAAGGGACTTTGGCTGGTCATGTTGGTTACTGTTGCTCAGGCTGTGATCAGTGGATTAGCTGAGGGTCCATGCGACATGTAAGATATCAGAAGATGACTTACAAAAAATTGCAAATCATCCATATCGTCTTGTAATTTGTGTTATTTGTGCTAGCCATCTCCTCACAGCTGACTCTTTTTAAAAGCAAAATATTATATACTGCAGGTATCAGGTACCTCTTCACTCTCAGCTTCATTTGTCAACGACATCACCTCCTCCTGCTGACTGGCAAGCCTATACCTTGGTTTCCCGATTGCTTTGAATGCTCATACAGTGCAGTTTCATGCATCTTGCTGGTCACATCTCATTTTTGTGTCTTGATTACTTGAATTCTGTCTCTGTAGGCTCATGATAGTTCTTTAGGCTTGTCATTAATAATCTCATTCCTGTAAAATTCCTTTTTGAGTCTTTGGTTAAGGCTCATGCATTAACAAAAGATGCCTCTCAGTACACAGCCTGTCATCCCCTGCAATGGCATAGTTTCTGCTTGGGCCTTTGGTATCTGTTCTTTGAGAAACTGCTATCACCATATCTTTACTAGTAATTTTTCCCTTCTCCTTTATATGAAACCAGTCATTTTATATGATCTGCCAATTGCCTAGATTTGTATAGAGTCCCATGAAATACATTGATCCAATCTCTTATTTCTTAATGCTTGTCACATCCCACTAACAGCCAGTGTTCACTCATTCCACAGCCTACTGTAAAACTCTGGACAGGAGGTTCTCAATGGCATAAAGGAATTGGGTACTTAATTCCTATTGAATTTCATCTAAGTGATAATTGAATTGAAATGGGAACTGGGAGCATAAAACCCTGTTATGTGTCTAAAAAACTCTTACAGGGTGAGGTTTTCAGCTGCTTTTCCCACCCTGAGGAACAGGCATGAGTAGAAGGACTGAGGAGGACCTGTCATGCAAAGGAAATATTTTCAGGACCAGGAAAGCTGGTAGCTCATGGCTCAGGTAATAGGCTTGACCTCAATCTCTCCCAAATGACAAAACCTCTGTGATTTTCTACTAGTACATTTAGCCTAGCAGTTAGTTGCCAGATACATTTAACCAAAGAGTAAGGACAAAAGCAGTGAGCACAGAGTGCAGCTGACAAACTGGAGACTAGCTTGTTGAGTGCCTCATTCTCTGAAGACACAAGCTCCTACGCTTTCACTGAAGGTCCTCAGCATGTCAGGGTTGAGATCTGCTCCTGGATGCATATAAAAGCTGACAGTAGCCAATTCGCACAGCTGCACACTCCTGATCTTCATGATGATGGTGGGTTTGCTGTTTGGGGTCCGACCCCCGCGCTCCCCCCTTCGGCAGAGATCTCATAAGCTCAGAAAACAAAAAAATATAAAATGACAAGCCAAGAATAGATGTTTTCTGATGTTACAGATGTTTTTACATAGATATATATATAAAAGAAATATAGTTCTTATACGTTATTTCCATGACTTAATTTATGGCATAGAGCAACCTCCCAGCTGAGCTCTGCTAACATGCTGCCTGATTTTCCAGAACAGCAATGAAAACAACACTGAGTCAAACTTCTTCTGTAGGGTGATGAACCATCAACAACGGGTCTCAACAGCTGGACTGTTGTGGGGGTTAAGCATTAGGGTCTGATCATAGAATCGTAGAATCATTTAGGTTGGAAAGGACCTGTAAGATCATTGAGTTCAACTGCGAATGTTAACACTGCCAAGTCCACCACTAAAAACCATGACTCTAAGCACCACATCCACGTCTTTGAAATACCCCCAGGGATGATGACTCCACCTCTTCATCATCACACTGAAATTAGAAAACTGCAATATTGATAACAGTAAGAACAGATCCTGCAGCTGGTGAGTTTGTCCAAAATTCATTTTGTGCAGGTGGCAGTTAAGAGGTGAAGGACAATCTAAAAAGGCTGTGAAGTTCAGAAAGCAGTTATGAACTAGTCACCACTGAAAAAAGCTGTTGCAATGCATTGAGAGGGGAGATCTTAAATATGTTCCAAACAAACTGCCAAAGCGGTAGCCTACACCAAGATGTTATGTTGTCACTCAGCCCTTCTAGGCCTCAGTTTTCTCTTATGAAAAATGGCACTTTGAACTTTATTTATAGGTAAATATTGAATAGGCATAGCAGTGTTTGGAGAACATATTTGGAGGGAAAGAGGAAAACACTTGTATAGAACTAAAATTATTCTATGGCAGAAAAGTGATGAAAGCTAGGAAAAGATCTTTGTCTCCTTGAAAACGACTTTACAATTAAACAATCTGACCCATTGATTCATTGTCAAAGCTCATAGCCCAAGCATGTTTGTGTAAGTACTTAACCTGAAGGCCATACTATCATGACTGAAGAGTTACAAATTAAGATGGGGTAGGTCCCTGTTCAATGTCAAATTTTCTTGGTCACTGAAGACAAACAGAACTAAAAACAATGGAAAAAGTCCAACTAAAGTACATTTGGAGCGTGTATTGTTCAGTGCTATTACTGGTTATCTGTTAAACTCCAAGTGGTGAAAAATTTCAATTGCTCTTGTTTCTTTTTAAACCAATTCTTTAGGCCAAGACACAGTTACCATTTTCTTTTCTGCTGCACTTCAACGCAAGTTACCATTTTGTTTGTTTCTCTGATAAAAAAACCAAGAAATTGGCAGATATTAATATATGGATAAATATTCTTCATAATTCCTGTCTAAAGCATCATCAGTGCATCCTTGGACAATGTGTTTCTGGGTAACCAGATTAGACTTTGACCTACACTATGCTATCATCTTCCTAGTGTAACAAACAACATTATCGCATCATTTGCCATGCACGCTATCAAAAGATCTACAAGAGAAGCTACTAATTTGTTGCTCTATGTAGGCTTCCAGTGCAAATGACCTATTATGGAATTCAACAGCACTGTTGACACCTTTAAAGAAAGCTCTTTTTCTAGCCAAAGAAAGCTATTGAGTGACAGCCATCAGTCAAGACGGGAAAGACCAGCGATAAATACAAAAACCAGAGGTACCTGATGGAAGTGGGCAATGTGCTAATCTTGTCATCAAATTTACAGCCCCTGCTCCTATACTTCTCGACATTAATACAGCCAAAGATTATTAGACTGCTGAACGAAATATTCTGCTATCATGTGCCTAAAGCCACCCTCAGGGATTCCCATAGTACCACTGCACAGAGACAGACAGAATGCAGAAAAAATTACAATATAAACGCTGAATGTGTATTTGTAACATTTCACGCATACATATGAAGATTAGATCGCACATTTACTTTTTTACAACCACAAAAGACAACATCCCAAAAACACAGTTATCCAAGCATAAACCAGAAACTGCTGACTCG
This sequence comes from Tauraco erythrolophus, assembly GCF_009769465.1. Lineage (NCBI taxonomy): Eukaryota > Metazoa > Chordata > Aves > Musophagiformes > Musophagidae > Tauraco > Tauraco erythrolophus. The sequence continues at coordinate 20,945,645 of NC_141475.1, forward strand.
TATGAAAACAAAAACTCTCACAAACAAAACACTATGGTTATGGTTGAATGCCCGATGTTCCTATTACTTTGGCAACTGCTTGCAGTGCTATCTAATTATACTGTGGTTTAGTTTTGAACAAGATTTGACTGAGCACTGTCTTCATATATTCAGCAAAGTTACCAGCTTTCCTGGATATAATAGCCTAAAATTTTTATTTGGTATAATTAGCTCTTCTTCTAAACTTCAGTCAAACTTATACCAGATTTTTGTTCTCTCTTAGGATAGCAAGGAATACCAGCTACAGACCCAGCGATAACTCTTGAAAACACTGGTTACAGAGGAAAGGCCCTGACTTTTGTACGTTATTTTTGAATCACAATTTTTGTTTCATTATTAATTCTTATCTTACAATACCAGATATTTAACAAGTTTATACATATGTAATCATTCATTAAATCTTTGTAATATCAAAAGAGATACTTTTTATGATGAACGTACTAGTGAGTTTAAGTAATTACATTTTACTATAAAGATGTAATATAAACGGTTAGAATTTGTATCGCAATTTATTTTTGAAAATGCTAGATAGATAAAAACAAAGGTCAAAAGTCATAGTGGATAATAGCTGATGGTTTTGATAATGCTAATTATGTATTACTAAAGAATAAAGGTAGAAAGGGAAATATGAGCATTAAAAGAAAGATAAACATCCCAATGCTGAATTTAAAATTAAAAAAAGAAAAAAACTTTAAATGTCTTTGTAGCTCACTGTCATAAACCGAAGACATAATGAAGCCTGAATTAAAAATGTCAGTTTCTGTGAATGTTGATAACTTGGTTCTTTGTTGTACAAGTCAAAATGTGTCTGTTTGATGGGTTAAAATGACAGTCTGCAAATGGGAGAAGCTAGAGCTAAAAAAAGAAGACCCCCCCACTTCCCAAAAGACTTATAAAAAGTAGGCCCATAATGCAGTACTTTAAGGAGAAGACCTGTAGGGTAGAAGAGCCAGTATCTTTAGGAAGTAACCAAGCAGCACTAAAAGGCAATGTCCATGGCCAATCAAAACTATTTCTCTAGCTGCTGGGGCTCTTGCATCTCTGTCTTCACACTAGACTGGAAACCCTTTGTACTAATTGCCAGACTGTACCAGATTTTCTGGTTCAGTTCCATCCCATAATTGACTGACAATGATGGGCAAGGAAGGGGAAAAATTCAGGCTCACCACTGCAAGCAGAGGGTCAGAAATGGTTTCATAGGGAGCACATCACTGCTTGGCACTAAATGCAGGGTTAAGCAAGCATCATCTGTACTTTCTTCTAATTCCTAGGTTAAAAGGGAGATGGGAAAAACATTCACACTGTAGCAGGGTAAAGAGAAGATTTCGAAAGCTGGCATATCTTTCACGAAAATCTTCCGCAAAGATGAGAAAACGCCTAGAGAATTTTTCGAAGTTGGTCTCTAATCGCAATACCAGTACATGACTTATACTAAAATGAAGCAGTTATGAAATTCTATTACTCCACAAAAGACATCCTCTCATGTTTACAGTAAGCGTGCAAGTATTTGCCTATAAAGTTATTTTTTCAAGGAATTAAAGTAATTCACAATCTTATGTACTGAAAAGATCCAAATAGAAATGTAGATATGTAGAAAACAATTTGTAATTAAAAAGGTAGAAATAAACACAAAATGCATATATTAAAGTGAAGCATTTAACAATACAGTTTTAAATTCACAAATAAATATTACTGTGCATCTAATCCAGTTCACCGCAGCTTATAGATATGTACATTCTTATTGTTGCAGGGTCTGTTGCTTATTGTTGAATTGCTTTAATAAATCTAGGAAAAACTTAATTGAAGAGAAAAACCCCACAAATTCTTCCCGAAATTGGACTAATGACAGAATCTTTCTGTTCATGAATCTTATTTACCCGCAATTGTTCTCCGCCCACTTTATTTCAAGCAAACAGCACCCCCAATAGCATTTCCACAAAACCTTAAGACAGTTCGGAGACCAAACTAAAAAAGGAGAAAAGGAAAGCAAGCAAGCAAGCAAGCAAAAAAGAAAACAGTGCTTATGGCAAGGCAGTTCAAAACCATACGATTGTCTGTGCTACCCATGTCCTGGAAATAGCATGCCCACAGGTCAAACACTTTCCCTGTTACTTTTACCCTGTCTTTGGAGCATACGATTTGTACCTGCTCTCGAACACCTCATTATGCAGTTAATACACTCCTTATTTTCACTAGTTACAATTCAGTTTCTCTAAGAGGAAAGGCACATTTCATTCAAATCCATCCCCTCTCTAACCCCATCACCTCTCACTTCAAGAATGGTTATTTCCCCTGTTAAGCCGAAACCTGCTCCCCTGCTCCCCCTCCATAGAAGCTCCAAATGAGCGACACGCTGCAAAGTTTCAGAACTAGGCCAATAAAGTTAGCATCCTAAAGCACAGACAGCAGAGGACTTAGGCAAAGGCTTACCTTTCAAACCCTGAACAGAGCTGTCTTTTATGAGGCCTATACAGCTGACAAGTCCTGGGACTTTCTCAAACACAGGACCCATACAGGTGAAATTCTAATAGGTGGTAAACACCTGAGAACTGGACAAGACGACTACAAGAAAAAAGAAATCAAATGAGTAAAATGTCTTCCCAGAGCCACAGTCAGCTCTTGTGCATGGGGAGTTACGAATGCACTGGCTATAGACTTTTGTCCAAAGCTGTAGTGTTTTTTTTTTTTTTTTTTTTTTTAGTGAAGCTAGATTAGTTCATACAAAACTCAACAATACAGCACTGAAACCCATTGTTGATATTCAACATTTTTCACATAGCGGAACAGAATAGACAATACGGTATCTAGGAAACCATGGGCTGGATTACAAACTGATGATATCTCATCCTTCTGGAGGGCCTGTAATCCTTTTTATTACCTACCACAGAAGGGGGGAAGAAAATCCAAAACAAAACACTGCAGCATAAACCACCCCATATCGATAATGTTTGAACTCTTTTCATAAATAAATGAATTTAACCTTTTTCCTGCCTCTGTACTAAGCTTACCCCCCCACTGCAATATGCATATATAATGAAAAACGTGCCTTTCACACTACTTAAATAACTGTTAAATGCACAGCGTTCATGTCATTCTGTACCATGAGGCTCATTTTAAAAACAACTTCCACATTATATTTTTAAAACCAGTACTATACCTGGCCTCATAGTATTTCTTACAACACTTTGCAACTTAAAGATAGTAATGTCTCTCTTGTTCTGTACCAACACAAATAATATTTTCCTTGACATATAAAGTTATAACTGCAGTTACTATTGGGCATACAACAATATTTGAAATAATTCATTTTTCTGCTGATTTTTTACAAAAAATTCTTCCATTTTCAAACCTACATTTAAATAGTCCGTATGCTTGCACCGCATCACATCTCCAGTTCTCAACATGCTCAGTTCAACGGTCCCTCAGTGCAAACTTCAATTTGTCTATTTTTGTAGCACTCATACTCCTCATAGCAAAAATAAATGCAGTATTTTTAGAGGATCCATTTACCCCTGCACAAATTGTTTTTTATATTCCAACCTCGCTCCATTTCTACAGACTCCAGTTCCCATATTTTCCTTAAAACCCCAAATAGTCTAGGTAGCCACAGAAGTGATTGTTCCTACCAGTTTCTTTTCATCACTTCTGCAATTGACCAATTGACAACTGATTGATGGTTATCTTTTCACTTCCACAATGAAAGAAATTACCATCACTATAGCTATGTACAGTAAATGCCTCCAGAGTAAATTACATGATTCTAAAATTCTCCTTAGCTCACTTAGTAAAACATCAACACAAAAAGTTTCTTTTTTGCCTCTCTTCCTGTACTGCAGATTTGGCCTTTCCTGTCAGCTTCAGAAAAGAACTTGACAGCTTCTTTAAAAAGAGGAGTATAAAAGAACTTGAATAAGGGATGGCACAGGGCCGGGCTAAGGCTTCCATTCTCTGCAAGTGGCTATTCTTTGCACTGAAAAAAAAATTAGGCATGTGAGCACAGATAAGCCACATAAGAATACCCCAAAGAATATTCCCAGTGACCTTGAGATTTTGCTGCAATTCTGTATCCATTCTCTGCTGGAACAGCTTCATGAATTCTGAACTTCAGAATGACTAACTTATTTCCAGAATGTGCAATTTATTCCTTGTAGGGGGAAAAACACTCCCACAAAATTAGGAGGGAAAAGCATTTGTCACTACAAAATAAAATAAATTTGTCCTTGTATTTTTGCAATAGTTGAAGTGTAATAATAAGAATTTGGCTCTGTTCCCGTAGCTGGTTTTAGTGATGTTGAGACGGAAGAGAGATGCAATTCTACCTAAACCCAAACCCCTCTTACTTTTATCAGAATTTTTAGCTCCCGCATGGAAAGACAATAAAAACTTTTCATTGCTGCACAATTAAGGGCAGTTTTCAGAGCATTAAATATACTGCTGCAGAAGACAGAGAACGATTTATTGAGTTTTGTTCCTTCCTGGAAAACACTTTAAAATAAAAACAAAAATAGACTCATCATTTCTTAATATTTAACTAAGTACTAAAGGAGAAATCTAACTTTGTTTTGGTGTCACCAGAAGATTTTGTAATGCTATAAAAGCCTGTTTACTTTACAGTACGAGGTACAACCACTAGCAGATCCTCTCCAGTTCAAATCCCGTCTTTTAACGCTTCCATTACTTTCTACAGGCTGATAAGCTCTATGAGCTTTTGGCACTTCAGGTCACCAGTATCACTAGCTTTTAAATACAAGCTTTCCTGTGTTTTGGTTTTAAATAAACATCACGACCATCTAGTTTTCAAGTCCTTTTCACTTGAGGAGTTTTCTTGTAATTTATATTATGCTACCTGGGACGGGTCCTTCCTAAAGGGACGGGTCCATAATGGAGGATACTTACTCTCCTCAGTGTCAGACATCGTTCATGCCAGATCCAAAGAGGAGGTTACATAGTAGACAAAATGCTTTTCAAACATTCTTTTCACTTATTTTTTCCCCTCTGAATCTATCAACAAGATTAATTCTGGATATCTCTACCCTGTACTAGTATCCAAAAGAGATGGACAAAAAAGAATCAGAAGAGATTTGATCTGGAAAACCTACCCTCCAACAAAAGACTATAAAGCTCACCCAAAAGAAGACTAACTGGTTTGCAATTACCTATTTATTACTGAAAAGACTTCTGAGAGCAAAGAACCCTGTATTATGAGGGGAAAGAAAGCTACAAGAAAATACAGAAGGCAATGCATCTCAGTTGTTTCATGACAACTATTAGAGATCTAGTAAGGAAATTACAGATGTAAATTTCATATTGTTCATCTCTTTCATCGTTGTTACTTTTTCAAAGAATTCTGTGCCTGTGGACCAATATCCAGTGAGAAATAGCTGGTATCAAATAAATTACAGAGTTAGTGTACTGCTGTGCTAACGAGATGAAAGGAGGATGGCTGCTAATAATATATATAAATATGATTTGAAAAGGTACAACAGAGAATAAAAAGGAAATACAGTGAGGGTCTTCTTTAGTTGACTTAAAATTGCATTTTAAACAATTAACCGCAATTGTAATACAAATTTGTGCTGGGGAGAACTGTAACAAAAATCAGCTACAACTGTCTTAAAATGCACTTTGTCGAATTAATAATTCTTTCTAGGAAATCTTTGTCCATATATAAATTTATTCTTGAATATTTCTAACAGGAATATTTCCTAGACCAATTATCTTTTCTGAGGCTGAAAAAGGCTCTGGTAATAATTTATAGAACAAAATCCCCAAATATTTACCCGTAATATTTATTGAGTAATTTAAGACATGAGATTAAATGTTAATAGCTTTAAAGTAATACAGCATTCTTGCTTCCCAGCAAGAAAACAGTTTAGTGATGCAAGAAAGAAAAGATATAACTGATTTTCATACAAGAAAACTATGAACAGGAGTCTTTCAAAGCTGTTCTGTGCTATTATGCACATGTATTTAAGTTCAGCTTTTTCTTAATCTGAATGATGGTTTGAAAATTTACACAAGAAGAAGTAGAATAGAATAAAGTTTTAACTTTTGCAAGTCTGGTTCCCAAGTCTTTCTAACAGAAAGACCTATTTCAAGTCAATTTTACATCACTAGATGTCAAGATGACACGGGTTACTCACTTGAAGGTGAAAGGAAATTTGAAGAGTAACCTTCAAATCCTATTATGTCATAACTACTTTCCAGGAAAGGTGAAGGAGACAGCAAGGACTACATACATAAAATCACCTCCTATTTCAGTCTCTTGTCTCTGGGTGCAGCCTTTTAAGTATTTGTATAATATAGGATCCTTGCCTTTTTGTTACCAAGCATTCATAGTAAGTGCTCCCTAATATGACGAGAGTTTTGAACAGAAGCCAGAAAACCATCTATCACCTGTTTTCTTTTAGGATGCTTCATTTGGTTTCATGATTGATATAAAACATATACATGTACTATAAAACACTTAATCCATGTATATAAACTAAACACTTGGGTGTTAAATTTGGGGGTGGGAGGTGGGGTGTGGTGCAAGGCAGCTGTATTAGGCCAAAATGTAGGTTGTGGTTTGTTTGGAAAATTCAAGGGTCTGGTCATTTCCAAGACAGCAACTGCTTATGAAGAGATGTGCTGCAGGAATCAAAAATATTTTAACTGCATCTTTGTGGAGTAGACTAGTAATTTGTACAATGATGCTCCTAGAAGTATACCAGCCAACTATTTCATGCCAAAAGGATAACTACACAAAAAACAGAGCTTTAGATTAAGGATTTAAAACCAAAAGAAGCTTTGAGAAGCTAAGGCACTGTGCACTGCAAATGCTAAGGATTTTGTTATAAACATTATTATAAAAGATTCTATCAAGCTAAATAAACCCCCTTACTAACACTCATCAATATGATTTTTTGAATGTTTTATGGGCATCAACTCAACCAATATAATATAGACTATAAACCTAAACTAAGGTTTTCAATATAATCTCCTAGAAAGCCTATGAAGTTCAGACAGCAGACACAACTCTTATTTTAATACGAACTAATTTTTAATCACAGTAAAGTACTCAAAAATTAATATACTCTTGAACTCTCTTCTCTGTGTCACCATCTTCATCAAACCAAGTGTGTTTATTCTGCTCCTTCTCTGGGCTGTGTTTGAGAGCATGAACAAGGAGAGTGTGGGTAGGCAAGGACTCACCAGTGACAACTGCCAGTAAAGATGAGAGGGAATGCCTTCAGGTCTGCTGCAGCTTGTTTGAAAATCTCACAACCTACTGAGTTTGCTGCACTCAGGGAAAGCATCTGCCATTACTACTCTACAGAACAACAACAGTTTTTGGGAGCAGCAACTCTAAATGCTTCACTTTCCAATGCAATCTATTGCAAAAAAACCCAGAACAGACAGAAGTATGTGAGTGCTGACACTGCACCCTACAAAGGAGACCATGAGGTACCAAGCCCTGAATAGTAACGTTCTGAACACTGAACCTGACCTGAACGCTTGGGTGTTTTGTTTTTGGGAGTAACCTATTAAAAAGCCCCAACAACCAAGAACAAGACAATATGTGTTCCGAGTCTTAGAATGCACTTTTTAATGAGGAACAGGACTTCTCTGATGTACCAAAGGAAGAGAAGCACAAACGTACAGAAGCAGAAAACCTGTGTACTGTCCTCCTAACCTCTGAAACTCAAAAGCAAGCTCATGTGAGCTTTGAGTCTCAGGACATGCACGTTGAGGAGAAGCATAACTGTGGCAACATATCAAACAAGACAGAACCACGTAGGGAGCCAGAACAATTGAACATTTTGCCTGTGGAAGCAATCCATGAAACAGAGCAGCAAGGACAAACACAGGGGAGTTCTCAGCTGTAGGAAACATTGTGCAAAGAGAAGCAGCATTACCATTGTGTACCACACAGAAAAGCACAGCAAAGTATGTGACGAATACCTGAATGTGACCAGTGGCCAGTTCTAAGACATAACTTTTCCAAAAGAACAAAACCAAGAACAAGATCACATGAGCTCTGAATTTCTCAAAAAGACGGGTTTTGGAGAGGTGCCAGATGCAGAGAAGCATCAGCCAGTGGAAGCACAACAGCAACCTCTGTGAGCCTTGAGAAGTTAAAGAACAGAAAGAAGGTCTCACTTGTGGAAAAAACAGATGATTAACAGGACAGAGTCTCTTGCAGCTTTGGAAAAAGAAATAAGAATTAGTAAGTATTTCTGCTGAAATACAAATAATTTTAAAAATCACACAAGCACAATGTTGAGAGGACAAAAAGTAAAATAAATTGCAACCAATATTCCATCATGTGATTCTATTCTTCCTTTGAGCAATAAGACTCAGTATTAACAAACCCATCCTGCAGGCTTTAGGCAGGATGTGTTTCTGCTCTGGATAATTAAAATGACTTGTCTGAAATTAAGTGCATGAAAAAGTGATCTGATTTTACTGAGCAACTGTGAATCCCATTGCTCTCAATTGAAAGTGTATGTGCAATTTAAAACCTAAAATTAGACACTTTAATCCGTATTTAAGAACGAAAATAAGCAGCATGGGGCCTGAGGAAAGCAAGCTCTAAAATCAATCAGTATTATTTACAAATACATTCCACAGGGTTGAAGAAGAGAAGTAATATGCTAACATTGCTGAATGCTGAAATGGAGACCTGAGACTTGATCCAGCACCTAAGAAATCAGAGGCTTTGTCATACTCAAGTACGTAGAGAAGAAGGTCTACTGGGCTCCCTGTGTCCTTTGCTTTAGAGTGAAAAAATGGCAAATGGGCAGCAGAGCACAGGTATCTTGCCCGATCAAATGGATGAACCACTTCCCTGGAAGTTGCATTCCTGTGGTAACTAAGAATGCATGGATCTACCCAGTGCATGCTGTCTGTGGGACAGTTATATACATCTGCACATTCTATGAAGCAAAATGATAACAAGCATTTTTGTTGCATGTTTTGAAAATTAAGTTTTATACTGTTAATACCACTTAAGGTATAAAAAAGTAAGGTTTGACAGAATGTTAAGCCAGCCATCTGACAGGTGGTAAAAATGATGTAAAGAAAAGGTGATATGTGCTTCTATAAAAACCAGCTGTCTGTCATATAACTGCTGTAACCTTTTGTCTCCTAACCATATATATTACTAACTGAATTATTGAATAATCTAATGCACCGTTTCCTTTACACAGCTGAAGTAATTAACACAGCTTGGTTCGCAAAACAAAACAGAAAAATGATAGAGCACAATTTTATATTTTCACATGCTTGGCATTGAACACAAGCTCATTTGATTTTTTCAGGAGTATTTTTGCATTCTTGGAGTATACCAGCAGCGGCAATAACGCATGATGCAAGTGTATCACACAAAGTGTTTATTATAGCCATTTCTCTGTAGTTGCTACAAGGGAACCCTTTGAGGCTAGATAAAAGTTTGCCAAAAATAATATTCAAATATCCTTTTAATCAAAACAAGATAAAGAGGAGATTAGTGCCACCAGTGTCAACACCACCACTTCCAAAACATATGCTCAAATGAAACATGAAAGCTTTAGGGGATTGGGTTTGCAAGCTTCAGTAGCTTACACTTCCTCTCTCTTCCAACTCTATGTATTATTAAAATGCATCAGCTGATGATGCGTGTTAATGACAAGCTCCATCCTCAAAGGACTCTAATTCATTAAAGGAGACTATCAACCTGTAATTCTCAGAATTTAAAACAAAATATTTATTTAGATTACTAATTATGAATTTCATTTCAATATAGAAGCCTAGATTCTTTTAATGTCACTTAAAGTAACACAACAGAAGAAATATATCCCAAGAAAAACCCCACATAAATACTTAGCAAAATTTAATTCCCAACTAAACCTAACAGCGCAAGGGCTTTTTCTCAATAAAAGACTCATTTTTCATGGCTAATGTGGCTGGTTAAAACTGAATTTTTTCTTTAAATCTAAATCTTGCTGTTCTTTCTCCTCCCCTGCCCTCGATTTAATAACAATTATAAATGATATTTTATTCTTTTACTTACAATGTGTTTAACTTTCAGATTCTTGAAGAGAATGTAGGGCATTCACTTGTCATCAAAATTATGCCCACTGAATTTTTATTTAAAATATAGAAATTTCCATTCTTCCTCTGCTTTGGCAAAATTTAATATGTACAAAATCTAAGGATTGGATCTAAGAAATCTTAATTAAAAAAGCATAGTTTCTGATTTAATGTGGGAAAGCAAACTGACAAGAATGAGAGACATGAATTCAACTCAGTGCTTGGTGAAGCTACTAGAAGCTGATTCACAGAGCATACCTTGCCTATATACAGCATATTTTCACAAAAGTGCCAATTCAATTCAAAATATGCATTTGCCTATCTGATGGTTTTATGGTATGGATTTGGCCACCAAATGCTGTAGATAAAAATGAAAGAAACACTTAAATATGGAGAGCATTTGTGCAGGTAAGCGCCCTTAAAATTCATAAGCATCCTTAAAATTCATAGTTAACTGCTTAGCCCAGGGGTGTGTGGTAGTCAGGTATTGTATCGTTTGCAGCCACGAAATCCTATATATCGCATTGTTTCCTTGGAGAATTCAACCAAGACCTTGGGGAGGCCCCCGTGGTGTGTTCCATGCTGCCCCTGCACTGCCTGCTGCCCACGGCCAGGCAGCAACCAGGGGCTGCACAGAGCTATTAGTGTAGAAGAAGGGGAAGAAGTTATAATTCACACAAATCCCGGCCAAAGCAAACACACACATGAAAAATATGGATATAACTCAAGGCCAGGGGTCTTTTCTGAACGTCTTCTCTGGGAAAAAACTGCCATTTTCTTCCAGGTCATTTTATCCAACGCAGCACCTAATCAAGCCATCACACTGCGCTGTCTGCACATCTGTCACTGCTGCACATCTGGCGCTGTCATTTTTACTCCACGGATACATATGGCGGGTGTTTCCCCGCATGGTGTGACTGCAGTAGCGTTACGAGGTGCCATAGCTGGGGTCTGCCAGAGTGCTGCAGAGCTGCTTTTAGGGACAGTCCCTGGCTAACGGGAGCCAACAACTCGAAGCTGAAAGTGCGAGCATCAGCCACACCAATTCCTCTGATGCTCCTGAGAAATGCAATGCTGAAACTGGCTTACTGAAAACCACAACCATGTGAAAGCAAAACTAGAATATTACAGAAATTTAAAAATACAAAAGTTCTGTTTCTACAGTGCCTTGAAATTCCATGAGAACACAGATTTTGTGCACACTTCTGGCATGCCGCTAGCATTTAGATGAACATTTCTGTTATGTGAAATAAAGAGATGCCCATCAGTGAAGTGATTTCGTGGTGGCATTTGAAGTAGAAGAGGTTGCACTCTTCATATTACAGATACCTTACGCTGAAAATTTGGCATGCATTTAAAAGAAAAGAGGTGTATTAAACTATGGGTAACAAAAATAAATAGTCTTCAAATACATCTATAGTCTTTACAGAAATCACACATATTTAGTGAATAAGCAGAACATTTAAGCCACTTTAATCTTTCATGTGACCATTACCAATTGGTCACTACGGACTACCAAGGCAACAGTACAAAATATGTAATTCCTGCACTAAATATGTTCTGAAATTCTGAAAAACTTATATTTAAGAAACGTAATGCATGAGGAAAAGCACAATATTTGAATACAGCTTCTAGTTTTCACTGAGTCTGCAATAAAAAAGTGAACTACTTTAGCCATATTCCTGTGTGTGAAAGAGAGATCAAGTTGAATGGCTTTTATTTGCACAAACTTGCATGGGATACGATTCTTTCTCGAAGGTTTTGAAATATGATCTTTTCACTATTTGGTAATCATGCCCATAAAATGCACTTGTGTCAAAGTATGAAACTGATTCTACTGTGGCTTCCCAGCCAGGAATTACCCATGATTAAGGTAATTATGAGGAGGGAACTGAGTTCATACTAAACTCCCTGACATATTGTGCCAGGAAAGTCACTGAGAAACTCTTGATTACTTATATTCTATTCTTTTCAAGTTTGTTTTTCATATCACCAACATTAGTATAAAATACAATTATTAGAAAAAGCTCAAAGCACAAAGCTGTCTTTCGAAGAACACAATTAAAATAAAACAGACATACCTCTGGAGCTGCTGATACAAGGGCAGAATCAAATTACAGAGTTTATGGAAGAAGGTGGAAAAGGTACTTCACTGCAAAGCAGTGCAACAATGAAATTGTATACCAACAGCAACAAATTACTTAAACTCATAGTATACCTGACAATTTATTTTGAGAGCCATGTTCTACAAATGTAATGATTTATTGTGCAATATCCCTGAGTTCTAGTTCATCTTCCCACCATTAAATAACAGTTTTCTTCCTATAGTGAATACATAAAGCTCAGTTACTTGTTTGTAGGATAAGATTACACATTTACAAAACCATAGCAGATTATTCATTACCCAAACGTTTGTGAAAATGCCTGTGAAATCCAGTAAGTCTGGCTAAGCAGCAGAAGAGGCTAAAACTCACATCATATCAGGGAAACGTATCACGTGTGTACATACATGGACAGACTTAAGTAGTTTCCAAATGCTGTGCTCCATAACTATTCTTCAGCCCATATTTACTGCTCAGAAGATCATATCTTAAATGTAAATAGTACGTACTGCTTGGTTCTGGGGCTGAGGTAGTGTTTATTATTTGCACAGGACAGGTTCATTCTTCCTGTGTGATGTTTCCAAGAGGAGATTGAAGAGCCTTGATTTTCCTCTCAAGTCTTGAGAGATCAGATAGAAATCAGGCCAATAACTTTCACCAGAGATTTTGATTTAATCATGCTTCTGATGCATCTCAGAGTTTTAGCATATATTTATGAAGGACACCAAATACTGTTAACTTTTCAGCTCCTCTGTAAGGTTAAGTTAGCAACTTGTCTGGGAAAAGTAAATTTTTGCCCTCATGGTGGCAGAGAGAAACTAGAAAATACAATCCACTAAACTTTAGTTGTTCAGAATTTAAAAGGCAAGTAAAAAGAAAGGTTGTTGTGAAAAACTGGTGGTGTTATTAAATAGAATCATGGTTTTGAGAAGCAGAAAGAACTTTTCCAAGTTTTTCACCTTGTGCTGGCAGTACCACAAACTTTTATAAACAAAAGACATATACACAGTATGATTCTTAAAGTATATGTCTTTATATGTATTAAATTATGAAATTATGATTATATACACGTATTTCCCCCATAGTGTAACAAAGTAAGATTAGAAAGGAACTGCTTTTATATACATTTTCCTGCAGAAAGATAATCGCTTGCAAAAAATGCCCTTAATCTAAAAATAGATTTTCTTTTTGAAGAAATCCAATATTTATTGTGAAAAAAGTTTAGAAAAATATTTTCATATCTTAACCAGAGCTAAACAATATTAATTAGAATTTAGTTTTATAGTCAGCCTTACTTTCCTTTTTTTTTTTTTTTTGAAAGTGTGTGTCAGTGTGGAAGCTCAAACAAAATATTTATTTTTCAGTACTTTCCAGTACTTTCAGTGCTTGCGATTTTTATTTACAAAATTTGTAGAAGATCTTTCATCAATTACTTCACAGCAGATGTACAATAAATTTAATTCATAAAAATGACTACTCAGCTAAATAAGTGTGTTGGGGTTTTTTAAATTTTTATTAGTTATCCATGACCTGAATTATGTTACGCTGATGTGCGCAGTTTGAAAGAGAAAAACTGCATAGATACATGACAGACTTGAGAAACCATACAATCACTCACTTGTTTATATCTCACTTTATAAAGTTATTTAGCCTCCAAGATAAAAGGATTTTGCTTTTCTATTTATAATTATGCTATTATCAAATGTCAACAGCTACAGTTGAATAATTAGATTTTTCTTCAGTTAGTAGAAATATGAAAAGGTGTGTTTGGATATTTTAACACTGAACAGTTATAGTTTACTTTCTAAAAGTTGTAGAGTTTTGTTACTCTATTATGATGTTGACCACCGGCAAAATCATTACGAATCTATTACTAAAATTATGGCTACTAAGGTTATATCTCTCTCTCATACTTCTCATGTAGCAGTTTCAAAGCACTTTTCAAAAAATAATGGACCTAACTTTAACATAACACAGATTATATGGAAGTTTAATTTTAACAGTCTCAAAATGAGGCAAAAGAAGTTTGTCTCAGGCCAAACAACACCAGAGGATAGAATCCAGGAATCTTAACTCTCAGTTTTTTGCTTTCATTTACGAGTCTATATTATTTTATTGGGAAACATATTTAAAAACAAGATCTATCCTTGCAGCAATGGTATTAAGACTGCAAAGTTCAAGAGGAAATATTTGGCCCTGAATTATATACACCATCTCCAAAACCCCCTTGATTCCCAAACTGAAGTCTTGCCCAACTCTAGATATTGCCAAATAAAACTGAGACGCAATCTTCTATGTTGCCAAAATTAAGAGATTTACCAGTGGAAAGAAGTGTTCCAGCTGCTTGGACAAGACATCTCACATTTATTCTGTTTTCGGAAATCAGTATTCCTCAATGTGAGCCACTTAAAACAATTTTGAAGAACTGAAAGAACCCTAACATTTCCTTCATGTCAAACAGCAACAACAGGGCTTCTGTCCCTAGCAAATAAAAAAAATGGAAGTGCGTGTCCTAATATGAGTTTTCATTACTGTATGGAGGGCAATTGACCTTTTTCCAGGCAGTTGAGGGGTAACTGTATGAAGGACCTATTTCCCATGAAACCAGCCTCCAAAGATTTCATCAGACAAAATGATACTGAGCTATTCCAGTTGAAATGAGCTGATTAGTTTTTCCCCCCAGCTGTTGTTCAATTAATGATCTTTTAAAAATTTTGAAAAGAAGCTCATGAATCATCTATTTTATTTTCTTAAATTGAAATCTGATAAATTCAGCCTTTTGGTGACACAAACAAAAATAGTTTGAATTTCAGATCTTGAAGAAGTGTTAGCAATTTGAAAAAAAAAAAGCAATTTTAAACGCAGTGCGAATATTTAGCAGCAAAATATTCCTAAAGAACTGTTAAAATACAGATGATTGAAGTAGCAGCCAAAAAAAGGGATGCAAATGACTCTTAAATGAAAGGTTATAGAGCATGAGAGGTGTTTAATCCAAATAACAAACTGTTGCTGTCAATGAAAGATCTGATACAAACCGATTTAGATAATACTGAAAAATGAACACACAATTTGACAGCTACCCTGGATTTACAGAATCATGGGATTAAATGTTTTCCACTTATTCAAGAGGATTAGTCAGGATACATTTATTTATTTAAAGTAGATCTTTTACAGAACTAAAGAGTTTACAAATGATACGGAGTGATGGAAAATAGAAAATCCATATCAGCTTTAGCTTCTATCACTCAGCCACAGATGTGAAACTGCTTACTATTAAATATGCAATATAGTGCATTAGCAAAATAATAATAATATTAATAAATTTGGTGTAGCCTTAAACTATTTAGTCAGGGAATAAAATACTTTCATGGGCCGTTTGCAGCGAAAGCCAATAAAATGTGAACACACTAATAAAACATCCAGAACTAGAGGTGATCCTTGAAAAACAGGTGCAAGCCAGGGATAATGCCAGTGGAACTGCTACAGCTACGGTCAGTATGGAAAGGAAGATATTAAGCAGATGAGACTGGAAAGCAGGATTCCTGCACACGAGTCCAAGAACTGCTGAAGTCTCGGCACAGGGCACTGATTAAGTCACTTCAGTTTTCAGCTTCCATCTCTGTTAAGCAGAGAAGATTTCTATCTTGTAAAGCAGGAAAGTTTTAATTAAATGTCTGATAAGTGATTTAGTCTTGTAGTAAAAGCTTCTTCTCACAAGCAAAATAATAACAGCAACATTGTTTGAAAGTTTCTGCTTGTGCCAGAAATATGTCAGAGCCTAATTTTCATCTCTGCTGAAGGATATTTATCATGCTCTGGCAGTACTTTGCACTGGGTCTGGGATTCGGGATTCCTTCTCATCACCAAGGTGGTGAAAGACAGGTATAATGAAGCAAAAAATCAGAATTTTTGTTTGTTTGTTTTTTGTTTGGGTTTTTTTTGGCAGTAAAACCTGATACTAAGTATTAGAGGCCAAGCAAGCGAGAAATGCCCCTAAATATGAAAATAAATGGAAAATAAACAATAAGGTTTAACTAGGTCACTGAAGCGTTTGCAGATTCACAGCTGAAATTTGCATAGTAACTGTCAGTTTCTGAATTCGATATATTTAACATCACTTTATAGTCATCCCTATATTGCTGTGTTTCTAGCACTCCCACTTCAAGAATTAAATCAGCTTCCCGCATATCAATTCCAGCTAGAGCTGAAAAGAGGTTGCAAAATTGCAGCTCATAACAATATTTGGCTAAATGGGTAACCTCTCTTCTGCCTTTCAGAACATTATGATCAATATGCCTGTTTCCCTACCAAACTCCAAATCTGCAAGAACGGTCTAAAGAATGAAGAAGAGATACAAGAAAGCAGCTGCCACACCTGTCTACTCTCTGCACATGACTAGTACCCAACACACCACCTTGAAGCCAACAATATGAGCCTTTTGAACTGAAATTAAAACTGATCAATGTGAGAGCCTTCACTGAACGAACTATATGCAGCATTAGCTGCAGTGATGTACCTGACTTAATTTGCATCAAATGAAATCATCCAGATAATGACGGTGACCCCTGTGCCTGTTAATTTCATTTCCCCAAACTGCTGGGCCTATCATTAACCAAGACAAGATAAGATAAGAGATGGCTATGAATTAATCCCCTCTTCAAATATCAAATCCAACAAAGGTGTCACAATTAAGACAAATTAATTTAAATTTAGCATTCTAGCAATAAGTTAATATAGATTTTGTGTCCACTTCAGGGTACAATAATGAGTTCATAAATGAACTCACTAACACTTTCTTACTGATGGGGATGTTGATAAGGCAGAAGCTGTAAAACTCCCCAGATGCATCGCTTCAATCATTTTCCTCAGATTTGGAAAAGCACATACGGGTGAACTTGTAGATTCATTTAAATTTTGACCCTAACTTCCTGATTAGATGTAAACAAACAATACTTGACAATGTAGCCACTGTTTTAGAGAAATGGTCGCCTCATTAAGACCACTCTGAATTTTCTGTCACTGAAGCAGACCTGTGAACTCAATCCAATTCTGAGAACTCCTTCAATAACTCCTAAAGAATTTTTATATAAGTATTTAGGGGACTTGTATATCTATTTATGTAAAATAGATATGTATATATACATGACTTTCTTATAACATATGCCAGATGAAGAGAGAGAAGCAGGAACATAGACAGCGACACCAGGAAAAATGGACTGAAGCAGTGAGGAAGTCATCTGCTTCCACATGCCTGTGCCTTATTGTTTCATAGCTCAACTCTTACTGAAACTATGAATTCAAGTCCTTTGAGCTGTCTGTGGTAGACAACGCTTCATCATAAATCTAAGTGCCTACAGGTCACCAGCAAAACACCAAACACTGCAAAGCAGCAGTGAAGTACTTCAAAAAAGAACAGGTAGCTACATACACTCACAAAGCTCCTCTTGTGACGATGCATCCTATGCCAGCAAACAAATGCTGCTTCTATTCTTCTTTCTAAAGCTCAGTACCTTCATAAAGAGCCAAATATTCTAAATAATACACATCTAAGATGCATGAATCCTACTTAGACTCTTCTTGACTGGTAGAAGTGTTATAAGGAATCGTCAGCACTTAGTCATAAGTGGTTAAGTGCTTCATTTGGTGAACAGCTCTCCTGTTCCTCCTCCAGATATTCATCGTGACCAACACTGCAGACATCCTGGCTGCACGAGTTATAACTAAGAATCCACTCTCTGATGCCAGAGGAAGTTCAGAATATAGCAAGCCACTGTCACCCATTGAATATAAGCATATCTAATTCTGACAACGTATTACAAATTTCAGAATCTGAAAATTGTGACTTGTGACACAATGACATAACATACAAACCCCTTTCGGTATTTCATTTTCTGGGTAAACTCCTGCTGCTATTGCAGGCAGCATTCTCCCAGGCTTCTCTGAAGACTCTGATTCTTTTGGATATAAGATACTGGTACCAGTTCGAGAGAGGCATAAATGGACCTCCGGAGTCTCTGTCCATGTCTCCACAATACATGGAAGTCATGAAGTCAATATAATTAGAACACTGTGTAAAATTCCAGGATGAAGGCTATGACAGACAAGTATGCTTTCCTGCCCCAGTCAAACTTCCAGATTTTACCTGGGCATTTTTATTCTTACTACTTCCAACATAGCTGTTCTTCACTGAACTTCCATGGGTTTGATGGATGGACCACTCGGTGGATAAGGAATTGGCTCAATGGCCGTACTCAGAGAGTAGTGGTCAACGGCTCGATGTCCATGTGGAGACCGGTCACGAGTGGCGTCCCTCAGGGGTCTGTGTTGGGCCCGGCCCTCTTCAACATCTTTGTCGGTGACGTGGACAGTGGCATGGAGTGCACCCTCAGCAAGTTCGCCGATGACACCAAGCTGTGTGGTGCCGTCGACACGCTGGAAGGGAGGGATGCCATCCAGAGGGACCTCGACAGGCTGGAGAGGTGGGTCCGTACCAACCTCATGAAGTTTAACCAGGCCAAGTGCAAGGTCCTACATCTGGGTCATGGCAATCCCAGGCACAAATACAGACTGGGCGGAGAATGGATCGTGAGCAGCCCTGAGGAGAAGGACTTGGGAGTACTGGTGGACGAGAAGCTCAATATGAGCCGGCAATGTGCTCTTGCGGCCCAGAAGGCCAACCGCATCCTGGGCTGCATCAAGAGGAGCGTGGCCAGCAGGTCAAGGGAGGTGATTCTCCCCCTCTACTCTGCCCTCGTGAGACCTCACTTGGAGTATTGCGTCCAGTTCTGGAGTCCCCAACATAAGAAGGACATGGACCAGTTGGAGAGGGTCCAGAGGAGGGCCACGAAGATGATAAGAGGGCTGGAGCACCTTTCCTATGAGGACAGGCTGAAAGAGTTGGGGCTGTTCAGCCTGGAGAAGAGGAGGCTCCGGGGTGACCTTATAGCGGTCTTCCAGTACCTCAAGGGGGCCTACAAGAAAGATGGGGAGAGGCTGTTCAAGAGGGCCAGTTGTGATAGGACAAGGGGTAATGGTTTTAAAATAGAGGGAGGTAGATTCAGGTTGGATATTAGGAAAAAGTTTTTTACCATGAGAGTTGTAGAACACTGGAACAGGTTGCCCAGAGAGGTGGTGGATGCTCCATCCCTGGAGACGTTCAAGGCCCGGTTGGATGAGGCCCTGAGCAACCTGATCTAGTTGGAGATATCCCTGTTCCTTGCAGGGGGGTTGGACTAGATGACCTTTGAAGGTCCCTTCCAGCCCTAACGATTCTATGATTCTATGATTCACTGAAGCCATTCTAAGCTGCTATTTCATTCTCCTTGACCACTTCTTACTTCCCGTTTCAGTTTTATTGACTACTCTTTGCTTATCCTGCCTTCCCTCTCTTGTTCAAGTCATTCACTCTGATTTTACAATTCACCACTGCTCTCTACTCTTTCTCTTTACCCAGTTGATTCAAGTCTTCACATTTTTATTACTGAATTCCTTTAGCTGCTACTCACAGAATTCTATAATCAGTTATGAGAAAACATTGATTTCAACTGAGTTCAATATTGGTGTTCTTATCAATACCGATCTTGTTTAACACAAGATCAATTTTCCACCTCAAGGGGAAAACAGATCTAAATGTTCACTCAATCATGCAAATATTGTATGTATTTCATTAGAACTGTCTGAAAGACTCATCACATTATGGCAGTGGATGTTATAGACTTAAATTATAAAAGCAGACACAATAAAATCATTAATATTCAAAGGAGATGTGAGTCAAAAATACAAGAAAGAAATGTCAGCTATAACCAGATGAGGGTTGTCCTCTTTCCTGCAAGGTGCATGCTGGAGTTTTTCCGTATGGATTTTATGTGAGAGCCCAGTGAACAAGTCATATTTCTTATCAGCAATTATCTGATCACAACTGACACACAAGATGTAGTTTTGAAACTGAAGAACTCGGTACATACAGTCACAGAAAGCAGTAGTAAGTTGGCTAATCAGCTGATTTCTCTCTTCCCACATCAAAATGAAATAAAAATGCCCCTTTACATATTCTCTGGTGAAAGTAAAGACAACCCTCCAAACTTTTTCAACAGGAAGACATCTTCAAATCTTTAACACAATGGAGCAGCTGCTACTGAGTTTCCTTGATGGGTATATTCTGTCATTAGGGAAATCAGAGGCCCTGCTAAATACCTTTTTTGTTTAGTTGTTTGTCAGCTCAAATACTAATTAGGTTCTCTGACAACCACATTGTTTGTTTGCAAAAATGCAGAGGGAAAACCTTCAGTTGCAACTTGTATTTTGTAGAAGCTGTGGATAATACACTCAGAGATATTTTGTTAAATTCATTTACAGTAGAAGATTTTACTATTTTAAAAAAGCAATGTAGAAAAGCCCAACTTAGATAACTCTTTCAGTACAAATATGCCAAAATCATATTAAATCTTTAAAATACTAAATCTAAAGTAAATAGTAACTCTGCAATTTTTACTCAGGAAATACTAACTTTGCAATTAATGTATATTTTAAGTAAACCAGTACTGAGTTCTGAAACTCAGTACTGAAAAAAGATGAGTCAGAGTATGAGCTATTTGACAAAAGAAACTTCAACAAAGAGGAGTTTGTGACAGAAGGGTAAGGGCCCTTTTTTATCTTACCATAGCCTTGGATATAAATCAGAGCTGACCAGAACAATAGTATTTACATGGCAAGCTGTGAAAGCCTAAAGAGAGATTTCTCTACCTTCATCTGGAAAAACCCACATCCAAACACACCATCTGCCATGGCCTGCCCAAAGCCAGTGTATCGTTGAGTGCTGTGGACATCCACAGGCACAACCAGCATGCAATTATCTTGCACCTTGCTATACTGATATTCAGTCAGCGTAGAGTGGGATGCGTGTGTAGACATATTATGCATGCTTGCACACAGTCACAGCCTAACCCATGATTTTAAACTGCAATCTCAATAATAAGATGGCCTCACATTATGAAATAGATGCATTATACTGAAAAATGCTAGTTGTAGTCATAATAGGAAATATGTTAAATTATCTGGACAACATTGTTTTTATTTATAAGTTAACTAAGAATAGATTCTGCATAGCATTATAAATACTAAATGTGCTCTGAATGAAATTTTGAAATTTCTAATGGCTGAACTCTAACAGTGTCTGCAGCTTTTTAAAACTTTTGACAACATATTAAAATATGCCTCTGGAAAGACAAGAAGGAGTGAACACGTATTTCATGCTGAAAACCCCTCTTGTTTACTTAATTTATGTGTTATTCTGCATCAGTCAGTGATCACAATATATGTCTATACAGTCTATCCCTCATCAGGAGAGACAGGGTGCATAACAGTATTACTATTACAAATTCTTGTGGAAGAAAGCTGTGGTTTACAAACTTCACTAGAAAAAATGTTCAAGTATGTTTAAAAAGAAGGACTCTAAAGTGGAAACATGGCAGGATGCTAGCTGAGAGTTTCATAATTGTATTTGTCACTTTTCATGCAACAGAGAAAATGGAGATGAGGGAACAGAAAACAAAAAGAGAAAAGAGCTGCAAGAAGAGCTCAGTTGTTCAGGACCTTGAAACCAAAGACTTATTGATAGAAGGTAAGTGGAAGACTGCAAACATGGTTGAAGGCAGTGTGGACATCATTAATACAAAGAGAAGAGTGAAGGAATGTAATGGCATCTTGGTTGCCATTGATGGGAGGAGGATCAGACAGAAACAGTGTAATGTGCAATAAAATATGATTAAAAAAAAGGTAAGAAACTTCCATAACTTGCTCAAACTAGCCCTGTAGTTTTAAAATAAGTATAGGAATGGTTTCCAAAGCATCTCCTTCTGATTGTACTCATCAGTTGAGTTGTATTACAGGCTTTTCCCAAGTGGAGTTCACCTCTCACATCAACCTCTTCTGTTCCTCTTGGAGGGCAATGGTGAGACCTCTACATTGATCAAATGTATCACAGATGCAACATATATCCAGGTTTTGGAAATAAAAACAAAGGCTTAACCATTTTTGCCATCCAGTTTCTCCTTCAAAACCCACAGTTGTGATCTTATTTTTCAAGATTTTTTATTTTCAATGCTCGTGAGAAGTACCAGAACTACTTTACCTAGAAAACTGCATCTTGCATTTATCCCTAGTGGTAGAACCAGGGTGGCAGCAACGCCAGCATTTACATAGTTTCTTTTCAAAGGCCTCGGTCTTGACCTAAGAGTAGGATATTGTCTTTGTCAGGTCAATATTTGACCTGTTTGTTAATCTCAAAAGGAGTCCACAGCAGTGGCCATTGTGAGGGTAATTTCAGATGCAAACATCTGTCTGGTTTACACTAAAATAGTGCCAGGAAGAGAGATTCATTTCACAGTGAGTAAGGACTGATTTTTTTGGGTAGTCAGAGCAATAACGTACAAAGCAAGAAGCAAAATTTTTTAGGAGTTTTGTTTTTCTGATTTCATTGAGCAGACAAAATACATGTGTGGAGAGTTTGATAAAATACAAACCAAATAATCTATCTGCACTCCTTGCATCATCTCTGTTTGAAGAATTACACATTCAGTAAAAGTATTGAAAAGCAGCTAAAGATGTCAAAAACATTTACAAGCTAAACAGATCCCAGCTCAGATAACTCCATTTCAAGTAATCTAAATTAATCCCCATTATCACTTAAGTGACCATTACGGCTGTTAGCAAACCCTACACAAATATTCAGATTTTTGTTTTTCCTGTCATGCTGAAGGTTATCTCCCCAGTTGCTCTGAAAAATCAGGTGACAACCATTTCCCATGATGCTTTAAGGGCTGTCAAACTGTCCATCAAACTGTCACCTGACCAATCGTTCCCATGGTTCTTTTAGACTTCTAGTATGATAAATTGAAAGGCACTATTATCTGCCTGTTGTGAAGAGGAACTGCTTAGGCTTTGATAAGATATCACTAGTCCCAGGTGAGAGGAGGCTGACAGCACATCAAGACAAGAAAACACATGGAAACAGTGAACACAGGAGCAAAAGGTTTACAAACATCTGTTGTCATTATTTATTACCCCTTTCCTTGGTTTTAGCTCTATCCTTGTTCTATGTCAGTTTAAAAAGAAAGACTTTCCTTTCTTCCCAGGCAGTCTTAACTGCTGCTATTTTTAAACCAGTTAGTTGTAGAATGAGAAATATTTTAAATATGAAAGATATCTTTAATAAAAGGTTGCGTTACCTACCTTTTCTGATACACGTTGCTTTTACCATCATTATATTTGAAGTTTTATATGATTCTCATGGTGCAATTATGTCATAAGAAAATGAGAAGCTCTGAAAGATATGAAGACTTTTTAAGCTCTACAGTTACTTTTCATTGATACCTTGAGACCAATTCACAGTTTTCTTGCTGATATTTCACATCTGTCCTTATACAAGTACCCAAAGTTAGCTTAAGATATCTCAGAGCCAAAACAACACGTTCTTATTTATTGTGGGCTGTTAATAAAAGGATGCTGGTTGCTAACATCACCACCTTGTGTACAAATATTTGTTTGCATGCAGTTTTTAATGATTTTAAGCAGTGCTGTAATTTCATTAGACAGCACGACTGAACCTCGGTTGCACAAAAGAACATTTAAATAATTTTATCATTAAAAAATCTTTTTAATTTGAGCCTTTTACTTTTGTTTAACTATATTTTATGGTTATCTGCATTAAGATTAACAAGCTTCCATATGCTGTGGACAAACCCTATTCACTAGGGTATACAGTCAAAAATCAACGGAACAGGATTTCAGCAGTGGTAAATATACTTCCAATAGCACTAATGAAGGTAAGATTCATAATTAAAGTATGTTCAGCCAACTTCTAAAGCCTCTTTTCCAGTTAAAGACTCTTTTGAGAAATCACGGATTGTACATTTAGTGGTACTTCCAACTTCCTCACATTTAAAACATATACCTGATTTTAAAAGCATAAACTCAGTTCATCCGTGGCTACAAAGCAGCCATGAATCAATAAGCATGATGAGATACTCCTATCGTGAGCCGGGTGAAAAGGTACAGACATGAGGCACACAAATACTAACCAATGAACCCCATAATATCAAGCTGATTTAGACAGGACAGTTTCTTCTATCTCTTCAGGTAGAAAATCAGAGTTAGTGTCAAGTGTAGTAGCCAGAGAGGAAAAACAAGAATGAAATAACAGGGCAGTTTCCCCACTCTAAAATGAAAAACTCTACAAGAAAACATTAGCCTTACTGAGCTAAAACGTTCTCTCAGTTATTGCTGACCTGCGAGCACACAGTGGTGCTCTCTGAGCACTTTTCAAAAAGAAAGGCACACGGTCTCTTTCTCCAGGTCATTATAATGGAAAGACATGGGAGTATTGAAAGAGAGAGACAATACACACTAAGAGTGGTTGAGATGGTGACTGATTATTTTGATACTCATGTTACATTAAAACCATATTTCTTCTGTTTTCTCTAATCTTCGAAGGAAGAAGCACAAGCGCAGAGGAGGAAGGGACTTTTCACACAATATCAGAAAAAAATACTTAATGTATAGAGAGACTGGGAAAGGAGAAGCTGCACTCTGCATATGAGAAGCTGTTAACTGGGCCAAGAAGAGAAAGGATGGGGGAAGCATCTGGATATGACTGGGCAACAGCAGGTAAAAAGGGCAAGGTGCAGTCAAGCAGGACTCAGCATATGGACAGAAAACTTCAGCATGGTGTAGGGCAATGCTGTGGAGGGTTTCAAAGATGGGCAGACAACTGGGTGATCTTAAAAGTGGGTTTGCACAGACAGGAAAGCCTTTGGGTCAAGTGCTGATGAGTCTAGGAAGCTCCACTGAGTAAGAAGCTAAAAGAAAAGGGCCTGGATGATAAGAAAAGTAAAAAAGGAAAGTAGTAGTAACATTTCTAAGTACTTTGATTGGGAAGAAAGAGAGAGGAATCAAGAAAAAATTCCAGAATAGGAACTTGAACTACAGAGGGTCTAGCAGTCTTTCACTCTGAAGTTACCTTTTACCATTAGGTTTAACACACCCCTTCCTCACTACAGTATTTCA
The DNA here is from genome assembly GCF_009769465.1 of Tauraco erythrolophus. Classification (NCBI taxonomy): domain Eukaryota; kingdom Metazoa; phylum Chordata; class Aves; order Musophagiformes; family Musophagidae; genus Tauraco; species Tauraco erythrolophus. Next base: position 20,970,901 of record NC_141475.1, read on the forward strand.
GTACTACACTCAGTCATGCCTTTAGCATTGATCCTGCAGTAACAGAGCTCTCTGACAGAGCAGAAAGTCTTCAGCAAAGAGGACGTTTTAAAAGACTTAGATAATGTTAAAGTCAGCCTTAAATGGTGGGATTGTAAAATACCAGGGCACTGGAGTTCTATATTTTTCTCCACTCATCATTTAGAGTTTGAAGACAGACAGCAAACATATCATATACACAATTCTACAGTCCTTTATATTAATAATTATGTTTACAGTTAAGAGTTATTAAAGGAAATAGTGCAGAGTTCTTTCTTAATAGGTTAATTATACTTTGCTCATAGTTTGCTGTTCTTACCTCCGGATATGGAGTTTTGCCTGCACAGACTGATAATGAAGAACAGGACTGTGGAAAAGCATTTGATCCTGAACAGCTCCATACTAACTGCCTCACCGACTCTGCTAGAGTCCCAGTATTCCAGTTCTGCACCTATTAAAATAGGCAGCCCTTTGCAGTAGCCAACACATGCTTAACGAACCATGAAAAAAACATTATCTAATCTCTGTTCTACATTTTATCTCTCCATTACAAGTTCTGTTAACAAATATACAAAAAGTGTCACCAACACGATTACAAATGAAACTGATTTGCTCTTCCAATGACAATAATTGCATTTTCCAGCACTGTTCACATAGCACAAGTTGCCAGCCGATAGCTGCCAGAATAAAGAAAAAGGAAGAGGGAGGTTAAAATAGGAGAGAGATGAGCATAGTGAAGAAGAAGAGCAAAGAAATCACTGACTGAAATGGTTGAGAAAGGGTTGGCTCCAGTCAGCCTGAGAGACAGAAAGTGGCATAGAAGAGACAGTAACTGATTACAGAAGTTGAGCCTTCTTCAGTTACAAGAAAAATTAAAATTATGTCCTTGTCTACTGTAAGTAGTTATACAACATGTTTCTGCTACTGGGAGCCTCACAATCTTTGTGTATTTACATGCAGTAGATGAGGGTGGTGAGGCACTGGAATAGGTCGCCCAGAGCTGCAGATGCCCCATCCCTGGAAGAGTTCAAGGCCAGGTTGGATGGGGCTTTGAGCAACCTGGTGTAGTGGAAGGTGTCCCTGCCCATGGTAGGGGGGTTGGAACTAAGTGATCTTTAAGGTCCCTTCCAACCCAAACCATTCTATGATTCTGTGATGATTCTATGATTGCCTATTAAAAGGGAGAGAGATCCAGAAAGACAAAGGCTTTACTCATGTTAAGTTCAGTAGTCTTACATGGGGTTCAGAAGGTCAATCTAAGGAATTTGGGTGCAGTCACACAGGAAAACTCTAACAAACAACTAAATTTCACCAAGAGTTTTCTTAGTCCTAATCTCTGGGTGATTCTGCTTGTGTTGAAGGAAGAGGCTGCTTAGCAGTAAAAAAATAGAACTCCCTCATTGCATTGGATATGTGTGGCTATCATATGTACCAAAATATCAGACCTGGACCACCTCCAGGTTTGGGATCCTGTTTCAATGCTGTGCAATCTAAGACAGTGAAATCTCCTTCTCTTTGGAAGAAAGAGCACTGCAGCTTACTGTGACTCACAGAGTCTTTACATAAACCTCCCATACTGCAGTCCACCACACATGCCAGGAGGAGAATAACCATCTCTGTCAGAAGTTATTTCACAATGGTTTAAGAGGACAATGCAATAGCTATAACCAAAGGTACCGACAGAGCACACTGTACCATTGGGTAACCTAGGGTGTTAACTTACAGGATATTAGCTAGTCTTTAGTCACTACCTACACTTTCACTTTTCTTTTGCAGTAAATGCAAGGTAGATTACTTATATCTCCCTGGACAGAAGACTACCTTGAATGACATCATATTTACCATGGGCAGTAAGAGCATGTAACATGGTCAAAAATCTCAGAGCAGCTGATGCATCCTAATTCAGTATTCTGCACTATTTTTTCCAATACTTTATCATGAGAACACATTTTTGCTTTGATAGATCCCTCTGGGTTTACAAAACCTGCTGGAAGCCCGTATGTATTAATATTTGTACTAATGTAGTACAGTACGATGCCAGCTGTATCATGAAGGTAGGCCAAAACCTTGCAAGAGAAATGGTAACATCACTGAAAACATATGAGAATAAGAACTGCCATCCAAAGCAACCTAAAACCCTCAATGTTACTACTTTTGTAAGAGTCTGTCCTTTTGGACCTTGGCCCTGCCTGTGTGTACGAGTAACTGAATGGAAGGAAATGCAATAGGACTACTCATGCATAAAGCTAGTCACATGCATTAACGCTGGCAGGAACAAGGACTTTCTTTTCATACTTACACTAGAGGATAGTAAAAGAAATGCTGCTCAAAGAAATCCATCAACTAATTCAAACTCTGAGCTAGCTACTTCAGAACCTAGTACAATGGCCACAATCAATGAGTCCATTGAAGACCTGGAGACGAAGTAAAAACAGGTTTCTTTTTGAAGAACATTATGAGATCAATACAGTGCTGTGGATATTTGGAAAAGTCACTTTAATAAAAAGGAAATTGCACATAATGTAACAAAACAATTGCTATTTGTAAGGCCCTGAAAAAATTGAACAATGTAATATGATCTTTCTTAACTTCATTTCCCATCCATTGCAGAAATCATAACAATAAAGTTTTATACATAAGCAACTTCATGAGCTGAAAGAAGAGAATGTATAATTCCTTTCCATGGACTAAGCCAAAAGAAATGAAGAAAAAAATTGATTCTTCTCTGTTAGCCTCCTGTGTAAAATTTTTCTCCTTATCATCTCATCTAGTCATATCTTTCTGCAGTTTGAATTACCCTCTTTTCCTCAATCTGGTAAGGCAGTGAAAGGATGTTTGTTCTGCTAATTAACTTTATTACCCTGATAACTCCCTGCAGCCTTTGACGAAAACAATTACCGTTCCTCCTTTTTTTTTTCCCCACTGGCAAAAAAAAAAAAAAAAAAAAGACGACTATTAATTAGAAACGAGGCCCTGGTCCCTGCCATGTTAGCCTGCCACGTTCTCAGACCCTCGAGCGGGATAGCATTACATTGTCAGTAGTAATTTAGCTCTCATCTGTCTCTGCTAATTATTGTCACATTCATCAAATTCATCAACAAAAGTGCTCTCAGAAGGATTGCATATTTGCAGTTAATACAGCATAAACTGGTATTACCCATCACCACATTTGTGATGATGAGAGGGACACAACTTATTCATCCCTAATTAGAGCAAGCTGGGTAATTAATTATACATTCCGCCTTATTACTTCTGAGTTCCCAGATATTGTTTGTCTAAAAAGGAGGAGAGAGAGGAAGAGAGAGAAGCCTGAAGGGGGGGGGGGGGGGAGGAAAAAAAAGAAGGGGGGAGAGAGAGAGGAGAGAGAGAGAGAAAGAGAGAAATGTGTGATGTGTTTTGTCACATGTGCTATGCCATAATTCCCACCTGACAAACTAGCTGAATCAGTCGAAAATTGCAAGTTGTCAGCAGCAGAATAAACTGCTGTAATAGCTGATTAATGATCAACACCTGTGACAGGTGCTATACGGGACTGTAAACTTGGTGTGATTAACAGTCACTGGACGAATAAATATTAGTGACAGTCAGTGGAGAGCGAGTTTGCGTGTTTTAACAAATCTTACACATTACAGTTATTGATATTTCCAGTGTAGGCACTTTCTTTTTGGTAATTATCTGACAACACTGGAAGAGTGTTTTAATCCAGTATGTTTGTTTCTCTTCTGTTCATTTATTTCAGAGCTCAAAATTGTGTTTTGACAAGATGACCTAGCAGAGTTCAAAACTGCAGACAAATTTAGAATAGTCACAAATAGTTTGTTCCATGTCCAGCTCATAGTAACGCTACCAAATATTTTTTCAAGGAACTTAAATATATACATTTATAAATCTGCATAGATAAGAACATAAATATTGTGTAAATGTACATAAATATATTTATATAGATACATTTTCAAAGTCTGTAATTCTAAGAGTCAACTCAGTGTTATTTCTTACGTTAGTGGTTATGACATATACCTGACTGCTACGAGAAATCAGTATTCCTGTCATTCCACCACCAAAGATGCACAGATTTCTTCTGAAGAACAATTTAGATCTCATTAATATAGACTTAAAAAATGTCTATAATATATAACAAAGGAGCATGAAAGTTATCCATTTATGGGACTGTTCTATGCTCAGCACAGTAGGATCTAATCAATTCCCAGATACAACTAGAGCTACATCAGGATACTCTTTGGACAGCTTAAACCACATTTTTCATCCTCATGCACGGTTACAGATACGCTGATTCGGTAAAACATACATTCTTATGCAAAAAGACATGTATTAGAAAGCCTACATGTAGCAAGTGAAAAGACACGAACACAGACTCAGAAAAGTCAGTAAATGCAGGTTTTGCCACCAATCCAATGCCATTCTCAAACCCTAAACATGAGATAGTGTCACTGTCTTTTTCTGACAAGTCCTTTCTGGGCCAAAGAAAAATGGAACAAAGCTGAAGTCATGACTTCAAACTTTCACGTTGGCATGTGAAAGAATCTAGGAGTTGGTCACATACACCTAATACATCACTCTGTCCACATGAGAGCTCCTCCCAGTCCACCAGTTCGAAACAAAATTTAAAAGGGAACTTGCAGGCTGAAAAACTGACTCTACTGAAGAGGTTCCAATGTATTCAGCTACAACCTTCTTATCTCAAAGAATATCAGATATGTTATGCATTAAGACTGGTCTGTTAGAAAAATAAAGCTCAATATTTTCTTCAAAACAACTTCTGGATATAAATGTAATTAAATATATTTTACATGCAGAGATTTACCTATGTCATGTAGCACATCAGAAGACATGGGAAGGAAAAAAGGCAAAGAAATTACTGCTTACATCAGCTCCTGGCAAGAAATGACAATATAAATCCTTGTCTACAGCATGAAAATTCCAGTCATTTGGAATGCAAAACCATCAACACACAGAACTGACTCGTTTCTTCTCCTACCAGACTCACAGTTGTACATGTGTATCAAACAAGTGGATATTTTTTCCATTTCAGTGTTTTCTAACAAGAGCAGAAAATAAAGACAGCAGAAAAGATCATTTCTTGATCCTGACTGATTACAAACCTGCTTTTAAGCATAAACTGTTACATGAGATTTTCTTTCAGATGCAGACAACTGTGGGAATGGGTTTCATAAAAGGACGGCATTTAGGTCACCTGATAACTTCTCTGTGTGAAACAACTTTCCATTAACTTCATAGTCATTCTTTTACAGTTGAAACGAAGATGGTGGAGGAACTTAGAAAACAATACGAGTACTAGCTCCACAAGTCCTACCACCTGAATAATAGTTTAAGTACATCTAATATTTACCCTTTAATAATAAAAAGAAGGTGGGGATAACCTCCAGTCTATGCTTTATTGAAACATTATATCTAAATTTTTTTTACCAATATGTCATTCCGTTCCCTGTTTTTATTTATTCCTGCCCCAGAAATATAAAAGTCCTGAGCCATCCATTTATAAAAAATGCACAGAGATTAAAATATATTTTGTGAATAATAGTTTGATAGGTATAACACCTTTGTTTTCTGATTAATCTTCAGTGTAGCAGTCTGCAACCCAAAACATAGAAGTAATAGCTTGAAAGCTTTATGCAAAATGTATGTAAATTTATTATGCTTTAGTACAGATTCATCTGAATAGGCAGCAGCGCAGCTAGCCAACAGCCTAGGAAGGAGGCCAACTCACATCCAGATGCCACTGATAGAGAGACAGTGTGTGGCATCGACGCTCCCAGCTGCCAGGCTCACCATGAATTTCTACATTTGACTGTAGCAGAATGAGACTTTGTAGAGCTCTCTACTGATAAATAATAATAACACACAGAAACAATTCCAGCGAGTATAAAAATCTAACAACAAAAAATATCTTAAAATAAACGTTTTCCTACAAGCTATCTGGAAATTGCATTATCACTGTATTGAACCAAAAAGAGAGCCAATACAATTGGCAGAATTTAGGCTGAATTTGTTAACAACTTTTTAAGGTGATTTTGCATACTTCAATACTATGTTTTCATGTAATTTTATGAAAGTGAATCCCTTCCCAGTTATATATGCAGAAGCCTAAGTTTATTCTCTAAAATGAAGGTTGGATATGAAAATCCAAGCGAAGGGATCAACTGAGTTTATTTTACTGTGCTGTGGAACAATTTGTAATTCGAAAAATGAGAAAAAAAGAAAGAAAAATGGAAACTATCAAAAGACAATTGTATAGCAAATTAATCAGGCCTGAAACTAGGAGATGAGGAATCACTCATTCCTCTGTAAATTACAAACCTTGTTATTACTCTTCACTTAATAGGTTGCAAATATGATTTAGCAAGTAATGCTCATCCATTCTTTAAACTAGCATAAGATAAAAAAACCTAAGCAAATTTCACCAGAAAAGCAGCCATTGATGAGCTATCTCACTCAATTTAACTAAAATGAATTTGGGATTACAATTCAATATCACTGTACTCATGCTGTTCAGTCTATGAATCAATCACAGACAGGCTTCAAGACAGATAACCCTTTGTTTTGCAACAGTTCACCAAAATTCTCCAAAGAGAATTGCAGATTATTCACTGATCTGAAGAGCATACATTATCAAATTTCAGGTGTAAATGAACGTGTGTATGAAGCAAGAAAATTGAATTTTAAAGCAAATCCTTTCTTACCCTGTAAATCACTCAAAAGCACCAAAGAATTAACCAAAAAAAACCCCAAACAGTCAACTGCAGGTAATCTTGACCCAAATCTGCAGTATATACAAAGTGCTCTCCTTCCATTTATTCTAAACGTGAGCAAAAACATTTGTCAGAGAAGAAGCCTGGTGTCACAAATCTTCGAAATCTGCTAGAAATCTTGCTTGCTTTCCATAGCTATTTCTAGCACAACAGCGCGAGGACAACCAGCATAAAATCAGAACAGAAGGAACAAGCACAGCGGTCATTCTCTTTTCGTTCAGGTCACTGTCTTTACCATTTTGAAAAGAAATAAAAATTACTGATTGTTGAAGAGTATTCTGGGACATCCTGGCTTTTTGCACTTCTTCCTACACTGTTAACCATGTAAATTTACCATCATATCAGCCTCACATACACATAAGACTTGTAAGATATTAACTTGATTCCTTTGTACAATTCCTTTTCAAAAGTCATTTGCAAAGCATCTGCATCCTCTAAAAGAAAAAAATTGGCAATTCACCTGATGAAGATAGAAAATTATAATTACAGATCATCCAACAATTTTGATAATTTCAGCAAGACAGCTTGCTGAGAACCATGTCTTTTAGTTTACAAAATCATATAGAGATACACTATGTTAGGTGTGCCTGCGGTGCAGAACTGCGCAGGGAGGAATTGGGAAGAAGAAACAGCAGCTTTTGTACATGCTTGCCTCTGCTCAAGGCCTTACTGATACTCCTTATAGGCTGAAACCCTTGGGTGGTGCGAGCACACTGAAGTCCATACCTTTTGCATCCCAGAAAATCTGAATGGGTAGATATACAGCCAAAACCCACAGAATTTCAGGAATACATGATGCCACTGTGGAAAGGTAGCCAAGGGAATAACATTGGGGCAGCAACTTTCCCAAACTACCATATTTATCAGATGGCTATCTACTTTATCTGTAGAACTTCAGAGCATCTTAGACTTCTTAAACAATCTACTAGTTTCCAGCTTAAGAGTAATATTATTTCTACAAAGGAATAAATATTTAGGAAACTAACTGCATTTTTTTCCTTTGTGATATTTCTGTAAGAAAGGATGGTTCTGTGTTCATTAATGTCCAATTTAAGGACTCCTAACTCAAATAAAGAGACAAAGTCAAATACGTTATCTAATTTTGAATGACTGTTCACTGCCAAGACAAAATAAGATTTCGGCATGTTTTAGTCTTTTTCTGTGTATTTTCCATCTGCACGTACAGGAATGTTGTCTATAACCCTTCAAAGTTGAACATTCAAAGAAAGATTTTTAAACAGAAGGATCAGCATTTCCCCCAGATGTCTTCATTAAAGAGATGCAAATACATTTTCTTTAACAGCAGCAACATTAATTGCTCTACGAGCTTCAGTGTAAGTGTCATCATTGATGCATCATTCAAAAAAAGACATGAACAAACACATGAAATGCTCATCGATGGAGTCAGCAGTTAAACACAGTAGAGCAAGAAATAATACAGCAGACAGACTGCTTACATGACATGGCACTGGTGAAATTCCTGGTGAATGTATGCATGATTACTAAAATGGCAACCGCATGTCTCACGTTGTGAAAAATACAGGAACCAGTAAGTGGCCAAAATCTAATCTTAGTTACACCAACACACACTGGAATGATGCTTCAGTAAAGTTATCCTGCATTTTCATCCATGTCTGGAGTTTTTCCCTTAAGCAGCTAACAGCTGAAGGAGACAAACGTCAACCCCCATACGATAAATCCTCCCCAAATGACACTTTATTTATTCTCTGTAATTCTTCACATGACTTGATGTTTTTCAATACCAGGATGAGAAAAGCATTATTTATAAAATGGATTTTCCAAAACTGAGTCACGTTGAACATTTCAGGAGAAAGTCATCTGGGAAAATGAGTAACAGTTTGAAAAGTTATCTTAACTACAAAAATATTAATTACGATACCATTTTTAGGAAACAATATTTTTATAAAAAGCAATACATGAATCAATGGAAGCGGAATAAAAACCAAAATAAACTAACTTATCTGCCATACAGTTGGTGCTTATGTTTAGGAGATGACACTAAAGACAAAATCAAACTGCAAATCAAAAAGGTCCTTTAACAAATCAGTAAGATATATCAGGCAAAAATACAGGCTTTTCCTATTTTAAAGCATGTTCTTCACCCATTCTCCTGACCACAGCACTTTCTAAGACAGACAACATTTATATATACAGAAATGTAAAAAAAAAAGTTATATGTATTCCTACACATGTAGATGCATGTTTCTTCTCTCAACAAATCCCACTGTGTCACTCCTTGTTTTTGTCTGCTTAATTAAGCTGTAAGCTTAGCAGGACAAATATTCTGTTCCTTCTCACAACACATTTATTGAGTAAGTAGCACTGGGGAACCTGGTCTTTGTTTGGAGACTGAAATCCAAGGACTCCTCAAAACTTTGTTCTATAATAAAATAAGGATATGAATACAGAACTTAAATAGTTTCCCTAACACATGTGCAGCTTGAGGTTTTAACCTCATTTACAATCACACTATAAAAGGGACACATGCCAAAGAAATCAACAAACTACTCTCGCTTAGGTTATAATTAGAGTTAGCTAATTACTAAATATTTGTTAAAAAATCTCTAATACATGTGAAACACAGGAAGTTAAACAAATTTTAACACGTGCTTGTTGGATATAACTTTTTAGCATTGAGACCTAAAAACCTTTTCAAATATTAGGAGCCAAATTGGGTCCACGAGTTGTACAGGCGCACAAGGAGGCTCAGAGAAGACACAAAGAAGCCAGACATAACAGAGAAGGTGGTCCCTGGGCCAGCTTTTGCACTTCTCTGGGCAGGGATGCAAGGGATAGAGAAGTGTTAGACAGCCCTTAGACAACTTCTGCACAGAAACCATTGCTTATTCAAAGAGAAATCTAATTGTTCAGTCATCCCAGGCACTTTAAGTCCTCTTGGTATTTCAGAAATAAAATGGCTTACAGACACATTTGGGACTGTGTTTCACCAGATGCTTGCTGTGAATTGTTTTCACTTTCTTAGAAACACTTTTAAGGGTGTCATAATCTTTAATGCCACTTTTGAAACACACTACTGGGACAGCTTTAAAAGATTTAAAGGAAAGTTCCTTTAATACTGATAAGTATAATTTGCCTAACAGTCAGAATAAAAGCTGTAAAAGTTCGGTACAAAATAGCATTCTCTTCTAAGTAGCAGTTCAAATGTCATCTAATTTCATAAACTATTAAAATTCTTTAAGATGTCCTGGAACGTTCAATCGAAAATACAGATCCAAAAGTAAGATTCAAAAACCCCTATAAAAAAAAGAACTACTATCATCATTGCATTGTTTTCTGGAATAACTTCCAAAGAATCATGCTAAATTTTGTCCAAGTATTGTTTAATACCTTTCACAATTAAGCACTTGTTTTGATTAGCAGACATAGTGATGTTCAAACCAAGTTTAGCCAAGACAGGCTCTGTGACCATGACTTGAAGTTGTTTTTTCTCACTGTAAATCCAGGTAACCATTTTCAATTGCAATATTAATTGACTTATTAAAGACCAAAACTAAAATGCCAGTAACAAGGTTCAATCGAAGGATACATAAGAAGTTAACCAAATCTCACCTACGCTGAGTACTTTCCTCTACCCAAACAAATTCCCGTTTTTCCCCATAAAAGAAGGTGGTCACAGGAGGCTTATAATGATGCTTAAAAGCAAACAAATGAATGAACAGCAGAAGCAGCTCCTTATACTCTAGGACTCCTAGAAGAAAAGTCAATCTCCTGAGACAGCATGAATAGACACTATCGTAGAGCTCCTGGGGAAAGCCACAAACACCAATGAAATTAAAGCACTTTCCAGCCCACCAACCAGCCTGGTCCTTGTGTTCTCTTTCACAGTAAGCTCCAGCCAGTTTTGCTTGCTGGCTTGATAAATGGCTGCTTCCATGGGATTTTTTTTTTTTTTTTAAATCTTGTTCTAATATAGCTTGACTCAACATCACAATTTTAAATAAGCACGTACTTGACAGAGGGATACTTCAGCTTTGCTGACATTTCATGAAAATAGCTTATTTGTGATGGGAAAACTACAAAAAGTTTAGTGATATCGTTGCAGAGGTCAGAAATTCATGTGAACGGAGAAGAAAATTGAGGCCGAATTTTTTTATTCTTCTATCTGTAGACGCAGAGACAGAAGAGAAACTTTGGATCTGCAGTCAGATTTCCTAAATATTCAGATATGAAAAGATCTAAAGATAATATTGATTGTTATGCAATTTTCAGAAAGATGATGATTTGTAAAATATGTCCACGCACTATTACAAAAATGGTGATTACTTTGAGTCAACTACAAAATTTGCCCATGATAGAAGGGTACAGCTAGACTCATAACTGACTGAAATTATTTTCTATGTTATATAGAAAAATAATAAAATATAATTATATTAACTTCAGTTTTAGCCTTAATTTAATGAAGAACACAGAATCAATGCATGTGCATATTCCAGATTTATCTTTAGAACAGAGGGTTCGTTCCTTATTCTTTAACGTTCAGACTGCTAACAGTTACACAGAAGCAAGTATACTTTTTCCATTATTTAATACCTTTAGAAAAATTAGCACCATTGGAGTTATTTTAAAAATTAGCACTTAGATTTTAGCAATATTAATATCAAGTTTCTTAGGAGTATTTTTTCCCTATCATATAAATTAAGCTTTATCTATTTATTTATTAGCCTGAGGCACTGAATAATTATTCATGTTCTAGCTAAAGGAATCAGTAAAAATGTTAAATATAAAACGTATATAATTTTAAGATGGCATTGTGCTTTTGAAACGTTTTGGTAAGATTATTAGGAATATCTTTTCCAATAAAGACCTAATAGCGATGTTTTGAAGAATGACAGTGTGATCAGTCAAGGAATCTGATTTTTGAATTCTTGTCCAAACAAGTCCAATCTACATATGATTATTGCCTTCTAAAAACAGAATTCAATGGGAGCTATGCCTCTGAAAAAACTGAAGAACTAAGCAGTAGAAGATGCTATTCTAAAGCTTTGAAATTTAACGACATACATTATTTTTCCAAAGTAACAGAGTCCAGAGTTTCATTCTTTTTCTTATTAAATTAGCTAGGAAAAAGCCAATAGGGAATGGGACACATGCATTAGTGTTATGTTGGTTTAACAGGTCATTCTGAACTAGAGTTCAGCCCTTTCGCTCAGGAGCAACTTCTGGAGGTGTTGAGTGCACTCATTCTTCAGGAAGCCAAAGGCAGAGGGAGGGGCTGCACACACTCCAAGGTCTTTGAAGGCAAAATTCATGTTTATTCTAGTTAAAAAAATATATGTATTACATTAATTTTGTTTTGAAAGTTTAATTGTTTAATTTTCTACTGTGCACGGTTTGAAAGTGCAGACAAAATGGCTACATCTTACCAGTTTTCTCTAACAAGAAAAACCACTGCAGCAACATGCACCTCCGGGGTCATAATTTATGCAACCCATAAGACAGGGATATAAGGTAAGGGTCACCTGGGCCCAGCTATGGCAGGCTTTTTTACGAATATCAGTGGCTCATGAATATAAACACTTACAGAAAAATAAAATTTAAACCTAGACCTGGGAACAAAAATCTCAGAGAGATCAACAACTCCGAAAGAATCTAGTGTCGCATTCCTAAGAATGTCAGATTAAACTAACATGTGCCAGTCAATATTGGTACACTGTGACCCTTGATGCCTCCTAAGCAAAACTATTAAGTCCAACATTTTCTCCTGTAAGCACTTATCTGTAAGGATGGCTAACATGTCCTCTGAAGCAGATATTGAAACTGATTGGACAATAGGTAGATACCAGACAGGGGCCTGGGGGCCGACCTCTAGAAATAGGGGGAGAAAATCTTAATCTGCAACACAATGCAGCTCTCTTGAAACCCTATCATTTTCACTTCCCATGTGTCTGCTGCCTGACTGTGAATGGATTTGAAAAGGAATGGTTAGTGCTGAAAATTGGATCAGAGCTAACATTCTCTCATTTTTATCAGCAGCTGCCAAAGGTCATCTGACATAATAGCTGATGAATTCAAGCCCAGTGGATTTCATTTGCAATTTTCAATTTACTGAGGCCTCCAAACCCCACAGTGATAAAAGCTTCCCCTATCGTGGCCTGTCACAAACATCAAGAAACTGCACAAACCCACAAGAAAGAAATAGGAGAAAGCTGTGCATCATCACAGTTACAGATAAGGAGAACAGGAAGAAACAGTATCATGTAGAAAGGTGTGGAGCGGCATGTGTGGTTGAGTTTCTAAATGCCAATTGTAATGAAAAGACTATGAAGAGCAATCAAATAACTTCTATGGAATAACATCATGGTGCCCCTCCCCCCCTTCAGTTTGAAAATTGCCTTCTAATCTCTTGCTTGACATCCTGAAGATAAAAGTGAAAGTGAAAAAACCCTGTTTATTTAGACATGGAAAGTATTGTACAGTTGATATATTTACTGTAGTTTTGATTTACAAATTCATACTATTAAGAGGCCTATTATCAGAGGAACAGTATGTCAGCGCAAAATAAGAAATGCATTTACTCACTGGTAGATGGACTGTAGATCATTACTTCTGATCCACAGGGAACGCAAATGAACTCCAGTCCATAGTTGCTGGAGGTTTCAGAGACTACTCATCCATATACGTAAATTCAGTGGCTTTTCCATATGCTTTCACTAAGCACTTCTGCCCCAGATCTTTGCCACATCAACGCTGTAAGAAATTTGCATGGGATCCTATTTCAAATGATTAGAGAAAATAACTAAATAAATCCCAAAGCCCTTCAAACTGGAAGAAACGTATTTTGCTAAAAGGCCAAGTAGATCATATTCTCTGCCTGTCAATGACTACATCATGAAAGAAAACGTTCAAAAAGAAAGCTACAGTTTCACAAGTAAATGCTGAAAAAAGTATTTCCAGACACTAACACACAATTCCAAAGTACCAATTTAAATCCCAAGAGGAGCAGTATTTGAGGCTACCATCTACCATGTTGATGACTCTACTCTTAACTCTACTACACATTGCAGTAGAATGAACTCAAGTTTCTCCTTTCAATAGTGTCAACAATTACTCCAACTCAAATAGACACACAAACACTGCCAGTTGGATTCATCTTTGGACTCAAAGTCAAGAATGGGACTAACTTAAAGATAGTTCCAACAGTGAAAATCTCTTGGTATATTGCAAAACATAAAATCAGAGAAACACCAAGTACAGAAGCATTACACAGTGAATAACGACGTGTAATTTCATGCTTAGCATAGTTCAGCTTGTCTTTCAAAAAGTTATGAAGACCCCAAAAAAGGGAATTGCTTATGATGATGTAACTCTCTGTTGACGAGACGTAGATAAATAAGTAGTTCATCTAAACATTGGCGTGTGATTTAATATCACTATTAACGTCAAAAGAATATTTACAATGGCATTTTTCCTTATTGAACTTCATGATGGTAGTTTCTTGAGTATTTCATGAAGGTTTATTTTAAGGTGGTGACAAGGAAACTATGTGTAGATATGGACAGTATTTCAAAGGTGAGGTAGTGTATTGCCAAGGTAATCCACCAAAGAGCTGGTTCCTTCAGTTGTGTGAATAGCAGCTGCAGATCGTAGCAGCACTGATCAGTTTTATAGCACTAGTACTATTATTTCTTTTCAGCACTCAAAAAATATGATAGATTTCTTTCTGAAAATAAAATCAAGCCCAAATATCTTACACCATAAATATTACTGTATCTTGGACAGAAGAAAACTGAAAAGATGAAATAAGGTCTGCGAAGAAAATGCAATGGCTGCCTAGAGATGATGGCGTGCATTTTAATCTTTTTTGGTTTTGTTTGTTTCCAATATGAGTTTTTTGTTTTCTTTTCTTTTTTTCCTTCCTTCCTTCCATTATCTATTTACCTGTATTTGGATTTTATATTGTCTCTAATCACCATAATATCTGAGGATCCTCCATGTAGAAAAAAAAAAATGAAATCAAGTTTCCAGCAGACTCCATGGAGTTTAGAAATTCTTGTTCTCTTGTTATATGTCTAAGTCACTGTTACAATATATGGATAACACATGGGAGAAGGCTGGGATTTTTTGGTTTCGGTTTTTCTTTTTTTTCTGTGGGAATGGACCACCTGTTTGGTAAACAGGGAGGGAGAAGAGTATGGGACCCACATGAAAAAGAATGAGTGGGTCTATTTTCACAAAGAAAATGTACGCAACTTCGGCTTAGGATAGCACAAAAAAACTGATAGGTATTACAGGCTGGGGACCAGATTACATTTTCACCGTAAAAGTGATATGGAAGAAGGATTACAGATATTCAGAGTTCATAGTTAATCATGAAACTTGGTATCATACGAGTAGATAATATGGCCTCTGAGTCATCTGAGGATATCTTAATGCTAAGTCACACCTAGCAGACTGCTAAAAGATGAGGGCTGCCTCATCAATCTGTTCTGCTGGCTCACTTAGAAGAACTTTAGCTAATATTCCTCCATCGCCTCCATGCTCTGATATTGATGGCATTGTTTTGGAATTTGGAAAGGGAAGGAGGAGACTGTCTGTTGCTGGAAAAGCCAGTAAAAAAAAAATAAATAATTAAACAAAAAAAAGGTAAAAAAATAATTTTCCCAGTTCACATATAATGATAGCTATGATTCACTTCTTTTGCTATTGTATTTTCTCATACAAACCTGATCTTTTTCTTTCATTGCTTCTTGTATTGAATCTTTCCATTCAGTTTACCACATTTTCTGAAAAAAAACCCAAACCAAACATGTTCCCAGATTTCTCCAAACTCTACAGTTTATATGAGGTAGCAGGCAGCCTCAGCCCTCCTAGGAAAAGCATAGAAACATGCTTTCAAGCTGGGACTGACTTTTCTCCACAAGATTCAGCACACCTGGTGCCAATAGAGAAATTAATACCAGTGCCAACACAGCTTTGCTAGCATTGATGTTGGCAGCAGGGAAAAGGATCATGTTCTGTAAGTATTCCACTCAGTATTTACTCAAAATGGTCCGTGTCATATCACGTCATATCATGTCATATCATATCATATCCAGCTCATTCTCCTAGAGGGCTGCAAGTCTTCTGCATGCCTGTTCAGTCAGTATTTTTTTCTAGTACTATAAAGGTCCAAGTGTAAGAACCAGGAGCTCCTGGAATCTAACGCTAGCTCCGGCATGGTCTAATATACAACCTTGACTAAATCACTTGAACTAAGAGCTTCAATATGCTCTCTGCAAACTGTGAATAAAGTGATCAGTGCACTAGTAGAATTAATGCTTGAACAATTGATGAAGTCATATAGGGGGTTAAGTATCTCTGAGCATTCATTCATGAGTGATTTGTAATGATCACAGCAGAGGCAGTTTCTGGTTTCTTCTTCTCCTTGCAATCACTCATGTCTTAAGTTCCAGAATGGCTTCACATCTCTTTTGAAAGTAGGACACAGCTAGCAGAAATACGTTAATTCTAGGGGGAAAAGAGCCCTGTATTGGTAGAGTGAAGTAAAATATGCAGTCTCACCTGCTGAGTCTTGGTTAGAGAGAAAAGACAATAAGGGAACATGAAACTTCATTCACCAAGTTCTTAGATGTTAACTGACGACTTCATACATGAAAGACTATGGAAAAACATTTGACACCGAAAAATCAGATGCTTCTACCATGCAGAATTAGCAAAGATAATGTGTTACAGGGAACAAACTTATTAGAAGCACAGATATGTCTTATGTAGAGAATAAAAATCCAAACATTAAATGAAAACTGGTAAGTTAAGATGTAGTTTTCATAGTCAGCCATTGTGTTATGTCCACGAGCTACAGCTGAACAGATTAGAACATTTACTGACGTTAAAACAATGGAGATTAATACATAGCTGAGGAGTTATTAGTCTAGCATAACTGAACACATTACTCGACAATATAACCACAGTCTATTTATAGTAATTCTATCTGTATTAGAAAGATCATGTTTAAAATTATGTGATTTAATTCACACTTACATCAACCTTTTCAATTTAACCAGCAAATTATTATTTCAAAGCGTTTACTCTCCATCTATTTTAAATAAATCTGCAAAAAATTTGGGGCTATAATTTGCTTAAATTCTGCTGCTTTTAAAATGCATGTTAAACTTTATTTATGAATAATAATACCTAATACTACATAGTCTGTAGTGTCATTTCAGTTCAGTTTTCATAATCTGAAGATGATCTGTGATCTCTGCAAGAAACAATACTTGCTTCAACAGATTTGGAGAGAAATATCAGTTTTTCTCATGGTAAGAAATAATGAAGTACAATAAAAAAGGTCCAATCCAGTGACAGGCTGAGGGTCCTCGGTTCCTAATGAAGCAAACAGGAACCACAAATAGTCAGTATCATCTTGTAGGATCCGGCCCTGCGCACTTACAAACATGCTGTGAAAAGTCTCTCCGACTTCAGCAGGGTAAAATTGGAAAGAAAACAATTTTCTTGTACCACTGTCTTGCCTGACTCAATTATTAGTGTCTGATCTTGCAAGGCATCAAGCACCCTCCTGTGAGGTCCTCCAACTCCCACTGAAATCATCAAAGGGAGCTGAGGGTACTCACTGCCAGGGAGGACTGGACCCTAAGAGAGCAGAAAGCCGCATGTAAGCACGGGCTGGCTCTAGCCAACCATCAGTCTAAACAATAAGATCCTGTTACTGACACTAGAGAGATACATTGATCTAGGATTGTAGGGAAAACGCTCCACAACCAGAGAACATTTGCTGCAGTAACAGAGCTAGCTTAAATTTTACTGTATATCCTCAGGGGTTATTGCAGCAGATGGTGCTCTGGCCTTTTAAGCCAGGGCTCTCCTCTTTCAATCCCCAAGTCTAAAATGCCATTGGAAAAATAAGTTTAGGTACTTCAATTTAGCCGTATCACAGTATGCATCAGAAAAATGTGCACAAATAATCTATTACAATTCATAGATGCGTTTCATAATCTGTTACTCTTCCTCAGCAAACAGGATGGACAACACCACGATCCAGCCTGGAGTACAGCTGACTGCCTTTAACTGTACTTTGATATTATACTTCTGTTCCAGTAAAAACACACTATCTTGGAGAGGAATGCTGCTAAAGGCATGACCTGTATCAATGCTCCATTTAATTTCAGGAATGAAATTCATGTGTAATATTGTTGACAACAGTGACATTAGAAATAACAAGATAAACACCTAACTGATAAACTTGAAAATGTTACTAATGTATCACCTAATTAATAATGTTTCTCTAAAATAACCTAAACCAGTTTCATTACATCCAGTAGAAGACGGACCTGAGAGGTGAGACTGAAAGTGTGAATGCAAACACAGCTCAGTGTAGGAGACTGAAAGAGGTTGTCTAGTTTTGCTCTGTAATACTTTGAATATTTTTTACCTTTACATAGTGAATATCTTCTAGAGTATAAGGTAATATGTTTTAGATCAATGTTATGAAACACTTTGAGAGTTTTTGCATATACAGAGTTGTTATTTACCTATGCTATAAAGTAAGGTTTAGCATCATAGACAAGAGTACGCCCAATTATAAGCAGAACTAAAAATATATACTGTAATATATCAAGGAAAACCCCCAATATTGACAATCTTCTTCACTATCTCCATTTTACCTTCCAGAAATTTACTACATACTGGTTTCTACTGTGTTAAACTCCAAGAAAGTAAATAAGCAATAATCTCTCAAAATTTTTTTTTTCCTAACTACTTCAATATCCTTCTTTTAGTGTTACCAAAAAGAATAATTTCACAAAATGTAGAATCCATTATTGAGTCAACTCTTGAAGACAAAATATCAGTTACAGTTGCCTAATTTCCATATAGGTTATGTCAATAAAAGTGTAGCAACTTTTTAAATTTATGTGATTTAGTTTTATACTAAATAGTAACAGCTCAAAACACTTCACAGAAGTGGAAATTATAATCACTTCATTTTACAGATAAGGAAACTGAGGCTGCAAGGAAAATGAAGTACTCAACATCATTTTATAAATCCTTAACAGTAAAGCCTGAAGAGTAATAATCCAGTATATTATTGAGCTATCCTCCTCCAAAATGACAATTGTGGCTGCAAATTTGGACAAGAAAACCAAATTATGTGGTTTTTTTCCCATCAATACAATTTCCTTCTATTACAAAAAGTTTTGCTGGAATGAAAACAGCTAGATTAAGACTATAGTATATGATTCACATCTCCAAAAGCTTGATAAAAGTTTAGCCCTTAGTGAAAAGCCCATATATTTTCATGAGGGCAACATCAATTTTTCATTTTAAAAGGCTTTTTAATAATTTGCTGAAAAAATAGACAATAAGGATTTATAATAAAATACAACTTTGCTTTGGAAAAAACGTACTGAAATCACTTCAAATGCCTCTTCCACTCCTCACTATGAAGCATCAATATTTATTTCAAAGTCACGATTGATGGAAATGGCCTCTTCTAGTTCTTTAAAAAGTTTTGCAAGGTTATTCCTCTGTTGGAAGCTATTCATGTCTGAGAAGATGAACAGACCCCTTGAATTTCCCTTTAGCTTGGCCTTATAGCACTACTGGTGTTGCATAAGATAGTTTGGAATAATTGAAGTTCTATTTGGTTCACTTTTTTTACCCCAGAGATCCCTCAGACATTCTTTTGTAATAAGAAAGTGAGAGATGTTGTTCTTAGTGAACTCTAGTGAGGAAGAGACCACTAAACTACCTCTGGATTTTCCTTTTTCCTTTTATCATTTCAGGTTGAATTATTATGATTATTTCAAAATACCTAAATCTTTAGTTTCTACTTTTCCCCACCATAATTGTAAATGGTATAATGACAAAAAGCCCAAAACACCGGAAGTATTTTAGAAACTTTTGTTACAGCTTTGCCTGAGATTTTGAAACCATTGAAACACACTGTAACAGTATGCAAAATCTCACAGAGGTTATTAATACAAATTTCAAGTTCCTTTAATTTCCTATTGTTAACCATTATGTGAATCACAATGTGACAATCACTACATATGACAGAAAACTTTTTTAACAATCAGTTCCCAGGTGTTCAAACTGTAGGGAAATACCAAAGTTAAGATTATCCAATTAATCCCGTCAGACAGTAAGGACTACGAGATTATCTTCTACTAAGTGTACTAAGATATTTTGTAAAATGCTGACTATTAACACCTGCTATGAAATAGAACGCAAGTTGTTTAGAAAAGCTAACAAAAGCCACTATATTCTGTATGTGGCACATCTTTTTGTTTATCTGTATTCATATTGCTGACATGAAGCACATGTCTTTGTACCTATACGTAATTGCATAAATCATGAAAGACTACTACTAACCTTATAATCATGATATTTAAACATTACAGCTGCTTTCTCATTCCCACAATATAATGACTAACTGCCACTAACAACTGATTATTATCATGAGACTGGGGCAGCAACTGCCATGAATCCAATTCAATAGTGCCTAAAGAGGGTAAAATCCCAGTTTTATTGAAATTATTGGAAATAATCCATGCAAATGAATCTATCTCAGTGGCAAGTATGGAGTTAAAAGTCTAAAAGAAGCAAAGGAGGACTTCCTATGTAACTAGTATGTATCAAGAGATGATAGCCCAGTGACAGAAAGGGGAAAAGCTTCCCTCTCCTTGAAAAAGTGAAGTTAGTCAGTGTAGTTCAGGTTTCTCTGTACACAGACAAAACTAAAAGTCAAACTCTGTATTTATGGATCAGATTCTCAGATGGTGGAGATGAAAATTGGCTGCATTTTGACAGCTTTGGAGCTTAGGTTCCTCAAAAGAGCTGAACTACATGAGAGAAATAATGGCAGAAATGTTCTTGAACAAAATCAGAGATGTTATTACTCAGTTCATGGCTAAAGTTGTCCCTCTGAAATACCAGTCTGAGAACTCTTCCACTCTGAGGAATCTTCCACCAATCACAGTTTAGGACTCATTTGTCTTTGCCAGAGTACAAACTGCTTCCCAAAGTTCACCCACAGCTGCTGAACAGAGACGTCAACTCAGCCTTAGGAGGACCCTGCAAAATGGTGGAGGCTCAGAAGATAGGCTGACAGAAATATCCTTGTATGCTTGCCTTGCTCCTCTATTTCTCCTTACATACTGGACACAGCATGCTGAACACAGCAGGCTCTACATTGACCCAAGATATCCCTAGGTACCTCTCTTAATTCCCTTAGAAGTAATCTATTTTTTTTTCCTGGCATATTTTCTCAAAACAGTCCACCAGAGAAAGTGATCTTTACTCATAGGAAACTATTTTTGAATATTAATTTGTTCAACACTGAAGACTCCATCTACTTTCCTGCTATTAATTGTGAGAGCTGACAAAGCAGAATGCCTCGCACGAAACAGTGACATTACCTCTGCCATCCTTCTTGGACATATGATCTGCATCCACCTCCTTTGTCTCACAGAGTAGTGACCTATTCCAACAAGGATCTTTGAAATAAAAGATTTTTACTTATAAATTCGTTTCTCTAAGAGCATAGAATTCTGAGAGCACTGATTCTACATTTCATTAGCCAGCTTTATGTATTCATTTCATGGAAAATACAGCCTATTTTGGTTTAACTTTTTCTCTTTAGTCTCACTTTCAAGATGTGCTACATATAATGTTTATCTTTGATCAGACTTATTCAGCAGATAGTGGCAGCTTTTGTTTCTAAAAAGTGACCAGAGAATTGGTTTGTTATCAAGTGTATAGTTAAGACGCCTCATACAGCTCTGTTTTTCTGTACTTCTCTCATTCTCTGCCAACTGGTACCTCAGTCTTACTGGTATCCAATAATAAGCCCGATTACAGCTAGCCCTAGGAGACATGACAAAAAGAGAGTCCTCATCTTGCATTAATTGCTCGTATTGAAACTATGCCACATCTCTCGAAGCTAGATGTTGCTTAGTATCCCTTTGATATGATAATGACATGCTTCTTAGCAGATGAATATGCAAATTAAAAGCAGTAATTTGGTGGCATGCACCTGCTGACACTGCACTACTATGCTTATGTGCTCCTCTGTAACACTGCAGCTACACAAAAGCATCACAGAGGTAAAATTAAATTCTAATGTCGTATATATTAAACAGATGCTTCCACTTTTCTTTGTGTATCTACTTTTTACAGAATTTGCTATTGGAATCTCAGTTCTCCCTTCATGCAATTAGTGGACATTTATGTGTCATATACAGAAATGTACTTGCAGCTATTTAAGGGCTGTGTTTTTAAAGAAATGGTTTACATGAACTGCACTCTCGAAGAGATTTTTTTTCCCTTCATAGCAGAGAGGCAGAGGATTTTAATCTTGCTGCACAAAAGGCCTTCATTCATAAAAGAAATGCATACTTGAGCACGGCAGCTTGCAACAGAAAATTTCTGCAGTAAAGATACTGCAGAGCATACACTTATCTGAACTTTCTGATACTGATTATGAAAATTTTCAAATAGGTTCCGTGAATAAGCTACGTGCATTAATCACACGGAGCGAGCTTACGCCCTCAGGTATGTACTTGAGGCTCTTTTATATATGCTTAAGGTGTTGTATGTGAAAGTGGAATCTGGTTCCAAATTGCCAAGCCGCTCAGAATCGCTACCAAGCTGAAGGTGCCAACAGGCTCAGTCCAGGAGGGCATAGCTAATAACGCTGGACTGCCTCAGCTTCTGCTGACCTGGCAGCTGAAAATGCTTACTCCCTGGTCTTGTACTAAGTGACCTATTGGAGAGACTCGTAAGAAAACAAATTATCATTTCCAGAGGTGTTAAGATACAAATACTCTGATGTTATCAGGCTCAGTGAAGTCTCGTTACAAACAGATAAGCCACTGAAGGAGTTGAATTGATATTTCATAGGTCTGTAAGAAATTAGAGGACATTAAAGAAAATTATTCTTATTCATGAAATGATATAATTTAGGAAATACTCATTGTGCATTTTCCAAAAAAGAAAAGAAACATGTAACTAAGTTCCATAAACTAGGTTACTTTGGTTTTCAGAGGTTTCTTAGCTCTTGATTGGGCACTTCCAGAGCTGAAGGCCTAAATTCCTCTACAGTTCCCTGTATCTGATGTAGGCTGTAAGCCTGTACCTGTTTTCGGGCAAGTAGGCAGCCCAGATCTTATGGCTGTAATTTACTCCATGCCATGTAGTGGCCATTTGGACATAGGAAAGAACACTCCTCCTGCATCTTTGAAAGAGAACAGTTGTATCAGAGATGTGCTTTCTCCTCGTCACATTTTGTTGCCAAAAAGAAAGGACGTGTTAATGGCAAAGCATGTGAACTATTAAATATCAATATAGTTTAATTTCCTTCACCCAAGTCCAGACTTTATTCCACCAATTTCACCACCTAGCTTACAATTAGCATGTTGCCAATGTAAAACAATTTATAATTAAAAAAATAAATACCTTTACTTGATCCCTACTGTCAGTGAACATGAATTCTGTCTTAAGCAATCCATTGTGCATATAATACACATACTAGTTTCTTTTTGAATGTGACTGAGAAAGACTCGAAATATGAGGAATTTAAACGGGAAGAAATTGAGTGTTTGAAATTCATACACTAAATGACAAAGAGTTACAAAGGTAGCATTTTTTATACACATAAGAATGATGGAAATAAGGCTGCTCCTACTAAAGCCCTTATGTCAGTACCAGATTAATTACTGGGTAGAGAGCTTTCTCTCTACACCTCATGAGAAGCAGAGAAGCTAACGCAATCGGATATCTATGATGAAGACTAGAATAAGAGGACATCACTTCAAGTAATGTAGTTCATAGAGAAATACAAATAAGACAGAATAATAAAAAATTTATGTTAGTTTAAAAATAAAAATAGGTTAAAGAATATTTGAAAGAAATAGATGGGTCACTTCTTGCTTTATATTTTTGAGAGCTTTATATGGTATGGCCATATACATACTCTGTCAAGAGGCTTTCTTCTGATGACCACTGTATAGAACTACTGCACTACACTAATAATTATTGCCAACCCTTATGTTTCTTTGCTCTCCATGCATAATTTTTTCTGGTTTAATTTGCAAGGTTCTCTCTCCCAATGAATATTCATTAATGATTCATCTTTCTCACTATATTTAAATTACCATTTTTTCGCAAAATTTCATTCTTCTTGAGTTTTACTTAGATCTATAGCATACCTACATACTGCTTCTTACTGCTTCATTCTACCTACAGTTTTAATTTTCTTTCACAACACTGTTGAATTTTACCTCATCTTCAAATAACACTGAAGCTCTTCTTCAGGGTCTTTAAGCAAATTCAATCTTGTTCAAATAATCTTTAGTCTCTAACTCCCTATTTCCCCAGGATAATGTCTACTAGTAATCTTTCTGTTTATCAAGAAATTTTTAATTTATATGAAATTGCCCAGATTATTAAATTCAGAAGCGCAAATTCTGTGACTAGAAGTGCCCTGCATAAAATCTTGTGTCACCCATCAATGCTGTAACTCCAACTTTTCATTTTATCCAAGTAGCATATTTTTACCCAAGCTGAATGGATTTTTTCTCAAAGAAGGAAGAAAAAACCCCAACAAAAAAGGCATTTAGACAAAGCAAATAAATTAAAAAAGAAAATAGGAAAAGTCTCCAAAAGTTCTGCAGTTTTTACCTGTAGCCTTAGTCTCTTTTCCAGTGATAATCCTTTATGTTTTTCTAAAATTTATTTACACCGATCCTTCTATTCTGTTCTATATCACATGTAAAAAGCAGTTCAGTTTTATATATATATGTATATGCATATGTTTATATACATTCCCACAGTAGTTGTATGGTTGTAGTTATTTTTCACTGTTTTCAGTACGTGTTTGGATCTATTTTGTCCAGAAGATGTTATTGCAATCTAATATAGCATTACTTCTTACTTCCCAGATACCCACCTCTATTCTTAAAAGACTAGAATTTGTATCCTTTAACATATTTTTAATTCCATTTATAAAGCACATGCCATTTCCTCAGCAGCAGAGGACATTAACATTAACAGAAACAATAACAAAACCAAATATATCATTATGCCAAGGAAGGGCTTCAAAAAACCCACTGAGTTTGCAGCTAACTTTTCAGCATAATAGAACCCAGACATGAGGGCAGTATCCTCATCCCTAAAGCTTCAGAAATCATCAGTGAAAAAACTCCTTATGGATACACCACTTGAAGTAGAATCTCCACTACATAGAGCTTTTGAAGATGCTCTGGGAGGTTTAACTTTGGATCTGCTGGCACTCAAGGTAAAATGATGCTCAGAATCAAGACAATTTGTCAGCAAAAGCAAGATCTAGTAGCAGAGTGGCTCAGGAAATCTCAGCTCAATGAAAAACAATGAGAAAAGATGCTACTATAACAGACTTGGGACAAGATCACATAGAGTACCAAGACTGTTGTCAAACAAAAATTCTAGGCTCAAGAAGCTACAGTTGAAGCCCCTTGGAGCGGTGGTGTACAATTTGTAATCTGAGATCTCAATTGTATCCTTTTGCAACAGGCTCAGGGTTCCAAGATAAAATACAAAGTGGTGTAGTAGTGAATCTGAGTCAAAAAGGCATGCATGTCTTGCCACATTCAAGCATAAGGCTGGCAAGCATCATACTGTACATAATGATGAAGAAAAAGATAGTTTTCTTTCTCATGGTCACCTAACAACCTAAGGTGAACAAAATCTTTTGTTTGGAATTAAATCAGAACACTTCCTTCGGTGCATTACTTTGAAGATGTCCCACACAAGATTTACAATAATACACTATTTCACATGCCTAGAGATAGTTATGCAGGGCAACCATGGGCTCCTTTCTAGCAGTAATGGAATTTCACATTAAGCAAGAGTAACTTCAAAATATTCACATGACTGCAGTCGAAATGGCTTATGTTACTCAAGAAATCAATCTTAAGAGACTAAGAGCCTTGCAGTGTAATAACACTACTTGGTTTCAGCCCCTTATCTGTAGATCTTTTTTGCAGTAAAATGAAAACAGTAAGAATGTCAGATTGCCATTATCTGTCAGGAACTCGAGCAAGAAAACAAAACAGGTTTAGCACAATGATGAACAGTTGTGACAAATCATCAGCATTTTCTCTAGATCCTCATCTCAAAGTAGTTTCATATTTCATCTTTAGACTCTGCATTCCCTCTTACACGAAACAAAAAAATTATCCAGTATTTTACATTATGTTACATTTACACGATTTACATTGCGCCTCTCAAGACAATGTGAAATAGTTTCACCTTTTTTTGAACCTAATTCTGATGCCAGTCAAAGTCTTTGGTTCAAAGTAATTCATAATAGCAATTATCAATGATTTCTTTTACAGTAATGCTAAAGGCTTCAGCCACATTATGCTACTGATGACCTGCAAGCTGCACAAAGACAGAACTCGTAGGGACCGTTACAAAGTCCAGCTGTCTAAAAT
Organism: Tauraco erythrolophus; assembly: GCF_009769465.1. Taxonomy (NCBI): domain Eukaryota; kingdom Metazoa; phylum Chordata; class Aves; order Musophagiformes; family Musophagidae; genus Tauraco; species Tauraco erythrolophus. The sequence continues at coordinate 20,997,176 of NC_141475.1, forward strand.
CTGAGCACCAGAGAGACAGCTTACAACTCAATGGAAGAAAGATAAGGGGTACCATTTGAGTTTTACCTAGTAAGAAACCAGGTTTAAGAGGGTTTAAACAATTGTTTATTGGATTTTTTCATATAATTTTACTCTCTATTGACAAAAAATTGCGTAAAGAGATGCGTTTACCTCTAAATTTTTTGTTGCCATAAATAACATTCTAGTGAGATTTGGGGGCTTCTGGCTCCAATGAATCGTTAAGTGTTTTAGCCATGAGTCCATACCGCAGTGCAATAGAACAGCTGCACATAACTCCCTTAAAAGCAGAAAAGTCTATGTTCCTGCACTGCGTACCATTATCAGGCATCCCTTATTTTTCCCACTCTTTGTCCGAGATGTGCACACAGGTCATAGTCTGAACAATAAAGTTATCTTTTCACTCAGCCTAAGAGTTTAGGGCTAGGCCTCAGAAGAAAGACCTGTAGAGAATAGTTGGGATCTCTGGTCCCTCTGTCAAAGAGCTTTGGGTAAAATACGCCAAAAGCAACTTGTTATGTACTCAAAGCAGAAGAAACCACTGATACTCTCCACTGCTTGACAAGGAATAGTATTGACCTTACCAAACGAATAATGCCACTCAATATTTCTCAGCTTCCCTTCTCAGAAACAGTACATTGTTCTTATACTTCAGCAAACCCAGTATTGTCCAAACTGTTTTCACAAGGAATTAGCTCATTTATAGGCTTATGTACAACTCTAGCAAAGTTCTGAATGTAAAAACATTCTAAAATGCCACATTAAAACTTTCGTCTAGCAAAACACAGAAAAATCTGCTACCTTTACACTTTTAAAGGTTGCAGCATGCATGTGTCCTAGGTCTGATTTGCCTCTTTTTTACATGAATGCAAATCATAAGTATATCTATTAAAGCAAAAGGAGCTTTTATGTTAGGCACGCTTATGTGAGAGAAGAATTCAGGCCTTGTGCTTTTATTTTCGCAGTAGTAAAACAGAACATTTCCCCATTATCACAGAGAGGGGACATGCGTTTTCCATGTAAACATATGTAAAGCCATTCTGGGTGCAGATCCTTTGATTTAGAAATATTAGTATCTTAGTAAGCAACCATACTCATGGAGAGAAAATTTATAATGGTAAAACATACTACATTAATACCATTAAACATCAATTAATATAAACAGCTTAGTCTCAGAGCTGTCACTGAATAACTGAATGCACAATGACACACTGTTACTAATTCACTGTCAGTAGAAAGCTGTGTACAAATAATCCTCTAGGCTATTTCTTACTGGAAAAATGAGAGTAAAAACTGTGTGACCAGTCAGTTGACAGCAGAGTGTTTGTCCAACATTATGTCAGATTCTGTTATTCTATTTTTTTTCTTTCTTTTTGGCACTCTCTGCTCAAACTAATTGATGGTGGTTCCACTGAAATATCATAGCCTTGTGATTTCTTGTCAGCTTTACTGACCTCTTTTTAGCTTTGAGTTTCACATTTTAAAGAGGAAAAATTAGACAAACATACTTCACAGTTTAGCCCACCCACACATCTCTGAGCCAACAATTCTTCAAGTGTGTGGGTTCACCACACACGAGCTCCACCTGACTGATTTTTACCTGGTGCGTGACCTTCAATTGAAAATTCCAATGGCATGCAACTTGTCTTTGGCAAATGAATTGTAAGTACGCCAGCTGCCAGATGTCTTCATTTTAAAACACCTTCAAAACTGCTTTCTGGCATTGATCCACAGGCAAAACAAGCTAAGCTGTAGCTGTAATTTCTATTCTGTGTGCAAAAAGGGGAGGAAACGTAAGATGTGTTGCTTTACATCTCTAAGAACAGTACAAGGCAGTGGGAAAAAAAACAACAAGAACTCATTATTGATGCGCTGCATATTTTCGGCAAGAGTTTTTCCAGTACACAGAGCATATCAAAAATTTACATAAATATTCACCCTAATGAAATACTTGTTTGAAGTAACATAGTTCTGAACAAAGGGATTCCCTCTGTACCATGAAAATGAACGCCTGTGCCTCCAAATGTGGACTAGCCAACCTATTTTGCCTGAGGTTTAGAAAAACTGCTTGGCAAAGGCACTAGAAGGTAGAGATCTTAATTAAATCTGTGCACAAGACCTGGGATCACATGTTTTCAATCACTTTTGTTCTATTCTGTTTTTCTGGCTGTTTATTTCCTTTCAGAATCTGAAATTCATCCCAGGGACACCAGAAGTTTCAGTGCTATTGGCAGATCTTTAGAACAAATCTGCACATATCTGTTTTTTACTTGGCATCATAACAAACTCATTCTACTGTCACGGAAAATGGCAGTTTTCCTTTGTTTCCTATTCGTTTTCCTTTGAATACCTAGATTCATCATATTCCATATGTTGGATCACTCATGCCACCCCAGAGCCTAAAATGATTCAGAATCACTCCTTTTAGTGCCAAATAACTCTTCCTACATACAAACCCCTCTACTTTCTGCCATCAGACTATTTACTAGCTTGCTGATCAGCTGCCCAGTCACGTATATATAGGCAGTTAGCTTAGAAATTATACGTACGCTTTGGTTCTCTACTATATTTGTACAGCTATAATTCCATACATTGCCACAAGCAGAAGAGCCAAGCCAAAAAGTAACTGCGTAAAGACATTGGAAAGTGATGCATCGCCTGGCACATCTACCAATGCATTTTTTAAGGAGCCCAGTACACGAGGGTGCTGTGTCTTGACTGGCGTTGCACAGAAAATTGCTTTGCTACATACCACAGGGATCTGCCATCTACAGCTGACGAAAGAGGAATGCACAGAAACACAACCAGAAGTAGCTTAGAAATCTTGTGTCCTGTGAGGTCAGAGAGAACCTATTTACAGTAACTAGTTTGAGTTTGGAGTTTATATACACACCCTGTCATGTTTCTGGTGTTCCAAGCAGAGGTTGCTATGCCTGACAATATTAATAGAACAAACAATCTCTATCAGTACTCATACTTTCTACAACGGCATAAAAAGGACAGAATACATCTGTCATGTCTGAGTTTTCCTTCAGTCGTGAAGCTACAAATATGCCAAACTAAAAAAAAAAAAATCAAAACAAACAAAACCACCCACCCACTCCGTCAAAACCCAAAACCAAACCAAAATTACTCCTTATCCATAAAGGTGGGGTGAGTTCAGTACAGTTTGTCTTCTGCTATAGACCAGCTATCTTTTCTGAGACAACTTGAAAAAGTCATGATGGTTGTGGCTGATTCTTTGGAGTTTTGGTTAATATATAGATATATAGATGCTACAACGTAAGCCCCTAAGGAATAGATAGGTTGCCTCATATTCTCTTTATTGTATGAAACACATCGTTCTTTTTAAAGTCAAGCAACTCCACCAATTTAAATAGGAGGTCCTCCAGAGGTCCATTTTCCATTCCCTGGGAAAATATGAATGGTTGCAGGTGAAATGAGAACTGTGTGACCACTGCTGCTAATATCAAAGTGGGAGCCACATCAGTTGCATCTAGAAGTGCCATGCAAACTGGTCTTGGATATCATCTGAGACTTTAAAAGTGAAGTCCCCTATAACTTTAGATGACACCTTGTCTGTGAACGTGACGACCTTCTCGTAGACCTGATAACTGGTCATCCCAAACTGCAAGCTTTCTGGAGAGTATGTGCTATAGAGGTTTTTTTGCTCCCTTCTCTCTTACTCTGCCAGACTTGCTTATTTTTGATAGTTACTACTAGAAAGAACAGGATCAGGCAGATGTCAGTGTTTTTGGTGCCTCTCATCATCTCATTAGAGGTGATGGCCAACATTATCTGGCCAACTGCCAGTCCTACAACCGTGCCCATAACTATGGCCTCTATGATAAAAGTCACTTTCTTCTGGAAGTAGAATAGAGAAGGTTGTCTCTGGCTTATGCTGCTGCTTTAACTTCTTATACAGACACAGCCCACAGAAGATCCTGGAATCCTCTGGACATTAAGGAGTTACCTGAAGAAACCACTGTTTTATTTAGGGAGAGGATGACTGGTAGAAACCTTAAGTACTAGTCTGGTCTTCACACTTTCTTCACCCTCCAGTTGTCCAACTTCAACTCCCTTGACAAAGAAGGATCACCTATGATTGTGCCACTCCTGACGGATATTTGCCTAACCTGTTAACAGACTTGTAACTATGGTGACTTCATAAATCTCCAGGTAAACTATTTCAGCCACTTTCCATCCTAAGTGCTAGAAAGATCCTCTTTCTTTCTAATCAAGAATCTTCTTGGCTGTAATGTAAGTCTATTATTTTTTTATCCTTGGTCTTGTCAGTTACAAGCAGCACAGAACAACTGTTTCACAACTTGCTGAATATAATCCAGAATACTGTTTTTCTCACAAAGGCATGATATAATTCTGTTTGCAATCCATCATACCCACCACCTCATTTTCTGAATAACTTCTGTCTAACCTTAAGAAAAAAATATTTAATCCTCGATAAATAGATGCATATCTAACATCCTAGAGCCTGCCATGGTGTCCAATAAAAAGATGAATACTAAGATGTGATGTATTAGGAAAATGGCTGATTGGGTGTGCTGAACCCCACTTATTTTCTGACATTGCTAAGGAGACCAGGACAAATGAGAATAGCTTTTTCCAAAGACATGATTTCAGTGCCAAATTAAGGGCATCGAATGCAAAAGACAATATAGTGTTACTATTTATAGACACCAGCAGCAACTCAGGTTCTTGCAGGATAAGTATGCCAGTGCCACAAGCCAGCATGGTGCCATCGGTTCTGAATACTTGAAAACATGATGAATCATACTTTTTCCTTTGGCTTACCACAGAACCTTCAGTAATCAGAGATAGTTTAACCTGAATCATATACAGTAGTATATCAGTAAATGATGAATGATGATCGAACATCAGAAAATACAATCATTGATTTTAAAGTCACATATAACAGACTAGTGGGGAAGTTCACCACCTCATATTTCTTCCAACCTGTTACTTGCATTCAAGTTACGGCACCTATTTAAAAACATGATGTTTCAGTTTTAAAGTTTAGTATCATAGACATTCCATTCTGTTGCTAGATAAGTTGCTCTGATGGCTAATTACTTTCAACATTAAAAATTAGTATCTCATTTCCAGATTGAATTTGGCCAGTGCTAGTGTCCATCCGTTGGATCCTGTTATGCCTTTTGTCTGCTAGATTAAAGGGCCGCCTACTATCAGAAATGTCTTCTTCAGAAAGCAACTATTAAAAACAGATGTGCTGAAGCAGTGAGCTTCAGTCAGGACCTGGACACTCAAAGGCATTTATGTAACCACAGCTACCAACATTTTATATGTGCGGTATGTGTAGAGTAGCAAGAGGAGTAAAACTATACTCAGAAGTCAGTGTCATTGTGCGTTCTCCCAAAGAAGTGCAAAACAAGAGTACAACATCAATAGTTTAGAAATTTTGAATTTTTTTTCCCCAGTTCTTCCCTACCTTTGTACCTGCAAGGTCAGGTTAGGTCTAAATCAGACTCAAAGTTAATTCTCAGCAGAAAAGTTGAATTAATAAATGTTAGGTGCAAAGGGAAGAAGAGCTTGACAACAGGTTCTCACAGTATGTAGGAAGTGTAGAGCTTTTGTAAAGTGTTACATTAAATGGCATTAAAAATTATAAATTGTAAGCCACATTGTGTTATCTCCTCTATTTGAATTGTGAAAATTCCTAGGGAAAAATTTAACAATCTATTCCTATTTCATATCTTTCTAAACAGAAAGGCCAGGATGCTAAGAAACTACACAAAAGAGTAATATATGGAGAGTTTCAAGCATAAAATATTGTTGTGCTAAAAGCAAATAAAATTTTGTCTTAATAATTATTTTCAGACGCACCTGTTTTTCTCACCTGTCACTCTAGGCATTGGATCCTGGAAGTGCCTCAAAGATCCAGTACAGTTTTTGTGTTAAAAAAACAAATCTTTTCCACTCAACTGCTAAACCACTGGGATTTTCTACACCATTTTTCCCCAATCGAACTGATATTACAGAGAATATATCATAACAAAGATAGAAAAGCATAAGAAGATGTAATAAAATTAGTGATCTAATTCACAATGGAAGTAAATCAGCGTAGTTTCACAGAAGGCAATGGAGGTAGTCTGGATTACTCCCTTTAATGACTAAAATCTAACAGATCATCAGTTTAAATGCCCTGCAGTTGAAATGAACAAACGCTGCAGTACAGCTTTTGTAGAATACAGACTGTCATTTCAGAAATTACATTTTGGCTTATATTCAAATTATATTTGAAAATATTAATCTATGTTGCAAAGACTTATTTGTATAACAAAATCCACCAACCTACTCTGTCATCAACAGCCTTACAAGAATATCCCAGCAGATAAGCAAACTGATCTTGAAATTCTATACACTATGGTACGGTCAAGATCTAATGCAAGTAAATCCAGCTCTAACAAGAACCAGGTGCAACTTAGTTAATGTTCAACAGTACACGAAAAATATTTAATTTACTTATTTTTTCCCCATCACTTACTGTTTCTCACCAGCATATGCCTGTCTATGATAGCTTGAGAATGGCCAAGGACCATACATTGGTACATTAGGCAAATATGAACCTCATTATTCTTGACTTCTAAATTTTTTCTTATAATAAATAATACAACGTTTTTTGTAACTGTTACAACAATATATTCCAAAACACTCCACAGTTATATTCCACTTTTTTCACCTGATCTTTCTCTGAAACAAAAAGCCATCAGATTTTCCTTCTCTTGGTCATACTTGGCCACCTTCATTTCACATGCCACTTACACTTTCTTCCTTCAGTCCTTTTGCTTTTTCACTGCCACCCCCACTACTGGTGGAGTCTTGCATCCCTGTATTTTTCTCCTGCAGCAAGTCTGCAGTCAACACCTAATTTTACAGTGTATTTATCTGCCAGGTGAATGATAGAAGTAATCAATTTTCCAATAGATAAATCACATTTCTAAGATACATAGCTAGGTTGCACTCGAAGAAAACAGATCACTCAGCATACTAACTTCTCCAAGGTAATAATACATAGTTTCTTAAAACTGTAAATAAAATGATAGCCCTAAAACTGAGTTTGGACTTTTGTCTATTAATGCTTTCTCATAGCTTGCTGGTGAAGATGGTCAACCAAAGCAAAACTTCTGTCATGATCTATTAATAGAGAACAAGGATTAATGAAGGATTATGTCATAATGAGTCTGCCTGCAGAGTTGCTTCAGTTCTTGTCCTTTACTGCCAAAATACAGTTCTCATTTCCAACAAACAAAGTCTATCTGAGAGAAAGCACAGAGCCCCTTTAGAACTGGAAAGTCCTGTGCATAATAATGAATGACTAACTCTTCTTTTGCCACAGCGCTTCAGCACTTTCAATGTCATAGGTCAAAGCAGTGATTCAGAGGGGGCCTGATCCTTATCTAAGCTTTTGCAACAAAATTAGAATGCACTGTATCCTTATTAAAGAAATGTTTGTTCCACCATCAATGAAATGAAAAGAAAGTAGCTCAATGCAGTTTTGCAAATCACAGCAATAAACTGCTCGAGTTAACTGCTTTATTACAAATATTTAATTATTCTCTGTGTTAAAGATCCTGCTTTTGTAAAGACAAAATTAATAGTATTCTCGATAATCTATTTGGTTTTGCATGTGTCTGAGAGAGTATTTTATCAAATGGGTTGACACTGGCACCCTTCATGTTGAAAATGTAAAAAAAAGTAAAAATAAAATGTAATTCACACATTTGCAGAAACTACTTCAGCTCCAGGAATATGAACAATAAAAATAAAACAGGATTTTTCCTAAATAAATTATTTAAGTATTTCTGAATATTTGTACACAAAGCTCCCTACATATTCTCAGTAGATACTGCATAAACAGAATTTCTATACATAATAAAGTTGGTCATACTATGCTCAGCTACTGCAGTGATATACACAGCTATTGCAGTAATTATCTGTGTGATAAAGAAGTAATTTTTCTCTATTAAAGTTTTAGCTGCTAAACTTTTAATGGTTGAATTTAACTGCTGAACAAAATCTGTCTACACAATCCACTTTTCTTTAAAACATTTAAAGCAATATTGAAGAGTCTTTTTTAATATACAATAGTGATTTAAATAATTAATTAGAAGTTAGGTAACACTAAAAAGAAATGAATGGAAAAAATGAGACTATTACATTAGTCACTGAAAAGAGAATGGCCAAATTCAAATTTGATTTGTGTTTGTTAGACTAGCTACAGCAAAACAACAAAATATGTAAATAAAGTTATACCTGATCTAAGTTAAATTTCAAATAGAATGTAACGAGAGAGTATATTAGGATTGAAAAGCAGAATATTAATCTCTAAAATTAGAAAATTGATCAACTGGGCTACGCATCAGAGAGATTCATCAAAGCCTTGCAATGGCCTATCTCCATTTACTGTTTAGATACAGCTAATCTACATCATTAAATTGACCATTCAGTAACTGAAAATCTGCCATGTAGGTCCCGACTTTTCATAGAGGCTTTTAAATATGTATTCGGTAACTACAAAGTACTGAATATATTTTCAGTCTTTTTATACTAAGATTTACAACTAATGACCTTAAGCAATGTCATGCATGTAAAACAAAATTATGAGACCACCCTGGTTTGAGCAGAATTAAGGTATAGAATCATACTTCATTCTCATTCAAATTTAGTAGGATAGAACAAAAAAAAATCCATAGTAATATAGCTAAACCTATTTCATAGTTTTACTTTGTAAAACATGCCTCTTCACTTGTATTTTGCTATTACAGGCTCAATATAAGTAGACAATTATCTAAGCTTAATGCCACGAACGATAATGCATTGAGCACATGCAAAATCCTTGTGCAACATCAACTGCAGCCCGCAGGGATAAAACATTTATCAGTTGCTCCTTAGAGCACTAGTGGTTTGAAAATTTGGCTGCCCATGCCGACATTTAGTGAAATCATAGTTTTAGCTTCATTCAGAACCCAACACACAGAAAAGCCTGATACCAGGATGACTCTGTTGGCAACCTGCCTGCCCGTACCCACATGCACTGCAGGCTACTTTCTGTCCCACTACTTTCCATGAAAGAAGTCCTTTTACTTAACTGCAGTAGTTGGCACAGTGCCCCTTTCATGGACCAAACTAACCGTCATCTTGGATGTAACAAATTAGTACATTCTCAGAATAATAAGTATGGACATGAAAACACTATTGTTTTTACTTGGAAATGAAGTAACTACGTTTTAGCTGGATGACTTTTTCATTTCAGCACCACAGGCAAAAATAAATCTTATAAAAAAATGGACAGTTACAGGAGAGATGAAACACAGGCTTTTGCTGTGGGTTCAGAAGCGAAAGAGCTGCTTCGCGTACTGCCTGAAGAATATACTGTAAAATAAAATTTTGATTGTCAATTTGTTCCTTTGAAGAAGAATTGCTGTAGTGTTTTGCTGCTTGATCTACAACTGATAGAGAATTTTTTGCCTGTAAAGTACAGGAATGATTAAGTAAGCTCTATTAACATTGCAACGAAATGTTTTACAAAATACATTGAAAACGTTAAATATAGAGCAATGCAAGAACTAGACTCAAGCTAAGCCTGGGAGCATGATTGTGTATTTTCCAACTGTAAAACACAAACTTAGGTAAAGGGAAATATATCTTTAACTACAAATAAATATTTCTAAATCATTGCATACTTGTCATTTTATCTGAGCACTGTGATTATAATAAAAATATATTTTTTCCTCAAGCTCTGCACATTTCATTGCACATCAGATCTTTTAAAAACAGTATCACAGAACCCATTTTATAATGCCATTTTAAACTGCTGATAAAAGTAAATTCACATGATTGTTCTTGGCACACTAGCACAGACGTCCTAGGCCAAGTTCTCTGAAAAGTACAGATAATTAAAACTTTCCTGTATCATAGTCCAATATAGTAACAGCTTTCTTGCCAAACTATGATATGGAACATTAATAGGGATTTGAATAACAAGTGCATCCCTTATTGTGTAACTCCTTAGCAGCAGATAAGACTAAATTAGTGTGAAGTGCTGACAAGTATGGAAGATTAAAACAAATATTTCTCGTAAATATGCTAAATATATTTCCATTTTACGCCATGTTTAGTCTGTGAAGCAAAAAATCCAATATCTATCACATAGATTTTAAAAATACTGAGTTTGTGACAGTTTAAATAATTCAAGGTATTTTATATAAAAACGTAACAATTTTTCTAAACTTTCTGGTTCAAATGAGTCCAAGAATATCTCATTATAAATGGAGACAGTCCTGAAAAAGCAATCAAGCATGACTAAAAAGATCACTCTTTTACACAAAAAAATAGCCTTCTTATTTTACCCTTTGTTGGAAAGACATTTGGCCAGCCACAGGGGAAATACATAATCTACTTTTATATTCAAATAATATATTTCAAAATTCTATGCATACAAGGACCTTAAAACAATTCTGGGTGGAATATATAAGACATGGGTTTATGTGATCCTAATAACTGAATTGCTGACATGGGCTGAAAATTACTTGGGGGCTTTGTTTGTTTGTTTCTGTGACTCTAAAGCATGTGTGCCAGTATTTTTTCTATTAGTTATTTGTAATGTGACTTTGAAGGAAAATATCAATGGAAAGACATTGCAATAAAATGTGTAGAGAGATCTTGGCTAGAAAAATGCAAGTATTACGTATGAGGAGCATGCACGTTTTCGTGGGGATGTTGATTATTACAGCTACCTTAATTCTGAAGTTTAATTCTGATCAAAGAAGAATTCCATCACAAATGTCGCATGTGAAAAGTTCATCTTTTATTTCAAATATACAAACCTCACTGTCAGTGCATCCTTTCTTTTTTTATGTTCGTATAAGTTATTCAAATAAAGAGTATTGATAGTGTTTGCTTTCAGAACCTGAAGGACTAATGAAACAACATCTTAATTTTTAAGGACACTAATACATCAGTGGTTCTGGAGGAAAATTGCTCTTCAAGGCAATACGGCTGGGGTAAGAGTCAGGGAGGAGAGATGCAATTGATGTTTTTCACTTTACTTTAGACAAGACCACTGCTACTCAGTTTCTTAATACCCAAGATTATGAAGATCAGAGTACTGTACACCCCAGAAGAGGAGAGCTTAGAGCAATTATAGTTCCTTTCTCAGTACTGTAGCACTCACTGTTGGTTTTTAAGAAACAAGCAGTGTTCTCTCCTGCTTCATAACTGCATGAGGCTCCTGCTCCTGAGATTCACAAATGCAAAAAAGGAACAGGGAAATCAATTAATATAACATCACCATTTTCAGCCCTGAGTTTTATCACTCATGAACCGTAAAAGTCTTCGTGTGTTAGCGGGGTATGTTCTCCACTTAATGCCTTCGCCGAGAAATAGTGAAGTTACATTATCAGGGCAGAGGACTGAGGAGCAAAATGTCAGTGTGACTTGCACATTCGTAGCTTCCTCCAGGCCCTTTCAGCTTCCACAGCAGAGCAGGATGAATATTTGTGCGAACTACACATTTCAATACAAAGAACCCAATTCAGAGAGAGAAAACCCTCATACCATTTATGGCAACTGTGCACTTTACAAAATACAATGATAAATGGTTTATTCATTCATAGGGAATCGCCTCTGTAACTGTTGTGGAAAGCGACCTGCCCCTCCCTGGGTTTGATGAGCCTGATTCAAAGCCCAGGGAGGGCAAGGAAGGAACTTGCATTGACTTCAGCTCTCGGGCTCCATTCTCCTTCACAAATGTTTCATATTTAAAAACTAAGAACCGTGTGACCACGTTGGAATGCGTGACGGAGTGCTGTACATAAAAACTGTTACTGAGATTTGAACACCTGAGCTAAAGTTGCATATGACAGCACCGTCTGGATTTACAGGTCGGCATGAAGATAAGTTGATTGAAAATGATTCTTAGACATTTTGCAATGAAGTAGTATTTTTAAAATAGCAGGTACTGGCTTATTAAGACAACTTTGTATGGATCATAATCATACACAGAAAGTGTCATCTCTATTGTTTATTCTTTCTCTACTCATGTATTCGACAAGCACTATAAATTTCTCACCAACACTCTTAAAAAGGCAAACTGATATAGCTGTACGTCCACAGCAGTTAATAGCACAGGCAGCTAATTAATTATGTACTTATGTGTGTAACTAGCTATTCATGCAAATTATACAAGCCATTGAGCGCATACTTGGTGCACACAAATACTTAATTGCCCAATGTGCTAAAAGTCTTACCCAAAGTAAAAATTGTCATATCTGACAATTGCTTTGGGCTTATATGTCCTCAGGACCTATAGATCCGATTATACTTCTCACACATGAATGACATGCCTATAAACCACATTCATGACAACCTCTCACGTTATTCCAGATACACAATACTGAAGAAACAAGTTTTTTATAAAAATTTAGCAAAACTAATTTTATTATAATAGAAGGAAAACTATTCTGACATTTTATGTCTTAAGTACCATTTGAAGACTGAAGATGCATAAAAGGCGAAAAGATGTGGGGGAAATCAAAATTAAAACATATTTCTTCTATTATGCAACACTGTGGCTCTTTCTCCTCGCCACTATTTCACTCATACTTTAGAAGTGCAATACAAAGGTGCTGTATGAATCTCCGCATAAATTTTCTCTGATTATGCCATCAACTTTTCAAAGGGTTAACGGGAAAAGCTGCTCGTTGTGCCCTCTCCTGGCTGCAGCTCTACTGCAGCCCCTAACCAAGGGCAAGGGCGGCACAAAACATTGCCTGCCCTCTCTTTGTTAACCATCACTATTTTAAATGTGCTCACAATATCATGAAACCAAATTATTTTCAGGCCAAATTATTAGGATCTTCAAGGTTTCAAAAGGAATGCATTAAAATAAAGATAACTGGAACTTTGCATTGAAAGGTCTACAAAAGTTTTCTCTTGAATCATATTACTAGCTAGATTCAATGCCAGAAACATTGTTAAGTCTGTCCTAACTCTATCTCATACCTACAAAAGAAAAGAAAAAAAAAAAGCTTCCTTTATTATTATTAAAGCCAGGGCTTGGAAGCATGATCTAAGGTGGACATCTAAGTGTCCCTAGATGGTACTGTAATTCTAAAACCATATGGAATTTGGGGGGTAACGTTTTGAGGCCGAGTAGAATTACATTGTACTTTTTTGTAATGATTGCAGGCTTGATATTTGAGATGTCATAGTTACACATGAATATGTCGACTTTACATGCCTAGTTTGTGTTCCAATCTTTATCCTTTAAATAGAGATGAGGCAAATCTGAATCAAAGACAGAATATTTTATGGCTGCTTTGAGCATGAATATCTAATGTCTTATCATATAGATAAGTAGAACTTGAAAGTTTGCCAAGAAGTTAGAAACAAGGTAGGTATTCCCTTACTACCAGGAAGTGAATACCCAGTATCCAGAATCTGAGACAGAAGAAAGCTCCAGGATTCAGAAAAAGAAAAGAAGAGCATATAAAGTAGAATCACAAGAGGCTGTGAAAAGGAAGGAGAGTTGTGTACATCTTGATGTGGAATTTAGGAATTAGTATCTTTTTTTTTTTTCCCCAAGACCTAGTTCAGCCTGTGTTACCCAAAGGACCTGAGTTCAACCTAGTATGTTTGATTTAACTTATTTAATTTTCAACTCTAACTATAGTTTTATTCTGACATATTTCCTAGTAGATGTAGTCTAGATGTAAAGGTAGAGCATAATCATAGCATCTTGCTAACTGTTTGGATTTAGCAAAAAGTAATACGTGTGTACCTTCAAATTTGACATCAGATGTAACCGTCACAGCGTCTGAGCAGCTTGTCTGCATGGCTGATATTAGAAAATGTTTAATTTTGAACCTTCCTGATGACCAAAATTTGTCTTCCCCTCAAGCCAAGAAGTACCAGGGAAACGTACTAGCCCTCCACTAAGATTAGGAGGAAAAACCCAATTTCTCCATACCAAAAGAGTGTCTGCCTCAGTTCTAGCTAGCCAGAGGCATAAAGTATGCAGAACTGCAGCCTTATAAACAAAGTATCAATAAAAGCTCCTTAAAAAACCTCCTCAAGCTGCTTGACTAATGTATCCATTGCAAAAATATAATTTCTGTAATATTATACTCGATACATTGAAGGATGCCACTATCTCACAGGTCTTGATCATTCACATTTAACAGGAACCAGGTATACAACTCGGATAATCAAGATCTACTCTTTTTCTACAGCATGACAAGAAATAAGGCTGAGGAGGATACAGTTACTTTGCCTCAGGATAAAGCATTTTAAGTTTTATGAATAATGACTTTTTAATGTTTTACGATAAAACAATTTTTTTTTGCCAACTTGAACTGAAAAACTCCTTCACTCAGTGATTTCAAGTCTCAAAATGTTTTTATATTTTCATGTTAATCTAGACAAGGAACTACAATGAACATATCCTTTTGACACTTCTAAGTTTCATGGATTCCGAACTCACTGATTTGTCTCCACTTAACACACTGCATTACAGCGAGATGTCTACATTTTGCGATGGAGCGAGTTAAGGATCCTCTCCTGCTTCAGCTTCCCAGGTGCTAGAGTTGACAGTACTAACCATCGGTCTGGTACATGGGATGCCTGAGCAGGCGAAAATGTCCCTCTGGTGCTGCGCAGCGGCAGAGGGACATCAACTTCCCAGTGGAGACCTTTTCTCCAAGAAGCCACCTGCGAGTGCAGCTCCCTGGGTGTACCTACACACCACAGCTGTGTATGGGAAGGAGACCCAGCAGACCCAGTATGTGGCACTGCGCACATCCGTTACATGATACGTGACACTCTTGTCAGATAGTCAAACACCCAGCTGTGACCTGTCATATGATTCACGTATGAACTCCCACGTACTGACACAGGAAAAGGTTGAGATATTTGCTACAAAGTTTAGATCTGAGAATTTTATTTCTATTCTAGACTAAAATATGCAAGGAATAACGTCATTAATATTTAACACTTTTTCTGAAGAAGTTAAGTGATAAGGTTAAAGAAGATCAAATATATGAAGTATGGAAATGCACACTTTACGTATACAAACTTAGCATCACTTTCCACCAACACAAAGCTATGTGTTTTTTATTGCAGCAGCTTTATCTGGGCAGTTCTTGAGTAATTAGACATCAGTGTGAGTTTTTCCTTATTAATACTATTGTTCTTTTAATATCAGTAAAGCTAGACAGAACTGAAATAAAGATGACTCATATACAGCTCTAACCCTGCCCACTGTGTCTTTACAGGCAGGTCCTTGCCTCCATGCCCAGTTCCAGCAGATTCGGGGACTCTGATTTACAATTAACTTTGCCCAGTTTCCAGGAAATTCCTCCTTCTGTTGTCTTGAAGACATCACTGAATGCTGTGCGCTCCTCCCTGCCACCTTACACCTGTAAGATTCCAGTTATACAATTGTCATCTTTGCTGTCACCTTCTGCAAACTTTGATATCTCCTACTGCTTGAGCAGGCCCTGTAGCTCACAAGGAAAAGTGCTGCCCCCATTCCTCCAACAGGACTTGCCTCACTCCATCCTCTGAAGGCATATCACAAGATTGCAAAGAGAAATGAAACTTTCACCACTCACAGTCACCTTCATACTTCAATTCATTCAACAGAAAAAGTTATCTACTACTGAAAAAAAAATCTACTGTTTTAATTTCATATTTTTTCCAACATATTTGGATTTTCCACCTTAAGAAAACTTTTCTTTTTTTTTAAACCGTATGGCTATATTTCGTTCTGAAAAAGAATTAAGTATCAAAGCTGATATACAACTTTTGTTGCAACCATTAAGAGAAAAATAACTTATTTTTTTCTGCGTTATTCCAAACCATAGCATCAATTGAGGTATGGGAAAACAAAGAAATTGTAAAAAACACACAAAAATTACACAAGTGTTTTTTTTTCCTTCAATCTATTAGTTGAGGATGGAATTCTAAACCAAAATCACACAGTTACCTACTGGAGAGCCACTTCCCCTGTCCCCTCCAGCATTTCACTGAAAGTTTGGCGTTAAAATGAAATTAAAAACAATAGAGCTTATAGAGACAGGCAACGTTCAACGAGTCTTAGTTTTAAAAAGTGAAAGAGACTCAGAAAGAGCAAATAGCAGCACTTTAACTTCATTTAACTGCTACCGGTACAGCATTTACTCCCAACAGAAAGCTGAGGAACCTGAGGCCTAGATTCACAGATTCACCAAACCGTGCTCATCCCACGTCTTTGTGGAAAGAGCTGGTTTTATGATCCCTGTTTGCAATTCCCATTTCTGGCAACGGCTGAGAGCAGTTTGGCTCCTTCTCTCCCTGATATCCCACAGCTATGACATAAGAGTAGCCTTGTGACGACTCCTTATCCATGGTCCTAACACAAAATCTACCAACCGCAACTCAAACATTGCTATTTATTTCAGTGCGTACTTGATCAAATCTCACAGCTGTAGCAGAAAAACATCAGAAGGAAGACCATGATCTTTTTGTCTGGTTAATTTTCTATATGAAATAATGAAAAGGAATTAAATATACTGCCATTGCCACCAACTTTATTGTTGTCTCTTAATTCCCCTCTCAAATTTCAGAAAATCACTCTGCAGCCCCAAGCATTGCGTGGGGTGACTGAAGGTCTAAACATCTGCATATTACCTTGTGTGTCAAGTAAAACGAATCTAGAATAGGATTTTTGCCTTTTTTATTTTATAGTAGGTTATTTAGACATTATCATCATTCTGCCTAATTTATAAATACAAAGCTGAAATGCCCACCAAAATAGTGTCTTCTCAAACACACTAAGACAGTGTTTGATGTGTTTCCACTTCAAAGCAGAAAAGAACTGATTTTTCAAAAACCTTATTTGTGCTGATGAGTGGTTAATGAGACTTCAGGCCAATGCAGACATATTTGCAAGACTTATTTACAAGAGGAAATGCTTTTGGTCATAATCTCTCTGAAGTTTTTGTATGAAAAGTCTGTAGACAGATATTCTCCAGTGTTAATATATGTTATCAGCTTTTACTCAAGGACAGTGCTGAAAAAATGACACGTAGAGACTTTTTTTTTTAAGGGTAAACAATCACACACAGAGACTAGCTTAACTGTCTGTTCCTCCACTAGGTGGATATGGAGCCACATTTCCAATAACAATCTAAGAAAATGTTAGGAGCACTTTTCTGGGTTTGTAATTGCAGGTAATATTGCTATAAATTGACCTATATTTTGAGCACGAATATTTTTGTTTAAAAACAAACAAACAAACTCACTTTGTGTTGCCTGTGTTGACTCATCCAGTTGACTTGGCATATGCTCCATATCAGCCGCGTACCTTTTAAAAAAATAAAAAAAACCCCAAATTAACAGATAGTCTTCTAAGCAGTGACAGGTTATATATACCGCCTCCTAGCAATAACAACTTGTACTTGTTTCATGTCTTTCATAGAAGGATCTCAAAGCAACAGATTGCAATTACACCTCATCTTTCCTAAGAAGCAGAGAAATTGGAGCAGCAGATTCTCAGCAACCTTGAGAAAAAAAATCTCTTTGCAGGTTGCTTACAGAAAGCAGGGATAAAAACATAAGGTGTGACCCTCTCTTTCCTTTTCTAACACTATAGCTACAGAGTCTTCTGATGAAGGAAGAAGGAATGTTCACATTTCTCACAAATTTAGGATTTCTTCAGATATTAGTGTTGGGAAAATCTTATTTCTTAACCCTTACATTATGGATAATTAATTCTGCTTTTCCTCCTCCCTAATTTTCCATCAGTACCACCCATTTAGTAACAGATAATTCTGTGTCTTTCTTCTTTTGACTACCATTGCTGCAATGCTGAAGAGAATGAGTGAGGGGAGGAGTAAAGTAGAAAGAGTAGGGAATTAAAAGAGAGGATTTGTATGGGGGGAGAAAGAGATGAAGAACAAGCAGAGGTCAAAGCAAAGAAGAAAGAAAACAGGAGAAAAATAAAAGAATAAGAAAGCAAGAGAAGCAGAGAAGAGGCTCACATACTTCTGGGAGACTTGGAAACGTTCTGGTGAGGTGACTCATATGTCCCTTAATCTTTCTGTTTATAGACCACACCACCTATCTCCAGCAGGCTGAGATGCTTTAGGATGGGGGTATTTTGCCCCAGGGGCTTTTACTTATATCCCTATGTCTAGATAGGACAAAATGCCCTACTGTACAGCATCTAGCACAGCTGGGCTCCAGCCATAATTTCAGATCTCTGGACACAGTAAAGTACAAACAAATAATATTTATGTTCCCAGATTACGACAAACATCTAATGAAAACGTGAGCACAGTAGTACAGTGCGGCTCTACTACAGGAAGAGTCTGAGCTTCGGAGGTGAAAGAGGACCAGCGACATTTGTGAGAGAGCAGCAGTGAAGAGCTGTGCTCATATTCAACTCCTCCAGAGAGTCTTTCAGTCCTAGATGTGGCCCGGGCCTCTCTTCTCCTGTAGAAGTTACTAGGGGCACTCTGCAGACTGCAGTTCTTTTTTTTTAAGATGAAATGAGGTAAAGAAAAAAGCCTCCTCATGCCCAAGGGAAAAAAATGTCTTGCTGAAATAAACTACTAAGAAATTAGAAGAAAAAAGGGATGGATTTGTAGTCAGACAAGAAATGAGGGCTAAAACATTTTTTTTCTGTTCTTGAGCTTGCCACTGCCTGACTGAAGCATCAGGGAAAATATTTCAAGAGCGTTATACAATTTTCAGTCTTATTTATGCAAACTGACAAAAATCCCATCCAGTCAACACCTCTACATAAGTTTATTCTAATAAAAAAATAAAATCTTTAGTGTCTGATTTGATGACTGTTGGCCATCTCATGAAGTTGAACACCTCCAAAAAATCAGGCAATGAATATCTCTTATCAGGCTTGCAAGATCAATAGACATTAAAAAAAACCCTTTGTTATTCAATTCTAATAAAGCTGAGATAACACTAGATGGTAGGCATTAAGGAAAGTATGTTTGTGAAATAACAACATGTAGTACTGACGTTTTCATTCCTGACAGCTTGGGCTACTCGTGTCTTTGCTCTGATCCAGTACAGCCATTCTTCTGTTAGATTTATCCTTTAGAGATTCATCTAAAAAAATATCCCTGTGGACAGAGAATATTTCTATAATACTGGATTGATCATTCTCTGCTGGTCTTGAAGCAGCATATACACAGAGGGGTTTTGGAACTTTTCTTCAAAGAGGTTCAAAAATGTGTGTTACTGACATACATTTTTGTTTTGTACGTGTTGTGCACAAGTCTCATTGATCCATTTGTCAAAGGCTGCCATATACGTTGAAGTCTATTTAGGATGGAAATTGGCATGCCCAAAATCAAATTCCCAAGCCTCTAAAGAACAGTGCCAGGGTCCCAGGTGGAGATGTTCATAGGTCACACCTCCCATGGATCAGCATGGAAGCAGTGTGGAACTCTTACTGATCAGTAACCCCTATATGCCTATAATTTTGTTTCTAAAAGGAAATTTAAAAGCCCTAACATTTTAGATAGACCACTGGTTCTGTTCAAAGTTCAGAATTTAATATTTGAGAGTAATGCATAGGTCCCACAGATCTATATACATATAGATTAAAATGTCTATGGAACTGAACTGGAGGTAAGGTGACCCCACCATACCTCTCTCTAATTTTTCAGAATGCTCTATCCAGCTTCACAGTTCCAGCCTCAAATTTTAACTTAACAATGAGCTTCTTTATAGCTGTCAAGTTTAATGTTGTTCAATGTAGGGTATTTCTTGTCAGCAAAAACCAGCCTGTCCTTGAACTACCAAGGAAATTTATGTCATGTAGCATGATCCCAGGCCATTTTTCTTGTGACCCCGAACAGTCCAACCTTTTGTTTCAACATCTTTGATCAAATAGCTGTTTTCTCTGGTCACTTTTTCCAGCTGCTAGGAACCAGCAGCAAGAAGACAATCTCCTCACTCTCTGTGACCAGGAGGAATAAACACAGGTTTAAAAATCCTGGTCTGTCTGTCTTGTTTCAGCACATGAGATACCATTAGCTGGACAACTCCCTATCCGCAAAACTCAATGTCGTGGTTTAGGCCTGCGGGCAACTAAACTCCTCCATACATAATTAAGTTTTTGCATATCACACCTGAGCTTATACCAAAATCACAAAATAAATATAAGGAAACTAAAGGAATGTCTAAATTTTTTTATATTTCCAAAACATTTCTGAGTCCAAATATACGTTTGAACAATCAAAAGACTTACTTTTTAAAAAGCAAGTCAACAAATAGCTTTCTTTTACTGTTTCAGATACAAAGTTATCTGTAAAAAAATAAAATCATAGTGCTTAAAAAATAAGTCGTACTTGTAGGGTTTTTTCCTTGGAAAAGGGGAATTAAACTATTAAAGGACACCTTGTTAAGTAATTATATGGCAACATCACTGTGCAATTAAATAGCCATCAGTCCCTGCAGCTGAGAAATTTCAGGTAATTATTCAAAGATAATTTAATAGGAGAATTACTGTATTCAAGAAAGCATTAGCTAGTAATCTACCTCAATTAAAGCAGCCAATTAATTTCAGCACCTTGATAATAGTTGCCTTTTGCAAAACTATCCTCCCCTACACACACACAAATCCTAAATTTTAAAATAATAATACAAGAAGTGAATTTGGCGCATTTTAGATTTAGTACATTATGTTATCAGTATGTATTCCTCTTACTGTTTTATTGCTCGACTTCAGTTTTACTGTGGCTACGTGTGTACACGTTTGCTTGTAAGATGAGTTAGAACAATGAGGGGTATGGAGGAAATCACGATAAAAGGAATAAATATTTGCCTGTTCATACCAAAACAGAACACAAAAAGCTGCATAACAACTGAAAAAGCGTCTCAGTGTGACAATACATCTTCAGGGAATTATGGGATTCTCACGGTGTATGCTTGGTTATGCTAGTGTACGTACAGTGCAGACAGAAGTCATTAATCACACACAGTTGCAAACAGCATTCATTGTAACAGATTTTGTGCAGAAACAAAAACTGCATATGCCACACAGCAGTTAGTTACACAGCAAAATATTTTCCCAAGGTCAGTACACTCTGGAAGTTCTTTGCTACAATGGTGAATATCAACAACTTTTACATCTTGCAACTTCAAACTTGTGAGTTTGAGCTCCTTGAACTGAGATATCAACAAAAATACCAGACACAAGGAGGACACATGGATAATTTTCAGAAAGACACAAAAGACAACTTGGCATCCAGCACTTACACAGAGTCAGTGCTGAGGTCCTAGATTCCTCACACTTCTTTACAAATCAAAACATTTAACTATCAAGAGATAGCTCCTCTTTAAAAAATATCCTGTCATGCAGATGTTCACTGATTTAATTACCATTTTCTGCCTCAACCAGAGCTGTATTATGTTTTCTTTCATCTCCTATTTAATTTGTCTTTAAATAGAAAATAAATGATAGTTGTAAATAAAAGAACATCTATGTGATTCAGATTTTCGTACATTCCTCATATATACTGCGGGTTCTCTTCCCTTCCCCTTAAACCACGGCAGCGTGTTGATGGTAGACTGAATAAGTGTCCTTTTATCCAGGCCTTGAAAATAGGCATAAGCACACAGAAAACCTAATCTTGGCAAGACTGAATCCTGATTCATTTAAGAAAAATATAGAACTGTATAGATGTTCAGTTGATTTATCCACTCTCTTTCACAGGATGAAACAAAACATAGACGTAGAAACCTCCAAACTCCAGATCTGGAATAATCGTAATATCTTGGAGCTATTGATTGCTAACAGAAATCTGTGAGAAATGCATACAGCAGGGCTTTTGTTGAAATCAGTTCGCGTTGTGATTCGCGATGTTTCTTGTTAAACAGCTGGAAGTCACATCAAATCTTCTACACTGAGGCCCTGCTCAGAGTCTTTGCTTTGTTTCGTGTGTTCTGTATGTCAACAGGTTTCCCATGTTTCCATTACTGACTCATCAGCGGTGAATAAGTTTCTGTTTAATTAAAGAGTACTCAGTGTTACCTGATCCAGTAGCGCTGTCCCAGAATTTAGAGAAGTATTCAAGATTTCCTTGACCACTGTGCAACTATTTTTAGCCCATCATAAATCCTAATATTTTTCTATGAAATAATCATTACAAAAAAATTAACTGAGCTACTTCAAATGGTAGGAAAATTTCTTCAAACTTGTGAAAGACTTGAATGTGTTTAATATATCCCTAAACTTTTACTTGTAGTAATCAGATTTTGGCTTTTTGTTATCTCTGAGTATCCTTTTTGTTTCAGGCAGTAAAGAAAGAAAAAACCAACCCCACCACCAAACCACAAACAGATCAATTAAATATCTATCTCAAAATCTGTGTATCACTCTCCATACCAATATTCAAGAAGGTACTTCAGCACATATCGGTCTTAAATCATGTTGATTAAAATTGGATTAATCATATATCTAAAGCCAGACACATTGTTAAGTTATCTTGCCTTATCACAGAATGAAAGTTATAAGTTTTATAAAAAAACCAAGATAGGTATTTCACCGACCAGTGGTTTTCTCACCTCATCTAGCGACAGATAGAAGAGCATGTATTAGACAGCACTGGTGCAGGCTCTTAAGCCTTTGCAGGTGGTTATGATCCTGTGATGGAAAAATCTAATTTTTCTTCACTGTTGTGAAGAGGAATGAGAAAGAATACAGCACCACAGAGATTAGGCAAGAGCCTTAAAAGGCTCCCAGTGCAGTTTGTAGTAGTGATGAGGTGAGCAGCAGGTATTTGGGGACTCCTGCTCCCCTTTTTTTCTTTCTTACGCAACATAAAATGATATTTCATACCAAGCTGAACAAATAAACAGAAAAACTACTATATATTGATAGGATTAGAATCAGAATTTATCAGGAACTTGCACTGTAAATTATATAGCCAGAATAAGTAATTGACAATATTTACCATTGAGCGCTACAATTCTCTTGGCATCCAGAGTCAAATTATATGTGTATTAATCCCACAATCACAAATTTACTCTCTGAACAATATAATCCGAGTGATTAGAGAAAGTAGAGATTCATCCAAAACAACCACAAGATACCGTAAGGATTTAATTTGCTCCATCACAGTGCCACTTGCTGTTCTAATTATCATTTCATCTGGAGTTACCTGTAATTTTCTTTTAGTGCCAAAAAAATTGTACATTTTGTTTTCTTAACATTTAGTAGGAGTCTGCTATTAATCAGTCATTTTTTGACATTTAGAAAATTGTTCTAGGGATTTAGTATACATTTTATTAATGGACCATCCATAGCACTATTATCTGCATAAAACAGTCAGTAACTGATTAATAAAATATTAAATAATTTTAGTGTTAATAGGGGCCCCCTGAGAAGCTTCATCATCATCAGTCAACAGGCCAAATTCATGGACTCAATTAAGCACTCTGATAAATTGGGATCACTGAGATTGTTCTTTAGGACTGTATATTATTTTACTACCTGTTTTGCATGAGGAAAGAAAGATCAGCTGAACTATACATACATTGAGGTTTACAACTGCTTTTTTTTAAGCAAATTTGGTGTAGCTAGGATTCAACACCTGACATTTGTTTTCTGCAACTACTTTTAGAAGGCAAGCAAAATGACACGCTCATCTTGGTGTGAAAGAAAGAAAAGGTGAGAATTTTAATCAAATTAAGAACGGTAATACCAACCATCATTCTGGTTTTCAAGTAGAAAACAACTCTTCTCAGAGGTACAAGCTCAAAGGTTGAGATGCATCCTCTAAAACCTCCCACCTTTGCCTAAAAACCCCAACAGGAAACTTTCTCCTTCCTTCAAGTTGGCAGTTGGAGAGATTGCAGAAGGGGTCACAAGTGGTTCACAACAGGACAGCAGTGGCCTTATCACACAGCCCTGGGTCCTCTGCACAAGCAGCATTTTCAGCAGCAAGCACTTCACATAGGACCCGTTTTAAGCCACGATCATTCATTCACATGCAAACCACCAATGTACTCTACATTTCACATCACCAGTAAACAAATCCCTGTATGCCAGATTTCTAATACAGTCAAGGCTCAGGGCTTGGCACAAGCTGACTAAGATCAACCACAGGACAAAGAGCCCAGTAGACAAAGGACTAACATCCTTGATGCAAAAGGAGGAAGAAGGAAGGGCTTAAGAAAACTGGCAGCTCTATGAGAGGAAAAGACAAGTATTGGGTCTGATCCCCACTCTCCCTTGTGAGTCAGATAAAAAGTTCATTTAACTTTGTATCCTCTCGGAGGGTAACCAGAAGGCTTTGGTGTCCTGTATAAAAACAGGACTGACCTGCAGTGTCGTTTCCCCCAAAACCTGTCAGCAATTCTCCCACTTGAGATGTCCCCACTTTCTAACACGGAGGAGGATTCCCCACATGAATGCATAGGAATATGAAAGAAAAAAAAAAAAGGCAGAGCAGAAAGAAAACATCAAAATAGCAAAAAGCAATTATTTTGCGAGTACAATGTAAGGGGCAGTGTGCAAGCACAGCAGAAATTATTCATAAGATTGTTTCAATAGATTTAATAAACTCATAGCCTGCTTACAATTAAAGGTGTATACAAAAAAGTGATATTTAATGAATAAATTAGCTACTATAAACATTACCATCTCTACTGAAAAAGTTTAAATTAGCTCTCAAACATTTTCTAAACTGTAATTTGAAGAGCTAAGTATGTTTATGACTAGCAAACAGCCTTCTCTAACATCTAAATGAGGGAAAAAAAACATAACCAAAAGAATAACAGCCCATATAGACAGGTATCGTCTTAAACTGTAAGTCTTCATGGCAGCAATCATCTATATGTGATCATGGACTCTTTTGCCCTGAGTGCCTTGTATCCTCCCCTTTAGAAAAAAAAAACACCTAAACTTCTTTTTCAGAAGATAAGATTAAAAGAAGACATTTAAAGGTGAGGAGAGAAGGACTAATTTAGGTAAGATGTGGTTAGTTGCAAATAGGGAAAAGAAGTTCTGTTTCCATTTTTCACTGAAGCAGGGTGATGCAGGCAGCCCACAATCGCTAGGGCTGTGACTGGGAAAGTCAGTTCCAAAACCTAAATTCTACCGAGGGAAAGCACACGTTTTTAAAGATCTTACCTGAATACTGATTCATCTCAGAACGATGGAAGGGTTTTTCTGCAACAGCAGTCGTGAATCTAAGCACTACTGAACACAAACCAAACATCTCTGCCTCCCTACTATCAGTCAGGCACACTAAAATGAGTAACATAAACACTCCTATTATAGGAAACATTTTTTTTGTATATTTATGTTATTTTTATATGTTTATGTTATTGTTATTATTGTCAGTATGAAAAGTTAGTCATATTATAAGAAAATAAACTCCACCACATTCAGTAATCACAGAATTATAAAATGAGTAAAATTCAACTTAAAACAATAACTTTAGGAAAAATAATTTTCTTATGTGATTAGTTGACAATCATCTTAACCTATTATCAAGTAAGATCATCTTATGGTGAAACAGAAATGAGACACCATCCATTTTACAAGCTACTGTCTCTGTGGATTTTGGAATGCTGTTTTTGAGAAATATCGAACGAAAATGAAGAACAGAAAATGCTTTGCCAAGTTATCAAAAACACTTACATTAAAAAAGCCCTATAAAATCTAATCCTGACATCAGTAGGTTACAACTTTGCATGTCCCCAGGGCACTAAAATAATACTCTTTAGAACAGCAGGTGGACTATTTTAGACTTCAGCTTTCTAGTTCTAACAAGGCTTTTTAAATTTTTTTTTTTTCCCCCTAGGAATTAAGGATGCTAATCACAATCTCCAAATGTGCATTGCTGGGTTGTAAAAATATTAGACCACAAACTGACATGGCAGTAATGTATTATGTTGCTATGAAGGAGTCCTAAATAGGAGGAAAACTTGAGATTCCAGACTTGCCATCACAAAGGTCAACATAATTGGCCCCATACAGCAAAATCAACCCCCATGTCTTCCCCTAGCCAAGACGACTGCCGAGGAAACCCTGTCTTCCTACTGGGATAAATGAAGTCTAAAGTAGTAGGAGCAGGAGGTTTGGAAATTTTAAATGTAAAAATGTAAGGAACCCTAAAAGATGCCATCAAATTTATTCTTAAAGGTATCTTGTGATGAGTTAATGTCATTTGGTCTTAATTTTTTTTAAGTAGGAATTATTGCAAATGTTTGATGAGATGATATTTTTCACTATAAATGCCTATATTTTAATGCATTAGTGAGTAAAGTATTTAATAACATTACTATGCATTTCAGTAAATACTTTCCTCTTTAAATATACACTCTTCATATTAATAATACAGAGATCAAACGTATTTAAATAATCCTTATGCGCTTATCAGACGTTAGCGACATGTTGACTCCATGTTGTTTGTGCAGGGTGCTGCATGCTCTGTGGCTACCTTCTTCTGCACAGAAGAAACTCTTATCACACCAGGATCTCAGTTTCAAATTAGCCTTGTTAAATTTAAGATTTTGTGACATCCCATCCTTACTCAGGGTCTTCACAGCAGAAATCAGCTTTATTTTGATTAAGAGATTATCTGTGGCAACCACGTAATATTGTCATCTGTAATTCCAAGAAAATGGACCTCATGATCCAACAAATTCCTTATAATTCTGTACTGCTCAAGTTCTTAACTATTCTTTCCAAGGTAGCTAGCTATACAGATTTATTAAAAAAAAGTCAAGCCAAGACACTGTAAGAGCAAAAAGAAAAACGTAGTATAAAATGCCTTTCCTATCACACCATTTTTTTTTTTTTTTTTAAGGCAGCAAGAGGGAGAGGAAGTAAAATTCTGAAAACCAAGAGAAAATCAAATGAGACTAAAAGGGACTTAAAGTTTTCTGAGCAGCTTCATCAGGTGGCTAAAACCTTGTCTGAATGAAAAATATGTACTTAAATTACAATAACCTTAAAAAAAACCTCAACCCAAACCCCTCCATAAATAGTTTGTTTGCAAAGCTAAAAGCTTACAAGCCAGATAACACTATTCTGCTAAAGCAGCAGCTTAAATTCCAGAAAGCACAAAAAGCAGCAAAGTCACTGGAGTGTATGATAACTGAGGTAATAACACTAATTGGCAAGGAGCAGATCATGCCACTCCTGCTTCAATTGCCTTCCAAGTGATCACTGAATCTGTTTCTGATGAAACTATGTACATATTCTGCGAAAATCTTAAGAAAATTTTTGGAGACTGATGACAGTTCTTGATTTCTTCCACAAAGAAATCTTTACAAAGATTTATACTTCTACAGCGTTGGCAGTACTACCGTTGTACATTAATGGTAAGCATGGTGTAGCTAAAAGCACAGCTGTAATATCAGCCTTCTGGTGAACTACTTCAATGGAGGTAATAACGTAAGGAAAGCACGTCTGTGGAAGAGACGTTTGCTGATAGACTTCTGCATTAAAATGAATTCTTTAAAAAGGGATTGGACCATTAGACTGTTTGCTAGAGTGAAATGAACCAGAAAGTTATTAAAGGTATATACGTGCATATACATATACACATTCTTTCTATATATATGGCATCATAGAATCGTCTGGTTGGAAGAGACCTTCAAGATCATTATATTTGTATATGCCCATCCTAATATAAAGGTACATCTTTTCCATAAAAATACAATAATCAGTCTTCTGAGAACCACTGTCAACTAACTGAATTCAGTGCTGCATGACTATATTGTACATCCCAAGCCAGCTATTTGTGTTACTGAATGAAACAAAAGCTTATACTAACAGTCTGTACATTAAATGACAGCTCATTGACTGATGCGCAACTGCACTATTAAAGAGATTAATTCTCATAATAAATTAATATGATCATTGTAATTTTGGTTCTCACTTGTTTGGTATCCTGAGCACTGTACACGTACTGGAGGATTGATGGGATCAGACATACACGAGCAGCTCATCTCTAGCCCTTCAAGAATCCTTTCTGCAGAGTTCCCAGGAAGAACGTTTTGCTGTAGCTCCGTGACAAGACACCTCAGGCTGCAAAGGACCGGTCTCTGACCAGGCTGGGCAGGGACCAAAGCACATGCAACTCTGTCCCCACAAATGTCATGGCTCGGCTTGGCCATGCATGAGTGTACTAAATAATAATGGGACTATTTATGTTTTTCAGAGTGTTATAAGCTCAACACATCAATGCACTTCTGCATATGCCTGGCTTTAACAAGGAAGAAAGCAGCCCCACCAAATTCAATAAGGCTATTTCCATGTTTTAAGTTAGGCATATACTTAACTTGCACAATCAGGACTTTTTCAACAAATATAGTTTAAAGATCAAAAGCAATTGTTTACTTTCAATTCCTCATAAAGGGCCAAATCCTGTGACAGTGATTACATCCTTCATACCTGCAAATTTCAATATAAGAGATATTTGCAGCACTTTATGGAGAGCAGCCCATAAAATAACTTAGATTTTCTTCAGACAGATTTGCAGAAACACAGTACCAAACTACCACTACTCTTTACAATATAATACACACATATATTACAGTATAGTATGTAAAATGCAGCCAAAATACCCAAAATATAAGCCAACAGGAAAGTTAATTGCTGGGCTATACTCAACATATTTCTTTCTCACTGGGCTTTATTCTATGACTATGAACCGAATTATTTGAGAAACAAATTTCTTCTTAAAACTGCTGTATCGGAATAAATGAATCCTCTAACAAAGACGAAACTCATACTTGCTTTGATTGCCTATAGGCTAACACAAAAAGAAAGTTTAATCCTACTCAACATACAGATTCAGTTCAGAGATAAGGCTTTGGCATGCAACAGAGATATTTTTAAAAAAATAAACAAATTTTACAAATCCAGTTGTACTGCAAATATTGTGACCTTGACACTGCAGAGGCCACCAGATCCCAGGTTCATCAATGCAACCCCTGAAGTCTCACATGCCATAACTTTGAAATCAAGACAAATGGTGATACTCTGCTCAGAAATTAGTAAAGCAGCAGTCATGAAAATAACTATCCTGAAAGAGAAAATCCATGAATGATGTCTCCAGAAGATGAAGGGAGAAGGATCTTGCTATGCAGCTGGAGATGAAGTGCTGACAATAGTAACTACATCTATGAATACCAGTAGCAAAGCTAGGCAGATAACAAGGAACAAGAAAACATCCCAAGGAGCTTATTTGCTCTTGCAGCACATTCAAACAGGGACAGAGAAAGATCTCTGATAAATTAAGTCTTACATTAATTATGAAGAAGATTGGTCACTTGATTTAAGAACATGGTCAATTCGCCAACCCTGATGGTGCAACGCAGCTGCCAGTGGGGAAACACAGTGGGCTGTAAGATGCCATTTAAACAGGCAATGAGGGGCTTTTAGCATGTTGCTCAAGGCTTGCTTTAATCACAGCACTCTTGTTGGCATAAAAGCCCTGGACCAGCCATCCAGATGACAACTCCCATTCTGCACACCTTTGGAGAGTTATCTATTTGCAAAAACCTCGCCTATGTCAAATAGGTTGAAGGAAACATGGCATAAAAAGGCTGTGAAAAGTCGGGAAGGAGAGGAAACAAGGAAAGCAATGGAATAAAAACAATATCCCCACACATCTTATATGCTGAAGAAATAATGTCTTTTCTAAATTATTTGCAGACTTGTTTCCATTTTCATATGCTTTACCAGGTTTTTTTTGGAAGCTACAGAAAATGAGCATAAGAGACAAAAAGTACTTCTCCCTGCAGGAATACAAAAATTGTAAAAGCACAGGCAGCACTACAGAGGAGCAGTGCCATTCACTCACAAAGAATTTTGTGCATGTAGATGGCTGATTAATTGCTGGCCTGCCTAGACGAAGCTGCAACGAGCCAGATACTGTCAGCATGCCATCTGTTACCATGGAAATGCACAATGTTCCTGTTTCTGACAAACCCTTGAATACTGGATAGATTGTGCCATATGTAAATAAGGCAAATTAGTTTTCCTATATCTTCCAGACAAGGTTAGACTAAAAGAAAATATATCTGTTTAAACATACTGTAACCTCCAACATACGAACTGGGTAAACCTTCCTGCTTTTTTCATAAAATCTCATTCAATTTGTTGTTAGAACTGAAACAGTGCGGACTAGCATTAAGCAGCATAACATTAATTCCCAACCAGCAATGTTTACAAAAGCAGTACTTAAAAATATGCACATTCTGTATGCATACTACATTCACCGTGATTGTTATATTTCCCTTTTCTTTTTTTTTTTTCTTCTTTCTCCCCAGTTGTGGCCATGTTACTGAAAGAATATATAGAAATAAAAAGGGAACTTTCTCATTTGTACAGTGAGATCTGGTGTAGTTTGGATCATTTAACCAGAATGCTGTAGATTT
This sequence comes from Tauraco erythrolophus, assembly GCF_009769465.1. NCBI lineage: Eukaryota > Metazoa > Chordata > Aves > Musophagiformes > Musophagidae > Tauraco > Tauraco erythrolophus. The sequence continues at coordinate 21,027,644 of NC_141475.1, forward strand.
TAAGCATGGAAAAATTTATTTACTCACTTGAATAGTGTTACACTGATAGTTGAGGCACATTAGTTTAGCTGAAGTCACCGAAGTCAGAGAAGCTGTAGTAGTTTGAATATGCTGCAAATCTAGCGTTAAGAGTTTTACAAGCTTGAGCTTAACCAGGTACTTCAAAAATTGTATTACCATGTCCTGAAAAATTTAGCACTTAAGATTTCAAATAATTTCTTCATTTTACAACCGTACATTAAACTAAAAGCAAAGAGTTTTAAACCAGCAAGATGTGTGTTCATCACACTCATTGAGTCCACAGCACACTGTTTTGGGTGGCTGTGAGCACTAGAACATATCGTATCACTGGGGTAGATTCTCTTTGAATGTGCCCACTTTGTGAGGCGCACCTGACGCAACGTGGCTTTATACCAAGACATATCTATTCCCAGAAGTATCAGGTTAGTATAACTCCCTGGAGTATAAAGCTGATTAAATTAATTAATACCATACGTTCTCCCTCTTGCCAGTTAGCAGCGTAAACTGAGTTGATAAAAAGGAGCAGGTCCACAACATCTCCCCAGGATACTTATCCCCTGGGGTAGACTGGAGCCTTTCTGAATCATGAAATAAGAGCAAGTTAAAGATGTTTTAAGACAGTGGACAAGCATGTGGTGGTTATAAGCCTGGAGTAGCACCATGGTGTGCATTAAGGCACTTTTCACTTTATGAATTTATGCCATTACTCAGATTTTCTGTTTTCACTATACACCTTCATGGGGTAACGTGACATTCTGATATACTGTAGAAGACAATATCTAAATTAGGATGAGAGAATGACATAGGTCTCAACTTCTGTCTCGCTGCACTGTAAATGCAGGCTTTATCCATATTCCTCATTCTTCTCACATTCGAATTCTTGTTACGGTTTTCAGCAAGGAGATTGATGTATAGGATAACGATAGCTGAGCAAAATTAACAGGCAGCTGTATATTAATATTTCCCCAATGTGAGAATTAACCAGTTGCTCCAGTAACAATAAGGTTATTACGTTCATGGTAAATGCATTGTGTATTTTAATATATTCTTTATACAGTCCTTTTGTTGATGTGCCACTTTGCAATGCTATGAAAAATAACTTCTAAAAACCAAACAACTACCTATCAATCTCCAATATAAATTTGTTCAAAACATAATTAACTTTTTGAACAAACACATGTGATTCCACAGTTTCACAGAACCTTAGAATCCCTAACTGTCCAGAACTTCATGAGAGCAACATTTGTTAAACCAAAGTAGAGACTACAAAATAGAAAAAATTTACATATCTTAGAACTTAACAAGCCCCATTTTTGCAGAATAAAATTAAGATTGATTGCTCTTCACAACAGCATTTGTGGGATTCATGCCAGTTGATTCTCTGACATCGGCTTCTTCCCATAGCAGCATGTGCTGCAGTGCCTTGGAGTTCTGCCCTTCTCATCCCTGGGTGTTTTGAATGTAAGAATGTATAGTGGATGTGACAGTCATCAACTTAACTCGTGCTGCCTATCGAAGTACAAGAACAAAATTAAGAATTTGAAGAAGGGAAGATTGATAGGCAGTGTGATAATGTAGAATCTGTTTTGAAAAAAAATTAGGTATAGGTAAGTAACTTTCCCTCCTTCTTTGCATGGCTTCTAAGAAGTCCTACTTATGACACAGTGTGAAAGCATTCCGTCATAGTTTCTCCTCTAAGCAAGCTGACCATGGCATGCTATGTAATCAGCAAGTAGGGCACTGCTTTGCTAAACTGAGCAGCTGGACAGTGTACTACGTGCTAGTGTTTCGTGCATGTGAGAACAGAGTTCAAAACTTAGAGAAAATTCTGTAATAAGAATGAGTCTAGATCACACCATGTAAGTCACCTTTGCCCTGTGGAATATGACTTGATCCTGCAACAGAAGAGAAACAGTAGTTTACACTTCTCCTCTCTATATAGTTCAACCAACTTCACTGTGATCTAATTATTACTTGCAAAACACAGAAGAAAACTGTCTGACTTTCAAAATTCTGATCGGATTTAAGTAATTAGGTAAGATTTTGCAGTACTTGTCCCATGAAAATTTACTTTGTTTAATGTGAATGAAGTCTGGAAAACACTGCCAGAGAACTGATTTAGATAAAAGTCAGTTATAAACGTGTACGATTATTCAGCATTTAGCTTTTGGGGATTCATCAAGCATAGGGTGCCAGAATTTATCCTGACATGTTATAGTTCTCCTGAATTAACAAGTTTTTCTGGTTAATTCTATCAGATGAATTAAGTAAAAGAGCTGGATGAAAATCTGGTATTTCTGCTGAGTCAGCAATGAACAGGTTGGGAGAGTATAATCAGCACGCCTCTGGATCAGCCAATTCTCACTCATCCTTCCGATGCTCAGTGGATCCTACTCTACCGGTCCTTTCCACAGGAGCACGTTTAAACCCAAATTCAGGGAACGGACCTTATTCCCCACCAACATCCCTAGTGGCAGGAGGTTTGGATCTCACCTCTGACTAAAGAAGAGGTCCTAAATAAGACAAAAGCATTAAATTTTCAAATAGTTTCTCAGTGAGACTAAATAAGTCCATGAAACACTAGAACCCAATTTTCTCTCCTGTGAGTATATTATTTTAGGTTCCCTCTAATAATGTCTGCTGGAATAAAGATTAATTCCTGTCAACAGAGCTCCTGGACATGCCCTGCGTATAAAGCATCTGATTCACCTCCCTCATGCTGTTTGATTTCCAGCACTTTCTCTCTGACATTTGGTAATGAATATCTAAAGACAATCAATGCTTTTTACACACAGATTTTGCAGCATAACATGTAAGTATGAAGTGTCACCTCCTTTGACAAAACTACAGAAAAACTCGAGAGGAGATAAAACGAGACAAAGTCTCTGAAACATCCTCAGAGACTATCCCATCAGAAGAACCAGAAAATGTTTCGGAGCAGATTCAGAAACGCTGTTGATCCCACAGCACTAGTAAGATAAGTTGCACCAAAGCCCAGGGTGGTGCAATGCCACACCTGTGTTCCCTGATGTAATCTTTATTCCAGCTGTTTGACAGCTTCTTCTAACAGCAGCCTTTGGGTTTTCTTTTGTGTGGCGTGGTTGGTGGTTTTTTTATGATTTGGTTTTTTAACATGCCCACGTCTCCCCACTCTTCATAAAGATAGAATGCCTGTATAGAAGAGGCCTCTACAGAAGGGGCTGATATGACAATCAGTAGTATCAAAGGAATCCAAGCAGCATTTGTAGGATTTAACGTGGACTGGTGCAAAATTTTAACACAAATTCTGCAGAGTATGGTGAAGAGTAAGAGAAATTGTTTTTATTTCAAGATATCATTTAATTTTTTGTCATGTCTTAATGCTGATCCCACGCACAACGCTGGCTTATTGAGATTATTTTTGTACTCTTGTTATGGAGAGAACACAGGGGACACCCAGGCAAGTTTTATTGTCAAAAGATAAGATAAATCAATAAAGTATTTGTTCTCAAGAACTCCAGTTTTCCCTAGCTGTTTTTCCCAGGATGCATTTTCTACTCCATTTATCTTGTTTCTCAGGCACTGGCTACCCTTGTGATTCAAAGTGAGGGATTACACTTCAGAAACTTCAATACATTCACTTTTTCATTATCTTCCAATTTTTTGCTAGGGATAACTTCAGTTCACAATTTCCAGTATTCCCATATTTATCTGCAAGTCTTTGTGGTCTTCCTGATGATTTCCACAAATATATGAAAGTAATCTAGCATGTTTTTGTACCAGATCAAGACAACTAAAACGAACACACAATACGCACACACACAAATATATAATAATTTCTGTACTGCTCTCTGGAAAGGACAGTGAGGAGCATGTGGCAAACTGCTTGGATGGATCTGCTTGGCCAGAATATCTACCCAACAGAGCTCAGACTGCTCTGTTGTTCATCGCTGTAATCGGCTAAATGCAAGGGGAAGCAGAATGAGAAACTATGAAAATGCTTCTGTGAGGAATTACACACAAGGCTGTAAAGATAAGTGCCTTCTACTCACCTTAACAACGCCTTTAGCTTTGTATCTGCTGCATGATTGTATCTAACATGTAAAATCTAAAATCCTGAAGATGCCTAGATGAAATCTAAATGCTGATCCTCAGTAAGTCATCATTCTTATTTTAGTGTTAAGAGAGCGATGTCAATTCATACCTGGCGATGATTTAATACTTTATCATACCAAGGGCAGATATAACACCAAAAAAACCCAACACCCCCCTCAAAAAAAATTTTGTAAGTAATTTTCAGTGATAGATTAATAACAACATTAATAGAACTTTACAAGTCAGACTCTTACATTCATTACTCTGAATTTTTCCCCGCTGAAGCATTGTCACAAGACAGCATACGCATGCTCTCATAAGAACACATTCCAAGTAACTTTTTATTTTGTGATCTTTTGTTAAACTAGTCAGGCTTTTTAATAAGTAAAGCATCTGACAGTACCTGCAAACACTACTATTAACCAAACAGCTGTAAATATCCATAAATGCAACAAAATGTAGTTACCGCTGTTTCTATTTATTCAGGAAATTTTCATTTTAAGCCTCATAAATAAATGTGTTCAATCAATACTAGGGGTCCAACAGAGAGAAAAAAGCAGAAAACTCCAAGGCACAGGTTTAAATCCATCTTTATGTCTTTCTGCCTGGAACAGTAAATAATACTACCTCTAGCAACAGAGTGACATACAACTTTGTCTCAATTTACTTTAGGTAAGATCCAAAAACATCTCCTAGAATCTAATAAAATTATTTTTAATTCATCTGAAAACAAGAAGCAGGGAAAATTGCTATTATTTAAGTGAATTAAGCCATCATCTCCTTAAAAAGTACTTTTACCTTTAACTAACAGTATTTTACCATTGACAGTGTTATCTATACGGTGTTCTTGATAATGGTCATAGGGAACCCCAATATATCAAGGTGTACAGCTGAATAAATTCACTATATTCACCTGGTCAGTCAAGTAAAACAATATTGATTATGAAATAAACTTTGCATCGGGACCCCCAATTTTATCTCAGCTCTGCTACTGACCTCTGATATGATTTTGGCAAATCACCTCCTCTGTTCTCCCACTCTTTTGTTTGTCTGCCTGTCGAGAGTATAAATTCTTTGGGGTGGGAGCATCTCTTTTGTTTTTATACAATGGGGAGTATAATCAGGGTCCAAGCAGAGTTTAGACATCAGTACTTCTGTAATAAAAACGTCTGAAGACTACAATTTTCTGCAGGTCTTTCTGGTCTTTTAACCCTCCCAGCATCTCTCTGTAGCTTGTAAGAGTAGCTCTTACAAGTTCTGCTCTGGTTTTGACAGCTTCTTGCCTCTTCCCTCCCCTGCCCCCCCACCTTCCAACAGCTTCATCATTTTGCTGCTATCAAGACTGAACACTAATACATTGGCAGGGAGATTTAAGATTGGAACCGTTTACCCAAACTGATAAGCTGCTAACCACTCAGCTTTATCAATAGCCATGAACTCTCAGGATGACTAACTGCCTGTTGCAATGAACAGGGAGCACATAGACCATCTGTTTAAATTCAGAACTTTAAAAAGATGTGTATGTTCCGTGTTCATTCTTTTCTACTCCACTTTTTGTGTATTAGCATGGGATAAAACATAATGGGTAAAAACTGAAATACATATAAAAGTTACAAGAATTAAAACCAGTTCACTTTGAAAATATGAAAACAAAAATATGCAACAGATAAGCATTTGGGGAACCTTCCTTTAATTTAGGTGTGGCATAAAGATTTTTATTTTTTTTTAAATTACAGGATTCCTTGAAGTCTTTATACACTCCCATCACACTTGCCCATTATTACAGTAGCATTGCCCACACCTTGAAATCCTCAAAATACCTAGCAAACATGCAGCTAAAATGCCCAAATGATAAATCCTCCAACCCATACAGCTAAGCACTAAGCGTAAATAATTCAAAAATCTAGGAGATATTAATGCAAAGATATCTCTTTTACTTCCCATAATCCCATAAGGTTTGGGGAAAAGAAACACTAGTAAATCTTGCAAGTCTTTTTGCCTCTTTAAGTTTGTTGTGAGTTTGACAAATCTAGCTCAGTGCTTGTGTTTCCTCTTGTACGCTAACAGATAACCATTTTTGTTATGAGCTTTATACTGGAAAATTGACTGTGACATCTATTAGCCAGCTATACCTTCAGCTCAGATGAGTAACTGATGCGACAATCAATTATTGCATAGCAAAATCCATGGTGAAGGTTTGCTAACGGATTAGACAGCATGAAAATTAGTTCTATTATTGCCACCTCTTATAGCCTGTAAAATGATGTATAGAACAATTCAATGGAAGATTTTAATAAACTGCTTACTGTATGCAACGTTGTGCTGAACAGAAATTTTAGTTCAGTGCACAAGAAAAGGGAAACCACTAATATAAGTTGTATCATATGTGGCACATTCATGCTACAAGTGTCTCATACAGAACTCAGAGACTGTCTAGGGTAAGGCTAGTTTTATTAGGAAAAGAGGTGCATAAGGAGAATTATCGTTAAGGGTCTGATCCATCTTCCTAGCAAAATGATAATCCTCAAAAAGCCCGAGATCCCACTGAAGAACAGGTCTCCAGCTGGGACTAAAGATCACATCTGGGCTCAATAAAACTCTCAGGGAAGCAGGGTGGAAAAAAAGCAGCACCTTTTTGTGAGAGACTGAACAAGGTGGAAATTACTTCCAAATAGATGTTAAAAACAATACAGAAGAAAAAAATCCCATTCCTCAGGTCTAGAAGACAATTCACAAGAAAGAGAAAAGTGACCAGTGCACTCAACTGTATAATGCCTGGTTCCTACTATCGAGTAGGATTCATCCAACCAGAAGTAAGCACGCATGGACTATTGCTGGAAACCATCCAACACTGAAGCCATGAAAAGCAAGTGGTTAAGATTTGTGTAAGGAACTAAGCCAACTGTTGAAAAAGCAGACCTAAACCAGTAAGCAGGCTCCACAGTAGCTGCACTCATAAGTAGAGCAGGATCTGACAATTCCTCAGCATATCTTGATAAGCATGAGTACCTTGGCAATACGCTTCCGCAAGACGATCCGTAAGTGCACTGGGGTGGGAATCAATGAAATCAAGGCATATTTTTTGCAAATTGGTCCAAAGACAAGGAATACATCTAACAAAAATCCTAGAGTCAGATCAGTCTCAGAGAAAAAAGAATGAAAGTTCTGGCTAGTGCCCACAGCAAGAAAATCAATCCTGGTACCCGAAAGACAAGATGATTCAAAATCTTCCATTTGGGCTTCCTCAGTCCTTAGGTCATCTGCTAACAGACCATAGTTGGAAATCAACTGTCATCAGTGAAATCAGTATAAGAGTTATCAGTTCTAAAGACTGCTCCCAAAAGATCTTGTCACTATTTTGCCTTTACTGGAGAGCATTTTGGGAAGACTTGTCAACACCTAGCTGTGAAACCCTTCACCTGTGACAGCGAGGCTTAACGTGCATTCTGCATGGTTCAGACTTCACATGGATATGTTCGCTAGTCATCAGAGATCCTCTTTCCATAAGATGTCTAAGTAAAACGAGAGGAGGAACATCTTTTCCTATAAACTTTTGTGATTGAAATTGAATAGCTAGGAAAATCCAGAAGGCAAAATGCATGCAGTAGTGATAGAGACTATAGTTGGCACCCAACTCAAAGGTGCTATCATTCTAAGTTGAATGAAACACTATTGACTTTCTCCAAAAGAACCTGAAATAGAGGGAAAAGTTTACATTTTCTGGGAACACCTTTGAAGATTCTGTCCCATGAGTGAAAGATGAAAAGATGAGGAATAAGCACAAAGGAGCTGTTCACAAGAAAATAGACCTCAGGTTTAATAAAAGAATACAGTAAAACAGGATATACATTTATGTCCCTACACGCATTTATGTTTCCCACAGGAACTGACTGTAGCTATGAGCTTACCCAATAGCTACCGCTAAGATAAACAAAAAAAACAACTTGGTTGAGCACTCAGAGACATTTGTGACCAAACACACATACACACGCATACATAGATTTAATGGAATTATAAATTCGCAAAGCACTCCATAGATGCTGATTAAGTCTTGCTGAATTAAGTCTCAAATCATATCTGGCTTAGATAAGAGAAAAAAGCCCACAGCCAACTGCCCTTTTACTAACCACAGGCCAACAAAGTACTGGAATGTTTGTCAGATACAGTCATTTGTTATTAAACAAGCAAGTAATAATCACATGATACTTGAGTTATGGCCAGCAAAGTATTAATTAAGATGCTAATGAAAGAAGTAATACTGATTAGAATACGGATACAATATATGGGAGGTTTATTACCAGATGAGTTCAGCTGTGTCAATGATCTACACCAGTTTATAGGTTCAGTTATAAACAACTGGCACACGGAAATAATTTGAGGAAGGTATGGATTACCTGAATAACTATCACTCAAAAGAGCAATAGGAATGCAAGGAATGAAGGAGGCAACAATAATCCTGGAGAAAAAGCTGAAAAGTCAGAGGATTTCAGTGCATGATGAGATAAGGTAGATTAGTATAAAGTGCTCTGCAGCTTCATCAAAAAGAAATGTGGCAGCAATTCACTAAATATTCAGCAAATAGGCCTTAATGTATAGTGAGAACGTGTTTTTCTGTTGGAATATGGTTTTAGGACAGAAGAATAACTACACCATTCCTTTTTTCAGCCAATAAGCACCCAAGGTGAGTGTAGTCCAGTGCCCTAAACCAACAACCGCATTGGTTATGCACGTAATTCTGAGCATGAGGGATGGAAGTGTTGATGCTTTCTCAGAAATGACTCCAGATTGTTGGTGCTCTGGTATGGAGCAGTATCTAAGAAACAATATAAGACTATGCCATTTATTATTTTCAGTGCAACTAATTTGTTTGCTTTTATCATAAATTATTTCAATGGACTATAGGCATAATATTGAGACTAAAGTTCTGAGATGAAGAGCAGTACAAGAGACAAGACTGCTGTACTTGATTAGTAACAAACACAACTATTCAGAATTTTATAGCTACCATTTACTCTCACCAAAAGTGTTTTATAAACATTGAAGAATTGTTTAATTCTGCTCAGGAAAAAACTTCTCATTTTACAGATGAATGATAAGCAGGCATACTTCTTTCTACACTTGCTGTTAGGTGCAGGAAATCAATCTTTTCTCTTTACTGAAATGAATATGCAAGATGATCTTAAAAACTCCCCCATAACCTGAGATTCTCAGCATATAGTGAATTTTGCCTATTTTCCATCATCTTCTATTCAAAGTGCAAGACAGACACTGTCACTGAACTTCCCTGTTTACACTAGACCTAACAGTGGTATAACTACGATGGACACATTCAAATCTAGTTTATATCACAATATAAATTAAAGAAATAAGACCCAAAACTATGAATACAAATTACGAGGGCGGGGGGACCAATCAGTAATGCGCATCGGTCATTGGGTTTCTAGATAACGGGTCAGTGGTGTCTTCAAGCCAGTGTAACCAAACCTTCCTCTCAATGCATCCTGATGTGAAAGTCAGGGAACAAAAGCCTGTGACTTTTTCCAAGGTCTTGATAAGACTTGTAATAAAAATGATGATCCAGGACATAAAGGAACTTCTGTATACGCTTACTGTTGCTTATCCAAAACATTTACAGAATCCCTTATTATTAGTTCTAGCATGAAAGAATATTAACACATCCCAACCATGCTAACTAGCTACAGCTACAATATATTACTACTGCTTTGGTTTTAGAGCAAAAATCTATTTTTTATGGTTCACTAGGTTCATGACGTGTGATCTCATTGAAACTAGCTCTTTCTGATCTCCAAAGCGATTGTGCATCATAATTCAGCTGCTCCGCTCCAGCCAGCCACTCCAAGAGAGATGGGCAGGGGCCTGCTGGCTGCAGGAAGGACACAGTGGCCAAGAGCCACAAACAAAACACTGGGCGGAAAACACACGCTGGCAAAAACGAAAGACTCTGCAAAATTTAAGAAGAACTATGTCCTTCTACACAGCTTCACTGACAAATCCACACATTGATGCAAGCAAACAGTTATATAGGGAGCAGTTAATCTCTCAGATTTTACTTACTTTTTTTTTTCCCACCGAATTAGTAGACAAATAGTAACGTACCTCAGTACTGCCCTCTACTGAAGGACACCAGTGCTGTTAACTGCACTGCAACATGGTCTCGCTATCCCTTTCATCATACTCTTGGATTTCACCTAAAGGAGCCAGAAAAGTCTGCTTCCGAAGCTGCCTGCAGCCTGCATTTTCCAACTACTAAAGACCATGTCATGGTCTCCTGCACTGAAATGGGATGTTGCTAAACAAAAGGAAATTTCATTCTGCCCCATCAGTTTGGATCATCGCTTTCCTTTTCCCGTTAGGATTTTTTCCTGTTGATTTCAGTAGAGCCAACTTTCCCTCTTTGTCTCAAAATATTTAGATTCAGATTTCAAATTGGCAAGCAAGTACTCTGTACAATGACCTGTACCATCTGTGGGACAGTTAAAGCAAAGGCCAAGATACAGCGGCTCTCACACTTCTGTAACCCAGTGAAAACTTTTGAAACTGGGTAAATCACTAGCTTGAAAAGTGTCTATAATCTGTAAAAGAAATAAAATGAAATTACCTGTCCTTTTCATAAAGTATCACTCTTAATTATTTGTGCTTCAAGAGAAGTAGACTTGGTTTTGGACAAAAATATCCTCCAGCATTTATTTCCTACCTGTAAATTGACATTATAATTTAATTTCTATTTTAAAACAGAATAAAATTAAAATTACTCCTTCAAAAAAGATGTTTTCTTTAAGAACACATACCTCAGGTCTACAGGGGATTTCTATTCATTAAACTGCCTCCTTAGGTCAAAGATCAAAAATTAGTGAGTGCCCACAACATGCAGAGCTTTAAAAAAAATGTCACAGTCTTTCATTTTCAGCATAAGAAATGGGCAACTTGTTCAGGGCAAATACTTGTTTGAACTGAGGATTTTATTATTAATCTCTGAAGACTGCTGAATTTAGGGTCACAGTAAGGGTTGATTAGGTACAAGGTGCACAAAGCTCTCCTCTGTCAATGCTATTGAAAGAAGCAAGTAATTTAGATTCAGAATTGGTCTTGGATTGAAGCTCACTCCATTACCGACCATTTTCAATTTCAGCTATACAATAAACATCAAGCTCAGCAAGGAAATTAGTACATTTGGTAATGTATTGGGAGAGATGGGTGGGTCTTTGACAAGATGACACTTATCACCAAAGCTTCAGTTAATGAAACCCTTGAGTGGTTTCTACGTTTGACATATTTTGACATTTTTTGAAATCACATCCAGCGGGTTTTTTTACCCCACAATGTTCTTCTTTATGAGAAAAAAAAAAAATCCATCTATCTTTAAAATGAGTACTGAAGTACTGCAATATTATTGGAAAAAATTAAAGAGATGCTGACTGTATTAAAGGCAGGAGGGAAGAGAATCTGACTTTTTTTAAACGCAGAAAATACAGCAGAATGCATAGCATTTAAATTGAGGAGATGCCAATGCTAACACGTTCTCATATGAGAGCTTGGATTTCAACAGGCACCTTTGCCATTAGTCTATTCACCCCAAAAATACCATAAACTCTAACAGAAGTCTGTCATTAGTGCGAGTGCAGGAAATGTTTAGACTTCAGTTGCTCACCTTGCTTTTAACTTACCCACACAAAAATTACCACAAAGCATTATAGAAGGTTTATCATTAATGAGATTAAAATATTAGATTCTATTATAACCTGAACCAGTGAAACAAGTTTTCCTGGGTTATTTTCACAGCCCAATTGGTTTATTTTTGTTTAGCATTCTGTTATTAATTTTTATTTAAGTTTGAAATAATGAAAGTAAATGAGAAGATAACTAGCTATAAACCTTGAGCAAACCTACTGTACAAAAGACACAAAAATGTGTGCAAAAATGAAAGAAAATTAGGAAACAGAAAGAGAGAATGAACAATTGCTGGCCTAAAAGTAGCTCTCTCTAGCTGATGACCCAAAACCACCACAATAGCTCTCAGATCACTTTAAATGCTGCTTTGTAGCAATGTGGCACCTACAATGTAAGACTGGAATTAAAAAGGGTCAGAAGAGACAGAAGACTTAGAGATCACCAATTCTGAGCGGTTTGATGTTTACTCTTTAGCTTTCCTGAAAGCCGAGGGAAATTATTATGGATTCATATATTTCAATCTCACACAGCTCTATTATTGTTCATTTTTTCATTCAGAGCTGAGAGAACAATTAAAACAAAAAATACAAAGCAATCTAAACAGGGACATTCCTGAACTCTACTAGACCTACAAGGCAACACTTACAGCTCCAGTTCCTAGCCGGGTGGTCCCTCCCAAAGACTTTTTTTCAACACAAGTGGGAGGTCACCTTGAAGATTTCAGGGACAGGGATTGTATTGTACAGGATACATACTCCTGAAGAGTTGCTTTGTGTTGCAATGCAATTTTTATTTAAAACCTTGCCCTCCCATGACTCTGCTCTAAGCATTTCCCTTGCCTCCCTCAGTCAAAGTTTAAGGTGGCAGAGCAAGTACCATGTGTATTTCTGCCCTCTTGAAACCCTAAGGTGGGGATAATAGAAGATGATATCTTCTGAACCAAAGAAATCCTGTATCACAAAAGAGTTAATGATTATTTCTCTAGCTTTAGAGGATTTATTTTGCTTTGTTTTGTTTAAACTGGAACCGTTTCCCACAATACTATGACCAAAATCTGCCATATCCTACTGAGTCTTCAGATCTTTTTGACCTGGTTTCAGCTTGTACTTCAAGATAAGCTCAAGCTACTCAGACTGAAAAATATCAATATCATTATTATTTAAGTCTCAGTAGCACCCAAAAGATATACTACTGTGCTTGGAGTACTGCTATAGCCCAGATGCTTCTGAGATTCCAGAAAGTTAGCTTAGAAGTAGATTGTTCGCTCTAACAAACATGGTATGTGTAAATTAGGGATGCCCCAAAAGCCAGGAGGAATCCCAACGACAATTTAAGTGGTCCTAGGTCTGCATTTCAGCACCGTAGATTTTTAGATATAGATTCTCCAATTTGACCTGCTACCTTAATGCAATAGAGGTAAGAAAGAAAAAGTTAGATATCACATGGTTGGAGTGTTTTGTCTGATCTATGTTCAAATAATCAGAATAAAAAGAATCCACGATTCTACTGGATACTTGGAAAAACTGGAACTGAACAAATAGTTCATACATCATCCTGTGATCTCAAAACAGGAGTGTTTGGATCCACACATTTTATTCTAGAAAGTTTTAAAAATCAGATTTTATGTTTCAAATCACTGGATATGATCCCAGTAAACAGAAGTGTTTAACTACCATACCACACAATGTGATGTGTAATTATTTTATGACAGTATTTACCAGAAATCTGGGTAGTTTTCATACTTCTGACTGGTAGAAAACATTAAGCCTGTTTCCAGTAATAAAGATACCTGTCAGTGTATAACAGAGAGGAACCCACATACTGAATAATCTTAACTTGTTCAATCAAGCAAGTTTTCACAGTAGAAAATTCTTTTACAGCCTCAGTTCTAAAATGCTTTTCGATCCTGCTAAGATCTAATACAAACTGCAGTGACTGCGTCAGAAACGAGATCAAACCAAGAGAGTCAATTCCCTGCTTTATCATCTGTTTCTCCTAATACAGAGCCAAGTCTTCAAGTTTTATTCAGTTAGTACTCAGTCTTAAGTCAAGTTCCATTACCATTGCCCAAGTAATGGATGGTTTAGTTTGGATAGGGAACATCGCAGGGAATTCACTGAATTCAAATCAGTAACAATTTGTCATCCTACCTTCTTTTCTCTCTACATTTGGCAGGCACTAGACCGACAGAGGCTACTCACTTTCTCCTGATGTAGAACCAGACTCCAGACCTGGCTAACTGGAACTCCCAAAAGCTGGGAATGCTGCCTCGTCCTTCCACTGCAGAAAGGGAGTAATATTTAAGATGTTTTTGTGCACCTTCCTTTCCTCTTTTCTTTTACAAAAGCCCACTTCTTCAGCACATCTTCATCTGTGATGGATTTCTGACAGGTTATCTCAAGCCATGCAACCTATCTCTATGCAAGGGGGACTTCTTTTTGGACTCCCTCACATCTCATACCACTGGTAGCCTCTCTGCTGGAGGCCTTCTCCTGGCCTTTCATCTTACTGAGTAACTGATTATGCATCCAGCATAGGTTCCTCCCTAATTGTCTTTCACAGCATGAACTACTGTCTTACTCTGCCTTTCTCTGCAGCCCATCTCTTTCCACTATTAAAGAACATGCAACTGTATGCAATACTGGAAAAATTCTTTTCTTCATGCTTCTAGAACAAAGTCAATTTTAATTTAAAAACAACAACAAAAATTCTGACAGATTTAAACAATTTTTTCTGGAAAGAGGAAGGCTGGTATTTTCTGCAATGTATTTCATTTCACTGAAATTCCAGTTTTCTGTTGGGGGGGGGGGAAAGGGAGGGGGGGAAAAAAAAAATCTACCAGCCATTGTCATTAGTAACCTACAACAGCCCTCTGTACTTCTTTCACTCTTTTCTACAGAGCTTTTTAAAAAATATGCAGGAATAAAATTTACTGGAGTACCTCCTCTTTTTTCAGTTTAAAGCAGGTAGCCTGCTGAAGTCCCAGGCCAAACACCCATTCTTTGTTCCTTTTGACCTGTCAGACCCAGATTAACAACTCTGTGACCCATGAAACAAGGTTGCATGAGTGCAGATAGGGGAAACTGACTGCAACCTCCTCTTTCAGTCCCCAGAGAAAAGGGGGTGTGTGGAAGACAGCCAAAGGTCTACTGAGCAACAAAATGGTTAAAGAAAATTTATAATAAAATTTTTATGTTCCTTTTCTTTGTATCTGCTAGCAGGAGGGAAACATCAAATCACCATCAGTTAAATACAAACTTACAAAGGTGTCTATGAACAATAAGACCTATAAAAAGCGTTTGGGCAAAATGTTCTTTTTAACTTAGGTTCTGATCACCAACAAGAAACAATTAATAAAATACTTTATTTTATTATTAGGTGGGTTTTTTCCTATTATTTCCCCTGTCAGCCTTGCTTCCTGTAAGAAAGCAATAGCATAAAACATCCAGGTGAAGCATGGCTTCTCTGTGGTTCTCCGGAAGGCCAGGAAGGGCTGGGAGCCAACAAGAGAAATGGAAAGAATCAGGAGGAGCACACAAATGTTCAGGAGAGCCTCCTGGAGGTATCTCCAACCTCCCACACGACAGACAGTAATCTGAAGTACTCTATTGTTAAGCTACTGACAATTACTAAAACTTCAAGACAATCGACAGTACGATCATATTTGACAATATATAATAATTGACAATATGACAATTTCCCAAATGTTTATGAGCAAGTAGATTTCCTTTTAATATTTACATACGTTTTCCTGATGGATGTGGATTTTATAACTCAAAAAAGGAATTAGGCTCTTTCCAATCATTGGTTGACAGTTTCTGTCTCTTTTCACCTGAATGTCTCTACAATATCATCAAAAGCACTGAAAGACTGAGAGCTACAAAGTTATAAATGATGCATTAGAAGTGTCTTCCACGAATCAATACAAAAACTGTATGAAATCCAAATCAGGATTCATCAGCATCCACACAGGATATCCACAGCATATATAAAATTCTAAATAGAATATTTGAGCTAAGTGAAAGCATAGAGATCTTCTACATATATATATATATTTTCATATTTTGGTATGGTAGTGAAAAAACGAAAATTTTAATCTACTCTGAAATCGTGGTCTTCTCAAAAACAACTCGGAAAGGAACGACAAGTTGATGACTCTTCTGAAAGGTAGTGTTCCTAGTTCAACTGCGTAGACAGTGTTCACTGAATTTCACAGTACTGTTGCAGTTTAACCCCAGCCGGCAACTATGGGCCACACAGCTGCTCGCTCCCCCCCAGCGGGATGGGGAGAGAACTGAAGGGTAAAAGTGAGCAAACTCATGGGTTGAGAAAAAGACAGTTTAACAGGTAAAACAAAAGCTGCGCATGCAAGCAAAGCAAAACAAAGGATCATTCACTACTGCCCATCAGCAGGCAGGTGTTCAGCCATCTCCAGGACAGTAGGGCTCCAGCACACGTAATGGTTACTTAGGAAGACACAACGCCGTCACTTCGAATGTCCCCCCCTTCCTTCTTCTTCTCCCCACTTTATACGCTGAGCATGATGTCTTATGGTGTGGAATATCCCTTTGGTCAGTTGGGGTCACCTGTCCTGCCTGTGCTTCCTCTCAACTTCTTGGGCACCTTAAGCCTACTTGCTGGTGGGGCAGTATGAAAAGCAGAAAAGGTCTTGACTGTGTGTAAGCAATGCTTAATGCAAAGCAATATCCCTGTGTTACCAACACTGTTTTCAGCACGAATCCAAAACATAGCTCCATACTAGCTACTCTGAAGAAAATTAACTCTACCCTAGCCAAAACCAGCACATTCACAAAGGTTTACTATAAAAGCTTTCCTCAGAAATGTTCAAGGTTGCCTTTTTCTTCCTACGTTAAACCATTCTTCTAACTCCAACTGGTTTCTCTAATATCTCTTAATGCCTCCCCTTTGACATCTCCCCAAATGCATCATTTTTCTCAATCACTCTAATGAAAGACTTCTGACACCTCCATTCTCTCTCTGTTCATGACTCTATTTTGACTATAAGTTCTTCAGGTCAGGGTCTATCTTTTTCTTCTGC
Organism: Tauraco erythrolophus; assembly: GCF_009769465.1. Taxonomy (NCBI): domain Eukaryota; kingdom Metazoa; phylum Chordata; class Aves; order Musophagiformes; family Musophagidae; genus Tauraco; species Tauraco erythrolophus. Next base: position 21,044,487 of record NC_141475.1, read on the forward strand.
ATTTGTACCTTATGTTATAATAAAAAAGGTCTGGACCAATAGCTAGAACTTCATACACTGATACAATAAAAATACTGATAATTCTTATAACAGGTTTCAGGTTTCTGATAATGAAGTTTTAGCTTTTATTAGACATTGTAAGCTTTCTGATCATCCTTACACTTCTTAAAACTGTCCCAAGAGCATAGCTTATATTTAGATCAACTATGGCCTAACAGAATGTGTTACTGAAGCTGGGCTTTGCATTTTCACATGGGTTAGAAAGTGAAGATTACCTTAATCAGCCTGGTAAATTAGCATGTATTTTATAGGTATGTCTGATGAAATTACAATTAGGGTGAAAACATGAGAGAAGGAAACAAAGAAATACAGGCAGTCACTTTGTTGTTTACAGGAATCGCTAACTCGTATACCTGGAATAACATAAGTGATTGGCTGTTGGCACATTCTACTATATGTCTGAATTAGAAACGAAGAGAACAGTGATGTCATTCAAAGGTTTAGAAAATAAGATGCAAGCAGAAGGGTTAAAAGAAGTGAATTTCCGTGGTCCACATTAAAGAAATAAAGGGGATATTATGTTCAACAAAATACATATAAAGGATTGCTTAAATGGAAGATTGTTTTCACTAGTCATTTCAGGTTCCAAAAGTATAACAGCCTATAAGTAAGAAAGGAAACGTTTCAGTTAGATGTAAAAATTCCTTTAGTTATATATGAACTAGTTTCATAAATTTCTAATGAGAAAAGTATTGTGTGGAATTTCTGCACATAGGACCACAGCAAAGAGATACTCTTCCACCTAAAGTAACGCCGAATGGGCATCTCTCCAGGTGGCAATATATACGAGGTGATTTTCAGCAATCAGAAAAAAGTCAGGAGGAAACACAGTGTGGCAAATACATCCTAGACTGAGCATCCAACAGGACAAATGATCCTACTTAGATGATCAGAACTAAGAGGAGAAGAAAGTAGAGAACACATTATGGAACAGAAGACTCTAAAAACAACTAGGTCAGTGTTCACTTGGCATTTTAACTCCAATTACCGGCTTGATCTCAAAGACAAGTGAGTAACACTGCATCTCGCATTCAGTAAAACCAGTGTCTTCACCCATGTGCTCATTTCGTGTAGCCTTACACAAGCTGAGAATATATGACTATGACCAAGAAGTGCCAAATTAAAGTCTCCTCAATAACAATGATCAAGCTTGTTTCATGTTTAAATCTTGTCTCTAACACACTTTTTTTTTTGAAATAGAATTATTTAAGATTCCCCTCCTCAAAAAAAAGCAAAACCTTGTTTGAAGTGATACATTTCTTCCATATTTTCTGAACCTTTTCTTCATCTGTTCAGAAAGCAAATGTCAATGTTTTAACATAATCTCTTTCTTTTCACTGAATTCTGCATACTCACACACTTTAAGGTATGCACATATACTCCACTTTGACAAATAAATCAGATTTCCATAGGAAAGAAAGCATCATTCATCATATTACCTAAGCATAAAATGGGACAAAGGCAAGTAAAATGTATTATAAAAAAAAAAAAGCACAACAAAAAAACAAAAAGCAAAATGTAGTAACTTCAAATGTCAGCATTCGTGATGGAAACAAGTAGGGGAAAAATGAAAAAAAAAAAAAAATCTTTTACAATCCCGGAATGGAGTCCAATATAAAATTCTGAAAATTTTCGAAACATTGTTTTTCTATTTTCTAACTAGCTGAACTGTTAAACAATGCACTGAATCCAAAACTCTATGTAGATACATGGTTGACTTAACCTTGCTGTTGGAATCTCATCCTTCACAGTTTGTAGCTTTTTATTAAAGTTAACAATATAACCATTATACATGGGTTGTTTGCTGTTAGTAGAAAGAAAAACGTGCCTGTGTTTAATTAGGTTTCACTGTAAATGGTTGCAACTAGACTGTGAAGTGCTCATTGTAGAGAACGCGATGTAGGAACATGGCAGTCCCACTTTTGCTGCTGTTATTGTTTGTCTAGAGACACCTTTCCGCAAGACTAAATTCAACATGACAGGGTGTCTGTCTGCACTGTGACATCTGTATCACTGCAACAGGAAAAAAACAGAAATTCCTTTTTAAATGAAAGCTTATAATATGTAGAATAACATGAACTAAGGAATATAGACATATTAAAAATAAAACAGTCCTCTCTTTTCTGCATGTTTCTGCAGAACATGTTATAATTGCATCCATTTTTTTTTCATAAATTCAATGATTTTCATCTCCTCTATATTACTTGCATCATGAGCTGGACAAATAATTTCTTTTCCAGCTTTCTGAAACTTTTTCCCCCGTACTATTTTTACCTCACCATGAAAATAAAATGTTAATATTTGATCATATATCATACGTTTTGCTTTGATTTTGAGTGTTAAAATGTATTTCATCAAATTAAAAACGTAATGAAGTAATTTCAAAGTGAAAAAAATCTTTTAATATGTATTTTTAAAGGTTTGTGTTTTTTTTTTTTTTTAATGAGCAAATAACTCAGTGAAATAGATGAATCTGCTAAAACATTTAAATGTCACTGAAACTGCTGCCCAATTTATTTATTTATTTATTTTTAAAACTTAACTCTATCAGTTTGATACTTCTCCTTCCAGGGCAGTGTCGCAGTGTCTAATTGTATTTCTTCTTTCAATGCTATAGTACTACAGTAAACAAGTAGAAGGCATTCAAAGTATGAAGGAAAGATGGAGGTAACACATCATCTTTACTCCAATAATGTTCCTATTCCATCCTACATAAAATAAAGTCTTTTGACAGCCTTTGCCATTGTTACATGTTCACTGGTCCTGTAACTATTAGCTTGCTATGGCAACAGGAGCGACAGATACGCAAAGTATGAAACAAAGTAGGCAGTTTAGATATGGTTCATTAGTTTGACATAAATAACTTTCCATAATTATAACCTCTAGGAAAAAATTAAGTGATGAAACTGAAGGACACACGGACCAAAAAGCATGTCTCAAAACAAGTATAGGTTTAGAGTTCATATCAGGAAAAATTTGTTTTGTCTTTCAAACACAGTGCTTCTTAAAGATCTACAAAAATCTTGGGATACAGAAAACAAGCACTCTTCAAAGCAAATTTCAAAACTTAAATCTTTTCCTTATTTATTTCCCCAAGTTAAGCCCAAGTTTTCATTTACAGACCATTGTGCCCATGCTTCAACCTCTTCCTTTATAAGCCAGTCAAAACCAATTCTTAGTATTGTATTTCCCTCTCTACTGTGAAGAGTTAAAAAGTACTGTGTGTCCACTGCCTCCATCTACAAAATTGCTGGACAGATTTTATTTCAACTTTCAAATAAACCACAAAACATCATAGGCTGAGAACAAATGAAAACAAGATGTTATAATGAAAACTTGCAAAAACCTCAATTCTTAACTACCATTTATAAGGTTCATTATAGTCAATAGTGAGTTTTATTCTATTGTTCCACTAAACAATGAAATAACCTTCTATGAAAGGTTACATGAGATCCATAGCACTGAAAAGTATTTGAGACAGGAGAAGAAATTAGTAGGAAATCTCTTCAACTGAGTTAGATAATTTGACTAAAATATGAAATATATGGAGCTTGATTTAAGAACCAACAACTAGTCTCACTCATCTGCGAACGTTACTCCCTAACATCCTCAGTGAATTAGAAACATACCAGTGAGATATCTTTATGACATTTCCCCTCTTCCTTAGATTTATCATATTTTGGGTTGTTTTTTAAAAGTGTATTATCTATTGAAAAATTTATGCTTATCTAGAAACGCTCTCACCTTGAAATTAGGAAATACACAGTAACAGACAATTACACTGTAATTGTAAATATATACCCCTCTCTTGATGCTGATAAATCATTGACAACAGCCTTCAAAATGTCTCCTACTGACGAAGGGATATAAGTCTACAAAGTGACATAACTTCTCAATCAAGGGATATATTTTTGCATTTATATATGAATATTTCTTCTTTATTAAGACTTATTCAGTAGTTCTTTAATAGATAGTATAACAAATCGGAAGGAGCAAATTAGTAGAATTTCTGATTCCATTTATTATTGAAAACATAATTATTTACATTTTAATGTATGAAATAAACCAATGAATGAAGGATCCATATTTAAAATATATTTAAATGTTCTAGATATTGTTTCTGTTTTTAAAGTGGATCATGCATAGCTACATTCATCAAATAATTTTCAAAAATCTATAGTATTTACTTTTTCATGAGGCATTTTTATGAAATAGATATATTTTAATCCTGTAAATAAAATAGCCCTATCTCAAAAAAGTGCATAAACTTACACTCGTATCTGTCTTCCCATTATAAATATGAAAACATGGAACAGACATCTATTATTTTAAAATATAGTGTTTATTCTTTTAATAGCTATATTACAGACAGTACACAAACTGTAACCTATGCCTAAATGCACCTTTTCTTTTCCTTCATTTCTAGATGACTTTTTTTTAATTAAAAATAATTTCATTTTTAGGTTAAAATATTACAGAAAAACGATGTCTATGCAAAAAGAATTGCTAAACATATGTGTTTATTTTATATGTAATGTAGAAATAAACAAACCAGTATTTTGAACAGGTGGACCTTAAAAAAATATTCCTAATTATTCTTATGCTGTTAAAATTATTTCAATTTTGCATCTCTGCAGATACACATTTGTACAGCAGAAACAGGTGTTCATCAAAAGGAGATGCTAAAGAGATACTGCAGTTTAGGCTTGGAACCTCGCCTGCATGGTGCGATGACAGATAAATTAGAAAAATCCTGCTAAACATCTCTCTACACTTCAAAAGGAGATTACACCTTTTTAAAAAGGCAAAACACACAGTTCAATTACTTATTGTCTTGGCATGTGGTTGTGATGAAAGAAGGAGTCTTAAACATCAATAGAGCTAAACTAACTTCCCAGATGGGCTTCAGAAGAGAGAAACCTTCTGCGATCCACCTGCACATAAAGCAACTTTCTTCTATTTGAAATAAAATAAATGTTTCCCCACCCACCTATTCAAATCATCTCTTTATCTTAAATGGCTATTTGATATGCACCTCCTTTTCTTTTCACCTACTAAAAACAAAGATGAAAATCTTGTAGAAATAAAAAGTTATTGTCTATGGCATTACTTCAATGACTCTATCACCCCACCTGTTCAACATCTAAGCCTCAGTGTAATATCCATTGTAAATATATTTTTCATTTAATGTAAAAGATATAACAAAAATGTCGTATCACTGAAGATAAGCAACAACAAATGCAAAAGGCAGAGTGGTGGATTGATCGAATACCCATATACACACATTCTAATGTTTGACCAGAATATGCTGCTTCATTTCCTGCAGTAAAATTGTTCTTGGAGCCCTAAAGAATCCAAATTACCATTCTAAGTAAAGCAGTTATTTACTAGTGTATTCAACAGATGTAATCTGAAATATGGTGCACATTGGTGTATGTACCACAAGTGAAATCTCTGTGTGTGTGTGTGTAATCAAAACCAAAAGAAATTACCAAAAACTCTAAAAGCTTTGCAGTTACAAATTCATACCTAAGTTATCAAGAAACATGGTAAAGGTTATGCCAGAGATGATGACATGAGAGATGGGAAGCAAACTCACTTCTTATTGTCCTACAGTCTGAATTTGTTACTCTAGCTGTTCTTATTTGAACATGGAACAATTTGGACATTGTTCAAATCACGTTTTTATAGATCTCGGTGGGTGAACATGGAATGGCAGGAATACTATCTTATGGGAAGAGCCAGGAAGAAAATGATACTTCAGCTTAAACAAATGTTTCTTTGTGAACTCTCAGGTTCAATACAGAATTATTCAATATAGAGTCCAATATATACACTAGTACATCGCAATTGCAAGATGACCTTGTGTGACATTACTGCTACAAGTCTCCAGCAAGAAGGAAAAAAGAAATCTGCTAAAGGCAGTGCTTAAAATTAAAGCAAGTTTATCTGTTAATTTCTTATCGGTTACTTGTTATATGAGACTTTATGCATTGTCAAAATTGGTCACTAGAAACCAAATCTTCACAATTCGAAGCGGGTTCTATAAGTGAACCAACAGGCACAGGTCAGATTAAATAATCTCATTTTTGCATGCAGAGACTTTATCAGTGTTGACACAATAGACAGAAAGAAACCAGCTTGAATCTTAGATTCCAAGCCAGTATATCCTGAAATCAGTGAACATGAAAACTATTGAGGGGTGACAAGAAGAATAACTGCTTTCTGCTGTATATGTGGTCATTTTAATACAAAAAACTCCAAAGTCTAGCACAGGTACCAGCAATGTTCCACACACTATTTTTGAGCTTATCTCCATTAGCTGCAGCTCCATGTTAAAGAGGAGAGGAGGCCAGCAATAATCAATGAGATTCAACCCGCAAGCTCCAAATAAGATGCCAACACAGCCCTCAGGTGGGCAAAATTTGGATGCCCTTGATTTAAGCTTTCTAAGCCTCTACAGTTCCAGTTCAGGAGATTAACATAATTCCCATAGCTCATACTTCCCAGAAAATATTTTTTGTTTGATGCTCGCTATATTATTAATAGAACTTTACAAAACCCAACTGCCTTCATTCTCACTGTTTCAGAGAATGAAATACACATTCGGATAACTTGCACCAAGCAGAATCGGAATGATGCCAACAAAATATTCCTGCTTAATAACTAAACTTGTAAGCAGTAGAATTTCACAGGTAGCACATTTGTGTCCACCTTCACCCAGAAAACATGTAGCTTTCTCTCTGTGCCATCAGTTTAAATGGGAGCACGAAACTGCGCAGGACAGTCTGGTTGTTTGTCCTTTAATGGTACAGACAGACACATGTTAACACGTGCATGTCCAGCTCCTTTCCTCTTCCATTCTAGCACTGATATAAATACCATTCTTAAGTAGCTTTCTCACTGTTTTTCAGCTTTTCATACCAGCATCCAAAGCTGTTAGGGGCTAAGCTAGTTTTTTAATTCACATGGTAGCAACGTACATTGACAACCAGCAAAGTCAACTCTACTGGTAACCAGGCAATAGACAGGTATTGTCCCTATGTCAACAAGTCTGCTGGGCTGACAATCCACGTGGCCTCTGCTTGGTGGTCATTTCTGTTTCTACCCTCCGATCCCAGTCCTCAAATAGGCTAGTCCTTGTACAGCGTTAAGTACATATTAAAAAAGATTTTACAAAATTCCTGCTTTTAAAAAAGTTTGAATAGCGTTTTTAACCAGCAGCAAGTAATTGCCATGAAGGTAATTGTGTAATAAATATCAAACCAGAGTACCAGCAGTACACTGTCATAATACTGTTCATCTGGTACATAAATCAGGAAAAAAAACACCCAACCAACCAACCCAGAGCCAGTGTTATGCGTTTTAAAACGTGTGTACTATCAAATACTCGTTGAATATGAACCCATTTTTAATAGTTTGCTAATCAGTACATTTGTGTTAATAGAAAACTGCAAACAGTCTCCTGAGTTTCAATTTGCAAAGACTCCTGTAGCTTCAAATATTGTGACAAGATATAGTGAAGCAAGAGCTTGGCCTAATACTATTAAGCAAACAGCTTCTGATATACAAAAATAAGCAAGCCTTATATTGATCAATTTGAACTTTAAAATATTACCATTTTTGCTTATGATTGAGGTGATTGAGAGTCACCCATTTATAATTAATATACAAACAGACACTACGTCCCCCAACTAGCTGGAGAGACGCAGAGGCTGGAAATACTGATACTCTGCATTATTCTTGTTCGGTGCACACGGAACTGAAAACAAACATCAGCTAAGTTTCTTTGACAAAACACAATAGATAAATATCTTCCACCTATCCAACTTCCTACTTCATCATCACTTCCAGAAAAATTGCTTCTTCTGGACTACGAGTGCTTCACACTATATTAAATGAAAAATGCTATTTAAGTATCTTACTGGTTATTTCTGAAAGCACTTTCTTGCTTCATACATAATGGCACAAAAGGCATCAAACACTATGGAAAATTTTGAGTAAATTTGACTGACATTTTGCTTCAGCACCTTTAAAACAATCCCCTGGAAATCTTCATAACAAGTACTCCGCTCTCAGTCAGCTGTCCTTGTTTTAACCAAACGGCATCAGTAAAATTTTTTAAAAATGAGCACTAACAATCTAATACCTGCCAATTTCACAACTGTAGCAGTTAAGTGGTTTAGAAAATAACAGCCCACAAACAGACGCATTACCTTCACCAGATGTTTCTTTATTTGCCAAGTCTCTATCAGTCATTCTGCCTTGGGCATTCTACTAATTTTGTTTGTTTTCTCTTTCCTAAACTGTTTTTTCTAGGTATGCTTACAGCTACACAGACTTCAGATTAAAATATTCCTTCTCTTTGCAAAAACAGAAGCTTTAAATTTTCTGTCAATATTTGTCACCATAACAGAGGAAAGCCTCTAGTCTGGAGTTTGAGTCTATTTCTATTTTTCCACGTTTAATGTTTGGCAGTCTCTCAGTTGGCTTGTTTCAAGATTCATGTATCAGATAAAATCTCCCTGTTTCTTTGGATGATTGACAATCTCAAGAGCCTACTTCTGTGGGTTTTTTTAAGCAGCTCAATTCTCCTGCTATTTTAGGAGCCCAAGAGTGTAACACAAATGTTTCACACTAACAGGGACTTTCCCTCTCCTTTGCCCATTGAGGAGCTGCTCAGAAGACACTGCTGATCAGCAAAAGAAGAAATGAGGCAAGAGCCAACCAGCAGAAACAATATGCCAAAAACTGAAATGGAATGGGGATTGGAAGCCACCCGTAGCAAACAGAAAGTAAGCATGGGTCAACCTCCTTTCTCTTGGTGTATCTAATGAAACGGAGAGAGAGAGACACTTTGCATCTCCTCAGAAAAAAAGAACAAGTAATGTTTTTTTAAAAGAAGATTTACACTTGAGGAAGGAAGGAAAAAAAGAAGGCAATAAGAAAGCCTGAGAAGAGTAGGTTTTAGGATTTACTTAAGTGATGCATATGCAAATCCATCATTCGCTAGAGTCCCATCTTTACAGACGAACCACATCGACCTGTACAGGAAGAAATTTTGTTGCCAGTTCTGAGAGTTTCAGCCACTTAGTTGATCTTTATGAGCCTTTTAACTGAGAAATCAGTCTCCAGACGTATTAGACTCTTCCTCTGCATAGTAATTAGGCATTTTAATTTTCATTTTTATTTTAAGTTACTTACTATAATTTGTCCTCTTGCAGCATCGTATTGCCCAAAGTTGCAAAAAAAATATGGCAAAATAAAAGCATACAGAAAACAGCTTTAATCTTACTTGAAAATCTTATTGTACACTATCCTTCATTCTCAATGAATCTGTTGAACAATTGCTTTTCCGTACTCAAACCTGGTTTTTGAATCTCATGAGCTGTCCCAAGATTGATCAGTTTCCCAGTATTTATCCTTGGTTCCCACTTACAGAACAGTCTCGTTAGAGCTTAGAGCACCAAATTTAGAGTCCAGATTTATCACCTGCTCTATAGCGAATTAACTGATGACCCTCTGGGAATATTTTGGGATTTTTTCTTTCAGAATTTATCTATTTTTAAAAAACAGGCTGATATCTATTCTTCAGGACAAATATTTATAGAAAGGTGCTTGTAGATCTTCAGATAGTCATCTTTATCTCAAAAAATCACAAAAAATTAAGAGAAACATACAACCTGGAACAGAATCCATGGTTCAAAGTGGAAGTAATTTGGGGTTTGTTTGTTTGTGGTTTTTTGTTTGGTTGTTTTTTTTTTTTAGGAAAAAGTTACTAATAATATCCTACCACTTAAAAAAAAAAAAGCAAAACACAAAAATCTTTAAGCTAAATTTTCAATTATCCTATCATCTTGCAAAACATAGGCTTTTTCCCCTCAAAGTCAAAGAAGTTTTTCCATTGATTCAAGTATCTTAATTGGAATCATTATGTCCAAACAAAAGAAGTGCTGAGATTAACCCCAAATTTTGGCCTTCAGATTTAATTAGCAACCTATACCAACCTTTACTATTGTTTTCTACCTTGTGCAGCATACCATTTACCAAAGTTCGGGGCAGAATTTAACATCAAAATGCAGAGCCCAGTACTAACTAGAAAGTTAACTGCGCACTATAGCAACACGCTGCCACTGGAAATGGAAGGTGTCGCTGCCCGTGGCAGGGAGGTTGGAACTAGATGACCCTTAAGGTCCCTTCCAACCCAAACCAGTCTATGATTCTATGAAATCCTTCTGACCTGTTGTAAAGTAGTTGCACTCACCAACCCAGACTCCGTTCCCTTAGGAAAGCCGTTTCCTTCATACCACAAGCCAGTACACCAAAGTGGTCGGTGCAAGATCCTTCTCCCTTGAAGGTGTTAAATAGTTTTCTTGCCTTATTTTACTCTACTGATTCTCAAGAAGTGCTGAAATTTTAGCTATAAACATACTTTTATTATTGCTATATGATTCTCCATTCTCTTTCTGCTATTTGTTGCAACTAACTCCACAAACCGCTTTAGGAGACGATTTTTCTTACAGAAGCTGGACAAGACAAGTTGTACTGTATTTTATTAATCTATCAGGGGGTTGAGTGCAGTGTTGATAAAACAAATCATGCAAACATCTAGAACCTTCATGTACTGCTCCTCAGCAAGTGGGCTGCTTCATGATGTTATCATTTTTATGATAACATACAAATCCACTTATTATACAATCATCATGTAAACTTGTTTTTAAAATAATGTATGCATTTGGAAACATTTTATAATTTCAATGGAGAGGACACTTTTGCCTTGTGCATTAGTACAGTATGGGCTATTTAATTTTGATATAGCATGTTGTAATTTTGCTGCCGCTTTAAAGAAAGCATTATTTAACAGGACCTTAATTACACACACTTTTAACCTTACAATGGCAAGGGTCAATTAATTTTACCCTACAGCTTATAGGATCCATTCTTGTTAAATAAATAAAATGAAAAGAAAATAATCACTGAGTTGATTCGAAAAGGAAATAACAGTATAGCCTTATAGGCCCAATAAAATTACAGCTAATCCTTCTGGGAATCCAAATGGCAATAAAGTGAAAGTGAGTACAGATTAACACATTGTAAATCCACTTACTACCCAGCAATGTTTACACAAGGATTTCCCATTGCCTGTTACCATTTGATCAGCATTTAATTGCACAGTTTGCCGAGATTTTACTGAAGAGGTTACTTCTATTTCCTACAAATATAATTCAATTCCTGAAAGGCTCAAAACACACTTTAATCAAGGGCAAGAATATATATTGACACCCTATGGATGACAGAAAAGGGGTAGGTTTCTAGGGTTTCATACTGATGACTTAGTAGAACACGATCAAAATACTGAAATATCTAAGGAAATTCTCCAAGTGCAAATGATCCCGAGTATTAATATTGTTGAATTTGAAACGCGGACGAGTGCACTTTTCTCGTGCACTTTTAAAAAGCTATTTGCTTGAGTCCAAAACAGCTTTTTCCTTACTGCTGACTTACAATACAAACTGCACTCACATGGAGGCCAACAGCCAGCAAAAACATATTTCCATTTTAACGCCTTTAGATGATCAAAGCATCAGCTTAATATAATCAGCTCAAATCCATTTACCAGTGAGCCTACCACTGTGCCCAGGGACTGTTTTCCTTTCCAGCCCTATCTATTCTGGAACAGGTGCTATAATAGTAAATTAATTAGTCTGTGGAGATGCACCTTGTTCTCCATCTCCACAGGCCTCTTGTGGGTCAGGGCCTTGAGGAAAATACCATCTGGGCAGAGTTTCCCCCAGAGGAACAATCAAAGCCTACAGATTGCAGACTACAGAGGAGGGTTCATATGACAATTAACCTTATTAGTCGTCTTTTTTTTTTTTTTTTAAACGGTTGATAGTGTGTCAACATCTTGGCTCTATAAATAATCTGCTTCACCAAATCATCAGTGCAACTAATTCAAAGAAATTACTTCTATCTAAAAAATCCTCTGAAGAAAATACAGATCTCCTTGCACTGAATAGAAGAAAATAAGTATTAAACAATAACTTATATACTTAGAAAGGTATCACACAACAGTTCTAGAATACTTAAAACTTTAACATACTTTGAAAGATTGACAATTTTTACACAAACCAGAGGGATATGTGCTGTTAATCATTTTGGTTCTCTGTTTCTCACCATGGTTTTGCTAAATATTCAATTATCAGCAGAATCAGAACTAAATTGAACACATTTCACAAGGTATATCAACATTCGTCTTGATAAACATGGTGGGTGGTTAACTTCAGGCCCCAAAATCTAGGGCTGAATTTTAGATTTGTGGAATTGTTTTCCCAAACAACATTGCAAAACAAATGAGAATTTAGAAATCTCAAATGAAATGTGATAGAAAAGCAAAAATCATTATACAATAAAATTCTTTGCATATTTTCATTGTAAGTTTGCTGAAGAACAGAAATTTAGATGACAAAGCAAAAAGAACATCAAGAAGTTAACATTTCAGATCATTAAACAAAATACAAAGTACATGTAAATTTATAACTATAAGGTAACAAAAATAATATTGCTAATGCGTGACATCAGAGTAACTTCTTCAAACATATTTTAGTTGAATAAAAATTACTAAATTTGCATCATAATAAGAAACAAAGCCAAATGATTAGTTCCTAAAATGTTTTGATGACTTCTGACTCTCTGCTCGTGAATCACTTCAATTCCTTTTATATTTATTTCTTATTTAACTTATAAAATCATTTTTATAGAGAGACTTTTATTCACAGTTTGCGTTTAATATTTGAAAAATGTGCTATTTTGAAGGAGTACACAGGTCAGACAGTTCTTGTTCCCTCCACACAGAGGTTTTCAGTGTGAACATTTAGTGAGTTTCCATCTAAAGATCTATTTTCTGAGTTGGGTTTTTCCTATTTTCTTTAGTTTGTGGTTTTTTAATTAAATTCCATATTTTTTCAAGGAATTGTGTAAGGAAAATTTATTTAATAACATGAAAAGTATAGAAACAAAGCCAACAGACTTATCATAGTCTGTAATAAAAGTATTACAGACAATATTTAAACAATCTTGAAATACAAACCAGTTCTTTCTCACAGCAAAAAGAAGACTTTGCATGATTACTCAAAGTTTAGAATACCATCTACTACCAGAATTCTTCCAAGTACTAATCTCAACTGTCTACATGAGTAATAATAGTTACTTGACACACTGTGCGTGTAATTGCTCTTTTCGTTGAATGTATTTGCATGACAAACTTTTAAAAAAAGTTAACAAAACGTTTATCCTTCAGTCTGTGTTTCTGAAGTTTTCCTATTTTTCCCCAAGGGGCAGGGTGCAATTAAAATTGAATGGGCAGTGTGCTAATCTGGACAGTGGAAAACCACCTATATTTACCCTTAATATAAAAGCAAGAATGGAATCATAATTAAACAAGTGTAAATATTACATATTCTCATTGAAGAAGTGTCATTCCTAACTGCTAGAATCACTTCCTCTGTACATTACTGAGCTGAAGGAATGGGCAGAGCAGGATGGAAGATTAAGAGACACGCTAAGGGAACTCAATGAAGCAGCCATAGGAGATGTAATACAACACGTGTACTCATTGAAGTAGCTGAAAAAATGAGCTACAAGGGACCGTATTCAATGAAGCAAGTCCAACAGTTGAGATGCGCTAAAGAGAGTAGCAAAAGCCCTCAAGCACTTCCTCCAGTAAAACACACAAGTCTCCCTCCAAACACAAAATCAACAAAATAAATGACATTTCATTTCCTACTTGTCACTATTTTTTTCTGATCAGGAGAAAAAACATGTTCGAAATATAATAACAAGTCTTAATCTGACATACTTGATCGCAATACGCTAGAAGGATGACTTGGATGCCACAAGCGATGTTCAGCACATCAGTATCACAGAATTCAGGTAGCACAATCCACAAGTTCACTTACTTTTTTCCGAGGTGTCACCTTCCCTATCCCTCTGTCTCTAAGCAGACAGAATACCTGCTATATACACTCCAAGTGCTCCAGCAATGATAGGACTGACTCAAGTCATCACTATATGCATTTGGATGTTTACTGAGACTTGGACTTTTCATCTTCAAACCTGAAATTCTGTCTGCAACTGTCATAAAACTATATCTTAAAGAAAAATCTTACAAGGTTTAAGGAAAATGAAGCTAAATAGTTTTGAAATTCTCCCAAATATTTTCAGAATTTAAAATGGTAGCCATTTCAAATTCCTAATCCTATTGCTGCCAGAGAAATCCACGGATGAAACTGTTACATTCTTAGAATAAACAAACGAGAACAACTCTGTTTTCCAGTATTCAGATCCTCTAAAAATTAGAAACTATTGCCTCTGGATGTCTATTAAGACAATATAAACCCCACTATTATCTGCTTTTATACTTAAAGTCAGAAGTACTGTTGGAAGAAGGAATTTTAGAAGAAACTGCTAAAATGAATAGTAACAAATTTCTAGAACTATACAGTTCACCCAAGAGCTCTAAAGAAACTCAAACATGAAGTTGCTGGGTTGCACTCTAGTCTTCAACTCAGAGCTCAACTACCAGTAAAAATGCAAATAATATTAGGAATTACTAGCAAATTAGTTCAGAATATGAGAGAATACAATTATGCAACCACATAAATCTAATATGTGCCTACAGCTTGACCACCCTTCTGAGAAAATACGGATAGAGGCACAGAGAAGAGCAATGCAGATAAACAGCAACACAAAGAGCCTCTGTCTGGAACATCTTGGCCTCACCGAGACTGGTATGGTCATGAATCTCAGGGAGGAGGGAACTATTGATCACTGGTTCTCATAACACAAAAATGCAAAGGTGCCTTTAATGAAAGCATCAGGCAGCAGCTTTTAAACACACAAAGGATGTATGTTATCAATCTAACTAATTAAATTATATAACTAATCACCACAAGTAAGTTCTGATTTTCAAAAGTGAACACTGACTCAATGCATTCATGGAAGAAAGGTCCCTACTATTACATGTAACGCCTGAGCCCCTTTGTCACTCCAAGGAGAATATAACAGAAAGAGTCACATCCCTAGTTGTTGTATCCTTTTCCTATATGCTACCAAGTGCCAATGGAAACATGATGCTGGGCTGTATGGAGCTTTGGTCTGACCTGTGATGTTAAGAAATACGTTACATGTGCAGTGGGTTAACCTTGGCTGTCTGCCTCCTCTCTCTCAGCTTTGAGCAGTGTTTGTCATCCTTTATTAAATGTGTTTTCACAGAGGCACCACCAGCATCACTGACGGGCTCTGCTTTGACCAGCAGTGGGTCCATTTTGGAGCTGTCTCTATCCATCATGGCAGCAGCTCCTAGCTTCTCACAGGAACTGCATCCATCCCCCCTCCCCCCACCCTTGGCACAGAAACCAAACACAGTATGTGTCTCCTAATGCTACAAAGGTGATGAGAAGAGTACTTCTACAGATGTCAGGAGAATGACTCACATGCATTAAGAGGAAAGAGGTATTCACAAAGGCCTAACGAGGCTGTGTGAAGGGGCAAAAGATGGGTTCTTCTAGAGATGTTCTAGAGGAGCCTCTCTTTCCTTCCCTCTCTCCCTCCTCACTGACAACATGAGAAGCCAAAGGACATTAGTATTACCAGGCTAAACCTAATCCTTGTGAGTAACCCTGTACGCATGATCCCTTCTCTATAATGCTCAGACCACTTTGAACGAAAGAAATACGAGTGCAAGGTTTTATGAGATACGTAATTAGACAATTTTCCCAAAGCCAGCAACTTCTTCAAAAGTCAGAGATGCAACAAGGTTATTAGAAGGCCTGCATGTATATTTCAATCACTTTATCACTGCAAAAGGAGAGGTAAAACACAGTGTTTCCTGTATCTCGGTAGCGAATAATGATTAATTTCTTTAAAAAGTATGTTTGCACGGTGAAGAAACTATTCACATTATAACTAAAAGAAGAGATCTGAATCACTGACAGAAAGTAGGAAAATTTCTCTGAGTTATTCCTCCATTCCATAATTCTGTTTCTTTAATTTCACACATATTTAGCATCTTGTCTAGGGGGCTTTAGCGTATTTGGTGATGAGATGAAGGCAGCCTAATGCAGGCCTGGCAAGAACTCTCAGTTCTCCTGGGTCCGGAGATCAGCGTCCTTAAAATATGAGGATTTGATAGAGTTAACACCATCCCCTCGAGCAGATGGTTTGGAACATCCTGTCAACACTGCCGCTGCCACCAATTACTGCAAACAGATTCTCGTTACACTGATAGCCCTTCTGGGACTCCGGCGAAGCTCTGGCTCACCTCGGCTCCGCGGCGCACAGTGTGCCGAAGTAGCGACTATGCCCCTGCCTCTCCCAAACTCCGCCACTGGGATCTCCGCACTGCAACTCCACAACCGACAACAGCAGCAGTAGGTTTGAGCTATATTTTACACTGCTCGTCGTAGCCTTACAAACGGAGACCATTATGCAGCTTTTCCTTTTTTTAAGGAGTTTAAACTGTCACACTCAGGCTTGGGCAGCGCTCTCGTTCCCTCAGGCAGCTTCGGCTATCCTGCCTACCTATTCGGTAGCAAAACGCTCTGTGCATTCACAGACTATTTTGAATATATGGAATATGAGCTTATGTATTACATATTCATTAGCAAAGTTTTCTGCACTTCCTGAATAGATATGAGCCAGACTGGAATCACAGTTAACACCACGGCAAAAAGCTTCTATAAACTTACTTCATTACTTATTAAAGTAATATCTTAATACATTAGCTTTGTATTACTCAAAATATTACCTTACTTAACACTAAAAAGCAACACCTCGCCTTTATGGATTCACCACTGCAGGTTTTTTTCAGCACTGTAAGCCAGATCTAAATTTAAGCCTCTACTTTTCTTCTAGGAGAAGCTTGGAGCGTCAGAGTTACCAAAGCTGCTCTTTTGTCCTGAATTTGGTACCTAACACTACAATACATAGTGGTAACGGGGCCGGGGGGGGGGGGGAAGTCCAATTTGTCTTCCCAGCTCTAAGTCATTCTACAAAGCAATTAACTGCTTTAAAAAGGATTAATATGCACTTAGAATTAGGGATGAAAAACTGGCCTGAGAAATAGAAAAACTGACATAAACTTTTTGTTCTGCCCCTCAACTAGGGCTTGGACAGAACAGTTAGGCAAAACTCATGAAATAGAAAACGAAGAGGCTTCCTCACTCATGTTCTGGTGGGGTTTGTATCAGGGACAGCAGACATTCCCATGCAGCTCAGGTTCCATCATAGACGTCACAACATCCTCTTTTTTGTGCCAGTTAGAAGCTCGCTCCAGGCAACACTGCTCTGTAACACACATCTTGGACCTTCCTTAATACAAGATCCTTAGGAGACTCAAGGGACTTGGATATCCCTTAGGGACTAGGGTGTCATAGCAGCAAAGTCCAAGGGAGCCACTCTTAGCTTCCCCAAAGCTAAACGAACAGGAAAGGAAAACCCTTGGCTCTCCTGAAAAGCACCGCATCCAAGAAATGCATACACAGGGTCTGCTCCACATCCTACACTAAGGAGGAAAAGGTATCATTTTTCCCCTAACAAACTAGGCTTTTTTTTTTTTCCCGTCTTCTTCCTGGTCTGCACCAACCTGATTGCACGATATTTTATTAAGTTAAAACCAGGCATTAACAAAACAGACACTGTCATAAAAAACTTCACATCATGTGCAGAGTCACATGAACGTCACATATAGTTTAGTGGTGTGGTGGCTTTGTGTTTTTGTAGTTGTGGGGTTTTTTTGTTTTGTTTTGTTTGTTTTTTTAAATACTCACTGACTGCATACTCAGAACAGAAAATAATAAACAAGAAATTATCTTTCACTGGTGATAGTTCAACAGCTTAACTTGATGTCCTCAGTCTGAGTCTAGTGGACAAATATCTACCAAAAAAGACAAGTGAATATAAGTGAATTCCTTTTTGGAAATCCAGGCAGAGACCAACAACAGGAAGGCTGAATAAGCTGTGCCGTTAGGACAGATGGTCCTGCTGACAAAAAGCTGAGGTATATTCGACAGGTTACATGGCTGTTTGCATAAGATTAGTGTAATTTAAGATATTTTCATAAATAAATTTTTATACCATCAATTTCATTTTAGCACTTCAAAGTTCAAGTTTACATTCTTAACTGCAAGCGTTTGGGCCAAAAAGACCCTCTTTTCCTATCCAGGCACGTGGCTTTGATACAAAGAGCATCAAACTGGTGGAAAGACTCCCATAGTGTTTCACCAACTAGGATCTCTAAGCATTGCTGCAATACATATAAAATCAATTATCAGTAGAAATATTATTAAAACAAAGCAATTTAAAATAGTATTTCAACAATTCTATTTATTACATTTTGATTATATTTTATTACATTTATTACCACCAAAACCACATTCAACTTTTAGCCTGAACAAAAATATTGCAGTTTTGTGGATAAAGTTAAATTTCAAAATACAAACAAGCCTACATTTTTTTCCAAGCACTTGGTGCATTTACAGTTTTATTTGAGGCATTTTATTAAGAGGAACAGTGCAGGAGGTTACAGAATAGTTGGTGTCATAGCTTGGGAGAATGAGCTTTCACCATCTGAGCGGGGTGGGTGACAAGTTACACAGCAACACCTGCTGGCAAATCCACAAAGGAGAAATGTCAGTGTCCCTCGCAGAAGCTGCACTTGCTGGAGAAGCGATAGTATCATAATCACCAGGGGCCCAATCCTGCAAAGCCTCACCCTAGTGCCTGCCTCCTCACTGTGTAATCTCAATAATGTGCTTGGATTGTCTAAAAAGATTAAAACGAGAAATAGAAACAAAGAGAAAAAGGGTTTAAAAGAGCAAAGATACACAAGGAATCAGGAATATAAGCAGGGCTGCAGCAGCAGCACTCCTGACATTTACTAATACATGTTTGTAGGATTGGACCTCATGATTTTAATTAGTAATAAAAAAAAGGACAATGTTTTTCAGTCATATAAGCATGGAAAATGGCTTTTATTAGAAAGGGTTAATGCCTCTGCCCTATTACGTCCTCTTTCTGTCATGCTTAGAACACTTGCGCTATTATGTTTTTTTTTCCCTTGAATTTTTTTGTAAATAAGAAAAAATTAACAAAGTAAAATTTGTTTATAGTCCCCCCCCAGCCAGTGCAGTGGGTGTTCTACCTATGGGCTGTCACGTTTTCCATGTTCATTTCTGCAGGTGCTAAATACATGCTGACAACAACATATGTTACCAGTCTTAAATGTGTGGGGTTTGCTGGTTTTTTGTTGTTGTTGTTGTCTGGGTTTTTTTTTTAAATCTTGCAATTAAAGAGTGCTCACAGCTTGGAAAAAAATATAGAGGTGAAAGCTGATTCTGCCCAGTTTATTTAACATTCACTTACATTCTCATTCTCTCTTGGTCTCGTGATTTGGGTATTTCCCTAATGATGCAAAGAAGAAAAGGAAGGGGGGTGAAGGGGGAAGAGAAAGGATCCCATTTTCCAAATAGTAGTTACTTAAAAATAATATCAAACAAATTTTGAAAACAACAGCATGCCGAACAACCATTGGTTCTCTCTGGAATCACTCTTTTCCCCGTCTTTCCTCACTTGTATTTCTGAGCTCTCTTTTTGTGTATTTCCGTCTCTTATTTTAATCTCCTTAGTCCTGCCAAGCGTGTTACATGTGGTCTCCAAAGGAGTGTTTCCCATACATACTGTTATACAACAGCACTCACCTATTCATCGGTATAAAAGTCGGACTTACCCTATTAATTATAGTATTATTTTTGCTTGTTTAATGTATCACACCATTATTCATTGAAATCTATACACTGCTCTTCAGGGCAGCACAGTATCAACCATCTACATATATACTAGAGTCAGGGGAAAATGGAATACTTCAGCACAATTTACCAAGTTATTTTTTATATAACTGTTCTGGACAAAACACCAGAATACCTTTGGTGAGCTAAAATAAAGTTAGATCACAAAATCAATTAGAAATCTCTCCAGAAAATCTGATTACCTGCACATCAAAAAAGATGTGATGAAGTATATTAAAAGCAAGTAATACTATTTCATGTATGATGAAACTATTACACACTAAGAGAGTATTAAAAAAAAGAAAGCTATAGAAATATGTATTTTCTCAGCCTGTTCTACGAGTATGATGCAGTAGGTTTTAGCCACACTATTTTAGTTCTAAGCAAGTTTGAAACGTTGAGATTAAAAAAGCATTTCCTTGCTTTCACTGCAAAATTTCAACCTTATGATGAGAAAAGGCTTCCTTACTTGAGGATAAAAAAAATAAAAAAAATCTGAAGAGAACGTAAACAAGTTTACAGCACTTAAGACAAATCGAACCACTGTTACTTCCCCTCCTCATGGGTCTGCTGGACTGTGCAACAGCACAGGCAGCCCTCTGAACGCTCCAGGAAGGGAAGTCACGTATACTCCCAGCTCTGATAAAGAGGCAAAGATGTGGCAGGATTCATTTTGGTACAGTGCTTCTTCAATATGCTGCAATTGATCTCAAGCTGCAGAGGTGGCAGGAAAACATTGTGCTGCTCAGTTCTAGGCATTTATATTTTAGCCAGTTAAAAACCAAACGAGCAAATATGCCAAATATTTGCCTTGAGAACTAAGCCAAACAAAACTGACACAATAAAACAATCCATCTGTAAATTGGCTTTGCAACTTGGACAGAAAAAGCAACAATTTCAGGACTGCTTCAGTCATATCTTTCCTCAGACTCAGAATGGCAAAACTTAGTTTCTGAATCCAGGCTACCTCACTTACATCTCTAACTCAAGTCCGTGCTGGAATACAATTTAAACAAATTTATTTAAAGGACGTTTCCCCTTCCCCCAAAAAACCCACCAAACCAACAAACAAACCCTGAAACTAAAAAAGAACAACAAAACAACAACAAAAAAAATCAGTCTCCTCAACAGTTAGGCTTCTCAGTCATACAACACACTTACTACAGCACTGTAATGTTGAAAATTTTTACTTCATACCTAGTTTTCTTTTACACCAGGACTGTATTCCTACAGCTCAAAATAATCCAAAACTACGTATCACGTATATGAAGTCAGACATTTTATTAGGTAAAATGACATCTGCTAAACAAATACATGCTTAAAGAAATAGTACGTGTCAGTCAGCCAAAAAACGCACAGACTTCCCCTATTAAACTCTATGCAGAGTTTTCTTCAGTGTTAGATTCTACTCCAGCCCTTATAAAGGGTTAAAATACAGATGCTGTGAATGGAATGTATAATCCTTAAGGCCCTGGAGCATTAAGACATATCTGCTCCTTAGGGTCCATCTCTGTCCATAATCAATTTCTTCCCTTGGAGAACATTAATTGTCTCTAATGATAGCTTTCCATCAATACATCCTTGATCTTAAAAGGCCTGTACAGCTTTTTCCTTTATTCAATCAAATCATCTCTACAATTGCCCTCCTTTAGTAAGATAATACCTTTTAAGCCTTGTATTTTAATATAAAAAAATAAGAGGTAGCAGCAAATTCTAATGGAAGTGCTAACATTTGAGAACCAGGATGATGGCTTCCATTATCCTAAATAATGTTTGAAGATTACGGAAAGCACTGTGTTTCAAAAGGTGGAAACTAATCCCCACTTTCAAATTATTCCTTGTACAAAAATCTGTTCTGACGTTAGGAATTTTTGTGCCCCAACTACAACACTGTATATTTAAATATTTGAATATGAAAGATAATTTTCAGCTCTGGAAGGGAAAAAGCAAATAATTACTATTTATAAGCAGTAAATGCTGAATAATTTGAGAAATTGACAACTTTAAACACAGAAGCCCTTTATTTTTTCATTCTCTGGTACAGGGGTGGCTTAACTGTTCACTCAAACCACTGTAACTCCAATCAGAAGTTGCTAAAATTATTTAATTTCATGATGGCTCAAAAACTCAATCTCCTAGTGACCCACTAATGTGTCTTGCTTTCCCCACCCCCTTCTCTTCCTTCTACATGCTTCTCAAAAGCCGTGGAAATTCAATTTTTTGCCATTCAACTGATTTGTTTCCATTCAAACAGAGGATTTTTCTTGCACTTCTTTATCTAGATTGCCCAGCACCAACCTGTGTTCCACCCATATTCTAACATGCTTTTGTGGGAAATGGCACTACTGTTTATAATGGCTCAAGGACCTCGAAATGAAACATCGATGGCACAAAAGACCTCAGACCTGTCGAATTCTTTACTTGGTATTTTTTTTATATCCAGGATGAGTGTGACAGAATTTTGGTGATGCCTATTTAGTATCATTTTTATCTAAGAACAGCCATGGAGAAGCTTTTCTGCAATTGGCTATTGCCCACCACTGACTGTAATATTAGAGCCTTCTGCTTACTCAAAAATCATTACACGCACACCAATAAATAAAAGCAGAAGATTTACAATCAGAAAACTCATGAAAAATCTAACGAACATGAACTGTGTGGATTTTCTTTTCATTCTCACATAGGCACGGATATTACCCTACCTGATGTTCATTTCACTGTTCAGTATTTTACAAAATATTGATGGCAAAAGCAGTAGGAGAAAAAAATAATGCTAGGAATATGAAAAAATAAGACATATAGGCAGGTAGATATAATCAATCCAACAGCTATCAAACCTAAACAAAACAAAACAGGGAGGGGAAAAAAAAAAAAAAGGAGACCAGTTAACAACCTAGATAAGAGATGAAAATTGCCAGTGAGGCAGATCAAGTTTATTCAATGCCCTGATAAGCACCTATTTGCTCTTCCCCATAATGCTCTCTCAGTATTTATAAATTATCATTTAATTATGCTGGCAAGTGGTAATTGTCAAATAAAGCTCAGATAGGCATAAGCCCTCAGGCTGCACATGACAGAAAAATATCTGTTAAAGCTGGGCTGATTCACACGCTTAGGAAATCATTTCCTTTCTTCTTTTTATCCTTGCCAACAAATTATATGAACTGGCACTTTGTGCTTTGTAGGCATTTTGAAGTCTATGCAGATTACAGGAAAGAAAAATTAGTTGTTTCAGTATCTACCATTCCTAAATTATTCTGCTGATTTAAGACACCATGTTCTGTTTCAACAAAAGAGTGCCAAAGATCAAGGAATCGGAGTCTTCCTCTGCTTAGAATTTATGCCCAGGGTCACTTTCAATTGGGTAAATCAAGATTTGGAGAATTATTGAATCCTGTGCATAATAGATTTGATACAGAGTGCTAGTTAAAATATGACGTTTATCCCATTAGGATAGAAACACTAAGCAATATTTTTTAAAAGTCTCTTACTACTTAGATCCAATTATAGCCCTATTAAACGTTCTCTGACATACACACACTCTGATACAGACACAGGCACACACAGATTTGAAGGATTTCTTAGTTTACAGCATACAGTCCAACTATTGAAGTATATAGAAAAAACAGATGGAAAAGTAGTTTAGTGCTAAATTACAATAAAATCAGAATCTTAAGAACTTTGACCTGGAACGTGCGTCCGAACAACAGAAGTATCAGATTTATGGCAGGTTGCTAGAGCGTTTGCTGTCAATGCCATTGCTAGATCATTATGCCAAAAAAAGCACCAACATTCTGTTTTTCCTCTATACAGTTATTGTAAGACAGAAACTCGGAGTGACAGACAACTGCATTAGCATATTAAGTCTCTTCCCCTGCAAGTGCAATACTGGATGCTCCTTTACATGGACTTTAGTGCATGACAGGTCCCTTCCCTGTTAAAATATTTCTGAGGTACTTTGGCTTACTGGAAGGAGCCCAAAACAAGTCTCGGTCTCCCCTTTCTTTGAATCTAAGCACACGTGTATTTTTTTTTCTCTCGTTAGGAGTTCAATAGAATTTCTCTTGCCATTTTACGCATACTCTAGACCCAATATACTTATATTCAAATCTGAGCTGATATCACATATGAAGCTTCCACCTATGGTATCGGTATACCCTGCATTATCTCAAACCAGCCTGAAGAAGTGATAGCCTTCCAAATCTTTCAGGAGCAGCTTGCTGACAAAGGAGGTCAGAAATTTTCAGAAAAATCTATTTTCCTTTCAGTCTATCAGTAACACTCAACTATTACCACAGACAGTATACAGTTACCATATACTCAGGACACAGTTAGCAACAGCAATAATGCTATTTATTATGGCAAGAAACACTGGGAGAAAGGAGAGACTGCACAGGACAGTATTCTAACTTCAATGGAATAACTACGAATTCTTTTCTTCCAATTTCCAGGTTTCATGGCTCCAGTCAATGAGCAACACTGTGTATGGACTGCTTCACACAGATACTTCCTGTTGCTTCAGAGCAGCTGTAAAAGCTTTGCTCAACAACAAGCCTTTTCTCATTACTGGAATGATCTACTGCCACTTCCCCTAGTTTCATGAAACACATCATCTTCCTTAGGAGACTCACACGGAGAATGAGTGCCCCAGGGGTTAGATAACACAGAAGTTGGCCAAGCAGTGTAATTCACAGGTTATACCAGATATTCAGAAAGTATTTACTGGTGCTGTTGCAGCCAGAACAAGCTAGTGTCTTATGTTCAGCATAAGCAGATAACGATACTTGCACGAATAGCTTTTAGCCACATTGATCTACCATAAAAGCTACTGTATAACTATGTAGTCTTAAACACATACACTTCTGTTTTGAAGCTCCCTACCAATTCACAGTAACAGATGCAGGAAGCACTACTCATTCTGTCAAACAACATGCTTCACACATTGAAGAAATAGGAAAAACTCAAACAGAAACACTTCTTCATATTGAGACCCTGCATTCAGAAATTCCAGACATTAATTCCTGCAGGGGAGCATTGCATCCTAGTACCTGGCCTATAGGTATGGTGGATCAATGCCAAGTTAGAAATGTATGCTCAAGAAGATTGCTGTAGGACAATCTGGAGAACTTTTGCCTTGGTAGCTTTGCTTCTGATCTGCAGGATCTAAGTAGCACATTGGCTGCAAAGTCAATCAGATGACAGACGATCAATGAATCCATCAGTATAAAGCCTTTAGGATCTTGGATGTGAAGATGATTCTATTTTTTTTTTCCCTACGAGGCTATAAAGCATGTAAATTAACCTGTTTAGCAGTGTTTATTTCAAGTACTGTTCTAGCAAAGCACATGCTATTTTCAGTAAGCAGTGAACTGAATTTTTTTATCAATTAAAGAGAAAAGAATGCGACTGCTTTTGTAACACCAGAGTACTCAACTGGCTATAAGAAACTATTACACAGTTGACAGAGAAAGATAATGCAGAAAATTTTGATGAGCTCTAATATTTATTCTGAGGTAGGTTTTGTGCTGACAGCTGGCCAAAAGATTTTTCCCTCTAAATGAATTTGTTGTTTTTCCTGGAAATAATTTTATACTAAGACTAACCTTTGTGGAAGAGTTACTATACCAAGAGTCTTTTCCAACCTGAATGATTCTGTGATTCTAAGATTGCAAAGAACTACATACCAGACTGGGAGATGAAGAGGATCTTCTCCACACATCAGCATTATTTCCATTCTCCTTTCACTAATTTCAGTTTTGCAGGTTTTTCCAGATGCCTTTTAGAATTAGTAGACATTCCATAAACAGGAAAGTAGGAATCAACTCAACTTTCAAAAATATTCTACCTATATAAATATACTTTTTGACATCTTTAATCACAAAGATGACTGTGGGAAATGCATTGTATTGCCAATCATAAACAGCAACACAGGGAACTCAGAAAGCTTTTGCTCTAGGGGAAATCTGCAAATCCACAATCTTTTCTATTAGCAAAGAGTATAATGCTGTTGCTGTCAGGGTTCTTATGAGTCTGCTTGTTCAATAATATTTTGTTGCATTTCCACACCATGTAACATTATCTATAGTTACTACTGAACTCCATCTAGAGAACAGCAGTGTGAGGAACAGTCATGCATAAATTACTACTGATACTGTTCAAAACAAACAAATTGGTTTTGTAACAGACTTCCAACCTGGAGCAAAAAATACCTGACAGAACACTTCTACTGGCCTAATCTAGCTTTCATTGAAACCATTTTTTCTCTGGTCACAGATGATATTGCACCTATAGTTGCTGAGAGACTTCTCTTCTGAAGGCCTCGTAGTTAAGATTAAGAATGAGGAAATTATGCATGGTCTAATAAAATATAATTTGATATTAAAATCTACATGGACTATTGGAAAGAGTATGCTGCTGCTTTTTCTCGTCTTGTGCAGCAAACCTCTAGCTATGTTAAGGCATTAGTGACTTCCTATATTGTAATTTGAAAAGAACAGGTCACATAAAAATCTTGTCACAATTACAGGTTGACTTAAAATGAATGGTCCTGTGTCCAGAAATTATGATGAGCCTGAGCATTTTTCTGTCATTTGAATTGGTAATTACATCCTCACCAGAGAACCCTGAAAATAGTTAAATACAGAAGCTGTAATTCCACATTTTTTTTTCTTCTTTTAGAGTAACTTCTAGAATCTGGCTGACTTTTCTATTAAGTTCAGTAGGACATGTCCATAAGTGATACCACAACGAAGACCAGAATTCAAACCTATTGGATTTACAGCCTCAGGATGTCCTCACCTTAGGTCATATCCTTTGCATTCAACGCAGTAGTTCTTAACTTTTAGTTTTAAATCTGTTTTTAAATATATTGGTTCAGCTTTCATTTAAATCATTCAGAGAAATTAATAATATTAAAGTAATCTTAAAAATAGCTTAATGCATCCCAGAAATTTATTTATAAAGTCATGAGAAGACAATGAAAGGTCTTCCTGAAAAATCATGATGGATTGCGAAATGTGGATTGACCAGCTATAAAAGTAATTTCTCAATAATACCCACACTCTTTCAAGGACTTTTCTTTACGAAAATTTTTCATCACATGCATAATCAGTGATTTTTAGTTTAATTCTGCTCTCAAACCACTTTGAAATCACAAATACACATATCATGAGAACACACAGATTGTGTTCAATTTAAAATTAAGTCGGACCTACATACGGATCTGAAAACTCACAGAAATTCTGTGAAAATCCAGATGTAAACTTTATAACAAGTCCATCTCATTACTGCAACAGCATTAATGAGATACCTTCACCTTCCATGTTTCCTGCTGATTTCCTAGGTCAACCTAATAGAACCTCCATGGTTTGTATCATGACAGCAAGAGCAGGAATATGTTTTTTTTTCCTCTGGTAACTTTCTGGAAGAACTGGTTTGAAAATGTGAAGCAACATGCTGACGTAGCATGAAACTGCAGAAATGAAAATATCAATTTTCCTTAAAAAGTCTTTCTCTGAAAACATTCGGGAGAAAACTCTGTGTTCTCCTATTCACAAGATACTTGTGAGGCCCTTTAGGGGGAAAGATCTTACTACAAAGACTAAGTCTGCTCATTTTCAATTCCTGTTTAAAATTAGGTTATTGAAAACTGGAGTTTAACTAGCTTATGATATGAAATTTTCAATTTATATTGATAAAAATGAGGTACATGGAAAAGTGGCACTATCAATTAAACTGGAAGTATATACTGAAATATCAGTTTTCCTGGCAATAGTGGATATTTTGACATACATTATACATACATTATATTCAGCATCACATCAGTATGTACACTGCAATTTAATTAGCTTCCTTGCTCATGGAGCAATTTACTTTTTTCTTAAGAATCCATGTTTTATTTTGCTTACAGTCTGCTCCCATTGCGGTAATCCAAGCTTCCTCATCCTCATTCTTGAAGGGCACTTCCACGAGGCAAGAAACAGCATGTGCCATGACTACTACTAGAAAACAGAGCGTGCCCACTGGCTGGCCACTTGCTGCCAAAAGGATGTAAGGATGCAGTCTGCCCAACTTTGCCCAAGTACGGAAACCAGTTTGGGCTTACTTACCTTGCCACTGATGTTCACAAAACTTTTAGGAACACATATATTTGATACTGCTACGTTTCTTTCAAACCTGATTGAGTTTAGCCAACAAGTGTCAAAAGCACTGGAAAGAAACGTGGGCAAACATGAGGAGAGGCAGCATCACTACACAACAGTAAACCAAGCTACAATTTCCTGAGATTCACATCAAGAGATCTGGAATCAGCTTCTTCCTTTGTTATTTATACTGTGAAGATTACTCATTTGAATTTATAAAGTGTTGAGAGATCCCAAGAAAAAAGATGCTGTGAAAGTACTAAGCATGTTTATCAATCTGTTCTTGTTCAGAGTAGAGCATATGTAAACAAGTCAGCCAGCGAAGGCACCTTTACGAGCATGAAGCTGGGATTCCTAGCCCCCTGTGCAGAATTACATCATACAGCTACATCCACAGTGAGGTGACCTGGACAATCGTGACTTTTTCCTCTCACGGGCACAGGCACCATTCAGGCCAGGCAGCAGACTGGGGCTAAGGACATTCAGGATATCCATGGCTTGCATTGCATGTTTCTCACTGTTTTAAGAGATCTAAAACCCCACTAACAGTAACAAAGCACACATTTCTCCTTCTAAAAAGCAGTTGCTGTCTAGTCCCACTTTCTCTGAAGAGCGTTACCTTGATATAGGTTGACAAGAATAAACTTTGCTTTAATTTTAGATCTTAGAAATTCTCATTGTTTTGCGTAGGGCGTGGCCAAGAGAAATTTACACAAGTCTTCAGGCGCTGCGGGCATAGCTCAGCACAGCCAGCAGCACTAAACCATGATGGAAAGGGATCTCAGGCAAAGGTGGAAGACAGCATCACAGGAAGGTCCAGTCATCCCAAGAGCAAACTCGAGATGTGTGTGTGAGGTGAGGCGGTTTGGCGCTGAAACTCTCCCATCAGGATAAAGGATGTTATTACCTTGCATCTTAGCAAGGAAGCTGCACATCACGTCCTTTAAGCTAGTAGCACCTCTTGGTGATTATTGTAGCTCCATGAACAGCAGGAAAAAACAGATTTCTGATTTTTGTTATGTGAAAGTATTTAAAAATTAAATTTAAAGAATATTGTTTGGACTTGAAACTTTTCTCTCCTCTCCATGTTTCTTCCCTCCCACCCTCCATGCGTTTTCCACATAATGTAACCCTTTTTATATTTTTATATTCTTTAGAAAGGTATTAATGAGCATCCTGCAATTACCACAAACCTAAATTATGAAAATACATAAAATATATTTAGTTAGGAAACTGATTTCTCAGGGAAGAATTATTGCAAATTGGAAAGTACTTTAAGGATAATACAAAATGACTTCACAATTATAGAAAAATCTAATAGCTTCTTCAGGTATTCTCCAACATATGTCTGATTTTTTTCACGTTATAATTGAAAAAGATTTTTTTCCCCACAGTTACACTAACAGCCACACAGAAAACAAAATATTAAGAGTTATAACTCATTTTGAAACTATTGTTTTAACGTAATTTTTTGTACCCAATTTAGTGTGCTAGAAAAATTACAGCACTCATTCTGTGCGTATCGCTTTTAACATTTCATTAGGAAACTCTGCTGCCAACAGAGCAGCATTGAAGAAGATGTCAAATTTCTAATGCAGCTTTTCCGTTTTAAGAACGGCAAAACTGTGCTGTTTTCTCTGTCTTCTAATTCCTACATTATTACATAACAGAATGTTTACTAGCGTTCTTCAAATGCATTCTGTGCTGAGCTCTGTCTTCCATTACATATCCAAAGAAACTAAGATCATCCAGTCAGATCTCTTCTACAGCCCGGGCCATACGATTTCACTCGTTCCTGTCCTGAGCCAAATACTGCGCGTTTGCGACTGTCTCATCTCTTCCCTCTGGAGAGAGTGTATTTTCCTGTCTTTTCCAGTAATATCCTGATTAATATATCTTCTTCTTCACTCAAGTTTGGTTTTCATGGTGACATATCATTTTGCTTCAGTAAGTAAATATATAAAATGCATGTCCAAAGTCAGGTTTGAAAGCCGTGTAACAACTGACCTATTACAAACAATGGGTCTTCTATAGTGGATAGCTTCGCCAGGATTAGTGTGTTTCGATGAGATAATCAACTATGCATTTTGTGACCAGCTCACTCACATCCTGGCAAAATGATCTTGCTGGGAGGCAGACTGCATGCTTCACTACCAGGAAATGGACAATGACAGATAGTCTGCATTTCCATTTACACGTATCCTTAATTGTTGTCACTGAAAAAGACGTGCCAGATACTGACACAACAGATCATTCAAAATAAGTTATGTATTCATGTTAAGCGTTATTTATCTAGACTGCAAAGGAAAACAAATATTGCTCTTTCTCCCCCCTCTTCCTAATTAGCTGATTGTTTCAAATGCTTTTTGTTAGGGATTCAGTAATTTATGTTCTTTAAGCTTGTCATAAAGATAACGCTTATTATGAACTATGCTAAGAATACAGTCCTAATTCAGATTCCTTTCTTTTCTGGCTACATCATAATGAAGATGTTTGCAGGATTCATTTATTTGATTCTGTCCAGGGAACCTCATGAAACGTATTTAAAAATAAACACAATAAAACACCCATGCTCAAAACATTATTGGCCTTTTTTTTTGTGTGACATCCTAATAACAGTGATATGGAGTCCTGTTAAAATTTGGTGAAAGAAAAAAGCTGCATTAGCAGATAGGAAATTGGAAAAGAATAGTCTAGCTAATGCTATTTAAGAAAAGCTGAAAATTCTGCTATAAAACAACCTCATTAAGACAGCTTTTAAAAGGTAAACAAAAGAAACTCCCAAATCCCTAAAGATTAGAGATAATAAAAGTAACTCCTTGAAAACAATTGCATAATGAAAGATAACAATTTCTAACACTGGAGACCCTCTGAATAAAATTAATTTATAATTTAGTGATTATTGTTATTTTAAATAAAAAAAGATTCTGGTCTTTCATTTCCTAATTCAAGATCACTCATCTTGACCACATCATGAAGTGAGCAAGGACTTCCTCAACAAGAGAGAAGAGTTGGTCTGCGCCCTCACATACCAAACCCTCTCATCCTCCATTCCGCCCCCTTCAAATTTCTTAGTGACCACGGTTTCCTCAAAACCAGAAATTAACAGATTTACTGAAGATGCTAAATTAGAAAAGCCTCACCAGCCTGAAGACAGATCTAAACCGGTGGTATATAATGCATGAAACATAACACAGAAACATAACGTACAGAAAAGACCTGCTCTGTATTAATCAAAGCCAGTAAAAAAACCCAGCTCCACTGCTTTTAAAAATATAATCTAGTTTCAATACATACTTGCCACAGTTCTGATTTTATACTATATTTCTTAGCTAAAATTGCTTTTTACAACAACCAGTGAAAGAGCCTATTTCCACAATTTCTTACAGCTCAGCAGGCAGGCCTACCTCTACAGCCTTGTTAATTATGAATCCTTTCTGTGATGCTAATAGATTATTCCACTTTGAATGAGCATCCAAAATTATTTAGTAACATCTTGTTTAATACGACAGTTTAGTGATTTTACATATGAAATAATTAATTTGCTTAAAAATGCGTAAACAATAAAAGAGCCTTCACTTGTGGTATCGGCTCTTTTACCAGCATAAGCAACACTGTGGGCAAGTAGTTCATTTCTTTGTGGTTTGTGTTTTGTTTTTTTTTTTTTTAACAATTCAGCCAACAACAGCTTAACTATGTCTCCACCAGGTAGTACACACAGATACTATGGATGTGACAACAGATGGCAATACAAAGGAATTTTGCATATGTGCAATATAAACACACAGCGTCAGTCTATAGCAGGTCCCAATGCCTGAATAAGTAAATTGTTTTTAATCTTTAGGAAGCAAAAACAGAATGGAACTTTTTTGGATTTATTCCCACCAAGCTTTTAGTTTGACTGTAAAATCCTTGTTCTTTCTCTACAGTAAAGGGCCTGACTTCAGACATACTATGTACCTACTCATTCTTCAACCTTTTGAAAACCAGATGTCTTACAAAAGGATTTCGACACCTAAATTCCCACATGTATGCGCTTGTTAACACGTCAGCCAACTCCGAAAACAACGGCTTCCACAACGGACTGTTACACTGGCTAATCCAGTTTCTG
The DNA here is from genome assembly GCF_009769465.1 of Tauraco erythrolophus. Lineage (NCBI taxonomy): Eukaryota > Metazoa > Chordata > Aves > Musophagiformes > Musophagidae > Tauraco > Tauraco erythrolophus. The sequence continues at coordinate 21,076,643 of NC_141475.1, forward strand.
TTTTATTGGCATGGAGCTGATTGTGGCTTGTTCCAAATTACTTAGAAAACAGATAGCCCCACTTTGTAAGCATTTGTGCTGTACTACACGGCAGCATGAAAGGTTTGTAACCGTAAGTAAAGTTCTCGGAGAAATTAATGCAACAGCATTAAAATACAAGGCTCAGATTTGAGACTGCTGTATTCTCATGGTCATACAGATGCATTTTGCTCTCCTGTCACTTGACAATCCCATTTCAATGAAAGATGTGGGAATTAAACCCTCTTGAAAAATCAAGCTATTATCCCTTGCCTCAGTTTACCCAGTTGTAGTATCTTATGGTAAATTAGAGATGTATTTTACAAGAAAAGTGCATTGAAGAATTCCCTGTTTCTTTTCTATTGTTCTCTTCTAGCGTTACGGAAAAAGCTTTTGTAGAGTGCTCAAACGTACTCTAGGAACAGATAAAGGACTTCCTAAATTGGTCTAGACAAACTTATTGCTTCCAGCTTACTGACCCTTTTCAAGTGGCTTCAAATTCCTGTGCCATTTCAGAAGTAACCTAGGGAAGGAAAGACTGATGACTTGATCAAACCATGTCCCTGGCACGCCTATGTCACCCAACAATTCGATACCAGGTGGTCCCTAGACTGTTCAGATGAAGTATCTAAATTTAGACTGCTAACGACAGGCCAATTTATTTTCACTCATTAATACAACTAGGTATTTTCCAATGTCATAAACACTGTCAAATAAGTTAACGACACTAAAACTCTATGGGATTTGCCATTTGCTGGTCTGCGTAAAGATCGTTAGGACATGCTAGCAAAAGATGGAGGTCAACAGACAGATTTGCATTTACCCACCTTTCTAGAACCATTGGATCAAAAATTTGCTACAAACAGACAACTTCACTGTAGAAGAGGAAAACTGTTTTCACTACGTCTGGCTTCCATTGCACCCAAACCGGAAACAAAAACCAACAGCACTTTGACGTAAGAGAGCTCATTTCTAGCACAGCACCTCTTGATCCACTGAAGCAAACCAGATTGCAGGCCATGATCGTCACGCCCCCCTTTTGGTAAGAGGTTGCCACGAAGGCCAATTAGTGGCACATTATTGTAGGCCTGATATTTCATTTAGCAGACAGCTGCATATCCATTACAATATAGTTATGATATTAATATAATCACACATTCTATATATAATAGGCATTTTAGAACATATAAGAACATAATATTGCAACAAACGACAGTCTGGAGTAGAAGTCCTGAAAGTATGCAGTTATTTTAAAATTTATTTTCCTAGCCTGATTGTCCCACTCTTCTGGCTACCTCCATTATGTTGAGCTAAAAGGCAACACTCACCCAGGCAAGGTCACGCGAGTCCTTTAGGAGAAAAGAGCGCACTGCAACCTGAATCACAGCCGGCGAACCGGATGCAATCCTCCATCAGAACCAGACAACTCTCCACCGGCTTAAGGGCAGCAAGCACCAGAAAGGCGCAAGGCTCCAGATCCTCAAACATGAGCATGCTCTCTCTGCAACACTCTCGGGCTGACTACATTAGAAACAAGAGAACAACTCCACGAAACAAACTCTCTTGCAATTCCCCACATCATTACTGGTGGACTAACCAAGTCATCTAAAAGAATTTCCCCGTTCATTTAGCTTTGCGTGAAATATCCAGCCCTTACGATGCGAGAACAATACAAATGGATAATCAGGGGTATTGATTTCATAATGATTAATGGATATTGTACAGTATGTTTTTTGCACTCTGCTTTCCTTACACAGCCAAGGCTTCCACTAACGTCACGGGGAGTTTCTTGAGTGAAGAATGCTGGACTAGGTAATTGTTTTTGCACTTAAGGGCATCTTGCTCCATTTGTTTTGTGCATAATAAAAGCTCATACTTGTACAGTAATTTAGCATTTCTGAATAAACAGAAATTGTGATTCATAATTCTCTATCTTCTTGTCCTTGTTTCTTTAAAAAAAAATTGAGTCACTGTTGTTTAATCCGATAATTATGCAAACACTAAATCTTACACTGGAGGAGAAAATGTTAACACATATTGAAAAACTAAAATGCGTAGAACTATAATCTGTATGATAAAATGCATTACTCTATTTAAAAGGATTGTTTTACAGAAGCAATTAACAATCAGCAATCATATAGTTCAGACCGGTGTTTTGATGCCATCTGTTGGAGTAAGTCTTCACATTCCCTAGAATGAAGCTATAATTTTCTGTTTATGATTTCATTAGATGCATAGAGTGTAACAGCCACAAAAAGAAAGAGGATTTCACTAAACACTTTCATTTTAGAAAGAGCTGCTCTAAACAGCTCCATTTGAAACAAATCTTTTCCTAAGGAGATAGAAAGTAGCAAATTTGCAATCATTCCCAGAACTCGGTAGCACATTCTAGTGTTTAAAGAAACGTTTCAGAAGCTTTATTTCCTATTAGCAAATTTATGGATAATGTATTTTATAAGCATGACATGTTTCATTTTACTTGAAAAACTGTAGTAGAAAGTACTCAGGAAAGAAACGCAAATTTTGCTTTCTTTCTGAAAACTGCAGTGATGTTTATCCAATGGAACAGGGTGTTATGTTTTGTGTCTCAAAAAATTCATTTTCCCATTTTATTAATTCATTAAATACTTGACTAAATCTTTGGGGGATTTTTAATACACTAGGGGGAGCCAGATCACTACATTGTACACAATTAGCTGAAAGAAAGCCTAACCCTCTAAAAAGATCTTTTAAAAACAGTCTTATAAACTTCTCTATCTGATAAACATACATATTTCTGTATGACAACACTGAGACTGAAGTCCCACAAAATACCAGGGAATATTAAACAAGTAATAAAACCCATAGAAATAAATTGAAATTAGTCTTCTTATTTTTTATTATTATTATTACTACAGGGACTGCTCTAACGTATCCAGAAAAAAAAAAAAAGACACCTTAAACCCAATGTAAAACAATTCTCCTTTTTCTCCTAGTACCACACATCATGCAGATTCACCTCTCTAATACTGGCTGCTATACTATTAATTCAACAATAGCATAAATAAGCAATCCTGCTACACTGAACACTTTACTATTACCTTTTTCTTTTGCATTACTATTCAGGAATTACACAGAATGTTTGGCTAGGAGTATAAGGAATAAATACTGATCTTCCATATCATGTGCTTGCAAGTTTTAGTAAACTTTTCATTTTAAAAGATTCATTTCATTAATCAGTTTACTCTGTGATAGCAGGAAAAGCTCTTTCCTAAAATAAAAAACAAACCCCAAACATTTAAATCTGGCAAATTGTTATTTTAATTGTTGATTCGTTTCAAGTAATATGGTGAAAATTGCCCACTCAGCTGCAGCTTTCACAATCAAGAACAGACTAGTACACATGGCTGTAAAATTTTGCCCAACTGCACAATCTTCAAGAAAAACCAAGAACCCCAAACACCCCAGTTCCACAGATGTGAGCAGGATTCCTAGAGTGAGGCAAAACTATTTATGAAGGGCTAAAGGACCCACAATGGCAGGTGCCAGACACTGAATTTCAGATGCTGAAAAAGAAACGAGCAAGGCGCTCTGATACTATGCTAATCTGCTATGTCTGAAAACAATTGATTTGTTTAAAAACAGGTTCCAAGTAACACCAAGGATCTCTCTTTCAAACAAAGATCTGGTTATTCACACCAAGAAGTCAAATATAATACAAACTTCGTATGCCACTGAAATCAAATTAATTATATAAAGGGGAAATTTAGCGCTTGTTCTACTTACAAGCTTATATTTATTTAAAACCAACATAAACAAACTAGGACCTCAAAAACATAGTATTTTTCTCATAGGTTTGGCCTCTTTAATTTGTATACTCAGTTCTTTGTTTTCTTTTGCTATTTATTTGCCTTATTGTTATAAGCATCCAGACTACACTGTTTTTCTAGAATACTTTTTGCAAGAAGTATTTACAAAAATGCTTTAACCGTATTCTTTTAAGTAAAGGAACTTATTTTAGTACTAAAACAGATTTGTAAAGGTAAGCAACAACAAAAAATATTTATCTTAACAACAATAATTTTTAAAAAATAACAGATTACTATAGTATTTCTTCTTCTGTATCCCCTACTTTCTATTCATCATACTACTTTTTATTTTCCACCCCCACTTCCTGCCCCCAAAGAGAAGAGCGGCCCTGTACATCATGTCATTAGTATTTTCAGTTAAAGCTCCAGTTGAAACTCCTAGACTTTGCTTTTAATATCATTATTTAAAGATGCGAGAGGGAAAGGGAAAGGGTGAAAAGGCTGTGGACTGAAGTCCATTTAGTCTGGCCTGGGTTGGTCATGCAACGACAGAAACATTAGAGGAAAGAAGAGTGAAGTGGTTATGCAGCAGATGCTCCCTCTTGCTCAATTAGAAGCAATTTTTTGTCAGGTTGTCTTCTTTATAAATCAAGATTCAACTCCTACATGAATAATAACAAATATCTCAAACTATGACCCTTAAAATCTAACAAAAAGTAGATTTGATCTAATCTGTGCAGTCCAGAAACAAATCTGATATGAGAGAGATACATGTTGGGAATATTCAAGAAAGAATACAGCATTTTGTTCATGAATATGAATCAATCCTATAAAAGAAGGAATCTATGAAACTCTTCAGACCAGGGTTTCCCTGGATGACATTTCTCCATGGCCCCCACAGTGTGTTATGCTGACAGTTGCAGGAAGAGTTGCATTAGAAAGTACTTTAAATTCTTTCGAAAACTTACTCAAAAATATAATAATGCTACTATCACTACAGATCTTTTTCCAGGACAAGATACAGAACCAATAAAGCTGGTCCTGCATTTAAATTATTTTTTTAAACTTTATAAACTACTGAATATGTTCTACACACAAGTGTTACTACTACAAGTTTTTATTGATTGCATAGTATATCTCACCGAGAAATGTCTCAGATATATTCTAACTATGGAAAACCAAATACTGCAAAGAAGTGAAAACTGATAATGTATGTCGTGACAATGTTATACTGCCCAGCTACTCTGAGGAGTTTTGCAACTAAAGCAGCTAAAGTTCTTTGATAAAACAAAGTACAGTTTTCACTCTGCAGTTCCAAAATTAGGAACTTCTTACAGTAAGAGTGATAAAGAGCATGTGATTAAAAAAAGGTATTTTGAGCAAAGATTTGAAATGATGGATATAAAAATCACTATTGAAAACATATTTTGATTCTAGCCTGAATTTCAGTTCAGTTGGAGCGATGGCCTCTGTCTGTTAAGCATCCTTTACCAACAGTAACTCTTAGCTATCAGTAACCTTCTCCCATGTAGTTTATTTCGCACTGACCAAGTTACTAGTTGACTTTTGGGGGAGAGAGAGGGGGATAAATGAAAAGATTAAACTTAAAAAAAAACAATCTCATATTGTAAGCCAATTAAAAGAAAACAACAACAACAAAATAAAACTGTATAAATATTTCAATAAAGTTCTTGCTATGACCATTTATGAGATAATTGCATTAATAATAGGTTACTCCTTACACTATTCACTTGCTGGTATATCCAAAGGTTGCTCTCGATGTTGCCTCAACATTGCACGAGGAGATCATGTTTTGCTGATTATTTAATATTAATCTTAAGTACTTTTTGGAAGAAAACGCTTCCAGTGATACAGTCCTACAATTTGCATTTCTCTCACAGAAAACACTATTTTGAGAAAGAGTGGTGCATTATCTTACAATGACTCCCTGCACAAGAGTGAAAATTTTTGTCTCAGTTGACAAGCTTCTACCGTGAATGCTTTATTTCCAGATTTCCCTCTGGATTTCTTGGTTAACAATGAAATGAATAGGAATAGGTGCTCAATAGGAAGAGTATTACAAATGTTCTCTCAGAGGTACTGCATGCTGCTAGCCACTATGCTGTTCTTCTGGAACAGATCTTGACAGGCATTTAATGCTGGCACATGTCAGATTAAATACACTTTATCATACGGAGCATCGCTCCAACGCAATAGCCATAGTTTCTAAGTTCCTGTTTATAGTTTACAAGTTCTTATAAACAGAAAGGTGGTAGATAACAGGTATGAGTAATAAAAACTACTCACATACGCTATAAAGGAAAAGAAGGAGTTGGAAAAATTACCCTACACACTAAATGGCATTTAACTGAAATATGAAGGAGGAAAGCATAACTTAAGACAAGTAATAGCAGTTGCATTCTCTCCTCTTTTCCTAAGTTCTGTTTGAGAAGTAGAGAAAAAGCAAAGGAAGCACACATGCTCTGCCATTGCAATCTAGATACAGAAACATCTTTTGCATGTAATAACAAAAACAATAAAAAAAAAGACTGAATAGAAAAGTTGAGCTAACTCTCGGCTACATATGCAGCCCATAAGAAGCACATTACAATGTATAAGCACATAATTGCTTGTCACACCAGAGGAGGAAGAAAAAGTGCATAAGCTACTGCCACAACAGGCACGGTCTATTCAATACCTTACGAGTGAGGCACGTTATGGTCAAAGGTAACGTTTGATAAACAGAAGACCAGAGGTTCATTGGAATTAACCTCCAGTGAAAGTCATAGGTGTCACACAAGGATGTGGCACTTGCTCATCCACCTGTTCCTCTCATCCTGGACAGCTCCTAAACAAGGGCAATGGTTTTACTTCAGTAAAAGCAAGGTTCCAAACAAACTTGCTTGTTAGAAGAAGATTTCGATGGAGCAAATCTTTTTACTAATTGGAGCAAAAGTGACAAGACAAAAAAAGAGAGATATTTAACTTTTTTTTTTTTTAAATAAAATAGGAATAAACTGCCTAGAAGCTTTCACAGATTTTAACATTTTGTAGCACTGCAGCATCCTAAAGCTTCATCAACATGACTAGTCACATTACCTTTTTCTAAAACCATAAAAACTCATTACTAATTAGTAGTTAGCTTGATTCAACAGCTATTATGATAAAGGATAGTCTTTCCCACTGATCAGAGCATGTGCTGGATTCGGTGGAGTTAACACACAAATTCATCCCATAACCTATGTCACAAATACCTACAGGAACACCTGCTATGAATTCTGACATAGGTGATAGACAAGAGTCTCTAATTTTAGTTGAGCAAAAAATCCCAATTTCACTTCCAAAACCTTTCAGCTTTCATTCACTTCCAACAGTTTGCGTTACTCTGTCCCATGACTTCCTTTGCCAGACTCTGAAAGCCTGAGAGAGGGCAACGGGGTTTATTCCTCACATTCACTTAGTGTAGCATTACATCCCACTAATTCAAGCCCACTGCAGAGTTCCTTGACAGGCACCAAATATTCCTGCCTGGCAGAGTGAGTCCATCAGTATGAAATTAGCTACATATATATATATAAAACGAAGTCTTATATCTAATTTATCTAAGGGTTCTCTTATTTATAGTATGTCAACAACTTCATAAAAAATAGCTAGGGTGGTTTGTACTTCAGAAAATTTTCAAAAAATGGCTCTGAAGTAGAAGACTAAATTCTATTGATTTGAATATTAATGTGATTCCATTTCTATGTAGTTTCTGCAAAGTGTGTCATCTACTGTTAATCATCTTAAATATCATTTAACATCTACGTTAGCTGAAAATAAAATTATTTCAGTTGTCTGAATCTAGTCCCTGGCAGATATTTATCAGCAAAACCAAACTGCTCCATGACTGCACACTAATGATATTCTACGTTCATTAATTACTTCAAAGAAAAAGAAAAGTAATTATTTTCTACTGTGAGGCTTTTTGTTTGGTTTGAGTTGGTTTGTTTTTTGTTTGGTTTTTTTTGAAAGGCATACCCTCTCAAGGGTATTACAGCATTACGTAAGGCAAATCTGGGCAAGAAATTCTGTTTCATACATTCAGTTTCAGTATACACTCTCTTATCAGTGCAGAGTTCATCTAAATTTATTTTAAAAGACAAATATACTAATGATCTACTGAAAATATAGAAAATCAATTTTAATGGTGACTACCTTAGACAAAAAGAAACTTGAATTCAAACTCCTAGATTTTGTTTTAAGAACGGCTAAGATTATACTCATATGTACTCTCTTTAAAAAAATACAGAAAATACATTCAATACTATGAAAATATCGCCAGAAGTGAAATTCTAATGAAAGGCATGTATAATAATAGCTTTATCTTCTGACTCTTTGCCTGGAATACCTCAGAAAGATGAGTGATCAGTTTTTCCAGATAAGATAACAACAGGTTAGGTACTTGTTGAACCAAGAAACATAATCAGCCCTGTGTGTTCTTAGTTTATTAATACATAAGTCATCTTAAAATATGTATATTTCACATATCAGGAAATGCCTGTACCAAGCAATTTCAGTTCAGTTCAGTATTTCAAGTGATTTTAAATTCTGCTTGTTAACAGGACGACTTGTCTCCACAAAGAACAGAAGAGAGCTATTTACATTCACTTTATTTTCCATTGGCAGAAACAAAAACTGATCTAATTTATTTTCCTTAGTCACTTAAAATATTGCCAGCTGCGTTAAAAAAATTGCATTCGCATTTAGCGGATAAAACAGAATAATGCGTCAATAAACATTAAGTGTTCGCTACTCCGACAAGAACTAATGCAGACAAGATGCAGACATTGCAATTAAGAAATAATAATAATAAAATCTTAAGAAACTTAGTGTCCAGGCTACAGGGAACAAAGTCTTCTCCCAGTTACACGAAGCATTTGCTTACAGCAGCATTTTTTTAAGGGAACCAGACTCACATCTGATGATCACTGGTCCAAGTAGTGCCAGAACATGGCACTGAAACGTGGCACATCTTTGCTTTTGGAGCACAAGTAAGCGTTAATATGCTTTTCAGTTTGACTTGCAACTCAAATATCATCTAGTTCCCTCTCACAAGTTTTCCAGGAAAAACGCAGACCAAAGAGCAGTCTCATAATGTACGTTGGTTAAAAACCTCAACTAAAACATTTCTCGAGCTTTTAATTTGGTAAGAATGATACTAAACTTAAAACACAGTTCTGTTATTTGCCTGACATTCAAGAGGCTGAACAATGAACGGATGTTGTCTCTTCCCCAAATGCACACAGAATTCACGCTGCAAGAGAGTATGACTACTCCAGTATATCAACATTTTATTCACTCTGTAAAACATGAATATTTAAACAGAAGACATTTTTCCCCATGCAGAAGCCTAAATAGAAGCTCTTATCTGAAATAGTAAAAGCTGTTATTTTTTTTTCAAGAGGTTTTAGACTGTATAGAGATAGTTACATACACAGGCATCTCAAATGAGAGGGCACCATACATACATGTAATTGGTTGCTTTTTCTTTTTCCTCGGCAGTCTGTACAAAACGTGAAAATGTGCCTGCTTCTGACTAGCCATTAAAAGGCAGTGGTTGCACCATACTGTGATTTGGGGAGCTGAAGAAAATAGCCAGAACTGACTGATATCTGATAAACAGTAACAGGAGTCAGTTTATTGCACCAATCGTTAAATAATGGTGCTGATTATAAGGCTGCTAACTGCAGATGCTGTAATTGTCTGTCATAAATCTTAGTCATTTGTGACAGGAGCACAATGAAAGAGAGCATCTGCTTGAGGGCAAATGACTTCTGATAAATATCAGCTCTGCTAAAATGTACTTGGATGTGTCTCAATATTTTGGAGAGCCATTCATGTTGCTTCCACAAATGTGAAGTTATTATTGGTTTGTATTGATTTTGCCACCTTGGTTTTTTTTTTTTTCTTTTTAAAGAGACAGAGTCAGAGAGTGACTCAAGGTTGAGTTGAATTGAATCTCAGCTCTTTATCTGATCTACTCGTTCCTCTCAAATGCATGTTTGAGCGGAAAAAAAAAATAATTGCACTTTTTCAGAAGATTGCTGTGCAAAAACACAGCCTGGAAAATTCAATATGTAGTTGAGCTTTTTATTTTTTCTCTTAAAGCAACTCCTTACTGAAGGAAAAGAAATATTTTTTAAAGAAAGAGTTTTTTTAACATAATGTTTTTAAAGGATTTCAAGTAATTTAAGTAAGAGTCAATTAAGCTATTTCTGGAGAATAATAAAATGCAAATTTAAAAAGCTATCAGAAAGTAATTTTTTTGTTTCTGGAATAACTAACAACATATTCATTTCCTGTCCAATCTGTAACAATACAATAAATCCCAATAAGTTCTGCCATCCTGGCCCTTACTGAATAGTGTTTTCATTCTTGATCTCATAAATGCTTATCATTCAACAGTCTATTGCAGTCTAATTTCACCATCAATGAAAGCTGTGCACTCACATAGTGATATTCAAATATGTATTTCCTTGTGATATTCTTAACATATCATCAGGATTACACTCAAAACATTTTAACAAGTAAAGGTAGTGAAATTGAATCTGAAATTTAAAATTGGGAATTTTACTGGTAACTGACCATTAGAACAGATAACGGCTTTCCCTTCCAGCAATTCCTTGCTTAATTCAATTAACATTGCTTTAACGTTGCTTAATCTTTGTAACAAATGAATTTAGGATTCTACTTGCAGCAGTTTCCTTCACTGCACAATTGCACATGTTGCCAAAACAGGTGCAACTCACATGGTGAATATGCAAAAACCAGGGGAGTATATCAACTGCAGCTACCCGATGAAAGTCTGACCCATGCCGTTTATGAGCAAGGGCATCGCCTGAAGGTTACACAGTGCTTGGTGTAAAGAATAAAGCCAGAGATCTTAAATGTAGTGAAAAACACAATTTTCTGCTTTTTAAAGAACTTTAATAGGGGCCTAAGACAAATACAGAATGGAACCACCTCTGATTACCCAATCTGTGCCATCAGTGAGGTTCTTTAGATCAAGTGATAGGAGGTTGTGCTGTAAAGTGGAAACAGTAACATCACCATCTGCTGCAAGGACCAGCAACTGCGAAGAAGTCACAGGACATGAAGGGCTGAGGAACACAGAATCTGCAGTATACTCCAAATATCATAGACACCTTGGCCTCAGACTATCACAGCCCAAAGTGGGTCATGCTCTTTTGGTTCTGGCTAAGCTCTGTCCTTTTCAGCTCTTGCGTTTCTCATATTTCAGCTAATGGCAGCATTTCTTATCACTCCATAGTCCAGTATGCCTCCTTAGTCTTCTGTGTCACTGGAACATCAGCAGCAAACATTTTAGGACAACAGACTATTCCTGTACCTAATATCAGAGCAACTCTTGACAACGAAAGGACAACAGAAAAGGTCCTGGTTGGCATCTACAGAATATCCAGTGCATTCCCAGGGCCAAAACCAACCAACCAAAAAACCAAATGCTAAAAAAAAACCCAGTCCAAGTTCTATTCTGGCACAGATCTTAAAATCCCAGCACAGGCTGCAATTATCTAACTCCAACGAGCACTTCAAGACAAGGGAAAAATTAAAAAAGCATGTCTGGGGGGAAAAAAAGTGCTTGGGTTACACTCCGAAGATCAACAGAGCTGTAAATAAATTTTTTCTTATTATTCAAGTCTTGCTAGTTTTTCCTTTTGTACAACCCAATCAAACTCTCATTAAATCAGTTTAGTGGGAGCTCTATCTTTCGTATGCCATACTAGAAAGCAAAACCAAGCATAACATGAAGTAACCCGATTGGAGGACAGAAGAAGTGATGTATGAAGGATGGTAGAGGATTTGGCTGGATCTCTTTTGCATGTACTTCCACATTCATGACATTGTAAGGATTGTATTTTCTTCCAAAGCTGTAGCAATCCTGGAGAGGGTGAGTGCGGGAGAGACAGACATATATTTTCTTGGGTCACCTTTAGGACTCTGAACCACTTACTAGTTAGAAAGACTTTAATCTTGTGCTATTTCCCTCATGGAGGGAGGCATGGATGGTGCTTTATTATATATTTTACTCTTGTTTCCCATAGCAAAGGCCAAATGAATGTGTCCAGAGGGAAATCCTGATGTAAGATGGAGTTTAAAGACAGAATGATGGGCACATAAATACATGACATCTATTAAGGAAGAATCAATATGCTTTTGTAAAAAGAAGAAATACTTCAGAAACTTATTGGTGTTTTTAAAAGAATTCAAGTTATATGTATGAGTAAAATCTACGTGATAAAAATCTTGAAATTCAAAAAGACTGTTGGCAAAGTCCATTGTAAAAAGCTATTAAAGAAGTTAAGCTGCCATGAGATAAGAGGGAAGGTTCTCACCTGGATAATAAATAAATAAAATTAAAAAAACAAAGGAAATAGAAGATGAGTAGGCAGACAATTTCAAAGTGGTATGAGGTCAGGAGTAGCAGCTCATGAAGATCTATGATAAGGCCCATACTATTTGTAGTAGTCAAAGAAACGAGAATACTCAAGTTAGTAGAAAAAAAAAATCTCTAATTGACAAGTCATGGAAGAATGTTACAGTACCAAGTGAATGAGAAATAAAATGGCAGATGAAATTCATATCAGTTATTATTCATATCAGTTAAGATGTACTTGTGAAGAACATACAATCTCATTTTACCCATGCATAGAGGTTTCAAATGACTATTGCCATTTGGTAACAGAATAGACTGTTTTATGGAAACACCAAATCAATGCTCACTTGCTGTCAAAAAAGTGAGCTAAACATTGTAAATATTTAAGAAAGAGATAAAGAAGTGACATGGTGTTTCTGTATCTTGAATACTGAATGCAGTTCTTCCCTTTCTCTCCCAAAAATACATAATAGAACTAGTAAAGATACAGAGAAGGCAACAAGAACTGTAAAAATCTGGACTGAAGTCTAAAGATGAGGGAGGTTAAAAAGCTACAAAATTTAAGATCGATTTTACAAAATATATGATACAGCAGCATAAAAGTCCACTGGAGGTCATACAAAAAAGCCATTACTGCTTCAGAACGTGGCACTGCAAACTGTTGGAAGAAGAAAAATCAGTCTGGAGAAGTATTACAGAGCAAGCGCCTTGCTCTTACAATCCATCTAGGTCTCCTCTGCTGCTCACTGTCAGAAGTAAGTGATACTGAGTCAAAGGGACTTCGGGTATTAATGAACTTACTAAAAGGGGATTATATTTAATGATGATTTTGCCTAACGAAATGTCCAAGAGGGATCTCTCCTTCACATTAAGTTTGCATGTAAACAGAAAGAAAAGATGTTAAAATTTTAACAAAAATTGGTTTAATGGTTTACTACATTTTATCCCTAAGGAACATTTTCATTCTCTAATTCATCTTTAGTCTCCAAAGATACATTAAACACAAATTCACCTCAGCAAAGTATTCAGGCAGAAGTTTCTTCTTGCTTTCTTCTTCCTTCCCTGAGATCCTTTATTCCCATCACTATTCCTACTTCCTGCAATACACTGCCTTAGCTTCCACCTTCCAGTTCCCACAGACAAGAATTTGTAGATGAAGGCCACAGGATAGGCAACTGGAGAACACATTCAGACTAATGAGGAAACACGATCTAGCTGTTCTCTCAGTTAAAAAAATCTAAACAACGTACAGAAAAACCCACATAGAAAACCAAAAACCAACATCCAACTGGCTCTTAAATTTGAATATACAGGGATTAGTCTACATTCAACATCTACTTTAAAAAACTTAAAGCCACCTTTTATAGATATATTTATTAGACTTGTTGAAAGGATGATCTTGTCATCCTCTTGGTTGAAAAATCTCTCTTCCAACCTGCTAGCAACAGGCTGTGAAGCCTCAAAAGTATCAGCTCTATTTTAAAAGCTAAGCTGGCTTTCTTTTTCACCTCCTTGGTAGTAAAGAGTTGATAAAGAGAATAGTGATTCTGTTTTAAATATAATAGTACCAGTGTTTGTTTTGATCCGTTTGCATTCACTTTTTCCTCTGCAATCAAGAAAGCTCAGATTCAGGCATAAGTCAAGTGCCAGCTAGGGTATTTCCTCACACCTGAAGTTAAAGACTAAGACCAAGCAAGGCAGCTTTCTTAATATTGACCAGCAGGAATGTCAAAGTTTCATATATTTTTGCTCTGATCTTATGCTCTGTTAGGGAACAACTCATACCTGTTTGAAAGAAGACACTGGGCAAAACATCCTTTTGGTCTGAACACATTCTCACATACATCAAAACTGCTTTTGTGCATATCTTTGTTTTATGGTAGACTGAGGGATCTTCCTTCCCAATGGAAGAGAGCTATGCTCCCCTAGAGTGAGTGTATACAGGGGCAGCCACTGTAAAATGGTCTACTCGGGCTTACTCTTCCATAACCTGTTCATGCGTCCACGTCCTTCGATTTATCTTCCTCTCTCTGCTTACAAGTGCTTGTGGCTTCAAACCTCCTATTTCAGTTTGCATTTCAACTAAACCCATGTCACTGTAGACAAGAATTAGCTGTTAATTTTACCATTACTGACAGATATCCATATTTTTTATTTGTGTTAACTCAGATTTCTTTAGCTAGCTTGTTTGCCATACTAGTTATTTGTTCATATAAGCATGTTTAACAAGCTTATGCCACCCTGGAACAGCTGCCTGGCCAGAGCAGCACGGCCAGGTGAGTGGCCTGGTTGTCTAGCGGAGACGCATCCACAATGACCGAAGTAGCTTATTGATTCAGCTTCTTCCTAGAACACCATCCGCTACATGGGCACAGGAGCCTTTTCCCAGGACTTCAGTTTATGCAGTACAGCATGTCCTTCAGCAGTGTGACTGTCATTTTGTAAGACTGCAATCCAACTTCAGCAGCACAAGTCTTGTCCAAATATACTCAAGAAAACCACTACAAATATACAGGACTAGGATAATCACATTGCCAAGTTAGCCTTGGAGCTAAAGCAACAACTTATATTTTAAGTTTATTTCAGTTTGAAAATTAAATCTTAAAATCTCTAACCTCTTTATCCCTTCCAAACAAAATCTTTCATTAAAAACTACTGTCAAGAAGCAAGGGAAAGTGGTATTCAGATTTTACACTGTTTCCAAAGAATGCTTTGAAAGCTTTCACAAAGCCCACAATGAAACCATCCAAATGACTTTCCTATGACTGTTGAATCAGATGCTTTTATTCCCCGCAAATTTGGAGCTGAGGGGAAACAGTTTTCTCTTGCTTTAGGAGCACTCCAAAGTGAGTTATTATTTATGTGCACAGAAACTCACCTATCTTTGCGATCTGTGCATGACATCACCTCAAATAACTTATTAGAAGATGGTTTAATTGAATTAATGGCTATTTTTCAGAACAATCTGTGTGCAAACTAATATGCTGAAGGAGTAGCATGGCTTAATTTCAATTTTAAAGTTTGAGTCTTAAGCTTGATTACAGCTCTTCTTCTCAGATCCATCTATATTCTTAACAGTTCAAAACTAAGATGATGTGGCCTCAAAGTTTCTTCAGGATGAGCTTTAAATGACCTCTGAGCAACAGCCATTTCAAGGCAGATTCACCACTTTTGGTGGAATGCCAGCAGATCAGCAGGGTGTGCAGTCTGTATCTGTGAGGCCACATGGGCATTCTTGCCTTGAGAACAGGAAGCCTATCCTAGGGGCACTTAACGGGTTAAAACCACTGCAATACGCATTAAGCACATGTTTCAAGTCAGCAGGGTGCCAGTCTAAGATGTCCTCGAAGCTTAATTTGATAGATATTATGCCATATGCTGCTGCAAGTAGTTAGTAATAAAGAAAGTAAAAATTTTATGGATGAGCAAAATAGGAGCTCTTACGGATGGAGTGTTTTTAAATCAGGTGTATAATTTACCTACAGTCAGACCACATGTAGAGTGCATTACTCAATTGAACTTACAAGCAGATAGGAAGGCAGTTTCTTTTAATAAGCCCTTCTTCAACTTATTGGCTCTACAATTACTTGCACCAATTACCAGCAGCTGCTGCCTGTTTGGTATTTTATCTTAGACAAGGAGTTACATTAGTTTCTAATCAACAAACCATTCAAGGACTCTTTAAAAATATTTAAATTTAATTTTCTCATTTATTTTGAATTAACTGAAATACTGGATTTTTCATTGTAGTACTTTGATTCTTCTTAGGTTCTTCTCCAAACACATATTTATTGTTTTAATATTAATTTTATAAATTCTATAAATCCAGGAATATACATCATAAAATATTTGATACAGACATATATATACACCTTCAGTATATGTAGCATCAGTATTGGCCTTATTAACCATATATGGCAGTAAATGCACAGTGGATTGTTACCGTTTTTACAAAACATTAAGGTTGCCATAGTGTTTCAACTTTATGATTTATCTGCCTGATTCTTACTTAGTAGGGCACTGGCTAATGTAGCAAGAGAACAATTACCAGAGAAAGCATTTTAATACTTTTTTAAAACAAACCAAGATACTCTTTGTTATGGGAAGGAAGGATATTTTTTTCCTTTATCCCTAGATTTTCAAAATCATACTTCCAGAAATTTCCAAGCAACTTAATGACACTTGAAAAACACCTTCCTGTAAAATGATCGAAACCGTGTCTAGTGGAAGGTGTCTCTGCTCCTGGCAGGTGGGTTGGAACTAGAAGATCTTTAAGGTCCTTTCCAACCCAAACCATTCTATGATTCTATGAAAACTGGTACTTCTTTTGTGGGTTTTCTTCCCAAATATCTCAGTGGGAGAAATAGAATAATTTAAACTATATTATTTTATTTAAATAAAACAAGTAATTTAAAACAGTAAGCAGCAGAAGTAGCTGAAAAACTAAGATGTACTGTAATATTAGACTCAGTTTTTGCAAATAAAAATGATAATTAAATAAAAATCAGGGTGTCTGCTAAGTGAGTCCAATTGAAGCCTTGTTTAAATCACAGAATTGCCACCTGTGACAATACGCTAGAGGATTGATTCTACCAACGTAGAATACAATAAACTCTCAAGAGACTTCCTGGTGGTCTGTCTATACCTACTTCTACCTATGTCACCCTGCCCCAAAGAAACAACTGCTGGAGACAGGCAAGCTTATGCACATCTGGCGCAACTTAAGAGGCTGCAGCATACAGCTGTGGTTCAGGAAAAACAGAGGCTGCTGTTCCAGAAACAGCCTTCCTCATGACAAATTCCTGGGAGAAGTCTGCCTTTCCAGGAAGCAAACTATGTTTACTACAAATAGAACAGTCAGAGAAAAACAAAAACCACAACAAAAACATCTTTTGCATTGAAGTTCTTATACTAATCATCACACTTTCAGACTTTGTCTTCTCAAGTATGGGGACAACCTTCATACTATACATGAGCGGGATGCTAAGAAGCTTAAAATCTGAACAGATGCCATTGGGATAGGTACCATTAGTGCTCAATCCACTTTAGAGGCTATGTTAATCATCACAGGAGATTTAGCCAAAAAAAATCAAAACAAAACAAAAGGTTTCTCTGTAAAGGGTAAAAAAAGCTATTGTGGAAATTTTAGAGTACAATTTTCAGAACTAAGACAGTCAGGAGAAGCTTTCAGTAACACGATGATGCAATTTAACAGATAAATGCTTGTGTACAGACTTAGGTAGTTAAATCCCATATGTAGAAATACATATATAATAATATATATAGAAATAAATAACTACTGGCAACACTAGCCACCTTCATGGCAATATAATGATTTCAGGTCTAATACGGAAGAGAAGATGCCAATTTAGTGATATCTCTCAAATCCATTGATACATAGTGATATAAGCCCAAACCTGGTAAAAATATTTCAGTTTCTCATTCACAGGAAGTTTGTTATAGATATACATTGCAGCTGTTTGAGGGAAACAAAGAAAAACCTTTCTTGTTCCTAATTTTCTGAAATTACGCACCAGAGCATGCAAATCCTGCACCTTCTGTAAAATAATTAGATCTAAATAGAGCAGCCTAATTGTTTCATATTATTGTCTATTAAAAAGAAATAATCAAGACTGCTAAAAACCCCAGAAAATTCTTTAAGAGGCTTGAGGATCAACACCTCACATAACAATGGAGTCCGCTCTTCACAAATATCAAGATATTACAACTATTTTCAGAATCCTGTACCATAAGTATCTTCTAGTATACTGGATCCAAACATGGACTTTAAACTGTAATCATAGAATAATTTAGGTTGCAAGAAACATTTGGAAGTCATCTGATCCAACCCTAACACTCCCCAAAGCAACGGCAGAGTCGATCTTGAATCAAATTGTGCTGAAAATGGCCACAGAAAATGGGAAAATTAGTCCACAAAGGAAGAAACGTATTTAGAAACTTGGTAGTGAGCATCACTTAAAACACCCTTACACGCTTCAGAAGTTACTACTTGTATATCCTTCCTTGTTCTTTTTCTCCAAAGCATGCTAAAGCAAAAGCTGTGGACGAAGGAGTTAATTTTCTAGGATTTTACTAAACACCAGTAAATAGTGGGGCCTTCTTCACTCTTCCAAAAAGAAAAATAGCAGTTTTCCACAGAAGAGGAAGGTCTTGCCCTCTCTCTAGCACAAACTTACAGTTTCTTCATCACCCTACCAGTGTATCAAAGACCATAAAACATTTTGGTATTAAAGTTTATTTCTAAACACATTCATATTTTTATTGCAAATTCCTTTAACTCATGCAGTTAACTTAAAAGTTATTCATCTTTTCATGTGATCTCTCATAGCTGAGAAAAATCTGTCTCAGGACTCAATCAGATATTCATGTCAATTTTTTTAATTAACACTATGCTTAATGTCTCTCAATTATGACTGCAAACACTTTCTTAAAACAAATCAAACTCATTAACTCAAAAAACAACACAAAGAAATCTTACATCATTTAAAAATGACTCATGTAAATCTTTGAGAAGATTAATTCAAAGCCTATTTGGCATTTTGAATAGAGAAAAAACAAAGATCCATAAAAGCTGAGGTTTGAACACCAGAAGGGTCTGCTCAAATTACCTGCTTGTATCTCTTCAAGGTGCGAGTAGTACACTAGCTTATCATGTGCCCCTAATTTATATAAGATCTTTCTCCCCTCTTCTCATAGAATTTTTTTTTTAATTCCCCCCCCCCCAACACGCATGAGGGACTATATAGTATTCTTGGACAAATACACACAGTTCTGGAGTGTTTCTTGCATGAAAAGTGGTCCATCACATTAGCATAACTAAGTCTACCATACATATATTTTGCTGCTCGTAATTTAAATTCCACCTGGTCTCATAATAATATCCTGAAGAATGACATTATTTAAGCACAGACACACTACTATCCTGCAGAACACATGATGTTGAAAGACACCAGGATTTTAACTGCTGGTTTGTCTAGCTGATACATTAAGGTGCTCAGAAAACTGTACAAGGATCTTACACTCTCTCTGGATCAAATCTATAAAATACAAAGCACTCATTATGCACAATCCTCTAAGCACATTAGTCATCCTTGGAAATACACGTTTACCACATAATGAATTTCAGACATGTCTATAATTACAAAAATTATTGTTGTTTTAGAGCTATGCTTGTAGAGAATGTGCAGCTTATGTAAACAAAAGGAAATATAAAAATGTGGTATCACTGATGTCACTAATCTCATAGCTCTATAGCATTACCTGGACATTGGTATGCCCCTTATTGCATAACACACATTTTTAAATTCAATTATATACAGTATAGATACTTAAAGGCATAAAATTAATGATACCGTGTTATTATGTCTTTCTTACAGAAAATTTTGCCAGCTGAAAGGGACTCGTAGTCAAAAAAACACTGTTAAGCTTAAATAACTGAATCATGCCCAATACAAACATCAGTGGGACGATAAAAGCATTAGACCTTGCTCTTGAGTATGGACAGCTATGTATTTAACTAATTAAGACCTCATTCTGCAAACACTTTTTCCTGCAATACTTCCAGTGACCTCTGGAAGGGTCAGTAAGCAGAAGCATCTGAAGCTACAGCAATAGAAACTATTTCCTAGCTTAATTAAAGTATTTTCTTTTTTTGTTGTTTTTTGTTTGTTGTTGTTGTTTTTGTTTTTAATTAAATCCATTTGTTACATCAATCAAGAAAGAAAATTCAAAAATGACTGAGGCACCCAAATGGCTGCTAGAGTGGACTTCCTCCTGTCAAGGTCCTCTCTCTTGGGAATGTAACCCAGAAAATTAAGCAGTAATTGTCCAATGTGGTGCTTATTTTTCAAACAGTAAACTTGCTTTTGTAATGAACACCTAAATGAAATATAAATATAAATATATATATATATATGCTTTCTCAATCATCTTAGTCTGGAAAAAGGCAAAGTTGTATCATTTGGCAATTCCCAAGTGCCAGAAAACATCTGGAAAAGAGTAAATTAACATCCTTTATTGTTTTAGTATTACTTAGCCCTTTAAAACGGACGGATACAACAACACTGGCGATTGCTTCCATTATCCTAAAATCAGATTATTCACTGTGACAGCAGTAAAGCCTTACTTTCAGTTATTCACAGAAAATTATTTCATCTCTTCCTAGGCTGTGATATAATCTTTACTGCTTATCTAATAAGACAAATTTGAAATCTTCTAAAATAGGTAAGCATCCCATTCAGTTCTCTGTCATAAAACTGAAGACTAGAGTTCCCAGAAGTACCAGAGCTCCTCAGATAAACTCCTAAGCTACCAGCCGCCCTCCCTCTCCCAACCCAAGCCCAAAGAAAGAAGTCCTCCTACTCAGTATAATGCACACTAGTGTTGAGGCCACATGAGGGAAAACATTCAGAATTTTCTCTTGTATTTCTCCACAAATCTGACCTAGGACTTGTAAGATCAAGTCTACTGGATCTTATTAAATAACTATGCCTTGAAAGAAAACATAGAAAGAATAAAAATATGGATGGACAGAAAGGGAATATCAAGCTTTAAAGACAGTCTCTGGGAGTTTCCAGTCCCTTTCCTATAAGCTCTTTAAAAATGCACATCTTAGATTCCTCAAGGAAAGAAAAAATCCAAACAAAACCAAAATCCACAGATCTCGAGTAAAGAAAATATGTTTGTGTGTGAACTCTGTTTTTACAAAAATAGCAGAAATGGAACGGTCATTTCTTACAAGACACGCACATTTTTTTCTTTACAGAATGTTAGATCTACAGTTGCCGTTCATGCAAGCGTGTAGCAACAGGACAAAGGCTAATGGCTTTAAAATGAAAGAGGGTAGATGTAGATTAGATCCAAGGAAGAAATTCTTCACCATGAGGGTGGTGAGGCACTGGAGAGAAGTTGTGGATGCCCCACCCTTAGAAGTGTTCAAGGCCAGATTGGATGAGGCTTCGAGCAACCTGACCTAGTGGAAGGTGTCCCTGCCCATGGCAGAGGGGTTGGAACTAGATGATCTTTAAGGTTCCTTCAAACCCAAACCACTCTATGTTGTCATAATTTCCTCACTGCTCAATGTTTCCAGTGTTTTCAGAGAAGACAAACAAGGATGATCTCACTCATGAGCTGTTCAAAACAATTAAAGTCACTGGATTTAAGTTTTTATGCATTCAGATAGTACACTGGGTTTTAGATATCTACATTGTTTTATGATTAGTGCCTACTATGTAGCCCCTGTATCTTGTAAAATCCCTTCCTCAAACATTATCTTATCACTTATCATCCTCACCAACACTACTTATCTTTTCTAGTTGTGGTCAGAGCACATGCTTTGTAAATACTGAAGTTAATCTAATCCATGTGGGGAGCATTCACTCTTTTTTGTTTCTAGTCCCGCATATGACTTCGAATAGAGGTAGAAAGTTAAGAGGTAGGCATTCCTGCTTCATCAGAAAAATCTTACAGCTCAGTCATTTGAACGGGCGTGATATTCCTGAAATGTCATCAAATGGTGTTTTCTCTGGTGAAGTATACTCAGACCATAACATGTTTTTCTCTAGTAAAGCAGCACAAAAGCCAAACATCACCTCTCATGAATACCTAAATGACTGAAGTCTCACTTTCAACCTACAAAATCCCTCGAGTTAAAACTGCATTACTATCACACGTGTTCAGTGCACGGGTTTATCAAAGAGAAAAGGAAGATAGCAGCATTGAAAAACACTTTCATAAATGTGTCTTTAAAATGACATAAACATGACCTCTTGTATCAAAACACACAGAACTGGATTAAAATATCTTGCTAAGTCTGCCTGCTTTCACCATATTTGATTAAAGCATATAAGCAGTCTGAGGTAGAAATAAGATATAAACGTTAAAGAAAACTGAGTACCAAGAATGCAACTGAAAACATTTGCCTGTGAAGTCCAAATTACCCCTCCAGTTAACACATTTTAAACACTAAACTAGGATTTTCACCCTGAATTGTGTAACAAAAACTGCCACGTGACGTGATAACATTAATAGAGCACTGTATTAGGTGAGATGTTTATTATACTTAACCTTTCTAAACATTCACACGCACAAACCAACGAAGAGTAAGTTATTAATGAGAAAGCTGAATGTGGCAGATTCTCAGAATAGCTACCAAACATGTACAGAAGAGAAATCAGTTCATCAAATAACCCAGAATTCTGATGCTATGGGTAAGAAAGTCGATGAAAGAACTACATATATTTTTGAGAACCAAAAATTAAGAGGAGAGTGGTTTTTGCAATCAGAGTTTTGAAAATGGAGCCACCTGGTCTGCTAAAATGGATACACACAAAGATCAGACAATTCAACACAATATTAGACTGTTTATGGAATAAATAAGATAACACTTAATGAGATCAATTCTCATTTCCTTTGTAAGAACTGCTTAGAGCATTTAGAGTAGATATTCCATGCAGCCACACATGCAGCATCTAGTCAGCAACCCATTCTTTAAACTGTTTATATCAGATTTTCATAGGAGTAGGGCTAGAAAAGGAGCTTGGAAGAAAGCAAGTACAGTTGACCCAATTCTTCACTTAAGTTGTACTCTATACATGTGCATTGGGGCTAATTTCATAGAAAATTATGGACCGATAGGAGTGAACTGTTAAGTGTTACACACCATGCTTTTTCTGGTAGTATTATAGTGTATCTGATAAAAGCCCATATACATGATCTACTTATTGATGAAATGTACAAAGGACCGACAATACTGAGAACTGTTCCAAATTAAAATCAAAAAGCAGTTTAATTTGGAGCTAAGCATGAAAGGCCTATTCGTTTATCACTTCATGAAAGGTGGTAGAAGCAAAAAGCCTAATTAATTTCTCTTCAGTAAAATAAGGCAGTATGCTAGTATTTATTTGTTTATCCTACGGATTGCTTTGTATTGCAAGGTAATTGTAGGATTATCATTTCCACTCAAGGGAGAAATGCACTTATTTGCTGTCATTGCATCAGAGCATTATTCTGTACTGTTCTGCATTAGCAGAATTTCATCCATTCTATAATACACTGAGATAAAAATATGATTCTATAAAATTAACTTCTATCTCATTTATTGATTTTGCAACCCACCATATACAATTTGTCTCATTACTTACTCCTGTTTGACTGCAGTAACTTCCTGGAAGGCCAAGTGAAGACACCTGAAGACACAGTTCTATTGGTAACTGTAGGGAACATCAGTTAAAACTCCAACTACAAAAGTCACAGTCATCACACTTCGAGATACCCTTTTTCCCTTCATCATCACCCTTCTAATTTCCGTGCCGATTAACCAGGACTCATACCTTATAGTTTTCCACTTTGCGTCTGCTTTTGAAACACCACAAAGTCTAGATTGCTCAGGCCCGTTATCACTTTTCCAGAACGCTTCCAGCACTGAGCCTGCTTTCAAAAGATGACATTTTCCTTGGTTAGAGTTATGCATAATTCCACAGTACACTAAAACCAGCAGCAGCTCACCACTGTTGCATATCTCTTTCTACATCCTGTACCTACAAGCAGGGCCTTTCTGAACACAACAGCATTTGTGTTCTTCAGGCAAAACAAACCGCAAAAAAGCACAGTGGAAAGCTCTCTAAAGACTTCATTGCTGAAGTCATTACTCAAAACGCGTCCTGTTGTCAAAATCTGCAGAGCAGAGTAGTGCTGCACTCCCTGCCTTCCCCTCCTCCCATGAGCTACAGATATTGATTGCAAAATTGACATTAATAATGCAAAGAATAAAGTATTAAAGAAAGAGAAGGTTAATCTAAAGAGTGCCCTAAACTTCTAAAAGAGGCAAATAAAACCAAAAAAACAGTCTTTAGGAAGAAGGCAATACAAAACACACACACAAAAAAAAAGAGGAAGAGAGAGAAAAAAAAAACCACAAAAACAAACCAGGAGGTATTCTGCTTCCCCATATATACATTACATGTATAAAAATTTGGTCAGGACTAGATCCTGCAAGGACTAGGAGAACCAGTCTCATGACATGTGCAAGTAAAAATTTCTTGAGTCATAAAACTCACTGAAATTAGGTAAGTTAATACTGCTCATTGGTAGAATCCAAGAAACAGTGCCCTTTTAGCTGCATCTGTTTGGTTACTTTAAGTGCACTTACTCCAAACGAAAAGCTTTTACATGAGGAATTTATTTTACACTGCGATATCATAAACCATCTAATTGTCAAAATCACTTTGTAGGAAACAAATGAGCTTGTAAATTTAGTGTGATAAGAACAGAGTGCTAAATTAACATTCACTCAGCATATACCTAGCCACAGATATAGCAACTATAATATACAATTATTTATGACTTTAGAAGACACAGTGATTTCAGATTTTGTCCTTGAAAAAAAAACCAAAAACACACAACGAACAGTTTTACTGAGCTTTGTAACCTAAAGTTACCTAAACCTGTTAGGTACATGTTAACCTAAACTTACAAGGATATCAGATTCTGAAACATTCTGTATTTTTTCTGACTTTTTATACCCATAAAAATATTTAATCATATTATTGTGCACAAGTACTGAGATACATACAAGGGGCTACCTACAAGCTATTATAGGAACCCGATTTCTACAACAACCACTCTATAATAGACCACTCTGTCTTCTTCTAGTCTTAAAGTTACCTTAAGGAGTTCATTTGTATCTTATAGGCATTAAGGGGAAAAAAAAAAGAGGAAAAAAGCATCAGGTACATTACCAAATGATGCAATTGGAGGCGTAGCTACCAGGAAAGCAACACTTTGCTATTGCACACTGACAGAGCTTTCCTCCAATACAGCTGTGCTGCTGTTCCCCAAATGCAGTGTATCCAGCATTAAAGGAAAAAAAAAAAAAAAAGTAAAGGAATCTGGCTTTATGCCATAATAGCTGTTACCATTCTCAGTAAGAACTCTGTCCACCATATATAAAGCATCCTTTAGGAACTCTATATTCAGGGTGGATAAATTCATACTCTGTGCTATATAGAAGCACTTAGAAACTCAATGCACACAGAAACATCAAATTATTGAAAAACTGGACAAATTCCTTTCACCTGTGCCATTCACACTCCACCCTCTCTAAATACACAAAAGTGTTATATGTAAATTATGTTTCTGATAAAAGACACAAAACATTTTTATTCTGTCCACCAAAAAGAAGGGACTTTTGGTGAGGTTTATTGCACTCAGGAATGATTGTGAAAGTTTATTTAAAGCTGCATTGCTAGAGCAACTCTTAACTATCCAGTATGCACTCGATAAGATGATAAGGGTTGCAAGATCAATATTGTTCACATAAAAATAAAGGAAAACACCTAGATTCAAAAATTTCATATCTATAGCGGCAAATGTTAAATTCATGCTGAACACAAAAAGCAGATATCCTTAATATGAAAATCCATTCAACTGCTCTCTCTCCTTAGAGGGCACTCCATTCTGAGAGAAGTCTCATTTAAAACCTTGATACCAATTCCTGAGGTGAGGTACTACACGAGGCATAATACAGCTTCTCCTTTTTCAGGCAGATGAAACCTTGCCTAGTCACACATACTCAAAACTCTCATCTTAAATAGCTACCTACATTCAGGTTCCTTCTCCTCTGGCTAAAAAAAACCCAATTCTGCAGGCCACTTCTTGTCTGCATCAGCAAAATCAACTTACTCCTCTCCTTCGCTCGCTTCAGAAACATAGAAGTAGCAAAAGAATCAAATTGTTTATGTGTGTACTTATTTTTTAAAATAACACTGCAAATCTAGATGCCAGACAGCAAAGAACGAAGTAGGCCATTAACATTTCAGATATTCTCCAAGCAATACTCTAATTTTGTTGTAACGTATTCATGTCCATTTGAGCCCCTCTAAGATAAGCAATACATACTAAATAGTTTACCAAAATAAACACCTGTATATTACAGGGAGGAGATTAAAAAAGTGAAGTAAATTGCCTCCTCTAAAATATTTTTAACTCTATGTAAGCTGTGAGAAACGTAGAGCTTTAATTTTACATTTGCCAACAGTGACACCTGCTGGAAAGCACCGTGCTCATATTTTCTGTCCTTTCAGACTCGGGTCATAATATGACAGCTCACCTGACGCTGCTGTGATGTCATCCAGTCTGCACATACACATGCAGCAGAAAGAGTTTTTACTACAAAGTTAAGTCTTTTTGTATCAAAGGTTGGAGTATTCTGAAGAGCAGTGGCACATTGCGCAGTGACTTTTTTAGTACTGTTTGGTATTTCAAATAAAAGCAGACACAAAGAATCTTATGTGGGAGTATTCATTAGATGAATAGACTTTGAGAATTGCTGCAGAACTGGGACTGCAAAGATCTCTTGGTTCTTGCTTATACTCTAAGTCATTCAAAATGAAGTATTTCATGCAGAAAGTTGGGCCACAAGATCAGTGCAAAAGTTCTGCAACTATACATTAATTAATTTGTTCAACTACACTCATGTAAAAAGCAACCACCCACATTAGCAAAAATACAAGTATTTTGGATTCTAATAGTTGGAGACAATTGGGTAAATCTTGCTGCAATTTTAAAATTTAAAAGACATAATATAAATAATATTTTTATACTAGTATTTATGCACTGAAGTAGTTAAGGTGCATTACCTTCTATTCATACTGTTCTTAACACAGAGTTCCACGCTGTGTATGGACCTTATGCAAATGCTCTTTGATTTCAAATGAGACTTTGCATACCAAGGAGTCTATTTTCCCATCAATGCAGAAGAGATTTACGCACATAAGTCCCATTACCATTAATGGGACTCACCCACGTAAATCCCCCGCACATTGACAGACCCTTAGGATTTCCATCGAAATGGGTCCTTTAGAGCCATTACAATGTCAACCTTTTGCCAGGATTTTGCTATTAACAATACTAAGCAATACGTGGCAACCTTAATGTGTAAAATCCCAGCAAGAGGCACAACACAGAATGATATGAACCGAGCAAAAAAATTCTTACGCTTACGCAATTTAAAGATGATCTCTAATTATTCTTTACCTGTCCATATTCTTGTTGGTTGTTTTCCATCATTCATTTCCTCATTAAAAATTCTACCTTCTATTTTACATGGCTATCCTTTTTCCTTAACAAGCACCACTAAAAAACCAGATCCAAAGCATCTTAAAAAAAAAGGTTTATATTTTTCAGCTGAATAACTTTCTTTCCATTAACTTTGCTTTTAGCTGGTTACAATCTCTTAGCTTCTTTATATTTTTTTTCTTTTTTTTAACTCATAAGCATGCATTATAAATGCAGTAGTATAAAACCAACGGTTTAACTACAGCAGCTAAGAAAGCTAAGTGGACTAAAACAGAATAGTAGCAGTAGTATATCAATTTGTATGCATAATTCCCAAAATACGCCACAGTATCACTCTGTCCGTCAAGGCTCTAGGCAAGAAAAACAAGGTCACCTACAGTCCCACATGTTAACCACATACCACCGAACTAAGCTAAGATGCCACTAGAAAAGCAACATTTATCATCTATGCTATCAGAAATGCTTGAAACGTATCTATCTTCCATACACGCAAAGGCAGTTCAACTCCTAATTTGGTGCCTAACTTTCCGCAGATCCACACGAGTACAGAAATTAGAAACTAAAATATTTCTACAGAACTTGATCTACTAAGTAACTTTGCTGCTGAACAGTCAACTCTACCTAATGACAAGTTCACACAACTATTTGCCCACTCCTCATCACCCCTGTAACATGATCAAGAAACAGGAGGATATCCTTGATGCACAAGAATGCTTATTCCACTTAAAAAAAGAAAAATCTTAGGCTTGATTTTCATTGTTTATTCTTAGAATGTTGTATATCTATTTATGGAGTTGGATTACACCGCTAATACTTTGCCATTCGGCAGTCACTAAAAGCACCGAATAGTTAAGTGAGAGACACCAGGAAGCCCAGCTAATAAATGGGACCAAAGAGAATGAAGCTTCATCACTTAAATCCGGAAAGACTCTCTCCGCAAGTACCAAATAGAAACTCCTACCTGCAGTTAACGCCACTCTGTAGGAAACGTACAGTCCCATAATAAAGGGGAAATGGTGCTGCAAACAATAACTATTTTACATTAATAAAGCAAAAAATTCTTATTTTACGAGCAGGGATGTACAGGTCAAGAAGCATGCTTTGGGTGACCAGCAGCAGTTCCAGCACATCATATCAGCCACTGCTTCCTGATACTAATGGACACATCACTGCTGCAGAGCAATAAACATCCAAAAGGTTCCTGCCGCTATTTCACAAAGAAAATTATTTTACACTGTAGATTTAGAATCCGTCTTCAGTATAATACAAAAATTTTAAAAAAAGAAAGAAAAAGAGAGAGAGAGAGAGCATGCACGAGAGAAAGCACGCAAAATACCGGATAAGTAACCATGGTGATTCTTGATCTCACATACAGGACAGACTATCTACATTGTATGTGACCTTATTCTACTCCATGGATTAAGTAAGACTCCACTGACTTCAGCATCAGTACTATGATATGTCATGATTCTTGAAGGATCAGGCCTACAAAGTTAATTTAATATTTAAGAAAATGAGAGTTAAGCATGTAAACATTGTGAATTTGAGTCTTAGTGAACAAAACCAAACAACAACAAACCTCAAACAAAACCATACCACAACCAAGTACTATGGTCCAGATCCACAAAAGAACCAAATCCCTGAGAGGGACTGCAAGTAATTCAACTGTCAGACTACTAGAATTTGCAGAATTGCCAGCAATTTTTCCCCAAGCTCGGCAAATCACCCCTTACTCCTCACAATCCAAATCAGGGCAGGAGATCTTTTCTTATTCTACAGTAGGCCTAATAAGGATCCTGCCTAAGTAACTTTCTGGTAAAATCTCCAAGTGGTCCAGTTCAGTAGCATGTTCAGAGAGTGACTAACGTACCTACAGGACGATCACTGCATTTCGTGGTGGAGCTCAAGAGACTCTCCTCCCCTTTCATTTTAAGGGAAAACACAAGATGGTGCTAGAGGTGGTAATGCTCCTTTTTACACAGTATTTCAGCCATTAGAACGCTGTCCAGATTTTGTAAAAGTAATCATCATTTGTTTGAGGAGGTTTGTACTCTAGTATCCCAGATGAAGGTCTGTAACCACCCAGTAATATGCTAGCTGACTGTACAACATGATTCAGCAAAGGGGATCATATTTCCACAACCAGGGGAAAGCCCTGCCTTGGGAGGGGGTAGATCAGGTCCTGAACCTTACATGAGAGTTTACTCAGTGACTATAAGTGGAATTGAGAGTTAGACTTACACGAATTAACCAGCTGGAAAGTAGTTCTCACACAGAGACATTATCTTCAGGTATTTCTGAATGCTAATAGGAACAGGACAGGAAAGAACTCACTTGCAGGACTTGACTCAGTTGTTCCACACTGTAGCTCAACTAGCCCACAAAGTTAAAAACCCCAGTTAAAACAAAAATCCAGGTTATAATGTGTTATTTTTGCTTTTACCAAGCAGCTATGCTTATGTAAGAAAAATGCATAAACATTGTCCAACTATCCTGATTTAACTGAGCTCTGCACAGGCTCTTGATAGACCTGCACTTTCAGGCTATTTGGGTTTTGGAGTTAAAAAAACATTGTAAATCCTGTATTCTGTGTTTGCCACTAACATCTGCCCATCTTCCTGCCCAGAAACAGTCTGATTTCTCCCTTTCCCATTTACTCACCTTCATCTAGCCCTTGCAACTATATAGTTTTTCCCATAGCCACATTTCTCCCTTCTGGAGCAGCATAGAAGCTGCACTTTTAGCCCTCAAGCTGCTTCTTCCTCCTCTTCATAACAAATCAAGCAAAGGGAGAAAGAGAAGACAGAAAGGACAGAGACCAGCTTGGAACTGAAGAAGGCAGCAGCCATCCTAAGCCGTTAGATTTCTTCTGCTCTCTCCTTCCTTTCTTTGCAAATGGATTCAATTACTGCCTCCTTAGGGGGAAGTATAGGAGGCTTGCCAAGAGGCCTAAATAGCTGCTGTACCCAAGGAAAAAGTAGCCAGAAGTACTCCTTTGGTTAGTTAAGGTTAAAGCGTGCATCCCTCTCACAGGGCTGAAATCTCAGGTTTCTCATAGGTTGCTTCAATCTCAGTTAAAGTGAGATTAATGAGAAGAGTTTGAGAGTTAGTAGAACAAGACCTAGTGGTCAAAATGACATTGCTCAGGTTCAATTGCTGTCACTCAAGATAGGATCTCCTGTAATCAGCTGCTTCTATAACCACCTTCATTTATCTCTAATGACTGTGTACCAGCAGTAATGTACAACTCTGCTGTTTTATTTTTTGTATTTTTGCCACAAAGCAATCTTGCTGTGATGACATAGCCACTATATTTAGTTCCTGCTCTGTACTAAAGTATAATGCTCGGTTAAAAGTCTCTCCCTCACTCTCATTGTATAGTCTATATATAAAGCTTAAAATACAGTTTCTTGCCAAAAGGCAGGAGGTGGTGATATTTCTGTAACTATAGATAGTAGTTACCAAGTACTCAAAATTACACTTGTATTAAAAAAATGACACACATTACTATTGCACAGTTAACTTCTATGACTTAAGTGTCATCATCTTAATTTTACTAGTCAAAATACATTTTCAGCTACCTTTTCTCGACAAAAAAAAAAGTATATTACTAATGCTAAGGTTGTGACATGAAGTGACAGAAGCCAGGAAAATTCAAAGTTAAATTCACTGTATCCTTTACTCACACCACTGGGTTAAGACAAGACAATGGCTGTCTACACTTTGAATTCCCAGGCTTTGTTAAATGTGTATCATACCATTCAGGTTAAATTAAAAAAGCCTGGCTCTTCTTTCCTTAAAAAACGGTTTGAGAAAATGTTTTTGTTCCTTGCTAAAATTTTTAAAACATTAAAGGAATGGAAGAACAAGTGATACATACTGCTGTCAAATTCAGATATACTTTCAGATGCATATTGCACCGTCTTAATGATACACCAGGTGCAATTCTGCACTGGGGAAAATCCCGGCTTCATGTTTCTTCCCAGTTTCTTACTCCCTTGAAACATTCAACAAACGGGACTTACCACCCCCAACATACCATCGCATCATTCTTTGCTGTTTTACTCTTTTGGAGAGGCTCCTGTCAGACTAAAAAAAAAAAGAAAAAATAATAAAAAAAATCCTTTCACATGATAGTATCTCTCATGCAAAGGGATGCACATCCATCATCGGCAAGACAACTGACACTTCAGCCGTTGAAAAGAACAGTCGGGACAGGGAACTCCACAGGATGTCCACATAAGGCTGCACAACCTACTGTCAACAAAGACCTTCCAACACCTGACAGAGAGCTTGAGACGGGCTGGCTGTCCCTGGAAGCCTGGATCAGAATTTAGTGCTTGGAGACCTGAGTTCAATTCACTTCTTTCCTCTAAGGTTTTGTGATACCTTAAGAAAAACTGGTTTCTACATCCAAGGACCCCACAATAAAACGGGAAGATAGGGCGCTGCAAGTGTAGGTATAAACAGTGAAGTGCCCAGATAAGACTGTGTGGGGAACCAGGTAGTAACCAAAATATCCAGAACAAAACACCTAGCTGCGGAAAAGAACTGTACAGTTTTATACCCTGCTGTATTAAAAATCTTAATAATTTATACAGCTCTCTTATCTGTAGTGTTTAAGTATTTATTTTTCATCAAAATACTATCAGTATAAGACTAGATATGGGCGGAGAATAGATAAATGAAGTGAGTTGCTTGCAGCCATTAAGATGTCAGTGGCAGAACAAAAGAAACTGAAGCAATTTCTCCGTCCTTTGGCATTCTCACGAGGACTGCAGCTGCTAAGAATACAAGCACATAAAAATGAAAGAATTCAGAACCTTTATGAAGGTCTGATTATATTACAAATTTGATCAAAAATCGATCCATTACAGGAATCATGTAATGAAATTACAAACAAATGCACACACAGAGGGAGCTGATGGAATCAAAGTTTTCTAGGATATTGTAATCGTTCTCTTTAAAAGCAATCCAGTACACATAGCAAATATTTTGCTATCTACAGTTATTATGCATGTATTATACACATAACAGACAGTAAGTTTGGAATTCATCAATGCACTTTACTGCATTAATATCTCTCAACTTTTACACAATATCCCCTTAAAATTACTATGTCTAGCTTTTTATTTTAATGGTATGATGTGACAGATCTTTAGGAATCTGTTCCAACCCAGTAACTCCTACTTTCACTCCCACCCAAACATTCAATCTGTGCTTTTCATTCCATAACTTCTCTTTTTCATTTATCTTTAACGGGTTGAATTTACATAGCAAGCAAAAAAAGATGTTGCTTATTCTGTTTTAAATCAAATACACTTTAACTTCACTCTCTGCTACAAATCCATTCAGGGTTTACTCTGACTTGACAATTTCCTTCATCCACTTTTGTATGCTACCAATCCCCTCATACATTTCTCTTGCATATGCAGGCTATGCTTTTTCCACAAACGAAGTCAAATATAGTTGACTAAAAAAAACACTCAAATGAACATTAATTTCTGGAAAAATTTCAGCTTAAAAATGTTACAAAATATATACAAAACTAAAATGAGACCTCAGCCCCTTGCTGCATGCATTTCACAGGGGAAAAGTCTCCAGATTACAACTTGTTTCTGTCAATTGTTCTAATTTTCCCCGGCTCTCAAATACAGCTACATTCTCTGTATATTATGTAGTTATTAATCTGCATACCTGTTTTACAAAATAGTTTCAAAATTTCCCTCTAATCCATATTTGCTCCCCACCTATTTGATGCTTCCAACTGACTCGCACTGTTACCAGCGTGCATAAGACAAGTCACACCTACCTGTCAGACCCGACGGACGCCAGAAAGGCTGCACTGCAAAGCTTCGATGAGAGAAGCCTCAGAGAGATGTTCAAGCAAAGAAATACGAGGCATTACAGCACAATAGCTGAGAGAACAGACAGAGCTCTCAGAAGGATTTGCTCCCTTATACTCTTTTGAGCGTTTTTTGCACAAGGATGTTTATGTTTTCTGTGTGCATAAATAAATCAAATTCAACTACATACATGTTGCTAACTCAAGAGGTACCATCATACGCTGTCAGATGTAACCACCATGGAATCATGATGGAACTTAGTCTAATATTCTTAGTCAGTTTCTATTACTTTTTATTTTTGAAATAAAGAATGATGAGAATTCCTAACAAGTATCTTGCTAACCACAAAATGGGCAGTGATGATCTTAATCACTTCACATAGCAAGCACAAATCCTAGAAGTGGCCAAATATTTCAAGAGCTCTTCGCACAGCTGTACCAGCTCCCACTAGATTTAAAAGTATTTTACTGACAGTACCAGATCAAGCTCGTGGATCTGCAAAGTTAGGTTAGGAAAATAGTGTCATATTATAATCAGCACATTTTCACAACATGCAGAAGGCTTGCATCAGCCTGATAAAACGTCTTTATTTTGCTATTACCCATGAAGTTATCCTTCCTTAATCTTAATTGAAAAAGCATAGCATCAATGCTAAACATGACCTTTGAAGTTGAGATTGCCAGTCAGATATTATTTTCCTGTTACAATTATATTTATACATATAAATGAGGCTAACAAAAATACTGCTCTGCTTTCACAGGTAAGAAGGCACAGAAGCACCTAGAATCTTCAGTCAAGAACTGGGTCTTTACTACATATATAAACAGATGTCAAAGTCATCAATCAGTAGCCTAGAAAACTCTCAGATGCACAGAGCAGTAAAGAAAGAGAAGACAGTGTTGGAAAGGAATATAAGAAAATGAATGACATGAAAAAAATAATACCCAAGATACATATCCTTGGTACATCATAATATTCTTCAGTTTCAAATATAAGGAACAGGAAGCAACCCTATAAATCCCTAATCTAGGATTTGGATGATTTCAGTCAAATTCCACCCACTAATACTTACGTAACAGTTTATTGCAAACAGCAATCTAAGATGCAGTAACGTACATAGAGTTGTAAACGGAACACACACGGCATCCTATGATCTCAAAACTAGTCGTGTTTTTCTTTCTATAAAGTCTTATTTGTCACAGAAACACAGAGAAAGGACTTTACACCTCCAGAGTCCGGGCTTGCCCTTTGCTTTAACAGATAGTCTTTTGTCTCAGGCTCCAAAAATACATTTTATATAATTGGCTGAAACTAACTGAACGCAGTTGTCAGTAGAATCCAGGCATAGCCATCCCAAGCATTAATGCAGCATTTTAGCACTGAGTACACTGTCTTTCAAACAGAGCAATTCCACAGTTAAGGAGTTTGCTGGCCTGAGAGGCTACTGGAGCTCCAGCAAGATACTGCCACTCTGGCAGATGTTACCTGCTGCCTCTCTAAGCAACTGACTCCTGTTGCACACTGCTAAGGAACTATGGCTAAAGTTATTTACATCACATGAAACTCATAGCATCTTCACCAGAAGCAGGTATTGCAATCTACCACAGACTCTCCTTTTGACAGCAAGAAATGGACATGATAAAGCAACAGCACTTGGGATCTTCCAGCCCGTGACTTGCTCCCACTCAAAATTAACCACTGCTCAACTCAGGATAATTGATTTAAACTACCTTCAAAACAAGAAGAGTCACTTTTTTTTTTTTTTTTTTCACAGAGCCATTACTAGACCCCTTTGTCCTTTTCTGCCCTTATCTGCCAGCTTTCTAAGTCTGAGGACAAATTGTCAGGAGAGGACAAATTGTCAGGAGAGGACAGAACCAGCTCATTTCATTTCACTGACATTGTGGGTGATGGCCACATTATAAGCACTTGTGCTCTGCAATGAATTCCAACACTCTGTGCTTCAGAAGTTTTGTTCCACTCAAAACAAAAGCATAAAACTTTAGAAACAAAGTATTCTAAAGCAGCATTATCCAGACACCATTACTCTACTGGACAGCAATGTATTCTACAAGAAATTTGCAAATAAAAAGATATTTTTCAAGACTAGTTTGACGAAAAATTTTTATCTCAGATCTTGAACATTCTTAGTCACTGGATGGACTACAACGGGTTACATGTAGAAATTTATTGGACTATTTTGTCTTTTTATGGAATTTAATATATAAGCCCAGAAATACTCTGCAAGAGCACCAACTTCTGGGTTACCTTTCAAATAAAGAAAAGCATTTGCTATCCACAGTCAAATCTGACTAAATGGAAAGTCCAGGTAACTGCTCAAAA
Source organism: Tauraco erythrolophus (assembly GCF_009769465.1). Classification (NCBI taxonomy): domain Eukaryota; kingdom Metazoa; phylum Chordata; class Aves; order Musophagiformes; family Musophagidae; genus Tauraco; species Tauraco erythrolophus. Next base: position 21,112,171 of record NC_141475.1, read on the forward strand.
TAACAACAAGAATCTTCTGAGATATTTTGCAGATATTCCATGAATCCACAAGGAATGAGCTATTTAAAAAACAACAAAACCTCAAACCACACACACACACCAACTCAAAACAGAACACACTTTACCGCATAGTTAACAGCAAATTTTATCTGCATTACAGGCCTGACTACACCAAACTCACAGCATATCAGGAATGTCATTAGTACAACAGTTCTACGTGACCCCAATAACACTCTCTATCAGTACTTTAATGCATTGATACTACTGTCCCACCCCTAACTGACAAACTCCAAGCTCACTGAAAGTCAGGTCTGAAATTTAAAGAACTTTGAAAGCATTCAGAGGTGTTCAGGGATGGAATTCATGGAACAAAAGAGAACACTGTGCATGTTACTCTACTTTCCAAATTAAGATCAACCATGTCACAACACCCCCTAGCCCCCCAATCTGATGTCACTAAGCATTGGCCCCAGGAAAACTGGAAACAGGCTTGTTGAGCACTACTGTAGACATATGCTGTTTTACTCATCAGCGCCTGAGTGCGAAGCCTCACTTTATCAGTGTTTCAGAGGAAAAGATCACACAGAATGGTAACAATATTATAAAGAAAAATCAACTTTAAAAGATTGCCATTTTTAGGATAATGCGAACACAGACATCACTTTCAACTGAATACAGGATCCAGTCCTGGGACAGTGAATCTAAATGATGGTCAGGACCTTGAGGAGAAGGCCTAGGCCCAGGGACATATAAGTGTTAATGCCCTTTTGTTATCTCGACACCACCCACCACTCTGAATTTCTCTTATCTGTTCTTTAACACACTATACTCACTCCAATTCCCATATCTTTCTGTAGCCTTCTTCTCCTTTTGTTTTCCTCTAAGAGACTCCCTCCAGTTCTGAGACTGCCTAGCTCTGCATTTCCTTACAATCTTTGTAAGAACCCAGTTACACCATAAGCTGCTACGTATATTCACTAAGGATGAGTACACTTTTAGTGTTCAGTGACTGAAAAATTTAGCTGGAAGGAAAAGTGTTTCTTGCAGGCAATGCAGAACCCTAGAGGGCACATGAGACTCAGGAATTATTGTCCTTTGTCCCCACCTCTTGCTGTTTCAGACATTAAAAAAAAAAAAAACAAACGAAAAGCCACTGAAAAGTCCGTTGAAAATCTTTTCCCATCCCAATCCAACTCAGTCTGATTAAACACCCAAACCATCTGATTAAACACGCTAACCTTGGGCACTAGAATTATCTACTTCTTTTCAACAGCTACTTCAACAGATAGAACAGCTCACCCATGGTGTTGCTACCCTGCCACAGCGGTCATTTCCTTGTTCAGTTTATGCTGCACTGGATTATGTTCTCTAAAAGTAGTTTTTAACATACTTGATTTAACTTCAGTTCTCCATTTCATTGTTTCATTACTGTAAACTCCACTCAGAGATTCAAATCAGAGACTGTAATAATTATGCACACAAATTAAGTACATAATTATACACATTCTCAAAAAAAGTTGCAGTCATTTGTTGCTATGAGCCTCTCCTAATTCATCATACTCTTAACGCAAAATGCGCTTCATCCTGAAAGGTTCAAGCATAAGACTTGGCAACTTGAGATCAGGTAAAGCTGGGAATACTCCTGTCAGATCCAACCCATGTTTAAGAACCTTACAGTAGTTGACAAACATTCTGCCACAAATGGAGCACTGTCACTGAGTGCAACTCAATCTAGGGAAAAGTTTAGAGCATTATCCATAAATATACTTAAAGAGTAGGGGGCGAAGTCACAACTCCATTCAACATTCTCATCCCAATTCATTTGTTCTACTTAAAAGATCACATCCTTAAAAACTGTAAAGAATTCATAAGAGGGAAAAGATCGCACAGAGACAAAAATCTATATTCTTTACATGTCCCATATGATTTTAATATTTATGTTTTGACAGGTCCAAAAGTTTTTGAGCAAACTAGTGGTGCACTGTGCTAGGAACAGCACATAGTAAGAAAACAAGCCTTGATACCAGGATAAGATCACAAGGGATGCTATCTTGCTTTGTTAGTTTCATTTGTTAAATAATCAATTAAAAACTATTAGGTTTGACAAGGTATTTAATGAAGACTATCTTAAAGTTTAAGAAGGTATAAAGGAGGAAAGATACAAACAAAACTAAAGTAATTATTATTTTTAAAAGCAGGGAGGGGAAGAAAACAATCATTTAACCAAAATAAGCATCATATGATACTGGTATGCAAGCCTGTGAAAGCAGATTCTTACGTTATCTAAATGACATGATTCAAAGTCAACTACTTCTGTCTTTGTCTCCATACCCTGCACTAGAAAATTTCCCCTTAGTGCACTGTATACTGTATTTCTCAGGGTGGAAAGTTTCTGTTGTTCAGTTAAAAATATCAAAGAGCAAAGTTATTAATTTCATGAATTTCTTTGTCAATTGTAGATATATAAAAAATGGTAGACAACCATAAAATATGCAGCAGTGATAGTTCCAGAAAAAGTTTTTTGGAAATATTCCATGTTTGCTGTTTTATAAATCAGTCATTAGGAGGCAGCAAATGGCTCAAAACCATGTGAGAAAACAAATCCTGTAGGAAATGGAAAGTGAATAGGATAGTAAGAACTAGGAGTGAGAAATTAATTCAGACACAAAAGTGACTTCTTGACATTCTCCAATTCAATCACATCGGGTTACATCAAAGAAAATACTTTGGAAGCTATTTGTTAAATAACTGGGGATCTCATTAATGGAAACCACACTCCAACTTCATATGGTTGACTTTGGATTTTTGGTAACGTTAAAAAGCAAAAGACTTATCCTGGTCTGTTTTCTTGTAGTATGCTTTCTAAGTTGATGTCACAACATTGTACACACATATGCATTAGGAATACAAAACAAATCATGTCTCGTACCATCTCATCTAAAACAAACAGCTTATAACTGAAAGTTCACAGTTTTAAATTATTTCCATGGTTTCTCTATTCAAAGTATAACTGAAAAGCCAACGTGGTTTTACTAGTGCTTCACTAACAACAACAATAAGATCTTAGCCAGTAACATTCATACCGCTCTACTCTTCCTACCAGAATACAGCATAACCCAAGCTAAAAATAACACAAGCTGCTTTCTTAAAAAATAAAAATATCCTCCCGAACTTATAGTATGAATGCTTACATTTTTGTTAAATTACTGGTAATATTTTATACTATGCAACCAGGAAGCTTGATTTTAAAATGCATTTATATCCCAAATCAAAGCACAAGTGGAGGGAGAAATGGGAAACATTCTACATTCTAAGCAAGTCTGTAAATATGAAAAGATTAAAATATGGGCTAGGCTTGCTCACATCTTTGACTGTGACATGTAAATTAGTGTTTATTTCACAAGCTGTATTATCTTCAACACAGAACAATGCACTTATCTGTATCTGACTAAACAGTTATGGTAACAGAGATGAGAAGAGTTAAACCACATCAATATTTCACGTTAATAGACTCGTACAGCTGTACAACATTCTTACAACACAGAATTTGCAGTTAATCAAACATTTTCAGCCTTTCCACATTAATCGTGAAATACGAATAACAAAAACAAGGCATAAACTTACTGTTTGTTAGGTGTCCACATTGTCCTTCGGTCTGACTCGATGGGAAATAATTACCATTAGGAAATCTGGTAAGCAGAAATACAATAAAAATAAACATTAGCATGCCAAAAAGAATAAACTCAGCTTTCCTGCAAGTATTTTCCCCCATAATACTTCACAGGCAAGGTTGGAAAAAAAAAAAAAAAGAAAACCAAAAAAAGCAAAGTTGAAAAAATATATATACACATTTGAAACGTAGTCCAGCAGTGTTCAAGGATCCTTGCCTCTCAAACTTTAAAGCAGCACAGACAAATGTTGAGACGCCTATAATAGAACAAAAATCCAAGTTCTCAATCACTAGCTACGCAGTATGTGTCAGTAAGGAAGACAATTTCCAAAATAATGATTAATGTATTATCCAGATTTTTTCCTCTCTCTCTCTTTTCCCCTTCCCATTCAGGTTTTTCTTCTTATAAAACGCACATAGGTTTTTTCTTCCCTGTACCCTGACTCAGGCCTGGCTTTGAAATGCATTTCAATCTCTCAACACAGACTGCTTTCACTGCATTTAGAGTCCCACCAAGGCCCAGCTTTAAAAGCTACTGATTCTTTTTTTTCTTTAGCCTTCCTCACAAAGGAAGGGTATTTTGTAAATTACCAGCTCGTTCAGATCAACAAAAGGTACTTTCATAGAAAGCCCCATTTGATTTTGCTCAAATTTGATTACAAGGATGGAGAAAAGGAAAGGAAGTCAAAAAGAAAAACCCCAGATGGCTTTTTCATTCATCTCAGTGAATGAGCTTTATCTGTGCCTTTTGAAACTGTAGCAGTGGAAAAGCATTTCTGTTGGCTTAAAAAACTTGACAAAAATTATTGGTTTGCCATTTCTCATGTAGCTGCCATTGGGAACTGGATGAAAAGACTTTTTCATGGGATCGCCTGCTTGGATCAAAATAATGGAGATTAGGTATTTCATTATAAATTACAGTGGGAGATAGAGCAGGCTGTCATATTAATAGCAACCTGCTCATGGCCTTCAATGGTAGCTATTCTCCTAGACAAAGGACCAAGGGGGTTGTCTATTGAACTTGTACTTTAGGCCTGATCAATTTTCTATCATCAAGGCAAAAGGTGAGGTGACTAACAAAAGAATTCACACATGACTGACCTCATAAGCCTACAGATAAAACAGCTTAAAGAAACAAAACACATCCTGAAATTATGGGTGATAAACTGTATAGAGGAAAAAGAAGAGGAGAAATGATAGAAAAAGGGAAAGAAAGAGCATGTGGTCTATAATTCTCCCTCCCTTCTTAGGTGAATGGACATATTAAAAGCTACTTGTTTTCAGCTGCAGATAATTGCAGCCTTTGCTTTGCCATGTTCTGCCTCAAATCCTTCCACGTACTTTTTCCTCCAACACTGCTCCAGTATTTCATTCACGAGTAACAACAGTACTGAGTTTAATATAGAACTTCCAAGAGCTGTAGCCACACACAGAAAGGATTCTACGTAGCATCATAGGCAGAAAGGATTCTCATAGGCATGACATTTATAATCAAATTACGGGAATAGCTACAATCAGGAGGGTCAGTATACCTTTATGCAAAACCTTGCCAAATAAGTGAAAGTTGGACAACTGAGTTATATAACAAGAACATTCCCCAGAGCTTGAAAGACTTGACATCTGTTTCTTTCACTAAGATGGCGTGTAATTTCATCCAGTGTGCAAAACAGCATATAAAATGCCCATGATATGTTTAGGTACCCTTACAAGTATATTATCTGCATTTCTTCTGCTGCTTCCTAGGAGATGAAGACCCTTCTCTAACATTAGCATTCAGCTTTGCCGATCAGTTAGAGATAAAGAGCATGAAACATTTGCTCTCCTGAAACCAAATATATAGCAGCAAAATGTTCACTGATTTTTGTCAGGGTAAAGATTTCCTCCAGTTTGCTGTACAGATAGAAACTCAATTACCCAGAAGACTTTTATACAAAAAACTATGGTTCCTGATACATCTTTACCCTGTTGAAATTTCCCATAAGATGTTAAAGTGTTGATATCCCCTCCCACGACACTAGACAGCTGAGAATTCCCCTTACATACAGTTAACAGCAGCTCAAGTGTAAACGGTCCCCAGCAGTCTACTTTCATCACACCAGGGGAGAGGACAGCAGCCTAGAATTTGGTTTCAAGTCCCAGCTACACCACCACGAAGAAGTCAGTATGTGCCAAGTTTTCTGAGATATTTAGCAATTTCTCCTTTCAGCCCTATCAGCGCAGTGATACTGCAATTTCAAAAACAAAGCTAGCCAGTGATTCATGGCACTTTGCCACAGATCACAGATCCACCTGTCTGCATAACAGTATTTATGTAAAGACACTGAAATAATCCAGGCTAAAACTGAACAGTTTTTAGCAAGGTAAGATCCAGACACAGCTAGATAGAACAGATGAGAGGCTACAAACTGGTGCAGGGGAGGAACTTCTGAACCGCAGCTTTGCTGCAGAAGCCAATGGATTGTTGAATTACAGACTGAGCCCTACTGAAAACAAATGTACATTAATTGTAACACAGAAACATTAAATAACTCATCGTAAACACTGTTTTTGGAAGTAAAGACAAGATGAAGACAGGCAAAACAACAGCACTATGTGTTAAGCTTTGGCTGCCAACACAAAAAACCGAGAATCGCTGCCAGAGCACATACCTCCAAGTAGCTCAAATATGTGACACGATATCTGAAATTAGTAGAAGTCCTAGTGGTAATGGTATCTTTCCATTATCCCAGAGATGCACTGATGATTACTACAAGATTAGCAATTAATCCCAACTTTACATCCTCTATAAGGGGCTCTACTGAGTACTTACAGAAGAAAGAGCTCTTGTAATCATTGCGGATAGCTCTCTGAAAGTATTGTCTCTGTGCTCAGTAGCAGTGAGAAAGGCAAATTGAATCTTAAGATCTATTTGAAAAAAATATAGCTCAAACAAATACATTTTGTTACAGCATCAATATTGTTTGAGTACTCCATATTAAAAGTTGGAAGCAAGGCAACACATCAAGAAAGACACACAGATGCAACAACACACTTCAGAAGAAACAATTCAGCAAGCATTGACAGCCACTAAGACATAGACAGACTTGACCCACAGAACGCATCTCATACAGGGCACACGTAATTAGTCGTCTTGTAATGCACACTGGAGAATTAATCAAAAGCCTATGACACGTTTTTTTTTTTTTTCTGTTTTGCTTTGCTTATTTAAGCAGGACTCCACTCACACCTCCATATTATAATGTTGTGGTAAACCTTAATGGTAAAGGTCCGTGCCTTTACATTCCACTTCCTATCCTTGCAGACCTGCCTAGAAAGGGGCTTCATTACATTTGGCCATGCTACTGCTGCTTACGTTGCTCTCATAGGCAGAAAGGAACAGGAACCCAACTCCAAACCCAGTCCTGTTGCTCCAACAACAGTACTATTTATCTAAAAGTACGTGCTGTATTTCCCACTCTGGACTTCTCCATAACGATAAAGTATTGTTGCCCAACCAGTTACTTTTTGCGCTAAACGGCTATTTTTGTATTACAAGTTTGGATCCTGATGAGCACTTACTTCTGGGCAAAAGCATCAGTAACTGGTACAAGGAGACAGAATTAATAACATTTGAGATGATTTTTAGACTGCAAAACATTGTTGATCCAAAGGCTGGCTTAATTTTTGATAATTGTCAAATAGTGAGCTCCGGTAATAACCAGAATTGATATCCCCTAAAGCAGTTTTCATGAGAATTTCTGAATAGTTATTTCACTTTTGAATGACAACATACGTTAATCTAAATTAAACTTCTCAGGTAAATGAACAAAGCTCTTTTTAAGCTTAAATTCTGCATTCTGTGCTCCTGTAAGCACTCGATCTGTTTGGACATACTGATTCCGGGGAACAGAGTCATTGCCAAAGCCAATGAAAATAATTCAAAGAGCACTCTGAATAAGAAATGTCCACTTAAGTGATGTAATTATAAAATGTGTGAAAACCTCAAGAATAACTCCCCTTGCAGTAAAGCCACAAGATCTGTTTCCAGTGGCTTTTGGCTGAGATGTGTTTGGTTTGTTCTCAGCTTCCACATCAAACTCATTGTCAAGATTTTCCTCTAATCCATAATCTCAGCACAAGAGACCTGCAGAATAAACAGGGTCTGTTACCCTCAACATCCATCGACTTCCCTATTTCCTATACCCAGTAAAACCATTCCTCATGTTTCCTCAGGTTATTTTGCAGTAACTAGATAAATGACGCTACATGCCTGTATATCTCTCTCAAAGTCTTTTTAGGCATATTAGAATATAATTGTTTTTCTTTTTTTAAAAAAATAGCATTTTATAGTTTCCCTCCTTTAGGGTTGTAGAAGGTTCATTATCAGTTTTAATTGTACTAGGCAGGAAGAGAGCTAATACCTGTAAAGAGCCTGTCACATACCATTAACATTTTAAATCACTGTGATTGCTAAACCCAAGCAGTGTTAATAGCATTTGAGGAAGCAATGCTATAGGTCAGAGAAAGTGAAAACATAAGCTTGCTTGTTTTGTGGCTTCTAACCACAAAACTACAAATGCCTGCTAAATAATTTCAGGTAGTGCAGATACATTAATGACACAAGACAAGAGAGTGCTCTGCCAGTAACTCGCTCCCATTTGTACAATAAAAGTTCTATTTAAGTGGTTCGGTTCATTTTGATTGCTACACTATGACATGCAAAATGACTTGCTGGGAAGCCATTTCCAGAACACTCAGAATTTTAAAGTTAGCATTCTTAATTTCTTCATTGACTTCAGGCATAAGATGTAAACATCTGAAAGTGGAAACTGTCAAATACAAGTATAAAAGAATAGCATGAGCATGAAAAGGCTGCGCCGGAAAAGTGAACAAATAAATTGAGGTACAACTAGCAAGAGACAAAGGACAAAAAGGAATTCTACAAGTACACTTCAGCATTAAGAGGAGGATCGAGGCAAACTCCTGGTTGGCCAGCAGCTTGAAGGTGAAAGCAAACTATCAATATACTGTGACAAGAAGTCCAAAGTGTTTACTGCTTTATTGACAGTTGTTACTAAGAAGCTCAATTGTAATCACTGGCTTCCACAATTAAAAGGTATCAAAAAAAAGAAGTAAAAAAAAAAAAAAAAAAAGAAGCAGGACAATATCAGGACAGAAAAGAGAATGAAAAGATTAGGAAAAATATGTAGGTCCAATCATTCAAAATTGGCTATGCCATATTAAATTTCCCCAACATCTTAGGGAAGTGGATGAATAGCAGAACTGTTACTGCTTGGAAGCTGTTATCATTGGAATTATTTCTGAAAGCACAGGATGAATGGTTATGGGTACAAACGCCTTTAAAAGAGCAAAAATAACGTGTGCCTTAAAAGGAGGAGGAAGAAAATATAGCCTGGTTACTTTGGCTTTCTTTACTTTTACAGTTTGTAAGTCACCTACAAGAAAAACTAAATGAGTGAGCATGGATTCATCAAGAGCAAGGCATAACAAGGTAGCAAACCTCATAGTATGGAAAATCATTGATGTAACATTTCCTGATTTTTGGAAGGAAAGGAAGACTTTTGGCATCATCATACAGGGCTGTGTCCTAGTCTAACCAAGAAACTTCATCTAAATGATATTACTACAAAATAAGTAGTGATAGAAAAAAGTAATACTATAGGTGTCAGTGATTTACTGTCTAAAAGGAAAAAGGCATCAAATGGAGCTCTTAGCCAGCACTGAATCCAGTACCATTCTTTGTTTTCATCATTACTCTTGACAGAAGAGAAACTGCGCTCATAATGTTTGAGAGTAGGTCTAAGCTAGGAAGGTCTGCAGACACACTGGGGGACACAATCAGAGTCCAGAAAGATCTTGTTAGAAATGGTTTGAATAAGATTAACTACATTTTCAAGATAGGTACGTTATTTCTTACTCTCAAAAATAATCAACTGCAGAAATATATGTTGAGAAATGGTGTAACAGTTCTGCACTAAAGGATCTGGATCAGCAGTTAAACCTGAACCTACAGAGCTATTGCAAATAAAAAAGCAGGTATCATACTGGAGTCATATATTCTGTCATATCATATAGACAGAATAAAGCATGCCCTCAATGCCACCTGAAACGATCTTTTTGCTTTACTTCCTTTTGATAAGGCCTTAAATGAATTACTGTTTAGTTGTGGACACTGGCTATGGGATAAAAATAAGATGTAGTTAATTTGAAAGAGTAGCAGACTAGAAAATAACGTGCAAGAAAAGACTGAAATATTGGACCTTATTCTAGGAAAGGCTTCAAAAAAAAGCCATCACTTTAACACAACAGAAATATGCACTTATATTCCAGCAACATTAAAACATTTAAAAAACTTTGCAGTAAAGCCAGATAGAATCATAGAATCATAGAATCGTTAGGGCTGGAAGGGACCTTCAAAGGTCATCTAGTCCAACCCCCCTGCAAGGAACAGGGATATCTCCAACTAGATCAGGTTGCTCAGGGCCTCATCCAACCTGGCCTTGAACGTCTCCAGGGATGGAGCATCCACCACCTCTCTGGGCAACCTGTTCCAGTGTTCTACAACTCTCATGGTAAAAAATTTTTTCCTAATATCCAACCTGAATCTACCTCCCTCTATTTTAAAACCATTACCCCTTGTCCTATCACAACTGGCCCTCCTGAACAGCCTCTCCCCATCTTTCTTGTAGGCCCCCTTGAGGTACTGGAAGACCGCTATAAGGTCACCCCGGAGCCTCCTCTTCTCCAGAGGTGCAAGGAAAACAGACAACCCTTCGATAGCTTTGGAAACTGATTAGACAAATGTCTGTCAGGAATGGTTTAGTTATAAAAGATTCTGTATTTAAGACAATCTCTTAGGTTTTTTTCTAGACTTTTCCCCACTTAATCTTTTATCTCAAAATAATAAAACACTAAAGTAGCTGAAAATATAATTCCATCAAATCCTGTTAAAACTGTTGCAGATGTCAAGATTTAAAGTAAGTTTTCTTCAAACTTTCTAAAGTCAGAATGATCTCTAAGCCAAACAGAATCAATTATGGCCCTGTCCTGTCCTCAAAGGGTTAGTAACAATTGTGTACCTCTCTTCCTAAACCGTCCTCTTACCCTTTCCCTTCCAAACTTGAGGTGCATTAACCACACATGAAACCTCATTGCAAGTGTCTCTGAACTTCTGAAATGAGAATGAATCTGCTCACACACAGGACTACAGCATCAAGTATAAAAAAACCTCATACTATGAAGTAGATATTCCAACACATGAAGACACAATGCTCAGTAATCTTAATACTTGGAAAGCTTCTTAGATACTAATTAAACAAATGAAATAAGCATCTCTCTCTGTATAACCTCTGGCAATGTCAACTTTCAGCCAATAGTATGGTTGCATGTTATTCTTTAACTAGACTTACTTTTATGCTCCGGGCTAACACAAGTGATTTCCACATTCTGATAAGTCCTGTTTCAATTACCACAACACGAATACACAATTACATACATGCCTTGAAAGCAAAACTAGAGGAGTAGAAAGCATCTGGAGAACTTTGTGTTTACCCATGTGCTAAAAATAAAAAACAAGACTGGAATGGATTTCTTTTAATGTTTTGTTTTTACAGAGGAATGTAATGGTTAGCGAACTAGTGAATTAAATTAGTTTGAATTTAACGAAGTATGAATTAAACAATATGATTACCCCAAAATTCATTTTATCACATTTTTCAATTCCACTAGAAAAAACTCAAAAAGTTAACAAAAAAAACATTTTATATGCAGTTCAGATTTTGAGTGAGATCTCATACAATTATAAAAACTTATTAGGGACCGTTTCATATTAGGTGTTTCATCTGGGAATTTATTATTCACAAAATAAATGAGTTTACTAGAACACTTACACAGTGACAATTACAAGGTGTGGTAAAGACAGCTTTCCTGTATTGGAATACAAAGCTTAAAGAACTGGTTCTTCTATTTAAAGACATATTTTTAAGAAACACTTTAAAAAAATCCTCATTTTTTCTTAAATATCTTAGCCTAGTCACTTCTGTTCCTAGTAACATATTTCGACACAGTTGTATCGAATTCTAATTTCAGTCTTTATGCCCATTCATTGCTGATTTTTTATCCCTATGGTGGTATCTACAAATACTTCGGTTATTATCAGTTAGTTGCAGCTGTGGTGACTTTTGAGGTAAAAAAAAAAAAAAAGATGTCTTTAGACAAGGCCTGAAGTCACTGCACTCATTTAACTAGGACACTGAAGTTGGTAGCTAACCTGGGCATTAGTTTCAACAATTGAGCAGGGAGCAGAAGTCTATTACCATACTTCCGAGAAATCAGTCCAATTCATCAAGTTATATCCATGCAATTTCCCTCACTGACATCTAATCTTTTGGATGCAGAAAAATTTTATTTTTACTGTAAAACATCAAAATGAAATGGAGTTATGACTTCAGGAGTAGAGGACTGGTCACCGACTATTTTCCCTAGGGAGAACACCCACCTTCTCCTGGGACATGGAACCTTTCACTGTCACAACCTCTGGCCTTGTCAGCACATGGGATTTGGCCACCGCTCCCAGAATCAGGAGATCTGAAGTTCCTTGTCAGTAATGCACATTACTCACTGGTGTTTGGAAGCAGCTTGGATATTCCTACTTTCCCAGACTGTTGTTCTAAAGGAGCTTGGGCAGATAACAACTTAAACCAAAAATAGGAAATAGCACTCACCAAGCTGATTTCAAAGAGAAGCACTTATATGATTGAACTGATAAGACTATTCATATGCCTTACTTGTCAAAATTAATAGAATGAATGTCTTTGAATGTCCTTCAGAGCAGGATACAGAAAAGAAAGTCTCACACAGGTATGAAAACATTAAACAAGCACTTCCACTACAGGGGAAAAAAAAAGACGGGAGAATTTGAGTTAATTTAAATGAATGGCAGTACCCTCCGGGACATTTAATGGCAGCAAGATTTTGCCTGAGATGAGAACCAAAGAGATAGACTGAGCTAGGGGAAGAAAGAGGGAAGTTATTCCTAATAGTAATGACTAAAAATAGGCATCGTCCTGCTGTGACTAAACAAAAGTCTTTCATGAAGCAAGATATAGTAAGACCACCAGCATTTCACTGACAGCGCCTTTATGACAATGTACGTCATCATGGACTGCTTAATCCACACTAAACCTCCACAAAACACAACAGCCCAGAAGGAGATCCCATGAAAGTTTTGTAATATAATAACTTCAAGCCTCCAAAACATTGAAGACAATGGCTTCACTACCAAGGTAGGTCGTCTCTCAACACATAGCCATGGAGCAGCAAGAAAGTCAGCTGTGCGGACACTCGGGAACAAACTACACTTTTTCCTTCATGTGATAGCCAGGAATGAGTTGTTTCTGTTTTAATTTGACTGTACCAACCCAAAGAATACAATATTAATATGCCACATTCACCAAATTTTGTAGGTAGGATCACTTGACCAGGCAAAATAATCCAACACAAATCAGGTTGTTAAAGGACTAAGAACAGAAAAAAAAAAAACCCACACCAGAGGATCAAGAAAGGTTTCAAAATGTTAGAACAAGACCAGCAGCTTTATAAACAAAGAACCAAGGTAACAGTCAAATATCTTAAACAAAATAAACAAATTAGCATCACAAAAGCTGTAATATTGTTCAAACTTTCTGATAAAGTTAGGTAGAGCCATAATAAAAGATAACAAGATTTCAGTCTTAAGGAAACTGTTTCTGCCATGGGTAAGGCTGAGATAATCAGCATGCATTTCTAATATAATCTATTTTTAGGTGTAATTTTTTGTCTGTATATATTGGCTAACATTAACAAGGGTAGCTATAAACATGAATGCTTAGTTTAAAAAAAAAAATTACAATTAGCTGAAGAGTATCTTGCTTGGGAAGCCCATCAAAAAACAATACTTAAAAAGTGTTCTGGAAGCATAGGTTTAATTGTTTGCAGATCCTTTGGAAAGTTCTCAGATTACCCAAGCAAACGAAAACCTTATTAAGGAAAAAAAAAACAAAATCCATTAAGGTTTCAGTCTCTGAAAATACAGCATTACAGTAGGCTTCCTTTTGAAGTAGAGAACTAAATTCAGTATACATAAAGCTTTGCAACCTAGATCCATCCAAATTACTCTATGGCCACTTATATCAAAGGAAACTCAATTTACACACTGAGACTCCCATAAGAGAGCATTGGAGGAAACACAGGTTAAAACACAGCGCGCTTTTGAACACATACAGAAACTGATCTAAATTAGCTTTACATCACTACAGAAACAAAAGAAACCAAACACATTCACAAATTTAAGAAAATATATAAGGATATATTAAAAAAAAAACAACTCACTTCTGAATTCAATTTAGAGACACAAACAGGACAAAACAGAGCTAGCCTTACTTCCAGCTCCACGCTAGATCCTGCAGGACACGGTTTAGCATTTGCTTTAGCAGCATGGGTGTGGCTGAGCTCAATTAATTGATTACAGCTGGCAACAACTGTGGTAGAGGAAGGGCAGGCGGGTTACATCTTGTCCTTCTCGCTGCTCCCTCCACTCTGTAGGTTTCAGGGATAATAAAGCTATGTTCATGGTGCACCAACTCAGTTTTAGCCCTGCGTTCTAGTCTTGAAACATATCACACATGAAAGAGCTTTTTTTCCTTCCCACTGGCATTTTTTATCTCGTGTCCTCTGTATGAAACTCCCAGCTGAAGCCTGGCAATAGGGTCTGATAAAGCAATGCAAAGCTAGAGAAGAACTCTCCTTTACTTGCTTTCTTGCAATTTATTTTTAAATCATGTTTTTTTACTGTTCTTTTTTTTTTTTTATCTATGGCAAATTATAACAATGTCCAGCCTTAGTATTGCTCTGAATCTTGAGCATCTTCTAAACACTTTCACAGCATATATTAAAGAAATAACACGCATTGGGATGGCCACGTTTATATCAGAGCTTCACTCATTATCATTCAGGTCTAATTTCTCCCTAAAGACTGTGTTAATGTATCTTTGAACAATTTTTTCACATTAATGAATTCAAAAGATTTTGAATTTTCATAAGTGGTGACAGGAACAGCAGTTTGCTGTCAGAGACAATAATGAATTTAACCACTTTCCTGATGTAAAATGCCAAATTTTACATTCTCTGGGCACCTGAGGTAACTTCTATTCTTATCCTATAACCTATAAAGCTTCAGCTACTTCTGTTATTACTTTTTTTAGTAAGCTTTTGATCTCCAGTAGATTCCTACATCACAAAAGAGACACAGAGGTATTTTCCATGCATGAAGAATTCAAGGGTCAAGAACGGGTGAAGAAACGTTTGATCTGATGAACTTACAGGCAACTTAGTTTAAAATTTTCCAAGTTCTTACAATAAAACTTTAACAAAGAGATTCGGGAGTTGCATGCATAGCTATAATTGAAGGCGAGGTGTTTCTATCTGCAGCATGGAGACAGGGAAAAAAGGTCTTTCAAAGATACCAGGCACGGCTTTTTCCTGTTCTCCTGACAGTATCACCCTCAGCCAACGTGACACACACCATATTCCCGAGGCTCACCTTCAATCCAGGCTTTCGAAACAAGTGTTAGCTTGGAAAAGCACTCCCTTTTAACTTGATGAGACTACAAATCAGGACCACCTGCCTGCAGCGGGTGTTGGTGGTGAGACGTCGGCTGCAGCTGCCCTGTGCCGGGCACAGCCGGTTCCAGCCAGCTGCACCGCAGCCCCGCCACAGGGCACAGCTGAGCCCTCAGCCATGCCAGCAGCACCTCTGGCAACGCGGATGGAAGGAAGGGCAACGTGCTGCCCGGCGGTGTTCTCCTCGCAGGATCGAGGAGATGAGAGCGCCCTGCGAGCAGCCAGGTCAGTCAGCGAGGAAGGCGGTGCCGCGGGCGCCGGGCAGGGACACCCCTGTGAGGAGACTGCGCTGGAGCGGGTCGTGCCCCTGCAGCCTGTGGGGAGACCAGTGTGCAGACACGGGCACCTCAAACCTGCCCTCAGGAGGGGTTGGTCTGTCCTTTTGGGCAATTTTAATGGGGTAATGGATTTGAGTTTTTGTTATTTTCTATGCAGTGACAAAATCAGCAGACTGCCTGATGTCAGATAATTTAACCAGCTCCTGATCAATCATTTGAAAAAGCTTACGTTCAGAGGGAATTTTAATTTGTTTGTCAAAGACCTGTCGTCATTTTCTTTTCGCTGCCAAAAAGGCGTCTTGGACACAAAAATGTTTAGGTAAACTTGCATTTGGCAAATATTTTAAATCAGCGTAGACAAGAATACTTGGCATCTGTTGCACACTCAGTGGGAAGAGGGGATTGTGGCCAGTTCAGGACAGCTCCTCTCTGCTGCTCCTTCCTCCTCACACTTTTGCCCTGCCCCAAAACAGGTCTTTCTCGTGGCTGCGGTCCTTCAAGAACTGCCCCTGCATGGGTTCCGCGTGGGCAGCAGTTCTTCAGGATAAACCTGGTCCAGCATGAGCTCTCCACAGGCCACAGTTTGTTCAGGGAATATCTACCTGCTGGATATTCTCTGAACATACCTCACAAGTCATAAATGGAGAAAATCAGAATGTGTCTTTAGCTGTTACTGATAAAGAAGGTCCTTTATTTTCTGTCACCTTTCTCCACTACACTGAGCCAAGATTTTACAACATACAGACCTAGTAGATTACCGTCTGAAGTAAATCTCACAAAAGAACAATGTGGAAGAGTACAAAGACAGCATGGCTGGGCATTTATCTCTTCCATTTAAGCCTTACGTGGAGTAAGTATACGAAAGGCTGAAAAGTTCAAGTCATGTTAACAGGCAATCCCAACGGCTTGGGATGCTGCCTACACATGGTGTGCTCTTGCTCTGAAAATCAATGAGGGAAGAAAAGGATCTTTTTGCTCACTGTGTTTGGATTCACTTAACATTCTTTAATAAGGAACACCAAAACAGAACTTGGCTTTCTTGTGTGCATGAGGCACAGGAATTGCTGGATGAAACTGCAGTACATAGCATCATATTAAAAGAATGATCCCTGAATGGTTCAGTACAGTCAGCGAAGACAGATCAGGGAAAACAGCAGGACCACTTCTGTTAAATGGGAACAAATCAGAAAAGTGTATTTCCCTGCTCAAGCATGGCTCCCTGTAATGTATAAACATAGTTGGGCAATTAATAGTATTTTAACCAAAAACACATTATACCTCACATAGTAAATGGTCTCAGGAAATTTTTTTTTTTAATCTGTGCAAAAATGTAACCTCAAAAGTATGCACTTCATTAGATAGCTAAATGTTAAGGCACTGTAGCTTGGAGATATACCAAAACCAAATTGGATTAAATAGGAAAAAGATTAAAATATTCTGCTTGTTAGACACATGGGAAGTTTTAATAACTCAAATAAATTTTTTTTAATCATAAAAATTAAGGAAATGCAGATCTACTCAATCAGCATGGTCCACTGAATGCAGAGTGCTTCTAGGCCTGGGTCCTATCCTCGCTTCTCTCCATAAATCACTTCTTGCTTCAGAGAAGATACATGCAGATCCACAAAATTATGTTAGGTATGTAACCCCTCAATCATATTATCTGTGATTTGAAGCCAGCATTGTTGATCATGAGTTTAAGCTTCTGAAATACAGAGAAATGGAGAGGTTCATCTTTTATTTGAATATATTGCTACAAAGAAAATAGTTAAGTATTTGGTACCTATATGAAAGTACAAACATGGCCTGCGTCTTATTTTCTAGTTCACCATATCACTAAAAATAAAGGAACAAAAGTTCTTCCTTCTATAGAAACAGTTTGTCATACGTGATTTATAACGGAGATTATAGAGAACCTCATTATAAAGAACCTTTTCACCATATGATTGTGCATATAAGTACAATTAAAGAAATTCAGAATTCCCAGTGTTTTCTTTAAATGAGCTGACTGGTTGTGAAAGGTGCTGGACTGACAGCTCTGATAAGTGAAGTCCTCTTTCTTCTGAATTGATACAGTACAGAGAATAGCAGTGCAATTTTCGTTCACACTCTCTTGGGCATGTAATTTATCCCTGACCTTGAGAAGTGCCTGTTTAATCATTTGCCTCTCTACTGAAACTGCTAACAAGAAAGGCAACCATAGTGGCACAAGGCACCTGTTCATTAAGGAGTAGACAGAGAAAGTGTCAGCTCATTGCAGCACAGAGCACCATGTAGAAAGAACTCTTCTATATGTGTGGTTGATCCTGTCCTCTACAAGTAACACCAGTATTGTCAGTAATGTATTTTATACAGTTGCAGACTCACATTTTCTTTAGTTGAAAGGACAGAAATGAAAACTTTCTTCTTAAAGTTAAGGTAATTAAGGATCCTATGACAAGAAATACCTAATCATTTAAGCACTTTATATGTTCACACTGTCTGCACAAGTGGCAATGAGCTATGAAGTTCTTCACAAATGCATATTCTTGCTATTTATAAAACTGAAAAAAGTATAAGACATTTGGTTTTGTTTTCCTCTTTAGAAGTATACAGTATTCTTTCAATGTTTGATACAATATTTGGAGAAAAAGAGTCATCTGTGTTTTCCTGCACAATTGAAAAGATACTTTATATAAATTACGGAAGGAAAGAAAAAAAGCTGGAACAGATATGAACAAGCTACATGCAAATTTGTTGAACAAATTGCTCTATTGTTCAACAGCAATGTACAATTTTCATCTCAGATAAACAATTCCAGTATTAAGAACAACAGAATCTATGTATACTGTAAAGAGATGTTTAACAACACTTAACGAGTGAGATTCAGTCTAAAAATTCTCATCTGAAGGTATCTGTCACACAAGGAATAAACATTACATGTTTCTGCATATTTCCAATCTTTTGATTTAGAAGAGACAAGAGCGAGGAAGCCAAATACTTTCATACATTAGTGATGAAAATAGAAGACGAAAGGGAAAAAAGAAAAAAGAGGAAAGGAGGCAGAAAAGTTAGATTTTTTAAAATCAAAATTTAAATTTAAATTATATCTGTAATCTGGGAGACATTAACACTGTGATATGAAATTTATCATGTGAAGTGTCTACACACATTATTAAAATATTTATTTTAAGGTTTTTGAAGTGAAAGCTTCAAATTTGAATGTGCATGGGCAAAAGAGAAGTAAAGGTATTCTGGGTGCCATTTTGTAATTGTAGGTGAAATTCATACTCTGTGTGACTGTAAAACAAAGAGCAGGCAACGCTTGCTCTAGGAATCTCAATGGGATTTTTATTCATAGTCCTGTTGTGGAAAAGGTACTGAATAATGGTATTTGATATTCAGTGTCTCCTGCAAACTGCCCGTGTTGGAATTCCCCTTCCTGAAAGCATGTATTTGATATCTGGGCTTCCCCCCCCCATCCCCCCTGCTCATTTTTATGTGTGTGGTTTTCTTTTTAACCCCCACCCCTTTTTAATTTAAGTAAAACTCTGTAATAATGAAAAAAAGAGAAACAGAAGATCACAGGATGTGAAGATGCCATTCTGGGAACTAGCAAGCAGTCTCAACAGTAAAAGAAGCCAAGTGATCTTTCAAGTGGGCTATTACTGCAGTTGTGGGAACAGAATAATGAAACTGAACAGAATAATTGGCCTAAATATCTGGTTATAGGGCTGGTACAGAGAAAAGAGCATGAAAGGCTCTACTAAAACCACAGAAAGGTGGGTGTTCCTACAATCAGCACAGAAAAAAAAGCATTGGAGAAGTCTGTAAACTCAAGAAGAGGGGGAGGGGAACCCTTGGAAAGAAATCCAAGCAGAGAGGGGAAAAAAATATACCCCCTAAATCAGAAAGTCTAAAGGAAAAGAAATCAGTTGATTTTATTTGCTGACATTCCAACGATGGCAGTAGGGAAACAGCAATCAGAGATGCAGTATCGGGAGGTACACGCTGTAAGAGAAACATGGGTGACTCCTGAGAAACACGTAGTTACTCCTTCAACACTTCAAAACAGGGTCAAATACACAGGTTGGCTGAATAGTCTTATATAACGAGATACTACTAAAAGAAGGACTGCAGCCAGCACTGCAAAGAGAAAATAAACAACCAGCCTCTCTAAACTGGTTTTTTCCATCAGCTGGAGGCTTAACAAATGACTTCTGAATAGGAAAGCAGTGAAGTCAGTACACTCAGATGTTATGACCATCCATGATCAGGTTGTTTTATTTCCATTGGCTGGTTTGTATTAGAGTTCCTGAAATAATATAGAGATCAAGACCCATTAGCAGGAGTCCTAAAGTCATCGTAAATGCAAGGAGCATGGGAGTGCTATGGACCTCAAATACAGAGAAATGTTGCCCAAAAAAGAGGAAAACTACTGCAAGTTTCAAGCATTTCCTAACAAACTATGAAACCAAATGAAACTGGTTCATTTAAACTTCAAAATTTACAGATGATATTTTGAATACTAATCCATGTATTAACAGATGCAAAATATACAGCAAGAGGTAATATCTTTTAGTAGACCAGCTGCTATGATTGGGAGTAAAAGACGTGGTTTGGTGCACAAAAGCCTTTGCCTAAAGCATGCACATATTCCTGAAGGCATCTCTATTTTTTTAAAAACTCCTACACTAAAAGATATCACTGCTTTCTATGAAAAATTTGCTTCACCTGTATCAATAGATGATCATAGCTACAACAGTACTACTATATTAAAATAAGTGACCAAGCAGCCCTCTCTTAGTAAAGAGTCAAAGCTAAGCATTCAACACAAAGTACAAACCTTCTTTTTAAATGCATACAATAAACCAAAACCAAATAAACCTATTTTGTAGCCATTTAAAATCTTTTCTCACAGGTCTTCTGAGCTGTCAGCTGCAGAAGGCATCACACAGTTGATTCCAAGCTAAGCATGAAGGCAGAGTTTTTGATGGACTTAGGCTTCATGAAATCTCATGCAATCTGCTCAGAATGGATGCAATGAAAAATAAAATTGAAAACAAAATATAAGGAAGGATCACGTAAGACCATTTTTGCTTTATATCACTACAAATGGAAGGCAGAACAGCAAGTAAAGATCCTTAGTGACAACTACGCAACATCACTTTTGTCTCTTCAGTAATAATTATACCATTAGTTTTCTTAGAGGTAATGTCTCCTGTTAGAAATTTGCGTTTGACGAAGTAACCTGCTAGGTTGAGTGGAGGACATTACCTACCTGGATTTCTCCAAGGCTTTTCATACGGTTTCCTACAGCCTCCTCCTAGAGAAACTGATGCGTTACAGTCTAGACAGGAGGCCTGTGAGGTGACTGGGGAACTGGCTGACTGGCCACATCTCAAGGATGGTAAATAGCTCCTTTCAAACTGGCAACTTGTCACAAGTGGGAGCCCCAGGGATCAATATTGGGCCCCATGCTGTTTCATATCTTCATAAGTGATCTGGATGATGGGATCAAGTATATGCTGATGAAGTTTGCTGATGATACCAAACTGACTGGGGAAGCAGATGCTTCAGAAGGGAGAGCCACTCTGCAGGAATGTTGCTCACCAACATAAGCTACAGCTCCACAACAGGTTGTTACATCTCCCACAGCCAGGAAGAAATGGCCCACCTTTTGTAGGAAGGGCCTAAACCTTAATTAATTACATAATTACAAATTTATACCAGCTGGATGCATACCCATAATTTCCCCTTTTTGTTTGCCAGTTTTTTTTAAGACTTTAAGGTGAGCAGCAACCCAGTTAAATAGCTTCAAAGATTTTAACATTCTGACTCCATAAATTCTCACTTTCCTCTTTCTGTCAGGATAGCAGCTTTACCTTCTTTGTCCAAGGAATTCTCACGCTGCCTCTGGCGAGGGAGTCAGGGTCTCTTTTTTCTTCAGTCACATCAGGGTCACCAGATGTTGCTCACCAACACAGGCTGCAGCTCCATAGCAGATTGTTACCTCTCCCACAGCCAAGAGGAAATGGCCCACCTTTTGCAGGAAGGGCCTAAACCTTAATTAATTACATAATTACAAATTCATACCAGCTGGATGCATACCCATACAGGGAGACCTGGATAGGGTGGAAGAGTGGGCTGACAAGAACCTTATGAAGTTCAACAAGGACAAGTGTAAGGTCTTGCACCTGGGAAAATGCAGGAGGCACAGCACAGGCTGGGATCTACCAGCTCTGTCGAAAGGGACATGGGGGTCCTGGTGGACAAGCAGCTCAATATGGGTGAACAGTGTGCTGCTGCAGCAAAGAAAGCCAACAAAATGCTGAGTTGCATCAACCAGGGCATCACCAGCAGAGATAAAGTCATTATCCCACTCTACTCAGTGCTTGTCAGGGCACACCTGGAAAATTGCGTTCATTTTTTGTCCCTGTTATACAAAAAAGATTTGGACAGGCTGGACAGGGTCCAGAGAAGGGCCACAAAGATGATCAAAGGACAGGGAAGCCTGCCGTATGAGGAATGGCTGAGAGAATTGGGTTTGTTTAGCCTTGAGAAAAGACATGCTCCAGTATTTAAAGGGTGGCTACAAAGAAGATGGAGACTCCCTTTTACAAGGAGTCACATGGAAAAGCTGAGAGGTAATGGGTCCAAGTTACTCCAAAGGAGATTCCAATTAGACAGAAGAGGAAAATTTTTCACAGTGAGAACAATCAGCCATCAGATTAACCTCCCCAGCGAAGTGGTGGATTTCCCAACATTGAATGCTTTAAAGGTTCAGCTGGACAGGGTGCTGGGCCATGTTGTCTAGACTGTGCTTTCGCCAAGAAAGGTTGAACCAAATGTTCCTTGAGGTCCCTTCCAACTTGGTATTCTATGATTCTATGACTAATTTAAGAACACTCAGAAATAAGAGAAATAGCATCTGGCTCTCTCGCTTTGATCTCTTTTGGTTTCCACCAAACTTACTTCTGCTGTACATTAAAAAGAACACACACAAGGGACAACATCACTTGAAAAAAAAACTATTACCATTATTATGATGATATTTTTCAGGCATACACACTTCAGCCACTTCTAATAATTATGCTCTTAATAATCTATCTTGGCAAAAAAATAACAGAAGTGTACATTTCTAAGAATTTTCAGTAACAATCAATAAACAGTGCTTCAGCTTGCAAGCAACTTATCTGCATAAACTGATACTTCTATAAAGCCACAGTCTCTTTAGTCATTCTAACAAAAATAAATACTATTGAAATTCCAAGCATGCATAAATAAGGCATTTTTAGAGAGATCCCTTCCCCACATGAGGTTACAATTTCATTCATAGGATTTAAGGCCAGAAGGAACCTGTCTTCTAGTCTGACCTCCTGTATTACCAAGTCTGCAAAATTTCATCAAGTGGACAGTACTTCTGATTAAAATATAGCATATGCCTTGCTCCTGGGCTTACACATGAAAAGAAACAAAATCAAGACGTGTAATGATAGAAAAGATCAACGTTATTATCTGTGTACATATATACACATATATGGGAGAAAAAGAAATCACAGATTGCGAGTGCTAGTGCATTAATTCTTATTTTGTAAATTATCAGCTTCTTATATAAGAGAAGTGCTGGGGAGCAGTTTCTGGAAAAACAAGAGAGTGTTTCATAGAACTGTTATATAACATTGAAGAATAGGATATTGTAAATAATTAATCCAAATGAAAAAACTGGGGGATCTTTTGGCAGGGATTAAACATAAAAAGGACAATGAATGGCCTCTATCTTTTTCCTGGAAAATGAAATTCAAAGATATCAACAGTGACTGCAGAATCTCAGAATTTTTGTAGGGCTTTTACTGATTTAGAAGACTTAAAGTGTATTGTCTTTTAAAGGTCTTTTCCAATCTAAATGATTCTATGATTCCAATATATAAAAAAGAAATTAGGATCAGTTATGTAATTGTTGCCTAGTCCCTCTCTTAAAGGACAATTCATTATGGTATTTCAAGCCCAGTGTTTTTCACTCTTAGCTTTAGAAATACATATACCTGTACCCGTGCCTCAAAATGAATGTTTCAATAAAAATTATCACTTTCTCTCACGCAAAATTTTATTAAGGTTCAGATTAAAACCAAGAGCATCTCTGATAACTTAATGCAACACAATAAGCTGGAACATAAAGGAGATGCTCAAATACATTTTAAAAATTAGTAAGTTTCTACCTGGCTAAATTGAGTTATTGCATGAGCCATCACTTCGCATTCATCAGAAGTCAGTTCTCATCCATCATCTCTAGGCAGTTTTATTTATCTTCCTGAGCCTTCAAAAACTACTAATAACGAAAATCATCCCTGTAAACAAAGTGAGAACTTCCTCACAAGACTTTTTCAGGGTTAATTTAGTTTTGAATACTGTATTGCAAAACTGATGTCGAGCTTTTACTGGCTAAGCCAGGAAGTTGTTTTGAAGATCCATAGGCCAAACTCACCTCTGGCCAAAGCCTCTCAGTTAGTATCAATCAGCATCCTGCCTGAGCAGGGAATCTGGCCCATGTTTCTGCTTACCTTAACATACAAGGTTTCCCTAAATCACCAGCTTCGCTGTTTTAAGAACACCTGCAGAGTGTTTCCACAGAGTACAGTACTGTGAAGTGATATTCTCACCTTATGTTCTGACCCATTCGGACAGCATTTCTGCATTTCCAGGGCGAAGAGAGAGGAGGGAAGATAGGCACTTACACTGCAGACCAACGTAGGCAACATGTCATTGCTTTATATTTCCTCAGGACACAACATAAACAGCATAGGCAAAACGTTTTCTAGCTGTGAAGTTACTGCAGCTTTAGAGCAGGGATGTTTAAAGGTGTCTGAGGAACATCAGTGATGCCATCCCCACCATGATCAAAATCTTGAAAATTCCATTATTGCAAGGTTCTGCAGTCAAAATATACAGTGGGAAGCAAGTAGAGTTTTTGGATGTTTTAATCTATTGCACGCTTTCTGCTAGGTTATCTTACTGTTTTGGGGCAGGGGGTAAAAAATCCATCTTCTATTCTAAAAGCCTATGTTAACTAGTTATTTTAAATAAA
The DNA here is from genome assembly GCF_009769465.1 of Tauraco erythrolophus. Lineage (NCBI taxonomy): Eukaryota > Metazoa > Chordata > Aves > Musophagiformes > Musophagidae > Tauraco > Tauraco erythrolophus. The sequence continues at coordinate 21,136,841 of NC_141475.1, forward strand.
TATAAGGATTCAGTTTCATGCTTCCTCACAAAAGCACAAGCCTTTCTAGTTATTTCAAAGATCAGTTAAAAAGTGGTCTCTTATTTTCAAAGCTATTAATTTACCTTTTTTTCCACTGACGTAATCAGTTGATCTCAGATTATTCCTTCCACATTTAAAGAATCTTCAGGAATTTTTCCCTTTGTGACTCAGAAGCCTTCTCCGCACCTTCTTCCTTTTCAAACTACTTGCTTGTACCTCTGCTTCACTGACTCCATAATTACAAATCTTATCTGAAAATAATTCTTCTCTTTCCTACAATTTTTCTTAGCTCTGTCAGTGAGAAGAGTGCTTTGCTGACCATTATGCACAATTCTCTTTCCTGTTGTTTTTAACTCTAATACGTTCTGGAATCCAGTACGTTAAAATGCTATGAAGAATTGTGTGTGCTGGGCATACACAATTGGGATGTGGGAGTTATGGGGATTACTAAGGAAAGAACAAGATTACAGGGGAATCACTGGTAGCTACAGGGAAGGAAGCATTAAGGTACTTGAGTCCACAACTCTCCGTTAGACTTCAATAGGATTTGTATTTCTAACACCCTTTGGTCAGGTTTTGTTTTGTTTTGTTTTAAATACTACTACTAGTAATAAACAACCAGCACTTCATTATACTATAGTCTTACACAAATTCATCACTGAGGTTCAGTACCTTGATGTAAAATAGTGTTACAAGAAAATATTCACAATAGAAACTCAGGAAATTTACACTAAAAAATAAATAGAAAGAACTGAAGCTTCTGAATGTTCTGAAGTTCATAATTAAAAACAACAACAAAAGATTCTCTCTGACCATATAGTACCACTGTCTTCCTGTCTTCCCTTTTATCTTCCTTTCATAATATAGTTGTAGCATTACTTTTACCTAAGGTAATTTTGGTTTGCAGTTTTGTTTTATTTTTCTGTAAACTGCCCTAAGCAGTTTGAAGACACAAACTAACCATGAGTAGCCCTTTGGATTTTTTTTAAAAAATAATAAAAGCAGAATTTCATAACTTTTTATACATACAGTGAACACTCTTAGAACCTAACTGCAAGGATATATTATACATTTCAGTATTCTCTCTTCTAAATACACAAGATCACCTAGAAATCTGTAGAATCTCCTAACAGTTTAGGTATATCTTACTGTACCGATCTCCAGCCCTGTTGAAGTTAGCCTACAAGATTCCAGTGGCTTCAATTCACTTTCAGCTAAGACTCAAGTGTAATGCTTTCACATAACACAAGTATTTTCTTTTCAAAGCCAGCTATGGGAAACATTAACCCCTATTGCACCTAGGTTTCTATCTGCAGAGTGCCAGATTTTGTGGATTTGGCAGTCTTGCATACACAAGAGCATATTAGCTCTGTAATTAATTTTATGTGCATGAAAGCATAAATAGATACGGCTATGCATTTTGTCATCTATTTCTTTCCTTTACCGAAGACTGTGATTCCATAAGAATTCTCTTTTCTGCTGACTCATTGTAATAGTAGTACAGATCCAGACCTGTGGTTGAAGTGATGCTGAAGAAAAATTGGCTGCTTGTCTCTGTTTTGCACAATAGTAAATATTGCATCAGCCTGCATCACTCAAAGGACTCAAAATTTCATCTCTGAAATAAAAAAGTACAAAAGCTTACAACTTCTGCTGCTTTTGAAGTTTTCCCACTACGAGAAGACTGATAGTGAGGCTATCTAAGACTCATTTGTAAAGCGAATAAGTACCACCATCTCATACCATTAGGCACATCATTGGGAAACCCTTTTCAAGAGAAGGCAGCAACTGGCATTATTTTAAAGTAAAAATAATAATAATCATCATAATCCCTAATTAAAGATGAGTAACCAAGGAGGAACACAGATAACATTTCACAAGAAAGTTTTGGAGATGCTCTCTTTCCCTGTAAAGGTTTTGGATTCCACGTGCCAAATATTGTATCAAGGGCTAAGAGTTCTTGATGATCTCTTTCAGCCACTTTCTCAGAAGGACAGGAATTCAGTCAAAATTGTTTTGCATTTCCAGCAACGCAGAGAACTATGCAAATAGCGTAAATCGTTACTTAACCTACTAACAAATGCAGCCGGTAACAGAACGAGACACTAAACTGGAGACTGGTAAATGGCATTATTTTTTCCAGTGCCAAGTCATGTTCCAAAGCAGACTGGAGCTGGTGCTGATGTGCTCTGCTGATGTGCTCCTTTCGACTCAGGATATTTTCTACAGAATTTGTTTCAATTTGTTAATGCCATGCATTATTGCCATGCACTAATTTTGCAGGTCTGTACTTAGGAATCATGTTCCTATCAACTCACTGTTTTCCATTCCAAGCACAGTCACTAGTCTTATTTTGTACTCCACAGGCTGCACACAATTATATCTCTACAAGGTATTTTAGTCTATGGCAGCTAACAATGCTGCCTCTTCACTTAGCTCCAAATGTACTACGGAGTTGCATTCTAAATAATCACAACATTATCAAACATGTCAATGTTAAAAATGCATTTATACTTCCCAAATCAATTTCAACTGAAAAACAACAACAACAACAACAACAATAATAATAATTTGGCAGTGAATACAATTGTTTTGGTAATGTAATCTAGAAATTTCAATACTTATTAGTCCTGAACAAAATTTTACAAAGCACCTTTTGCCCATTTGTCCATCCTCCATTTTGCACTCTGGTATTCAGCCACATTGTTGTGAAACATCTGTAAAAATTATCTGCAATCTCTCTATTGCCACAATACAGATAATGCACTAGTTCTCTTCATGAACGGCAGAAACAAAAGCAAACACCTTTCCATGCTGCACGCTAGCGTGCATTCTTGCCATCTCAAGCAAATGCATGTTTGATAAGGGTCTCAGTAGAATTGCAGTGAGTGGTATTTTTAAATGCCATTTGATGGAGAGTCTGATCCTGGTTGGTTACAGTAAAATATAATCTGAAATAGAGGTTTAGAACCTTGGCATATTTTTAACTTCCTGACATACGCAGCACAGTCTGCTATTGAGGAATTCTCCTCTCGCCAAAGTGATGAGCAGACAAGGCAACACTAATGCTGCTCCATGCTTTGCTCAGTGGGAGGTAATGCAAAATCAGTGCAGTAGCAAATATTGTATTAATAGTGTGGTGCTCCTTTTCCTTTCCCTCCCCCATCTCAGTTTCACAGTTGGAAAGTGATGACACACAGGACAGACTACACTCTTCTTCAAGCCAAAGGAATGAAGAGAAATCATTTGGTAAGTGATTGCCAGGAAAACAGAATACACTAAAAATGCACTGGGCTGACGGTAAGTGACATCCGTGTTCAGTACAGTGCTGAGCAGCTACAGCCAGTGATATAACCTGCTATATCAACACAGGACAAATTCACCTCTCAGTTATACCGATGTCACCGAGGCTCCTCTAAATTTATAGCTGATGTTTCTCTAGCTCTACAGTGATGGTATCAACATATCAGTTCATTGATGCTGCACTTACTATGATGCACTTATTAATTATGGATATATTTAGCATCAAATACAGAGACAACCCAAAGTATTCTATACTTACTGACATATGAAACACTGAATTAATATCCCCAATTAGAATAGCCGCAAGTTTAAAGCTTCTGTTTCTTTGAATACACTTGATAAAATAAAGTTACAAATGACATAACCATTTTAATTACCAAAACTATATGAATTAAGTGTTGCAAAACT